>NC_141693.1:700912482-701540898 GCF_964263255.1 Lissotriton vulgaris
CTCATGTGTTTTTCTGGTGTTAGATGCTTTGGGCACTGTGCCACTGCTGTCCAGTGCCAGAGTGTGAGTGCTCCCTACTGTAAATTGATGTATTGATTAGTGGTTCCATGATTGGATATTTGGTTTACTTGTCAGACCCTAGTACAGTGCACTGAGTGTGCCCGGGGCGTGTAAATCCAAATGCTGCTAGTGGGCTTGCAGCACTGGTTGTGCCACCCACAGAAGCGGCCTTGTAAAACGTGTCTAAGGGCTGCCATTGCAGAGCCTGCGTGAAGTCTGGTAACGTCATGCTGACTGGGCAAGTTCACCCACTTGCCAGTCCCTAAACCTTCCCTTTTCTTCATATTAGTCACCCCTATGGTAGGCCCAAGGGCAGGGTGCATTGTAAGTAGAAGGTAGGACAAGCCCTGATGTGTGTGGCATGTCCTAATAGTGAATTACAGCCATTTCCGTTTTTCACTATTGCAAGGCTACCTTTTCTCCATAGGCTAGAATGGGCTGCTGGATTGTTACATGTTTATAATCCTAGCAGACTCAGAGAACATGGTAGAAATTCGAATTTAGTATGCCTGGACTCAGAATAATAAAATACATCTTTTAGTAAAGTTTATTTTAATATTCTATGTTTGCAAATACCACTTTTAGAAAGTAGGTATTTGCTTGCCTAACCATTTGAGCCCGCCTCTGCTAGGTTGTGTATTCCTTGTCTGGGTTTGTGTGTGACAGGACTGGGGAATTCCAGGAGACAGGCTGGGGAAGCCCGGTGGTGAATAGGGAGATCTGCAACCAGATGGGAGGGAGGAGTTGCACCTGGGACCTGAATAGGACTGTGCCCGCCCCCCACAGTGCTTCCTCCACCACCTGTGGTGCATCTGATGTCTCTTCCCTGCACACTGAAAGAAGAAAAGGAAGACTGTCAACAAAGTGCTCCTGGACTATCCTTGCCTTCCACAACGCTGGCTCCACCTCTTGTGGGGTGTCTGATGTGCTTGCCCTATGCTGTGAAAGGGAAGGAGAAGTCTGGTAAACAGAGTGCTTCCAAACTGTCTTGAACTGGTCACAGGCCCCTCTCCCCCAGAGAACAAAGGATTTTGGGGTGTAAGTATTGGGATCCTGATCCCATGAAATTAGATCACTCCTGGAACTGACAAGAACAAACCTCTGTTGAGGAGAAGGAACCTGAAGAAACCGAGGAGAGACTATTCCCAAGCTGAAGTGCTGCTTGGTGGATTGGCCTGCAGTGGTTGCCTGGCTGCCTAGAGAGGAGAAAGGACTTTGTGGATTTTACCTTTGCTTTCAACTTGTGCTAAAAAGATCTCCAAGGGCATGGAAGAGAGTTTGCCCCCTGACGAAGTCCCAGGACCAGTGGACTTCACCAGCCTTTGTGAATTGCTGCTGTTCCAGTGACTACAAAGGCAGGGAGCTGTGACCGACTCTCACGACCGGCCCAGTGTCCTGTTGGCACCGCACTGAGCAATGACCGCCTCGAACAGCGCAAGTTCTGTGCTCACCGACTCCGTCTCGATGCCGTCAATGAGCCGTAGCCTGCACCGCGACTGGAAGGACACAGTAACGTGCAATGCCTTGGTACACCAACTCGAACTAGTCTGACCGACGCTTCACTGCTGCTGACTTCGAGTCCTGTGAACGCATCGGAGTTGGGCACCGCCTCGCACACTTCGCGACGCACCCGCTGACTCGCACCGCTGTCCGGACTGGCCGACGCCAGCTCCCGAACTCTGGCTTGAATGCCACACCATAAAGCTGGAAGCACCGTAACCAGCAATGTCCGCCCCGAACAACGCCAGCTCTGAGCTCACCGACGCCGTCAACGAGCCATAGCCTGCACCGCGACGGAAGGGACACCGTGACCTGCAACGTTTTCTTTTTGTACACCGCGATGATCCCCGGAACCGGCTCGCACATCCGTGCCGGCCGCCTCAAGGAAAAGGTACTGTGTTTGAGTCGGTCGACATTTGAGTGGGCCCGGACCGTCGTGGTCCACTGGATTTTTTAGACTCTGTGTTCTTTCAGCACGCCGTACCCGGACAAGGCTACCGACTCGCACATAACTTTGATTTACACCTTTTTAACCAGATCTCTTGAAATGTAATAGTACTGGAATTCTTTTTGTCGTTTATTGGTCTTGTGATAATTCTATATAAAGTATACTTATTTTTTAATATAAAACCTTGTGTGGTGTCCATTTGTAGTGTTGTCACTGGGTTACTGTATGTGGTCACAAATGCTTAAACTTACTTCGCCTCTGAACTAGCCTTGACTGCTCACGCCACGCCACCTAGAGGGTGAGCAGGGGTTATTTTAAGATGGTAATTCCCTTGTACTGACTAGAGGAGAGGGTCCCTGCTTGTCACAAGTACCTATCTGTGCCAACCAGAGACCCCCAATTCTAGCATGTGTGTTCTGTCAGTGGAATCAGCTGAAGTGAGCGAGGACTGAAATTCCGCAAATACACTGGATTGTTAAAAATACAGAACGGAAGTACTGTGTAGTGACTACGTGGAGTAATCTGGTCACCTTAGTTCATAGCCTAAAACAAAGGTGTCCAGCATTGGTTGGGTCACGTCAGGTTTTCTGAGTGACAGCAGGATATGTAAATGATTTTCATGTAAATGTAGGTAAATGTATCTTATGCAGATATCTTTAAACTTGTGCTTCATGCTCTTGAGAAACAGTATTTCTTAAGATTATTTATCACTCGGCATAACGTTGGTTTTACTCAAATGTGCATTATCGCTTAAAAACAGCTACATTTTCCCAAGGGAACCGTGTGCTCTTAAAATACAATAATGCTCCTCTTTTTGATAGAATGGTCACCTCACTGTATGTCATCATAGACACAGCATTTCAAGTCCTGGCTTCTCTTTATATTTTGCAGTTTTATATAGCGCGAACTCGAGCTGAAGGTATCAGAGCGCTTTACATGAGTACCAGTTGCATTAGAGCCTGATACATTCAAGGCAAGGGGAAATTAAGTGATTTGCCCAGAATCACAGTATATTTGAGCGTCTCTGCCGAGACTCGAACCTGCTTCCCCTGCTTTAGAGTCGTCTCTTGCCGTTAAGCCACATACTGTCCTGAAAAACTATTTTGACAAGGGGTGTTCAAAGTGGTATGAGAGGACTGATTCCACACCACATTCCAGGATGACCGCAGATTATGCTAAAGACTTCCATTTAGGGTCTTTATATTAAATTAAGGTTTTAAAGAAAAGCTGAAGGGAGAAAGTAGTGGTAAAATCAGTTCCAGCGGATGTTTTCATCTTTCACATTGGCTCTTTTATAGCATTAATCTATATTAAGTGTATCACTGGCACTTTCCGCTTGCGCCTGAGCCGCCGCCACCCCTGCGCTGCCTGCCCGTCTTGATGCGGTTCAGTGGCTTCATGATCGCACAGGTCTGGTGCCTGTCGGACAGCATTTGGGCCACTTCCGTGTTCTTCATGATCAGTCCCTGTCGCTTATGCAGGACAGCTGCTGCTGAGACGCTGACACACTCCCGCTTTCTGCTTGGCACCACCAGCCCTTCCTTCCCATCTCCCCCCTCCTTCCATGGACGACCACCGTCTTTGGAGAGGTGGGTAATTATCTTACGGTGGCTTGTTTCTACCTGTAAGAGCGATTTTCGAGGTCTTATTTTGGTTAATTATTTAATACATCAGCTTGATAAGGCTCACGCCTTGGGTGACTGACACCCAGTCCTCATGAAATTAAAGCGCGCCCATTTCTCTGTTTGCAAGTGCATTGAGGAGACAAAATACAAACTTCATGGCCACAGGCGCTGAAGCGCACGCACAGTTTATTTTTATTTTATTTATTTATTTATTTAACGACTTGTAAAGCGCCTGGTGACCCAAGGGCATCCCCGCGCTATTAAGATTTGTTATCCAGATGAGAGGGAGGATGAAGGGAAGGACATTATTTAGGGAATAGAAGTGTTTTCAGTTTTTTTCTGAAAATCAAATAACTGGGTTCCAGTCTAAGGGTACGTGGGAGGGAGTTCCATCCAGTGGAAGCTTTTACAGAGAAGCGTCGGCCTCCAGTGCGAGTCCTCTTGAATTTGGGGATGTTGGCTAGGTGCTCATTCTCGGACCGTAGGGATCTGGGTGCTTTGTAAAGAGTAACCAGGCCGCTGAGGATCGCAGGGCCAGATCCATTGATCAGTTTGTATGCCGTGCACATGGCTTTGAATTCCACCCTTTGGCGCACAGGGAGCCAGTGCAGGGCTTTGATGGCAGGTTTAGCTGACACTCTAGAGGGAAGGTTCATGAGTAGACGGGCTGCTGCATTCTGTGTTCGTTGCAGTCTCGCCAGGGTGGCCTCAGGGGCTCCCAGGTAGACCATGTTACTGTAGTCCAACCGTGACAGTATGAGCCCTTGGACTAGTAGTTTCCTGGACACGGGTGGGAGTAAGGGAAGAATCCTGCGGGTAGTGCGCATAAGCCCAAAACAGGTTCCTGCAGTTTTGGCCGCTTGCGTCTTCATTGAGAGCTCGGGTTCTAGCCAGACTCCAAGGGTCTTAATTTCGTGTTTCGGGGTGGGAATTTCCCCGAACACGTCTGGCCATACCGCTGGGGGGATGGTCACCCATTGCTTTCCCAGGAGGATCACTTCGGTCTTTGACCCGTTTAATTTTAGTGATGATTCACACATCCAACCGTGGATTTCCGTAAGGCAGTTTGCCAGGTTGTCTGGGTGGTCGTCTAGTTGGGATAGGGAGACGACCAGTTGTGTGTCATCAGCGTAGCTCACTATTTTTATACCGAATGGCGTCACCACCCCATCAAGGGGGGCCATATATGCATTAAAAAGCGTAGGGCTCAGGGAAGATCCCTGAGGGACCCCGCTCGTGAGGGGGAGGGTGGACGAGTGGTGATTGCCGTCCCATACCTGGAACGTGCGCCCGGCAAGGAAGGACTCTATCCAACTGAGTGCCGTCCCGGTGAGCCCAGCTGCCGCCAGCCGATGGAGAAGGACACGATGGTTGACTGTGTCGAAGGCTGCGCTAAGATCCAGGAGGATCACTGCCACTGACCCTCCTGAGTCCAAGATGCGCCTTGCCTCCTCGATGATGGCAAGAAGGGCGGTATCTGTGCCGTGACCCGGGCGAAACCCAGTTTGGGATTGCCGTAAGATGTTTTTTGCCTCGAGAAATTGAGACAATTGTCCGTTGACCAATTTCTCGGCTACCTTGCTAATGCCAGGGAGGAGTGAGATTGGCCGGTAGTTTGCCATATCTGCTGGATCGAGCTGGGGTTTTTTAAGGAGTGCTTTCACCACCGCGCTCTTCCAGCTAGCGGGAACAGATCCCTGGGCAAGTGAGCTGTTAATAAGCTCCGTGAGCGTGGGGACGATAACGGGGGCTACGGTTTTAAGGAATCTAATGGGAGCAGGGTCCAGAGGTGATCCGCTTTTCATTTTGGCCATGGTTACTTCTACCTCGTTGCGGGTTACTGGCATAAATGACGCAAGTTGGGGGCGTATGCTGCTTTCAGTCAGGCTAGGGGGTGAGTTATTGTCCATGTGACTAGAGGGACAGGGGGGGTGGAGGGATGCTAAGATGCGGGCAATTTTGTCATTGAAATAGGTGGCTAATTCATTGCTTCGGTCCACAGGGGGGGTGTTGGAGGAAGGAGTGGTTGGTACTTTCAGTAGCTCTTTTACGATTAGGAAAGATTCCCTGGCTGAATTGGAGGATTCATTTATCCGAGTATCGTAGTGGGAAGCTTTAGAGCGTCTGATGGCAGTTTTGTACAATCTTACTGCGTTTTGGTAGACTTCCTTGCTGGCGTGCTGCCAGTCTTTTCTCCATAGCCGTTCGGCTCTCTTGCAGTTTTTACGTAGTAGTCGAAGTTCCGGGGTGTACCACGGGGCGGAGCCTGGTTTCCCGTTTTTGTCCTCCCGAGTTCTGAGTGGGAGTACAGAGTCCAGGGAGGTCGTAATCCACTCTCTAAATTTACTATCGGCGGTAGCCGGGTCTTCTGCGTAAGCAGGGGTAGTTGACTTTAGGGTCCTGGCCCATTCTTCGGTGGGAAGTTTGGACCAGGTCCTGTCCCTGGTGTAAGTGGGCGGTTTTTGAGGTTTCCTAAAGGTTCCTGGAAGTTGGAAGGAGACTAAAAAGTGGTCCGTCCATGGGAGGGGAAGGGACTCCCTAGCTTGCATCGAGGGGGTGCTCGTGAACACAGGGTCCAACAGGTGACCTTTGTTGTGAGTAGCTCCAGAGTTAAGGAGGCGGATGTCGAGGGCCGCCAGATCGGTGATCAGGTCGGCTGCCCCAGAGTCTAAAGGGTCATCGAAATGGATATTCAGGTCTCCTAGTATCATAAAATTGGTGATGGAGTGGGCCTGTGTCGCTACTGTGTCCAGGAGGGTACTGGCAAAAGGACCTGGGTGACCGGGGGGGCGGTACACTAGGATCCCTGTGAGTGAGTTAGTCGGGTCTAGCTGGATTGTAAACTGTAGGTTTTCAGAGTCGGGAATCTGCGCATCATTGGATTTGCAGGGGAGATAATCCCGGTGAATAATGGCGACACCACCACCTCAACCTGAGGGGCGAGGTAGGGACTGAATGAGGAAGCCCGGTGGGGTAGCTAGCACCATATCTGACTCCGAGTGTGGAGCGAGCCACGTTTCCGTCAGGAAGAGGACGTCTATCTCATGGTCTTCTATGAGGTGATTGATCAGCATCGCGTGTTTGGGGAGAGAGCGACAATTCAGCGAAGCGAGTTTAAGGGCTGAGGGCTTGTGGGGTCGTATAGGGAGTTTGAGCTGGACTGGCTGGCAGTGAGTACAGCTGATGTAAGGTCCATTCAAGTCATGAACATACTCACAGGAGGAGGCGATGGGGGGTCTGAGACTTAAAAGGTCCCGACGTGAGTAGCTTACCTTAGGGGCTGCTTTGTCCAGCAGGGTTTCTGGCCCTAGGCCCGGCCGTGCGCGGACGGGCGCAGACAGGCTTGCCTTAGGCGCGCCTTCGGCGCGCAAACGGCGCTCCCACTGCGCTGTTATGGCCGGCACATTTGTAGTGAGTATTATGGGCGTGGCTTCCGCCTTGGGACCACGCTGGCGGTGTGGGCGTTTCCCCTGTATCAGCGCTGGAAGTCGCTGTGTCAGGGGTGGTCTGGGAGGGCTGTTTTAGCGCGTGAGAGCCGGCGCTTCAGTGCAGGTATGCTCAGTGGTTTTTAAAATCAAACACAGAGAAAAGTGACAATTTTTAAAATCAATTGTGAAGAGCAGTCCTCCGGCTTCCGCCTCAGAGGATAAACAAAAGGATAATGCGACGCGCTTTCTGACAGCGTTTTGTAGTAGTCTTTGGTGGGCGTGGCCTCGCAGTGGGCGTGGCTTCCGCCTTGGGACCGCGCTGGCGGTGTGGGCGTTTCCCCTGTATCAGCGCTGGAAGTCGCTGTGTCAGGGGTGGTCTGGGAGGGCTGTTTTAGCGCGTGAGAGCCGGCGCTTCAGTGCAGGTATGCTCAGTGGTTTTTAAAATCAAACACAGAGAAAAGTGACAATTTTTAAAATCAATTGTGAAGAGCGGTCCTCCGGCTTCCGCCTCAGAGGATAAACAAAAGGATAATGCGACGCACTTTCTGACAGCGTTTTGTAGAAGTCTTTGGTGGGCGTGGCCTCGCAGTGGGCGTGGCTTCCGCCTTGGGACCGCGCTGGCGGTGTGGGCGTTTCCCCTGTATCAGCGCTGGAAGTCGCTGTGTCAGGGGTGGTCTGGGAGGGCTGTTTTAGCGCGTGAGAGCCGGCGCTTCAGTGCAGGTATGCTCAGTGGTTTTTAAAATCAAACATAGAGAAAAGTGACAATTTTTAAAATCAATTGTGAAGAGCAGTCCTCCGGCTTCCGCCTCAGAGGATAAACAAAAGGATAATGCGACGCGCTTTCTGACAGCGTTTTGTAGTAGTCTTTGGTGGGCGTGGCCTCGCAGTGGGCGTGGCTTCCGCCTTGGGACCGCGCTGGCGGTGTGGGCGTTTCCCCTGTATCAGCGCTGGAAGTCGCTGTGTCAGGGGTGGTCTGGGAGGGCTGTTTTAGCGCGTGAGAGCCGGCGCTTCAGTGCAGGTATGCTCAGTGGTTTTTAAAATCAAACACAGAGAAAAGTGACAATTTTTAAAATCAATTGTGAAGAGCAGTCCTCCGGCTTCCGCCTCAGAGGATAAACAAAAGGATAATGCGACGCGCTTTCTGACAGCGTTTTGTAGTAGTCTTTGGTGGGCGTGGCCTCGCAGTGGGCGTGGCTTCCGCCTTGGGACAGCGCTGGCGGTGTGGGCGTTTCCCCTGTATCAGCGCTGGAAGTCGCTGTGTCAGGGGTGGTCTGGGAGGGCTGTTTTAGCGCGTGAGAGCCGGCGCTTCAGTGCAGGTATGCTCAGTGGTTTTTAAAATCAAACACAGAGAAAAGTGACAATTTTTAAAATCAATTGTGAAGAGCAGTCCTCCGGCTTCCGCCTCAGAGGATAAACAAAAGGATAATGCGACGCGCTTTCTGACAGCGTTTTGTAGTAGTCTTTGGTGGGCGTGGCCTCGCAGTGGGCGTGGCTTCCGCCTTGGGACCGCGCTGGCGGTGTGGGCGTTTCCCCTGTATCAGCGCTGGAAGTCGCTGTGTCAGGGGTGGTCTGGGAGGGCTGTTTTAGCGCGTGAGAGCTGGCGCTTCAGTGCAGGTATGCTCAGTGGTTTTTAAAATCAAACACAGAGAAAAGTGACAATTTTTAAAATCAATTGTGAAGAGCAGTCCTCCGGCTTCCGCCTCAGAGGATAAACAAAAGGGAATAAAGTGACACACTGAGCGAGGCATAGAGCGGGATAATACATTTCACGGCTCAGGTCATGCCATGACTATTTGTCACCTGCAACAGCTGCCGTGTTTATGCAGCAATGCCATTCTTCCACTATAGTTAAATCTGTGCTTCCCCTGTATATTGTTTCACGTCAAACGTTATTATCCAGACAACAGTGGTGCCACCACCTTCTTTTTTTTTTGTTTGTTAACTCTTTTGATTGGAAAAACAAAGAAAAAGCTTGTCATTAGGAGATATAATGCCTCACCTCCATTAATAGTTATTTTATTGTAGAATCTGACTGTCCACGACAAACGATGGCGCAGACTTTGCTTTAATGGCAGTCGAGCGTGTGATGTTTTGAAGAAGTGCATGTGGGGGTGTCAGCCTTGCTGCCTTCCACGAATCGGCTGTCTGTAATTGCTGATATGGTCTTCTAGACACTGGAAGACAACCGTTTTTGTTGTGCCCCCTCTGAACTGCAGGCTTCCTAGAAAATGCAGTAGCCTTAGCCCTTTTAGCCATGTTCAATGAAGAAGAGGTCCCATTGAGTACTATTCCTTGGTAAATGAAGTTACGTGTTTGAGATAATGCTCGAGTTTAGTTTGATTTATATTGAAGCATGTCTTTCAGAAAGAATGTGCACTCTATTGCAATGCCAGAATAAAACGTATCAATTCTGGAGCTTTACCGCTCACATCTTCTCTATTCCTACCCTCCCCCTCCAAGAGAGCCTCCCTTCAGATACAACCCTGTCGCATATTGTGAGTGCCCATCTCGTTCTTTGACCTGGATTTTTTTTATGGCATTGACCATCTGCCAAAAGCCTTCTTGCATGTCAACACTGAATCCGTCTGACTTCTCGCTTTATTATGGAAGTCATCCTTCCTGTTACTCTGATTATTTTACTGTATCTAACGATGGAATCCTACCATTCATCGTTTTTTTCAGGGAGAAAAGGTTACTCTATTTTCACCCAGCAAGTATTACCCCTCAAATTGGAGTTTGGATTTTTTATCTCGGATTGAAAAACGGAAAAAACTATTTACATGTAGTGTCTACTTTTTTAGATCTCGCTGAGCCAATGCGCACACACAAACAAGCACATACACAACAGCCCCCACACACACAACACCCCCCCACACACACAACACCCCCCCACACACCCAAACCCCCATACCCATACAACCCCGCACACACACAACCCACTCACACACACAACCCACCCACACACACACAAGGACACACACACACAACCACACACACACACAACCACACTCAACCAAACACAACCCCAAACACAACACACACAACCACACACACAACCCCAAACACAACACACAAAACCACACACACAACCCCAAACACAACACACACAACCACACTCAACCCCACACACACAACCACACACATACAACCACAACCACACACAACCACACACACACACAACCACACACACACAACCCCACAACCACACACACAACCCCAAACACAACCACACACACAACCCCAAACACAACACACAACCCCAAACAAAACACACACAACCACACACACAACCCAACACACACACAACCACACACACACCACCACACACATAACCACAACCACACACACAACCAGAACCACACACAACCATCTATCTATCTATCTATCTATCTATCTATCTATCTATCTATCTATCTATCTATCTATCTATCTATCTGTTGGACACGGCCCGTTGGGCAGGTTCACCCCTAGACTTTTTGCTTTTTCCTAGCCTGTTGATGGAACCTGGTGTTGGTGATTTTAGGCCTCTGCGCACTTTTTCACTGTGGTTCAGTGTAAAGTGCTTGAGCTCTCTGTGAATGAGTGGTGAGTGACCTGCCCTCCCATAGGAATGAATGGGGAATATGTATGCCCATAGTAGTTCCTGATGTGTGGGGAGTGCAGGGGCGAGTTTGGTATGTATGAACTCGTGAGAATGAATGCTGCAAAATGATATATGCGGCATGACTGTGTCTAGTCTAGAAGTACTACTTTTGGAAGTTGGCATATTTGAGTAAGTTGGTGCTGGTGTGTGATTGGCTGGGGGCTCCGTGGGGAATGTGGATGGTGCCTGATCAGGGCACCGGGTGTGGTACCCCCCGGCCAGAGAAGCCCAGGCCTCGGTGAAGGCAGTAACTGAGTCTGAGTGGCCTCGTGAGCTGAGCGGGCCACTCCAACGATGTGCACAGGAGCGAGGATCATGTAGGGCGGCCCCGGATGGTAGTGGGCCGCCCCCACGCTATGCTGGGCATTTCCAGAGTCCTGTGGCTCGAACTACGGGCCATATTCGTTTTCTGTGCCCCGAGGGGGCAAGTCTATTTCTAGGGCCCCAGATGACTCCCACGTTAGGGGCATTTGTTTACAGAGGGTCAGTGAGAGCCCAAGCGGCATTTTGGTGGCCAGAGCCTGAGAGCTCCAACGTTTGGGGCATGTGTATTTATAGAGCCAGATAGCTCCAATGCCCCACAGCTGTGTCAAGAGCCTGTGTGGCTCCAACGTCTGCGTAGTGTTGCCCAGAGCCTGTGGGGCTCCTACATTTTGGCGCAGCTTTGGTTGTAGGGGCTAGTGGCAGCCCCTGTCGCAGTTTGGATTCACAGCTGCCCAGCAATTAGTGGGCAGCTGCACCATTTAGGCGCAATTTCTGGAGAGAGTCCCTATGTGGGACAGAGAGGGCACAGTGGTGCCAGGCCTTCACAGCTGCGCAGCACTTAGTGCCAGCTGCTACGTTTAGGCTTTCTTTTCTTGAGACTGGCGCTGCATGGCAGCGCACCCTGACATTGAGACTCAGGGCGTCTTAGCCCCAACAAGGCCAGTTGGCCTAGGGACTGCCACAGGTGGTGGCTTATGTAAGTTATGCGCAATGTGATTCCTATGTTTTTAATAGTAATTGCCTACTGTGTGTTTTTGCGCTATTGACTTATGTTCTGGCACCTCTGAATGTGTAGGTTTATGCATTATGTGTCTTTCTTTCCATGTGCTGCACCTCTGAATGTTTAGTCATCATGTGTCTTCTTGCGCTGCACCCCTGAATGTATTTTATTGCATCATGTGCTTTATTCTTAACACCTCTGAATGTTTAGTCATCATGTGTCTTCTTGCGCTGCACCCCTGAATGTATTTTATTGCATCATGTGCTTTATTCTTAACACCTCTGAATGTTTAGTCATCATGTGTCTTCTTGCGCTGCACCCCTGAATGTATTTTATTGCATCATGTGCTTTATTCTTAACACCTCTGAATGTTTATGGCATCATGTGTTTCTCTTTATTACTCCTCTGAATGTGTTTTATGCATCATGGGTAAGGTGTTCTGGTTTATACCCCTAAAGGTGTTTATTCTTAGGTGGTTGTCCTTTTTAGTACAGGTGGTCCTAGTAAGGTCCTGATTCCTGTTACCAGTGGTTACTGGTTGTTATCTTTGATTACTATTTTATGTTACATTTATTCTTTAGTCTAGAAGTGATTTTATATTCTACATCTTATTCTAGAAGTACTATATCTAATTTCTGACAGTATTTCATCTCTACTAAGTGCTGATTATGACAGTGGCCCATGTGGCCCTGTCTTGTGAATAATCCCATGTGAATATTGCCCGTGCCAGTTGGCACAATGTATATGTGTGATCTTATCTGATGTGTTTTTTACAATACAAAAGTTATTTTTATAATAACCTTGTGTGGAGTCTCTTTTGTGGTGTGCCTAGTATGTTGTTGCTGTTGTGCGCTGGCGCAAATGCTTTACACATTGCCTCCGAGTTTAGCCTTACTGCTTGTGCCAAGCTACCAAGGGGGTGAGCAGGGGTTATCTTGGCGTGTGACTTCCTTGCCCTGACTAGAATGGTGGTTTCTGCCTGGCTTTGGCGTCAGCCTTAGCCAACCAGAAATAGCCAGTTCTAACATTGTTGGTCAGCGGTGCGGATTTGGACTTGTGTTTGCGCAGTGCCATAGCGACAACTGGCTACATTACAAAACTCTGCAATTGTTTTTTTCAGATAGTCACATGTTTGGGATTATTGTTTTTGATTTTTTTCCTCAAGAGTGTCATTTTCAAATGTGTTCCTGTGCTTTATGTTTAGTGGCAGATGAGAGAAAGTGACAGGGCAGGACGCCAATAGAGGGGGAGGTTCCCATAGATTAGGAATCCCTTGCTGGGTCCAGTGTCCAATCCCAAATCCTGTCCCTGTGTGGGTAGATGGAAGAGAGGGAGTGTGAGGAGAAATGACTAGCTCAGGAGGGTGGTTGTTCCCTGAGTGTAGTGTGTGTGTCTGGATTCCCCAGTGTGGTAGGATCCAGGGGTGGCAGCTTTAATGTGTCCAGTGTGTTAATTCCCATTCCCCGCTCCCAGAGTTTGGTACCTGTGTCACGTGTGGTCAGGTTGAGTGATCAGGGGTGGTAGAAACTGCCTTACCAGTCCGAGGGGGGAAAGTGTGCGAATGAGTGATGTGCTGAACTGGAGGAGTTGGTGTGAGTTTTCTTTTTATTAAAGAGCTTGCATGAGAGGTGTACCTCTGGTGGTGTGCAGGAGGTCCTGCAGAGGCACTGGACAAGAAGGTGGATGTCTGGCGGTGTGCTAGATGTCTTGCAGAGGCATTTGGAAGTGGTTCCAAAAGGAGTGGCTTGTGTATCTGATGATCCTGTGAAGGGGAAGAGGTTACTGTGTAACCCAGCTAGGTCACAGTAGTATGGTAGGGGTGTAGGGGCTCACGCCCTGTCTCAGTGGAGGTGGAGTGAGTGTGGGACGGTGTGTCCCACGTTCGCCTGAAACCCTATCTCAAGGCCTGGAGGGTTCCCTAAGGGAGCGCCAGGTCAGGGGCCTAAGCTGTACATAGGTCATTTGAGGAGGATCTTCCTGTGTCTAGAGGACGGGGAGTGTCTGTAACCCGAACTCCGGCGGTCCTAGTGTTGGGCAGTACCGCTCCTAAGTGGAGGGTGCAGAAGTCCTGGCTCGCTGAGCATTTGACCGTCTAGAGTGCTTGACCATTTGTGGGGCCTCTGGAAGTCGTTCCCCGAGGAGGGGGGAAAGCCGGGTTGGGGTTGTGACCTGACCTGGAAGGAGTACTGAAGGAAAGTGTGTCACTGATACACCGCTGGTGTGTGCTCTGTCTAGCCTGGGACATACTGAGAATCACCCTGTGATAGGGAGTACTGGAGGAGAGTGTGTCGCTGATACGCCGCTGGCGTGTGCTCTGTCTAGCCTGAGACATACTGATACTGGAAGGGGGTGCAGAGGGACGGTGTCCTTACTTCTGACCCCGGTGCAACCTGAGGGTTTAGATCTTAGGTTGGGAGATTAGGAAACTTCTAGGTCAAGAGGAATCTCTACCAAAGTGGATCAGCTGAAGAGACTGAGGGGCCTGCCCTTGCTGTGTGTTCTGGGGCTCACCTGCAGTTTGTTGTTTCCACTAAGATAGAGGAAAGGGGACTTTGCTGTGTGCTGTGTCCCCCCACCTGCTTGAAGAGGAACTGTGCTGTGTGCTTTGTACCTCAGAAGTGAAATAGTTTCCAGGTGGTAGACCAGTGATGGAGTGAGGTCCTGATCTGGTAGGAGAATTGTGTTCTGGTGAGTGCTTCTCTGTGAGGGTGCGGAAACTCAGAAGTAGAGGTAGGGTGGGGCATTCTTGCCCGTGACCTCTGGTCAGCCTGAGGGTATGGTCCCTAGGTTGTTGGATCAGTGGTAGTTGTAGCTACACTGAGAGAGAGTGGAGAATGGCTATTGTGTGCCAGGGGTTACTACCCCCCACTCTGTGGATTAGTTAGGACCTGTGATTTGAATGGCCTATGGCCTGGTCTTGGCTGTGGATGACTAGGGAGTACCAGTGGGGTATCCTAGTTGTGTCAGAGAGTTATTGTTTGGAGGAAACCATGTAGGTTCAGAGTGGCGAAAAACCAGAGGGTGTCCCTGCCGTGCGGGTCCGTGTCCGTGTTTTGTCGCCCAAAGCAAGGAAGCCCATCAGTGGAGTGATTGGTCAACCCTGCGTTTTGGCTGGAAGGGGGTTGTGTTGGACCCGGCCCGTTGGGCAGGTTCACCCCTAGACTTTTTGCTTTTTCCTAGCCTGTTGATGGAACCTGGTGTTGGTGATTTTAGGCCTCTGCGCACGTTTTCACTGTGGTACAGTGTAAAGTGCTTGAGCTCTCTGTGAATGAGTGGTGAGTGACCTGCCCTCCCATAGGAATGAATAGGGAATATGTATGCCCATAGTAGTTCCTGATGTGTGTGGAGTGCAGGGGCGAGTTTGGTATGTATGAACTCGTGAGAATGAATGCTGCAAAATGATATATGCGGCATGACTGTGTCTAGTCTAGAAGTACTACTTTTGGAAGTTGGCATATTTTTGTAAGTTGGTGCTGGCGTGTGATTGGCTGGGGGGCTCCGTGGGGAATGTGGATGGTGCCTGATCAGGGCACCGGGTGTGGTACCCCCCGGCCCAGAGAAGCCCAGGCCTCGGTGAAGGCAGTAACTGAGTCTGAGTGGCCCCGTGAGCTGAGCGGGCCACTCCAACGATGTGCACAGTAGCGAGGGTCATGTAGGGCGGCCCCGGATGGTAGTGGGCCGCCCCCACGCTATGCTGGGCATTTCCAGAGTCCTGTGGCTCGAACTACGGGCCATATTCGTTTTCTGTGCCCCGAGGGGGCAAGTCTATTTCTAGGGCCCCAGATGACTCCCACGTTAGGGGCATTTGTTTACAGAGGGCCAGTGAGAGCCCAAGCCGCATTTTGGTGGCCAGAGCCTGAGAGCTCCAACGTTTGGGGCATGTGTATTTATAGAGCCAGATGGCTCCAATGCCCCACAGCTGTGTCAAGAGCCTGTGTGGCTCCAACGTCTGCGTAGTGTTGCCCAGAGCCTGTGGGGCTCCCACATTTTGGCGCAGCTTTGGTTGTAGGGGCAAGTGACAGCCCCTGTCGCAGTTTGGATTCACAGCTGCCCAGCAATTAGTGGGCAGCTGCACCGTTTAGGCGCAATTTCAGGAGAGAGTCCCTGTGTGGGACAGAGAGGGCACAGTGGTGCCAGGCCTTCACAGCTGCGCAGCACTTAGTGCCTGCTGCTACGTTTAGGCTTTGTTTTCTTGAGACTGGCGCTGCATGGCAGCGCACCCTGACATTGAGACTCAGGGCGTCTTAGCCCCAACAAGGCCAGTTGGCCTAGGGACTGCCACAGGTGGTGGCTTATGTAAGTTATGCGCAATGTGATTCCTATGTTTTTAATAGCAATTGCCTACTGTGTGTTTTTGCGCTATTGACTTATGTTCTGGCACCTCTGAATGTGTAGGTTTATGCATTATGTGTCTTTCTTTCCATGCGCTGCACCTCTGAATGTTTAGTCATCATGTGTCTTCTTGCGCTGCACCCCTGAATGTATTTTATTGCATCATGTGCTTTATTCCTAACTCCTCTGAATGTTTAGTCATCATGTGTCTTCTTGCGCTGCACCCCTGAATGTATTTTATTGCATCATGTGCTTTATTCTTAACACCTCTGAATGTTTAGTCATCATGTGTCTTCTTGCGCTGCACCCCTGAATGTATTTTATTGCATCATGTGCTTTATTCTTAACACCTCTGAATGTTTAGTCATCATGTGTCTTCTTGCGCTGCACCCCTGAATGTATTTTATTGCATCATGTGCTTTATTCTTAACACCTCTGAATGTTTATGGCATCATGTGTTTCTCTTTATTACTCCCCTGAATGTGTTTTATGCATCATGGGTAAGGTGTTCTGGTTTATACCCCTAAAGGTGTTTATTCTTAGCTGGTTGTCCTTTTTAGTACAGGTGGTCCTAGTAAGGTCCTGATTCCTGTAACCAGTGGTTACTGGTTGTTATCTTTGATTACTATTTTATGTTACATTTATTCTTTATTCTAGAAGTGATTTTATATTCTACATCTTATTCTAGAAGTACTATATCTAATTTCTGACAGTATTTCATCTCTACTAAGTGCTGATTATGACAGTGGCCCATGTGGCCCTGTCTTGTGAATAATCCCATGTGAATATTGCCCGTGCCAGTTGGCACAATGTATATGTGTGATCTTATCTGATGTGTTTTTTACAATACAAAAGTTATTTTTATAATAACCTTGTGTGGAGTCTCTTTTGTGGTGTGCCTAGTATGTTGTTGCTGTTGTGCGCTGGCGCAAATGCTTTACACATTGCCTCCGAGTTTAGCCTTACTGCTTGTGCCAAGCTACTAAGGGGGTGAGCAGGGGTTATCTTGGCGTGTGACTTCCTTGCCCTGACTAGAATGGTGGTTTCTCCCTGGCTTTGGCATCAGCCTTAGCCTACCAGAAATAGCCAGTTCTAACACTATCTATCTATCTATCTATCTATCTATCTATCTATCTATCTATCTATCTATCTATCTATCTATCTATCTATCTATCTATCTATCTATCTATCTATCTATCTATCTAATTATCGCCCTCACTCTAGCTATCGCCCTCACTCTATCTATCGCCCTCACTCTATCTATCTATCACCCTCACTCTATCTATTTATCGCCCTCACTCTATCTAGCTTCTCACTCTATCTATCGCCCTCACTCTATCTATTGCCCTCACTCTATCTATCGTCCTCACTCTATCTATCTATCTATCTATCTATCTATCTATCTATCTATCTATCTATCTATCTATCGATCTATCGCCATCACTCTATCTATCTATCTATCGCCCTAACACTATCTATCGCCCTCACTCTATCTATCTATCACCCTCACTCTATCTATTTATCGCCCTCACTCTATCTAGCTTCTCACTCTATCTATCGCCCTCACTCTATCTATCGCCCTCACTCTATCTATCGCCCTAACTCTATCACCCTCACTCTATCTATCTATCGCACTCACTCTGTCTATCGTCTCACTCTATCTATCGCCCTCACTCTATCGCCCTCCCTCTATCTATCGCCCTCACTCTATCTATCTATCTATCTATCTATCTATCTATCTATCTATCTATCTATCTATCTATCTATCTATCTATCTACCTATCGCCCTCACTCTATCTATCTATCGCCCTCACTCTATCCATCTATTGCCCTCACTCTATCTATCTATCTATTGCCCTCACTCTATCTATCTATCTATCGCCCTCACTCTATCTGTCCATCTATCTCCCTTACTCTATCTATCGCCCTTACTCTATCTATCGCCCTCACTCTATCTATCGCCCACACGCTATCTATCGCTCCTCACTCTAATTATCGCCCTCACTCTATCTATCGCCCTCATTTTACGCCCTCACTCTATCTATATATTTATCTATCTATCGCCCTCATTCTATCTTTCTATCACCCTCACTCTATCTATCTATATTAAAAAAAATAAAAGCCATTGTTATTTTTAATATTAATACATCTAAGTCACGTAAATACAACACATATTGCATTACAAATGCTATAGGAGTCACGTTTGCAAAAGTGATAACTATTGGCATTGTAAATGACAAAGCTATTAATTTCGCTATTTTCAAAACCAACACATAAATAAAAAAATGGTCATTTACAATACCAATAGCTCAAACTTTCCTAATGCGAGACCTATTGCATTGCAAATGCTTTTTAGCTCTTACAGACCCCTTTCTCTATTGAACTTAGATTATAAAATACTAGCTAAAATAATTTCTAATCGTCTATCCCAATTAATGGAATTCATCATATCCCCAGTCCAATCGGGCTTCGTCCCCCATCCATCCACTTCCTTAAATCTCAGAACATTATTTGCTGTAATAAATCGAATCGACCAGAAAGTAGCAGCTGCTGCTATCCTTTTGTGTTGGACAGGCCTCGTGGACGGCCCGCTCCCTCCCCGCTTGGCGGGGCCCGGACCTCTGCTCTCCCTGTATCCCTGACAAGAACCATCCCGGCAACCCGCTGGGGCAACCCACGACCCGTCCACAACGGAACTCCAGCCCCCGAACACCCCAGTATCGGCTGGCCCGGGCTCCCGTCAGCACCACTGCCCCGGCCCAGCCGCCATCTTTGGACACTACAGAACAAGGCCGCGTGGCCTCGGCTCGACCCCAACCCTGGGCCTGGCCAGGCCCCGACATCGAGGCACCACCATCCACCTAGGGGGTGAAGAGACCACTTGGCAGGTCAATGGGAGAAGGAGTGTCAATGGCTCCCCTCCGCCAGGTGTCGATCGCCCCCGGCCTCCCCGGGCGCTGGCTCCACCCCCCTGCTGGGTGTCTGGACTCCCTCATCCCGGACCTCCCGACCTCCAAGGGCGAGGGTCCGGACATCAAAGGTGACCAGACCTATAACTGGGGCAGCTCCAGAGCAGGAAGGCAGTTGTATCTTGGAGTCGAGAGACACCGTGAGGAACTCATCCTTGGAGGCCTGCTGGCGCTGCCGCGGCCCTTTCTTGTGAACCATCTCCGAAGCCTGCTGGCGCTGCCACGGCCCTCTTCAACGTGAACCATCGTCTTGGCCTGCTGGTGCTGCCGCGGCCTTTCTCGTTGAGCACCATCTTCGTAGCCTGCTGGCGCTGCCGCGGCCCTCCTCGTTGTGAACCATCGTCCTAGCCTGCTGGCGCTGCTGCGGCCCTCCTCGTTGTGAACCATCGTCCTAGCCTGCTGGCGCTGC
Source organism: Lissotriton vulgaris (assembly GCF_964263255.1). NCBI lineage: Eukaryota > Metazoa > Chordata > Amphibia > Caudata > Salamandridae > Lissotriton > Lissotriton vulgaris. Next base: position 700,931,882 of record NC_141693.1, read on the forward strand.
CACGGCCCTCCTCGCTGTGAACCACCATCCTAGCCTGCTGGCGCTGCCGCGGCCCATCTTTGCGGACCCCCAAGCTCGAGGATTGTGAGCTTCCCTCTTGCCGCACCGGTACCGGACCGGTGCTAAGACTGTCCCGCTACCCCTTTCCCCTACAGAGACTAGAATTGGGAGGATCCTCGTGTCCTGACCCCACTGTATCGTTTATCACCTTGCCTCAAGAATCTTATATAAAGTGTGTTGAACTCATCCTTGTGTGGTGTCCATCTGTGGGGGGGAAGTTACTTGTCTGTACGATCGCCGGAGACGGCCCTCACCGGAGGCCTCTCCCCCCTGTACTCGGCCGACCCTCCGGGTCCCCGTCCAACATTGGTGGCCAGCGGCGCGATCCGAGCAAACGCATAATCGTACAGAGAGTAACTCACCCCACGACACACAACCACCATGACAACAAAAGAGAGCGGAACAACGGAAAAATTCCAGATGGAAAAACTAGAGGAATACAGCCACAGAGAACTAAAACAATTCTGCATAGAACTGGGCATTGCTACCACAGGACTGAGCACGAAAGAGGACTTCAAACACGCCCTGGAAACTTGGGCAGAGACGGGTACGGCCGTACCCCAAAACCAAAGCCTCGAGACAACCGAAACAAGCACCGCGCCGACAGAAGAAAGAAGACCGGGTCTCTCACCAGAGGAGGCCCGAGAACGAGAGAAGAGCAGGCTCCACGAATTGGAACTGGCTCGACTTCGCTTAGATGGAGAACTCAAATTGGCGGAACAAAAAATAACTTTGGAACACTTACGGCTCCGAGAGGAGCGAGAAGAGAAACAAAGGAAGAGAGAGTTAGAAGAGAAAAAGCTAGCCTACGAGCATGAGCGCAACTTGAAGGAACTAGAGATTCTGAAGCAGAACAAAGATCTCGGGGTCCCCGGGCACCCGAGCCCCCCTGTGACTACGGACCCCAAGGTCCACATCCCCAAGGATGTCGTCAGAGAATATTACCGGAACGACGATATCCAGCAATGGTTCAAAGCCTACGAAGTAGCCATGACCTCCCACCGGATTCCCGGGAGCGACTGGGGAGCCGGGTTATGGGGGAGGTTTGTCAACGAAGGACGAGACGCCCTGCTGCAACTCCCGGACCATCAGATGACGTCCTACGACCACATGAAAGCCGCCCTCCTCACTCGATACGGACTCACGCCCGAGATGTACCGCCAGAGGTTCCGCGACTGCAAACGGATCCCGGGTACGACTTGGGTGGAGTACGTGAACTTCTTTAGCCGAGCCTTTGAGGGGTGGATCAAGGGCAGCAAGGTGACCACTTACGAGCAACTCTTTGACCTTATTGTATGGGAGCACCTTTCTAACAACTGCTTCGTCGAGCTCAGGCAGCATCTCCTTGACAGTAAACTGACTGAACCTCGGCAACTCGGGAAAGCACCCGAGTTTCCCGAAACGGGCCCAGCGAACAGAACAGAGCCGCCCAAGGGTTCCATCGCCCTCGAGGGGGAGGAGGAGGCCAGGGTCGGGGCAGAGACACCGTCCCGGTGGCTCCCGCCAGCACCACCCCGCCCCCGGCCGGCAGGGGGAACCTCCCGATGCGACCAGGTTTCCGCGCCAACGTTACCTGCCACCGATGCCAGCGACCCGGCCACTACGCCAATGATCCCAACTGCCCAAAGAACCAGAGCCCTATGCCCCGCCAGGTCGCTGCCGCCGCCCTGGGAGAAGAGCAAACCCAAGAAGACCCTGAAGAGTACGAGCCAGACCAGCCCGAGTGGGAACCAGCCGCCATGTTCCTGGTCTGCCTAGGGGAAAGAGACCTGATCCTGCGGGCCCCCCTTCCCGCCAACACACAGAAGTACAGCCAGTGGGTCAACATTAATGGGCACCGGGCTGAAGCCCTCCGCGACACCGGGGCCAGTGTGACCGCAGTCCGCTGCCATCTGGTGACCCCGGACCAGATCTTGCCAAATATCCTTTGCCCAGTACGGTCGGCCGACAATTCAGAAAGCCTATGTCGGATGGCCTGCGTCCCCTTCGAGTGGGGAGGAGTATCCGGAATGCTGAAAGTGACTGTCCGCGATGATGCCCCCATGGACTGCCTCCTGGGGAACGATCTCGAAAGTTCTCCCTGGTCAGCCGTCGAGAGAAGAGAGCACCTGGGGATGCTGGGCCTCCCTGAATGGGTCTGCGTAACAACCCGGTCCATGGCCGCCCGCGCCATCCCCAGTCCCGAAGAACCCGAATGGCCAGAACCTCCTCCCCCGATCGTCCAAGAGGGAGCCACCCTGGAAGCCAGTTCTCCGGAACACAGCGAAGAAGGACTCGATCGGCTCCGGGACCTTCCCGAACTGGCCCAGTGGCGTCAAGAGGGTGGCCCCACCCAGGAACAATTCCGACAAGAGCAGAGAGCATGTCCTTATGTCGAGGGACTCCGGCAGCAAGCCCTCGCCCAGAGCGCAGGAGACACCTCGGGGGCCCACTGGATTTATTGGGACAATGATCTGCTCTACAGTGAGCAAAAGATTGCTGAGCTGGGGGCCAGCTGGGTGCTGGTGGTCCCCCTCCGCTTCAGCGACTTCCTCTTGAACCTAGCATACGATGTGCCCCTTGCCGGACACTTGGGGCAAGACAAAACGTACAGCCGCCTGGTGACCCACTTCTACTGGCCCAAAATGCGGAATGATGTATCCAACCACTGCCGGGCCTGCCCCACCTGCCAGGCCAGCGGGAAGAGCGGCCGCAAGATCAAAGCACCCTTGCAGCCTTTTCCCATCGTCACCACCCTGTTTGAACGTGGGGGGGAATAGACATTGTGGGGCCCCTGGACCCCCGAACAGCACAAGGGCACCGCTTCATTCTAGTCCTGGTGGACCACGCCACCCGCTATCCTGAGGCCATCCCTCTTCGGACCGTGACGGCGCCCGTGGTAGGCCGAGCCCTGATGGGGATCTTCTCGCGGGTGGGCTTCCCCCGGGAAGTCGTCAGTGACAGGGGCACGAACTTTATCTCTAAATACATGAAGTCTCTCTGGCAACAGTGCGGGGTCACCTACAAATTCACGACCCCCTATCACCCGCAAGGAAATGGACTGGTCGAGCGGTTTAACCGCACCCTCAAGGGGATGATCATGGGCCTAGAAGAACCCCTACATCGCCAATGGGATGTGCTGCTCCCGTGCCTCCTGTTCGCCTACCGAGAAGTCCCCCAGAAATCCCTGGGCTTCAGCCCATTCGAACTCCTGTACGGACACCCCGTCCGGGGTCCCCTCAGCCTGGTCAAAGAAGGGTGGGAGGTGGCCCCCCAGAAGACTCCTCCGGATGTATACAAGTATCTCCTGACCCTCCGCAACCAGACCCGGCGATTCAGGGAACTCGCCAAGGCCAACCTTGAAGCCAGTCAGGAGGACATGAAGAGATGGTATGATCAGCATGCCTCCTCCATCGAGTTTGAACCGGGACAACAAGTCTGGGTGATGTCCCCGGTTGAACCCTGCGCCCTACAGGACAAATGGACGGGACCCTTCAAGGTGATAGAGCGCAAGGGTCCCGTCACCTACCTGATCGACATGGAGTCCCCCCGGAACCCCCTACGGGTCCTCCACGCCAACAGACTCAAACCCCACTTCGTACGTTCAGAACTCAGCCTCCTGATGGCTACCGATAGTGGGACGGAAGAAGACTCAGAGCCCCTTCCTGACCTGCTGAGGACGCTCGAGCAGGACGGCTCAGTGGAAGGGGTCAGACTCTCCGATGCCTTATCCCCAGAGCAACGCCAAGACTGTCGAGATCTCCTGCTACAATTCGCAGACCTGTTTTCCCTCATCCCCGGGGTCACCCCATGGTGCCTTTACGACGTGGACACCGGGGATAGCCCCCTATTCGATACAGGGCGTACCGAGTGCCGGATCGAGTGCGCACCTGCATCCTGAACGAAGTCTCCAAAATGCTGGCTCTAGGAGTGATCGAGCCGTCTGACAGCCCCTGGGCCAGCCCAGTCGTGCTGGTCCCCAAGGCTGCCCCGAGCTCCGGTTCTGTGTGGACTATCGGGGCCTGAACGCCATTACCAGAACCGACGCTCACCCCATCCCCCGGGCGGATGAGCTGATTGACCGCATGGGGGTCGCCCGCTACCTGAGCATCTTCGATCTAACAGCGGGCTACTGGCAGATCGGCCTCACCCCCGGGGCCCAAGAGCGATCCGCCTTCTCTACCCCGGATGGCCACTACCACTTCAAGGTGATGCCATTCGGCATGAAAAACGCCCCAGCTACCTTCCAGAGACTCGTGAACCAGGTACTGGCGGGCCTCGAAGAATTCAGCGCCGCCTACCTGGACGACATTGCTGTATACAGTCGCCACTGGGCAGACCACCTCCACCACCTCCGGGAGGTCCTGCACGCCCTCCGGCAGGCCGGGCTCACCATCAAAGCCAGCAAATGCCAGATTGGCCAAGGGTCCGTGACCTACCTGGGACACCAAGTGGGGAGCGGGCTGGTGGCCCCCCTCCAGCTCAAGATCGCTGCAATCCAGGCCTGGCAACCCCCTGTCACCCAAACCGAGGTCCGAGCCTTCCTGGGGCTCACCGGGTACTACCGGCGGTTTGTAAAGGACTATGGCAGCATTGTGGGGCCCCTCACAGAACTCACATCCAAGAAAAACCCCAAAACAGTCAACTGGACTCTGGACTGTCAAACGGCCTTTGAGAAATTGAAGGCCGCCATGTGCACCGCCCCCGTGCTCCAGGCCCCCGACTACAGCCGGGAATTCATAGTGCAGACGGACGCCTCAGATCATGGCATTGGGGCCGTCCTCTCCCAACTTAACACCGAGGGAGTCGATCAGCCAGTGGCCTTCATCAGCCGACGCCTGCTGGCCCGAGAACAGCGCTGGAGCACCATCGAGCGGGAGGCCTTCGCCGTAGTGTGGGCCCTCAAGAAGCTCCGGCCCTATCTCTTCGGTACCCACTTCCGGGTGCAAACAGATCACCGACCCCTGCAATGGCTGATGCAGATGCGGGAGAGAACCCAAAACTGTTGCGATGGTCCATCTCCCTGCAGGGGATGGATTTCACTGTGGAGCATCGTCCAGGCCAGGACCACGCCAACGCAGACGGCCTGTCACGCTTCTTCCGCCTCGGCGAGGAGAGTACCCAAGAGGATGGGTGACTCTCCCTGCCTTCAGCTGGGGGGGACGCATGTTGGACAGGCCTCGTGGACGGCCCGCTCCCTCCCCGCATGGCGGGGCCCGGACCTCTGCTCTCCCTGTATCCCCGACAAGAACCATCCCGGCAACCCGCTGGGGCAACCCACGACCCGTCCACAACGGAACTCCAGCCCCCGAACACCCCAGTATCGGCTGGTCCAGGCTCCCGTCATCACCACTGCCCCGGCCCAGCCGCCATCTTTGGACACTACAGAACAAGGCCGCGTGGCCTCGGCTCGACCCCAACCCTGGGCCTGGCCAGGCCCCGACATCAAGGCACCACCATCCACCTAGGGGGTGAAGAGACCACTTGGCAGGTCAATGGGAGAAGGAGTGTCAATGGCTCCCCTCCGCCAGGTGTCGATCGCCCCCGGCCTCCCCGGGCGCTGGCTCCACCCCCCTGCTGGGTGTCTGGACTCCCTCATCCCGGACCTCCCGACCTCCAAGGGCGAGGGTCCGGACATCAAAGGAGACCAGACCTATAACTGGGGCAGCTCCAGAGCAGGAAGGCAGTTGTATCTTGGAGTCGAGAGACACCGTGAGGAACTCATCCTTGGAGGCCTGCTGGCGCTGCCGCGGCCCTTTCTTGTGAACCATCTCTGAAGCCTGCTGGCGCTGCCGCGGCCCTCTTCAACGTGAACCATCGTCTTGGCCTGCTGGCGCTGCCGCGGCCTTTCTCGTGGAGCACCATCTTCGTAGCCTGCTGGCGCTGCCGCGGCCCTCCTCGATGTGAACCATCGTCCTAGCCTGCTGGCGCTGCCGCGGCCCTCCTCGTTGTGAACCATCGTCCTAGCCTGCTGGCGCTGCCGCGGCCCTCCTCGTTGTGAACCATCGTCCTAGCCTGCTGGCGCTGCCGCGGCCCTCCTCGCTGTGAACCACCATCCTAGCCTGCTGGCGCTGCCGCGGCCCATCTTTGCGGACCCCCAAGCTCGAGGATTGTGAGCTTCCCTCTTGCCGCACCGGTACCGGACCGGTACTAAGACTGTCCCGCTACCCCTTTCCCCTACAGAGACTAGAATTGGGAGGATCCTCGTGTCCTGACCCCACTGTATCGTTTATCACCTTGCCTCAAGAATCTTATATAAAGTGTGTTGAACTCATCCTTGTGTGGTGTCCATCTGTGGGGGGGGAAGTTACTTGTCTGTACGATCGCCGGAGACAGCCCTCACCGGAGGCCTCTCCCCATGTACTCGGCCGACCCTCCAGGTCCCCGTCTAACATTTTGGATGCAGAAAAAGCTTTTGATTCCTTGGAATGGCCTTTCTTTCTTTCGGTTATGCGCCGCATGGGAATGCCTGTGAGCTTTATAAGCACCACAGCACTATTATACTGTCGACCTTTGGCGAGACTCCGGTTGAATGGCACTCCATCCCGACCCGTTTTGTTGTCTTGTGGCACCCGACAGGGCTGTCTCCCCTTTTGTTTATTTTTGCCATGGATCCTTTGATTCGCTATTTTCAAGAATGTCATCTACACAGAGGCTTACAATACAAAACTGGCCCCTTATTAGTTTTGCTATATGCAGACAACACTATCCTCTATGTTTGAGATCCCCCAGGAAAACTTAGAACAACTTATCAGAGAAATACTCAGATTTGGCTGTTTTTCTGGATTGGGCATTAACTGGCACAAGTCATTGATTATCCCATTGACAACAAGTACGGTTCCGTGGAACCGTGGATTCCCCCTTGAATGGTGATGTGATTCGGAAAAGTATTTAGGCATCCATGTTCACCTGGACACTGCGCAAATCCTCAGTTTGAACTATGGGCGTGCAGTCTGTGCCTTAGAAACCCAAATGGAACGCTAGCTGCACCTGCCTCTATCAATAGCAGACAGAGTTGCGATACTTTAAATGGTAGTATTCACCAAATGTTTGTATCTCTTTCATACTATCCCCGTACCCCCCACCAATGGTTTCTTTTTGAGTTTACATACACACCACATCCGGGTGGTATGGGGAGGAAAGGGCGAGCATCTGCTGGCAGGTGCTTACCCTTCCTTGCTACGGGGGGGGGGGGTTGGTGTCCCAGATCTCCATCTGTTATATTTAGTAGCCCAGTGCTGCTATGCACATACCTGCTTTCATCCTGATGTGAGGATCCCATTTTTATGAGCGGAAGAAGATTTTGTCATACCCGAACGATTGGCCACTGTGCTACTGAATGGCGTTCCTAGAGACCCACATGACATACAGACTGTCTCCACCACCAGTTGGGCATGGGATAAACTACAGAGGCTAGTTGGCGCCACCACATTATATTCTTCAGCCCTACCCCTCCCCAACCCCACCTGGCTGCCAATAACCGGGGAAAAGTTGGTGCAACACACCTTAGTCAAATTCACTATCACAAAAATGGGGGATCTATACCCGGCTGAACATATTTTCTTGGTGTCTGAAGACACCAGGTTTCAATCTATCACCTTTATGGATCACTTTGCATTGGGGCGAATCCGTTCAGCTCTATGTGCCACACTGACTACTTACCCAGTTGAACCCGACTCTTTTGCTCCACTTACATTGATCATTGAAAGTGAGACGGGTACTCATCTCATCTCCAAGCTATGAAAAGCTTGCGCTTGTGCGAGGCATGTGAGGTATGACAAGGTTCGCAACGCATGAGAACAAGATCTAGGCTGTTCCATTACAGACGAACAATGGGCAAAGTGCTGCGTGGTGACAAGGAAAGTCTCCTTTAACAGTAGGCATAAGCTCCTGCACTTCAAACTCCTACGCAATATTTATTGCACTCCCGCCAAAGCACAAAGAATAGACCCGTCCAGACCCCACACTTGCCGAAAATGCACCGCACCATATACGGACTTTGCGCACCTCACATGGACCTGTCTCAAATTGCAATCATACTGGGAGCAAATACATAATACACTGGGTGTCATGAATACACTGACTATTGTTCCTAATCCAGAAGTAGCACTATAGGAATACACAGTTAATTTTCCTAAAAAAGTGTGACAATTTGCATCCCTTTGATTACTACTGGCCAAAAGGGAGATAGCTCTATTGTGGGGCCGTAGGATTGCCCCCACCCTGCAGGGATGGTTACGCTGATTGGCATACTGTAATGTAAATAGTGAGATCTATGCCAGCATCATGCCTAGTTCGTCATGACCCAAGGACATCTGGTGCCCATATTGGGCATATGTTGAAATATTGCGTCAGACATCCAATTCACAACTAGAGAATGGCATAGTCCCAGAGGGAGTGGGGTGACGGAGCATATCCCGCAGGTTTGCTGCTGCTTCCACACAAGACATCAATTCATGTCTCCTTTACCATCCTTACATTGATAGTATGTATATATAAACTCACGTTGACTTAGACACAGAGGCCATTGCGTGCTATGGTTTGAAAAAAAAACACAGGGTTGGGACAAGCAGAGGGTAATGCAATCTTAACCCCTTCTATGCGTCGGACGACCCCAGGCCGTCTGACGTCACAGTGGGTGTGTGCGGAGGACCCCGCTCACTCAATAAATAACCAGCACCGCAGCAGAATTCGCGCCACGGTCAAGGTGTTAAGAAAGTGCAGATGTTGATATTTACATACCTACTGCTATAATATATGTACAATACTTAAATGTGCAATCAGGATACCTATTTTTATGCTACGTTATGAGACAGTGTACCACCAATTGTATATTGCTGATATGTGAGAAAATTTGGAAAATAAAGTTTAAAAAAAAATGTATATTGATTGCGCCTGTGTGAGGGGATCACAGTTGAATTATTGTCTTCACATGCACAATCTAGATGTTCACCTATGTTAAGCTGTGTATTGAAACAGCACTCTAGGTGGATAGTCGCTCAGCCCCCACCTCTCGTTTCATCAGGAGGCTGCCTGACCGACTGACAGTGATCATGAAAACACGAAAGTTGTGTTTTTCAAGAACACTGGTAAATTAAATAGTGAGCAGTATGGGGAGAGGCAAGGAGTAGTGTGTGGCTGCTCACGTGGTTGGTTGCGCCCTGAAGCCCCTGTTGAGGAGTCACCACTGATATTCAGCACGTTATAGAAATGTAAAAATTACATCAGCAACGTTGTAGGGGATTGTGACACAGCAGATTTGATGGAAAAGAAGATGATGAGACTGTCCCAGCGGATTGTCAAGCCACGCTTTATGACACTACTATTTCCTAGAACCGGAAGCACTCCCAACTCGGGGGTGCTGTATGTGTCACTGTGGGTTTGTGTGCCTGGTTGCCTGGAGCCAAACTACCCAATTGGCCATGTTCACCATTTTGCAATGCCCCTCCCAGAATCCAGGACGTAAAACTGGATAGCTGTCAATTTTCAAAACTAAATAAGGGTAATTTTTCTGCAGCACAACTAACTTCTATAGCAGTGGAGAATGCTGAGTCTCTTGGTAAAAATTTTAAAGCATAATGGTCAGAACTGTATACGATTCAAAGTGCACTTTATAGGGTGTTTTGGGGTTCCATAGGAAGGAATTATTTGGGAGTTATGAGGGTATTTCATTTAAGTCACTATCCACAGTGTAACATTAACCAGGACTAGGTAAGATTTCTAGATTACTTGTTGGGAAAGTGTGCACATATGCCTCTTTACAGGTGTCCTAAAGACATTTTTAACAACTAGTCTGATTAATGCCACATCACAAAAAAATACTCGATGAGAGGTAAATACCGTATAGTTTAAATGTCCTTTTGCAAGCGGATTGAGGATATCTTCCCCAATAAATTTGGCGACATGTATTTTGTGCAGTTCATAACACATGGTTCACTGACATTGTGCTGAAATGGATCTGGTTTAAAGCCACTTTAATATGGTATAGGAATCTCACGTGAGTATGTGAAATCTTGTTATAAATGGTGTTATTTAAACAGTGTAAGGCCAGTAAAATTGGCGAGAGGGGGATATGATTTTAAGAACTATTTGAAGGGGGGTTCATAGCAGCCGAGCGACCACATGTCATGTGTGACACCCTAAGCCAGCCTTGGATGTTTTGTTCAACAATACTTTGAATGCTGTGAATTTTAAGCACCTTTTTTTATAATGTACGGACAAGGGAGGGGCCAGGTGTGTGGAACAGTATTTTACTAATTAAACGAGGGTCTGGAGTTACCGTAATCGACTTCCCCGTCTTCGTGGTCAGCCTTCCAACATTAAAGGTAAGGCGGTGGCCCACAATTCTCCTCCCAGCTACTGTGTGTTGTGTCGCATTACCTACGATGCCGCCACCCTCCTAGCCCTTAACCCCGGTCGCGCCCCCAACTGCGTCCAAGCCGCTCCTGGACGCACCCATGGACCGTTCTCCTGCTTCTCCTGCAAATTTAGCGGCACCGACAACATCTCCGCTACGACCACAACACAGATTCCCGACCCCAACCACCTAGAATGCATCCTTCTCAACACCCGCTCGGTCCACAGGCACGCCATTGACCTTTGGAACCTACTAGACACCATCTCTCCTGACGTCGCCTTCCTAACGGAAACATGGATGAACGCTTCCTCCGCCCCTGACATCGCCATCGCTATCCCTGATGACTATAAGATCACACGCAAGGACCGCACCGACCATACAGGAGGTGGAATCGCTATCGTCCATAAGAAAACAATCCGCATCTCAACCAGCTCAGATGCCAACCTCGCCAACTCCGAACACCTTCACTTCCAGATCCACATCGACCCCAAGACCACACTCAGAGGCACCCTCCTCTACAGACCACCAGGACCACGTGCAAAATTCAGTGAAGACATCACGGACTTCATCACCCCACACGCGCTCCCCTCCAAAGACTACATCCTTCTGGGAGACCACAACTTCCACCTTGAAAAGATCAACGACCGCAACACCGCCACCCTCTTGGACAACCTAGCCAACCTCGGACTTAAACAACTGGTCACTTCCCCCACCCACATCGCAGGTCACACTCTCGACCCCATCTTCACCTCCAGCAACCATGTCTCCTTCAGCCACACTACGGATCTCCTCTGGACTGACCACAGCTGCGTTCACTTCACCTACAACAAGCCGAAACCCATCATCCACCTCCAACCAACTCTACAAAGAAACTGGAACAAAATCACCACAGAGCAGATCTCCACATCGCTCCTTCAAACCTCCCCAGCCCTCTCTTCTAACGCCAACGAAGCCGCCTCCAACCTCACCCTTTGGTTATCCAACACCGCCGACAACTTAGCACCACTGAAAAAACGTCAACACAAACTTGGCATCAAGAAGGCCTCATGGTTCAACGACGACCTCAAGAAGTCCAAGAAACTGTGCCGCTCCCTTGAAAAGGCCTGGAAAAAAGACCCATCCACCAGCAAGAAGGACGCCTTCAAAAGCGCCATCCGTACTCACCACCAACTGATCCGAAAAGCCAAGAAAACAGCATTCAAAGATCGACTTGACAACAACGCCCACAACAGCAAGGAACTTTTCAACATCGTCAAGGAATTTTCCAACCCCTCGGCCAACTCCAACGACATCACCCCCTCTCAAACCCTCTGCGATTCCCTAGCCTCTTTTTTCCACAACAAGATTGCTGACATCCACAACAGCTTCGACAACCAACCCGGAAACCAACCCACCCTACCATCAGCTGACCATCTTCCCCCCGTTAACACCCTTAACGCCTGGAACCCAATCTCCACTGAGGACACCATCCGCCTGATGAATTCCATCCACTCTGGATCCCCCACAGACCCATGCCCTCACCACATCTTCAACAAAGCAGACTCCGTCATAGCTCCGCACCTCCGAGACGTCATCAACTGCTCATTCAACTCCGCTACCTTCCCAGAAGACTGGAAACACGCTGAACTCACCGCCCTTCTGAAAAAACCAACAGCAGACCCCACCGAACTCAAAAACTACCGCCCCATCTCGCTTCTTCCATTCCCGGCCAAAGTCATCGAGAAAGCTGTCAACAACCAGCTCGCCGCCTTCCTCGAAGCCAACAAATCACTCGACCCCTCACAATCTGGCTTCCGAGCCAAACACAGCACTGAGACCGCCCTCATCGCAGCTACAGACGACATTCGAACTCTACTGGACAATGGAGACACAGTCGCCCTCATCCTCCTCGACCTCTCTGCAGCCTTCGACACAGTCTGCCACAGCACCCTTTTACAACGCCTCAGAAACATCGGAATCCAAGGAAAGGCACTGGAATGGATCACCTCGTTCCTCACCGGAAGAACCCAGAGAGTCCGCCTCCCACCATTCAAGTCCGAGGCCTCTGAAATCATCTGCGGCGTACCACAAGGATCCTCACTCAGTCCCACCCTCTTCAACGTATACATGAGCCCCCTCGCGGCCATCGCCCGCCAACACAACCTCAACATCATCTCTTACGCGGATGACACTCAACTGATCCTATCTCTCACCAAGGACCCCAGCACCGCCAAAACTAACCTACACGAGGGAATGAAAGAAGTCGCCGAATGGATGAAACAAAGCCGACTGAAACTGAACTCAGACAAAACAGAAGTCCTCATCTTAGGTAAATCCCCCTCTGCATGGGACGACTCTTGGTGGCCGGAAGCCCTCGGAAAAGCACCCATCCCGACAGACCACGCACGGAACCTAGGCGTCATCCTGGATTCTTCACTCTCAATGAACAGACAAGTCAGCGCCGTATCCTCTTCCTGCTTTAACATTCTTCGCATGCTCAGAAAAACATTTCGCTGGATCCCCTCCGAAACAAGGAAAACAGTCACCCACGCTCTGGTCACGAGCCGACTGGACTACGGAAACACCCTCTACGCAGGTACTACCACAAAACTACAGAAGAAACTACAACGAATCCAAAACGCCTCAGCCAGGCTCATATTAGACATCCCACGCAACGAACACATCTCTGGTCACCTTAAAGACCTTCACTGGCTACCCGTCAATAAGAGGATTACTTTCCGACTGCTTACCCACGCACACAAATCACTCTACGACATCGGACCAGAGTGCCTCAACTCTCGACTGTCCTTTTATACCCCCTCCCGCCAACTTCGCTCTTCCAGCCAAGCCTTCGCCACTGTACCTCGCATCAACAAGACCACCATGGGAGGCAGATCCTTCTCATACCTGGCTGCCAAAACATGGAACTCACTCCCCGCTTACCTTCGCCTCACCCAGAATCACCTAGCGTTCAGAAAGCAGCTTAAAACGTGGATTTTTGACAAATAATCCTCCTCCCCTTCCTAAGCGCCTTGAAACCCTCTGGGTATGTAGTGCGCTATATAAATGTTATGACTTGACTTATGACTGTGGGACCCTGCGGTGGAGCGGAAGGATTGAAGATGTATAAAGAAGGACTCGGCCAGGAATGCCTGTATCAGAAGGCCGAAGGAAGGCTGGTGAGTGACCCACGGTGTCAAGCGTCTACCAATCGCCCACCCCACTTGTTCCTCTTTTGTTATCCCTCACTCCCCTTCTATTTCTTTATCTCACTGTTTTACTTTCGCTGTCTTTCTCAGCCGTTCACTTTCTTGCCATTATCTTTTTTTTTCTATATTTTACCCTTGTGCACTTTCTCTGTCATCTTCTTTTCTCTCTCATTCTTTCGTGTTTCCGCTGACTCTCTCTTTCCCGCGCTATTTCTTCTTCTCCCTTTTTCTGCTGAATCTATTATTCTTTCCTTCTCTTCTAGTGTGTTCCTACTTTTCTTCTCGATCATTTGGCCCTATTATTTTTATCTCTCGGCCCGTTGTTTTGCTCCTCCTACTTTCTGTTAATTTAACGTCTCTGTTCACTCAGTTACCTTCCTCTCGCGAGCTTGCTTACGCTCTCCTTCTAAACTAGTTTATTGTTTCTTCTCTACCATTTCTTTCTCTTCTCTCTCCATCTTCTCTGGATTTTGTCAGTTTTCGCAGTCTCCCTTTCTCGCTCCGCTACTCCCCAAGTTCTTGGCGTTGTCCATTGTCTCCTTTCTACTGTTTATTGGCCTCCGTTTCTTACTGAAGCCCCACCCTTCTCACGACACCCTCACCCCCGCCCTCCATCACCCTTGTATTGCTCCACAGCCAGGTGCAAACTAGCGTGCTTTCCTCTTCACACTTGAGCCACGTGGGACTCCACCAAGAACCCATTAATCTTCTTCCAAAAGATTATATCTGCAGGAATTAAACAACACACTCGTTTGCTCTCTGGCTCGCCCCATTCTGGACCTAGTTCCTATGATTTAACTGTTTTTGATACAGTTGTAAATCCTCGGAAAGTGACACTGCATCGCAGGTGGGGGCGGGGTCAACATTAAGCGAAAACTTGCCACCTTGATAGGATAAGTGTGTCAGTTATGCTCAGTTAGTCGGCATTCAGCTGCTTAGGCTGCCTTCGATACCCACTGTTGGCTGTGTTTGTTTTTGTTTCAACAACCTGTGAATTCATCCGCTTCGTGAGTTAGTGCGAACGCTGCAGAACTGAGCGATTAACATGGAAGTTAGCAAGTACCACCTGCTCTGCGTCACATCCTTCCATGCCGAGGTAGATGAAATGAGTATAACTGAGCTCGGGTAAGGCTGTCAACGGCATTCGCAGGCAAAGCACAAGTGCTCTATAACATACCTTATTATTGCGAGGGATGGATATGCTTCTCTCTGCCGGTACAAAAGATTGAAAAGGCTGCTATTGATTAAAAAACACTTACTTTATTTCCTTTCCACCATACTCACACATTTATGGGATCGCCCCAAATGTCTTCCCCAATAGAATCACTCGACATTGTGCAAAAATAGCTGATATTTTCAGGTACAAAAGATAGTTATTTATAAATGCATCGTGCTGTGGCAATAAATACAGGTCAAAGAAGCAATTTAATATAATTATTAATTCGTTAAAAAAAATGAATACAATGATTAGAAAAAGGCTTAATGGTGCCTCGAAAGAGAAGCCCTCTGCCATAAATATGAAAAAGAACGCAAGAAATAGTGTCAAAAGGGTCAGTGGGTGTGCCAAGCCTCGGGATGCATCCCTCGGGCGACTTGAGAGCATATTGTATTTTGCGCTAGGAGACTTAGAAAGTGCAAAAAGAATACCAGCTTCCAGTGCTTAATTTGAACCAGTGTTTTGGGGGACAGGCACTTAATTTTTTCTTAGCAGGCATTCTACTAAGGGGAACAGAAGGAAACACACACCAACGGGGAAGAATGAAGAAGCGAAATACTGAAAACCAGTCATAGGGAGTGGATTAAAGCATTGAGGTGGACTTAGGTTTACACAGCCTTGACATTCCACTCTCTGACACTTAACAGAGCCGATCGGGCTTCTAAGCAGCACTTTGGGCAACTGCACTCATTGTTTTTCAAATTAAGCACTTGGCACATCAACACAAAGAGAACAGTTAGAAAAACCGCGAACATGATCTTCTTTGAGGAAAACCAAGACAAAACGAAGACTTGTTCAAAAGCACACTTCTCAGTTCCCATCCTGCTTGCTGCCACTGGACCTGGCTGTCCCATGGTACTGTGGGAACGTTCTGCTTGTGCTTGGTAAATGTCCAGATCGTTGAGATGAGTTTCTCGCTAGGTTGTTGCCTTGTTGGTAGCTTTCAGAACGCTAACAATTAGATCAAGTAAGACAGTTGAGGTTCTTGCGGCAAACTGGCAAACTGTTTCTGTGGCGTGGCTGACTATTGTGGCTCCTTTATAGCTAGTTCCACCAGCAGCAGCATCGCCATGAGGCCACCTTTCTCCTAGCAGCCAAAAAGGCCCAGGCGGATTCTGGAAGAGCTCAGGCAAGCTGGAAGGGTATGGGATGCCTCATGCAGGCAGGGGGGAACACGGAGTCCGAGGGGCTCATACTGCTACCCTGTGACATAGGCGAGTAGAAGGAGTCACAGTCGCTGGTGGGGAAGCTGTCCGGGCTGACCAGCTCCATGAGCAAACGCGGAGCACGGGGCTCCCCCTGCAGGCTTTGGTCGGCCATCTGCAGGGTCTCGGTCAGCGCCCATATGTAGTTGTGAGCCAGCCTCAAGGTCTCGATCTTGGTGAGCTTGGCGTCGTCGGGGAGGGCAGGCAGCACCCCGCGAAGAGCGTCCAGCGCCGAATTCAGGTTGTGCATTCTGTTGCGCTCCCGGTCGTTGGCCTTCACTCGTCTGTGCTTCTTCTGCCCACTGGGCAGGCCCTCGGGCGGACAACCCCTGCGCGCCCTCTGCTTCTTCTGAGGAGGATGGCACGCGCAGCGGTCCTTCGTGGCGCTGGGGGAGGAGGGTGTGGAGGAGTAAGTGCAGGAGGGAGAAGAACCGCCGTCGTCTTCAGAGAGCCCATAATACTGCCCCGCCTGGACAGGTGAGCAGACACTCTTTGGGGACATCCTGCGCGGAAGGAAACAGAGCACCGCGTCAGTATACATTCAATCAGCCCACAAAGTTTGACTTAGTTCGTCTAAGCCTCTCCACCTCATCCCTCCCACCACTATTACAGGTTGTGGCATAATAACAAAATGTCAATAGGGAAAAGACCCTGGCCTCTCCTCCAGGAGTTAAAAACAGACGGGTAAAGTAAAAATGTTTTGCTCCCGTAAAGAATATGACAAGGGGTCCGTGAGTCATCCATATGTTACCGATATTGGTGGGCCTTAGGTTAAATGAGGATCTGCCCCCCCCCCCCCCCCTCCCCTACTCACACACACTCTCGCACTTTCGCTGCTGCGGACTGTTGTGCTCCCCTTGTTAAACTTAGGCGGAGAGCAGAACGAACAATAAATAACATACTTGCATCTCTCACTCATGGCATTTAGTCAAAGACACGTGCTACGTGTGACGTTTTCGAAACCTACACGTCCAACCCCCTTAGTTTTCTAGACCCCTATATACTTCTACTAATACCCTGGGTAAAACATGACTTTAAAGTTACCGACAACTCCGTCAGATACATCACAAAGTACTACACACGGGTCATACTAAACTGACATGTCTGCATGCACTGATACAGAATAAAAGGCGCGCATCTTATACTACAGCTTACAGTTAAAACAAACATGTACAAGTAGAAAACGATTAGACATAAATGAAGAGGGAGGGGCAGCTCTGGCAAAAAGGCAAAATGATGTCTGGTGACAAGGGGTGAGCAATTCCCTGTGTTGTTTTAAATGTGGTTCCGGGCTATTTTACGCACCTCCAAACCCGCATAATCAATATCATAATTGATATTATTGTTTCAGGATTTTATAAGGTAACACTTTAAAGCTTTTTTAAAAAACAAAACCAGAAAATAATATTCCGAACGATATTCACCTGTGCAATTTACATCACCATTTTAAAACGTGGATGTAGAAGATAGGGTATTGTGAGTTCATATCAATTATTATATTTGGGAAATGAGATTCCAAGCCTTTGAAGTGACCCCTTACCTAGTATCTGAAGAAGGCTCCGTGCCTGAGTCCGGCCAATGACGGAGCCCAGTAGGCACCAGGCTCTGCTACTGCTTCTTCCGGAGTCCTTGGTGTGGCTATGACGCCAGCCGGTGAGGTGCCCAGGGGCTTCCTAACCTACTATCTCTCTCGGAGTGGGCAGGTTCCTTCTCTCTTTCTCGGGGATCCCTGGCTCAGCTGTGATGGTTCGAAGGTAGGTGCTCAGGTGCACTGACATTTACCAAAGGTGGTGCGGATTCTTGGTGCCCTCGCGGGGGTGCTTGGCTCGGCTTGGGTTGTTTTAAGGTGATCTGCCCAGTGCTCTCGCAGGTTGGTGGACTTGGGGAGTTTTTGCGCTCTCCCGGGTATGCCTGGAAAGGCTGTGGTAGTTCAGGTGTGAACTACTGACAAGGCTGCATCCAAGAACGGTTCCCAGCGGAGAGACAGGCTACTGGCTGAAAGGCAGGCTTGTGAATGACCGTACGTCCGGCACACGACTGCATTTAGCCCTATATATACCTATAGGTTTAGGGACCGGAGAACAATTGGGGTTTAGAAATCAATAAAAAGCGTGCTTTCCCCGCCCCTGCTCCAACTCCCACCCCTCTTACCACATTTTATCTTATCAGCCCTGCCAGGAGCGTGCCTGTCCCCCATAGTGTCAGAGCGGGGACCAATCAGAGAGGCCGCTCGGAAGATGAGGCGCACGAGCCTCAGTCCTCCCCCTCCCCAACACTCCTCTCGGAAGCGCAAGGAGCCTCCCACACAGCTGGAATCCCGACAAAGGGCAAGGGGTGAAGAGACGTGAAGTACGAGGGAAGGGTAAATAATGAAGAACAACATAGCTCTCTTCCAGCCCGTAGTCTTAAATTCAACAGAGAGGAACTTCATTTATGCCTCTGAGTCCAACAACACAGCACGCTCCCGCTTTACAAAACACCCTGAACCAACCCCAAATGAATTCAATTGAGCTGCTGCTCCTCGCGAGCGTGGGAAGGCGCAATCCTACATCTTACAGGGAATGCAGTGCCGAAACAATGTTCTCAAGCTATAAAAAAAACTGCAAATTGCCCAAAAGTCTATGTAGTAGATCAGATTCAGGTCCCACACTTTCAGGTGTCGATTTTTGGCGGGTAGGTGCGCAGCAGCTTGGGATGAGGTCGAACAGTTTGAAGTTCTCTATTGTTCTGACGGGAGCCACAGACAGCAGCCCCAAACCCCGCCAGAAGACCCCAATCGAGGCACCAGTCTGGACAGCCACGTGGAGTCCCCTGCTCCACTCGGGTTGGAGGGTGAATTGGGGGAGGATGCACGACGGCCTCGAGCGAGCAACACACCTTCACACATTGCACATCAACTTCTCCACCCAGGCTTACATTTGTTCAGGTTTCACATAAGGTATGATTGTGTCAATCAGTACACCGGCGCGCAACAAGCATGCCACGCAGTGACGCAGTTAATTTGGAGATGGATCCCTCAGAGCCCAGAGCGCGCGACTGCAAGAGCACCGTTGTCCGCGCTTTCAGTTACAAAATGACATGTCGAGCACTTGGTAATACTATAGCAGTGAATACATACATACAATTGTAATGCGGAAAAGCCAAATAAGGGGTTATCAACCATAACTAGTGTATATAGTTTATTAATATTTCATAAAAAAATCAATTATCGTATAAAAGATTTTTATATACACAACAACATTTATCGAAAATGCAGGCCCCACAATTTTTCAGGGGAAAAAAACACAACACAGACTCCTCTATGTAAACAAGCAAATATGCAGACTACCTCAGACCTTCATAGACCTATTCCATATTAAAAAATAAAGGCAACTTAAATGAACCGTCAAAAGGAGTTGATGTTTCGGTCTGGTTCACAATAATTTACTGCACCATCTTCAGGGCAGGAGCGTTCCTCAAGGCTATTGTAGCAAGCGCAAAAATAGTTTATTGCTGTACGTGGATTGAAGACGCCTGTTTACCAAGTAATATATTTTCACCAGATAGATTGCCTTTAGTCGATTTTGTTGTCTTTTGCTAGTTTTGACTAGTTTATGTTAGTGCAGTGCATTGCGGTTTACATCCGCTTCTAACACCTCCACAACTGCTTTCAGATACCGAGTAAAAGACAAGAATTCTGGTGGAATCATATGATTTTGAAAACTGGCATCTTTAATCAATGCACAGAAATTAGCTGCTTTTGCACTTCACTACAAGAGGTTGAGGAACACACTTTTTGGAGTTCACACTTCCTGATGATGGCCCATAAAGTAGTGCAGAGTGAACCGAAACATTTTTTTTACCTCGTGTATCCTCATTACTTGTTCAGTCTGTAAATATTCGCACTTATATTGTGAAACATGCAATTTTTTTCAACATACCTTTTTGGCTTATTTCCCATTGTCGATGCACTTTGCTTTGTATATAAACAATCTTTTTATATGATCTTTTGATTTTCTATACAATAATAAAACAGCATCTCTCTCTCTCTCTCTCTCTCTCTCTATATATATATATATATATATATATATATATATATATATATATATATATATATATATACATATATATATATATATATATATATATATATATATATATATATATATATATTAACGAGCAAATGTCCCAAGATGAGAGGAGCAACAGTAGCTGGTGCTGGCGGCAAGGTTCAGGACACCCTCGCAGTTAATGTTTACAGCAAACACTCTCCAGAAGAGAAAACGCAGCACACTACTTCGATAGTTGAATTAGTGGTTTATTTTCTGTAGGTTCCCCACCTACGCGTTTCGGACATCAAACTGTCCCTGATCACGGTAACAAAACTACCGTGATCTGGAGAGTGTTTGCTGTAAACATATATATATATATATATATATATATATATATATATATATACATATGATTCTACTTTACTAGCCGCTAATTGTATTTATTCCATTATATTTTGATGCATGCATTATGGTTTGATGGCATATCATTCCAAAGTGCTATCCCTAGAGCCATATTCTTTGATAATACCTGAATACCCAGGCTTCTTGGGGTTAGACGGTTGCCCTATTTTGTTTTACATACAACAGGAGCTATAGAGGGGAGTGAGCCAACAAATCAACAGAGAGAGAGAATGAGCCCCTGTCTGCTCTCTGTGATGGAACAATGAAGGTTGGGGGGCGTTACATCCATGCTTAGTAAAGACATGCTGTAACTGTACATTCGGCCAGAAGTTCGTGGAGTGCACACTGAGGGCCTCATTTATGAGGTTTTGCCATAAGGCAGCGCCACAGGCCTTCTTGCTGAGCTGCCCTGCGGCACAAGAAAAGGGCATGAACATGCCAAATCTATCAATTACAACACATTCCTGTCCTTTTCCCCTGTGCCGATGCACAATGGGCTGCTGTGGTGCAAAGGTGCGTGCGTTGCGGGATAATTCTTTTTTGATTCCTGTACAAAAACAATCACAAGTGGTTTTTCCTCTTTGTATGTGTGCTGCAGAATATAGCACACATAGAAAAAGGACGAATGAGAAATAAAGATATTTCTCCTCATTGTGCCTCCCTTACGCCTCCTCCCCATAGGTGTTTGGTTCTGCCACAGGTTTACGATGCCTGGTATTTCTGGGGCAGTGTCAAAAAGCCATGGATGTTGCTAGGAACGCCCACCGCATCACTCATTGCATGCCACTGTACCGCAGGAAACGGCCTTAGAGGGAACGATATTTCTGAGCCAGCATTGAGCCAAAAAAGTGGCTTAGTGCTGCCTCGTAAATATGGTGCAGGCTCCTGCGCCACCGAGCGACACAAAACGTGGCATTCCAGAGGCGCAAGGGGCCTCATAAATGAGGCCCAGGTAATTTAGAGGGGAACATTTTGCGCAGAGAATTCAAACTTTCTTGTGCATCATAGTTTGGACAGCAAGCGCTAGTTCCTCACACACACAGGGAAGATGGGTTGGCATGTCAAGGGGAGTGGGGCTAATAAAACTGTGAGTCTGTCGAGAACGGGTTCCTTGCAGCTAGTTTTAAAATGAGTGCCTTCAAGTCTAAGAACCTACAACTACAGGGTCTGGGGCCGCATTATTCCACCATGCACCTAATGGTACAAATGTTCCTATATTGCCTTGAATAGGGATTCTGAAACACGGAAAACATGCGTGGGGGCGGGTTTGAGTGTGGAGGCCTAAGCACGATCCGCCCATAGGTATAGAGAAGGAATGCCATGGATCTTGATAGTCCGTGAATAGAACGCCCAGACAGCCGCACAATGCCAGATTCGTTTAGCAGGCAGAAGATGGGAAAGGCAAATAGACGGGCACGGCTATAAATTAGCGCTGCCTCGGCGCGTAGTTGTTCAGAGCAGAGATATGTTAGGACGGATAACCAGTGGGTCATTCCAGCCACGTAACCCCGTGCCACATCCATTCATGTTGAACTTGAAACGACCTGGCCGTCAGGCTGGCATATGGAGCCTTGCTCAAGGGGGCGCACGGCAGGTGCCCTTTTAGGATGGATGACCCATGTTTGGAGCGGCTTCTTTCCCCTTAAACTCTCATTTAGCAGTCACATCGGGGTTCAGTATCCATTAAGGAAGCGTTGCATGTGAGCCCGCGAAGTATAGAACATTTAAATGCGAAGAAATTACCAACGGCACGCTAGTCTCCGGGATTTCTCCAATGCGCAAAAAGTGCCACCGGGCATTTGCGTAAAAATCTGTTGGCTTGCCCGGTCTCCGCTCTCCCCTTTTGTTAATTGTTCCATAGACCCAGAAACATCAGGTTTACATTTTACCAAGACCTGAAGCCTCTCCTAGGTGGGGAACAGAGTCAAATGAGTGCGATCTCTGCCCTGACATACAGTGTAAATGTAGGGTGTCCTATTTGGATCATCCACAATCAGATTTTAGATGCGTTTTGCTGCATTGAATTAGAAAGGCACCTGTAACTGATATCCATGTTCAGAGCGGTGGTGCTGAAACAGCTCCCGTTACGAGTGTAAAGACTGACTCGCAGGTCCCTTTGCTCCTAGTCAGCCTTTTGTAGGCCGTCTGTGCTCCCCGGCGCAGGTGCCTTATTGCGCACCGTGCGTTTCCCAAGCTGCAGTTCCCCGCTGGCTCCACAGCGTCGGGGCATATGCTGGTATTCTGCTGGCTTCTGCAGCAGAGAAAAGGCACAAGGGTCTGAAAGCCCTTCGGGTGCTTTCCTCCCTCTCTCTCTCCCTCGTCATCGCTGCCCTGTGTGTGTCCCTTTAGATTCGCAACAAGTGAAACACAAAAACGTGAATAGCAGTTTCCCCCTCGCACAAATGGATGGCAGAAATCTGGCGAGCGAGTTCCCAAAGCCTAGATGACCCACTTCAAACGCCCTTCAGACAAAGGCAGTAGGAGAAGAGAAAGCCCCACCTGGCACCACTGTTTGCTAAAATAATAATAAATAGATTTCGTTTAATAAATAATTACAAGAGATTGCAAAGTGGAGTGCTTTGGGAAGCATTAATCACCGGAGCAGAGGGCAGGTATCACCTGCTCCGAAAACAAGGCACATATATTGTTAAATCACCTTTCGACTACCAGTTTCTGATAACTCCCTTCTATTCCTACAATGCACTGGATTCCTGTGTTTACTCATAGTTAGCATAACAAGCACAACACTACCACAAACCTGATAAAAAGAGTCTGGGGGGTGGACTGTGTCAAATTCACACTCACACCTGTCTGGGCAGCTTACACACCGAGCTGGCACTTCATGTCCCCGCAGGGAGGGGGGCACACGCCGTTTACATTGGAGTCCCGAGAGCAGCTTTATAACAGCTTTACAGCAATTCCTATCTCACTGGCCTGTTTGTCTTATTTTATTGAAAACATATGGTAGACCAGCTCGGCGGAACCCCATACTTCGGCTGTTAACATTGGGCAAGGCTAGCAATTAGGAGCCAGCTCACGGGCTGCCGGGGCCACATGGCACTGTTTAGTTTGGGGGGAGGAGAGGAGCATTGTAGATAACACTGGGCTGCTCTGTTGCACTCGTTTTGACTGTAAAATAATAATTAAGCAGAGAAAAAACACCAGCGTCTATGGGAGAGGCAGCAGCCTTCGTGCGCCCTGGTTACCTCTTTGTTTTGGATAGGTGAGAGGGCACCAGATGCTCCCCGGGGAGGTGGCCAGGGCGCACACCAGGAGTGGGAGGCAGAGGGGGTCGAGTTGTGGAGACTCTCCAGAGAGGACAGGGGCCTTTATAGTACGTCTCCCAACGCCAGACCCAGGGGGCGGTCGGAACAAAGGTACTTCTTTGGTTTGTTCTGCCAAGTGGAAACCAGGGGGTGGAAGGTGCGTTGCGCATCCCACTCGACACCTGTTCTAGTGCCTGTCTGCACTCAGAACGTTCCCAAGCCGAGGACTAGGTTGGGCCACTTTTAAAAGGACACTGTGATTTGTGGTGACATATGCTGCGTGTCTACTCTTCCGACAGCAGCTGCTGTTGCTCGCCCTACCTACACATAATATAATACCTGGTGGCCATAATCTCCTGCGTCCCCTCCTCTAGGGTGCCAGACCCATCGATCTTGCTTAATTTATTGTCAAGTTCACACAGATGTACGTTTGTTCTGAATATGCAGAGCCCTCCTGCCCCCACTCCACACACAGAAACGCAGTTGGAAAACAAGGAACCCCATATGCCAGCCGGAAGGTGCACATATGGGCCCCCTTTGTGCAGGCCAGCCAATCCAAACAATATTGTGTTGTCTCAGCAGAAGCAGACAACGTCGGATGTATTTTGAACATAACCTTAACTATATATCTTTCTTCTTTTGTGAACCCGGAGGGAGCCCCGATCTTACCAAGGCTATTATGCAGGGCTCGAACAAAGCAGGGAGACTGGAGGGGACGCTTTTGATCGAAAAAATACCACTGGCTGCGCGTTAATCACACGAAAATGCCAAAGCACTCTAGTGCCCTCCGAGATCTGGCACGGATAAGCTACCCATATCCCGTCTCCCTTTCCGTGCCAAGGGGCAGCGAGGTCGCTCCTCTGGACACCGTGGGCTCTTTTTGGAATGAATTCTGCACGACATACCCTTTAGCCAGGGCATATCTCGGTTTCCAAGTCTGCCTGTTCCAGCAGCAAATTCTGCTCGAGTGCCTGTTTTCTCAGATTTTGAAAGAAAAAACAAATCTTAATTTAGGGGTAATCAGTAGTAATTAAAAGGTCTACGCCTCCAGAACGCTTACATGACATGGACTTCTTGTCACTTAGGGCTAGGGTTAAACAACGCTCGAAGAACCACTTGATGGTTGTTGCTAGTAACCCACTGGCGCAGAGGGCAGCCTGAAATGCTACTTCATATGATCTTGTTCATCCAGTGATGCTACATGAGACTCGTGTGAGATTTATTCCTCTGTTTTTTATCCTAGAATAAACTCTGTCCAAGAAAGACTTTTTTTTCTGTAGAATTTACCTCTTTGACGAAAAGATTCGTGCGGATAATATGCTGGCACAAATGACGTAAGGCAGAAATTTGGATCAATCAATTTATATTTTATGATTCGGAACTCCGATGTAGGGCCACATAACATATTATAAAAACTACAAAGAACAATCGTAATTAAAGCTTACAACAGTTCAACAAACTGTAGAACATTCCTTTCAATAATGGCGAAAAAATACCACCGTGCAAAGTGCCATCATAAACACAGTATGCATAATCGCAGCAGAGGAATACCAAATACACCAGTCCCTACAGATATAAAAACGTTGAAAAACAGAATACAACTTTTGTCAGAATCATTAACACACCTCACATACTGATTATAAATAAATAAGCACTAGGGCTCAAGCTGCGGCACCCGAGCCACCAACTACACACAGCACGCGCCCAGCTCAGGGCTGGGATACAGAGTGGCCTCGCTTCACTAATGACTGCTGTCCAGGAACCTTCAAATTCACTCTGACTCGTTCAAGCCATGAGCTGTTGCAGGCATTTACGAACGCTTTCAGCACTGGAACAGTTCACGAGCTTGGAAATCACCCTCGAATTCCCCGTTATTAAATAAGCATTTTCAAAGCCAGTTGGCCTGGCGGTGGCTGAAATCCTTTGGGCGTTATAAATGTTTTGCCATGGTTTTTATAAACCATCGTTGTGAAAGGTGGCGGGTTTATTGCCAATATTTTAACAAATTAGCGAAAAGCAAGATTTTTTTTGCTGCCAAAAGCACACATTTCCAGAGAAGTCACAGGCACTGATGATGCGCTACGTTGTGCGCAGACGTGCAACTTTGTGAAAAGGCAAAATGCCATTAGTCAGAGTGACGACGGCCAAAGGCCTGAGTGGGCTGCCCTGTTGCCCCCTGCTGCATGCTCTAACGGGCGGAAGGAAATGTGAACAATGCAACGGCAGACCAACCGATAAAGAGGGCCGGCTGAAAGCGCATGGAAGTACGTTTATTATGTACATATCATTTTACTAAAATCACAAGGTGGTGGTTAATGCCAGACCCCAAAAGACTTCTCTGGGAACGTTAATTTGAGCAATGTCCACCCGATATAACTGCTACCTTATTTTGGTAAACGTTTGGAAAAATGGATGTTACCCAGCTTTTTGCAATCTTGTGCGACCATAAAAGCACATTTGAAGCTACTCTAGGCAGGCATTGCAGCAGGTCTCATCACGGAGTTAGTGGTGCTGTCAGAATAGAGGGGTTACTCAAAGTGTCTCATCGAGACCTTAATATCAACCGGCCTTTCAGCAGCCTTCGGCGCTATAAATGACGCCACCAGACTAGTAGACTTTTTAACACATGTTTCTCAGGGACAGTACTGAACTAGCAGAAGCAATTTTTGTAGGAAAGATTTAAGGTGGTCACAATACCCCATTTTGCTTTTCAGCCCCTGAAATCTAGCTGAGTTGTCCCTAGGGATCTATATGACCCATGATTCTCTGCAATCAAAGCGCACGTGCAGTTGATCAGTGAGTGTCCATTCACGCACATGCTATATGGCACAGGGTTTATCCTTCCGTTATAGAGAGCCACAGTAAAAAAAAAAGAGAGAGTCTATCAATTCACAGTCGATTCATCACCAACTCTTCTTAATCCTTTTTCATTGTCCAATAACTTATTACAAGCGTTCTCTCTTTTCATTTGTTATCCACGTAATTACAAACTTCCGACCAACAGGTGCTTCATTCCACTAGTAGGGTGTCCTGGGAAGTTAATCAGGGCTAGAAGCAACAAAACATCTTTGTAACGTCGGTGCGTTTACTGACACTAATCTAGAACAATACCACCACCCTATCGAAACAATGCGTGTGAAGGAATATAAATGTAACCATTAGCAGAGGTGTGTGTGCGCGCGCGTGCGTGCGCGCACGTGTGTGTGCAAAGTGCATGTACAACAATGGGTGTCCGTTCATCCAAAGGATACCAATGTAGGAGGGATCTGTAGATCCTTATGAGAAAAGTTCACCGCCATTTCAGACGTATTACGCGCTGTTTCATAGATTAAATCCAACAAAAAGGATGCACTTAAACAACAGGCCAGTAAAAATTGGGTCTACCTTAGGTGGTATTAGTAGCATCCATGAATGTGTGTATTTACAACACAGAAATCAGTATCCTGGAATGGAAAAAAACACCCTTAATTGAAGCGGTAAACAGGGTACTCTAGAGTAGTCGTTGTTAGCAGAGGCATGCATCTGACCTATTCTAAGGTCAAATGAGAAACTATATTCAGAAGATTGGGAGAGTATTGTTAGAAATGGGAGTCTCTAGTTGGCAGAGGTAGGTACCATTGTCCAAGTAGGGACCCTTCTTTCTAGTTAGGATGTGGGTGTTACGCTCCTAAAACACCCCCTGCTCACCCCCTGGGTAGCTTGGCATGAGCAGTCAGGCTTATTTTACAGAGCCCAGATCCCCTAGGATGCTCCCGGCCCGCACCCCACAACTCTTACAATCAAGACTTAATACTATAACTGTGGGTAAAAACGGCCATGTCTATTTATCAACATCAACAAATATAAACATGACAAATTCAAATTACTTATTTACACAGTTATACATTGTCCAATTCAATATTTACGCTTTTAATACTGGCAATCATAAAACGATCAGTCTAACCAACTGTCATTCTAAGACCTTCCACCACTCCAGCACCAAGGGGCCCTCCGGCTCGCATCCCCCAATTGAAAAACGACGCAAGGTGCAACCCTCCTGCATTCTTGAGAGGTGAGCCCCAGCCCTCTGGTCCATGTCCGCCATTTTTGGGCCCACCCCTCCACCACCAGGCTGCCAAGGAGGCTCGTAGGGAATAACCAGGGGCTGCTGGCCCCGCACTAGCTATTGACCTGGTGCCCTTGCCTCTCCAGCCGGTGTCCCCATTCTCTGTGCAGGGAGCTTACTGTCTTTTCCTCTCAGTGCTGGCCTATGGAGTATGTAGGAGGACTCCAGTTAACCGCGCAATTCAATCTTGCTGTTGCCTCTTTACCGCCACAATGGTGACCATGGTCCACAGGTCCTTCATCCTCCCTACCACCAAACAAATTCGGCACAAACAACTAGATGCCAATGGTCCACGCGTCTGTCCCAATGTCCGACAAATGCATGCCATCATGGTGAAACATTCGGTCCCCTTTGATCAGTGAGTGCACAGCTTGGCCAGCTCCCCGTTGAGTCACCTTACTGACACATTCAGTGCCCTTGATCTTACTCCGTCGATCCATGTCCGGCGCGGTATCATACATGACCAGGTGATCCTTGGCTGTGGAAATTCACGCACCAACCATGCAAACTCCATCAGCAATGTTTCTCTGACCGCCTGGCATCCAAGGTCCACCATGTAATTCCCGCCCAAATGTAAAAGAATCAAATCCGGGGACTGCTGTCCCTCATGTGTTCTTGTCTCATCCACCAGCCGTCGCAGTTGTCCAATTCGCAAGCCTTTGACACCTCGCAAAGGAATGCCATCTCCTTCAAACCAGCCGGTTTCACTACCCGCTGCTGCTGTAATTGTCCCATAGAGAGACGCACAAACGAGTGTCCAGCACCCATATCACCTTAGCGGGCATACTAATAGCAGGAAAAGAAATGGAAAAGTCAGCATGGTCAAAGTAATGGAATCATGCACCATCCTACATAATTCTTGCCATACATAGCTCTTGTAACATGCGGATGACCAGCGCCCTACTCGCTTCACCTCTTCCGCTGATAGGCACCCCCATGCTGCTAGCGTTGCTGCCCCAATCCTGAATGAGTGTGAAGAATACCCCCTAGGATCCAAACCCTGACCCTTCAGAGTGCTCATAAACACCAGCGTGAACTGATATTTTGACAGGCACCCCTCCTGCCCATGTATGAACAGGGCTTGCTCTCTCCCCAGTGGGCACACTGCCAGGTATGCCGGCATCCTGGCAATCGGACATACTCTTGCACCGGGTGCAGGACTGACCCCGCTTAAAAAATCAGTTTTAGATCCCACTCTGATCTGTCTTGGAGGCCCCCACTAACTCGCCTACTCTGAATGCCCCGTAGAAGGCTAGAGAGAAAGCCGCCTCAAACGGGATGCCTTCATAAACCGAAGAGATATGGCCTGTAATGTGTCCAAAATATCGCCTAGCATGTTTAAATCTAGAGGCCTCCTTCAATCCTTTGTGCTTCCCTCCAACCTGGCCCTGCCTGCGAGCGCTTTTCTGACTAGGAATGTGTTCCCTTGGTCCTGAGCCCCTGCTAACCTAGCAAATAAGTCAACTGCTCTTACGTGCACCCTAGCGTAGGACACTGGCCTGCCTTGTTCCCTTACATCCTGCAAGAACCCACATATCGATTCCAATGAAAAAAGGCCAGTTACCCCTGTGCGCTGCACAAACGCCCTGTAAGACTTGAAATGCTGTTGATAGGCCTTCCGGGTGCGCTCAATCAATGAGGCACCCACCAACCCCGCTAATGCGGGGCTCCAATCTTCCACAGAGATGTTGGGAACTCTGTCATCTGGTCCTCTGCTTGTGGATGGTACATTTGGAATTCCTGCAACTTGGAGCAAGATAAAGCGTCAGCAGGCAGATTATCTATGCCTGGGATATGAACTGCCCTGAATAGGAGATTCAGCCTCAAGCTTGCCGATACCAAATGCTTCAACAATCTCAGAACATGCGTACAGGTAGCCCCCTGCCTGTAAATGGCTTCAACCACCGCCATGTTGTCAGATCAAAAAAACACAGATTTATTCCTAAAGACCTCAGCCCACACAGTGACTGCTACTACAATTGGGGATAATTCTAGAATGCTCATGGTTAACTCGCTCTCATGTCAAGCTCCAGGCCAGAGTTCCTGGCACCAGCGGGGGCCCAATACTGCCCCAAAGTCTACACTACTGGCTGAATTCGAAAGCAAGCCCAAGGCCACACTGGTGCCCGCCGGCGCGGGCCACACTACTTTTCCGTTAAAATCCTGCAAGAAACTGCATCATACCCTCAAGTCCTGCTTTACTTCAGACCTTAGCCTTACATGATGACGCTTCTGTGTCAACCCTACCATGGCCCTAGCAATTGACCTCGAGAAGGGGCACCCCATGGGGATGATCCTTAGAGCAAAGTTCAACTGGACCACCAATACCTGGAGTTGGTGTAAAGACACTTTGTCACCTGCCAAAGCTGTCTCCACCGCTTGGGAGAATGCCTGAACCATGTCTTCTGGTAACCTGCACTCACCCACCACTGTGTCCACTTCAATCCAAAGAAAAGACATGCATGTTGCAGGGCCAACTGTCTTCCCAGGGGCCAATGGCACCCCAAATTCCTCAAACATGACAACAAGCTCCTGCAAGACCTGACCACATGCCCCAGACGCAGGCTGGCCCATGACCATGAAGTCATCCAAGTAATTTACAATGTCCCTGTGCCCTGTACTAAAAGTAAAAAGCCACTGGAGCATGCTGCTAAACATCTCAAAGTATTTACATGACACCGCACATTCCACTGGCATGCATTTGTCATAGTAATACTGGTGATTCAACTGGAACCCCAACAAGTGATAGTCCTCTGGGTGCACAGGCATGAGGCGGAAGGCTGACTCAATGTCTGTTTTTGCCATGAAGGCATTAGGGCCCAAGTCGCGCAGTTTTTGTAGATCCATATCGAAGGACTAGTATGTCACTGAGCATAAAGATGGATCTATTGCCTCATTCACTGACGCCCTCTTTGGAGCAGATAAGTTATGTATCATCCTAAACTGGCCTTCTCCTTCTTAGGCATCACCCCTAGCGGTGAACACACATAATCTGGCAGAGGAGGAACGGGGAATGGGCCACTGATTCGCCCTAACATGCTTTCTTTACTAACCTTTTGAGACACTACCCTGGCATGGGTACGTGCACACAGCAGATTATTGCAATAACCCTCTGGAGGCACCCCTTGTGAAGGAATGCGAAAGCCTGCAGAAAACCCTTGGTACAACACATTGGCAGCATTCTTGTTGGGATACTGATTCAGCCCAAAAAATCAGTTTCCCAATCTCCACTGTAAGTAATGTAATGTGTTTATTGTACAGTTAATTAAAACCTTTACAAAAGTTGGCCGTCTCCTATAATCAGTAAAACATCAATTTAAAAGGCTGATAGCCACAGTTAAGAGCACACATTAACATTTCAGAAGAGATCCACTCCCCCGACCTTGGTGACCCATAGTCCTGTTTCTTAATTTTTGTTTGCGGAGATTAGCAGCAGTTCATGTGATAGAATTACCCCCCTTATCAGAGTCTTGGCTACAGAATGAGGGCAGGCGAATAGGTGCACGTTTAAAATGCACAGTGCAGCCTCAATATTAATTGCTTATTACAAAAATGTCCGAGCTTAGCCTGTTGATGGTTTTCCTTGAGGTTTGGGTGTGCAAAAATGCTTTATGCTTGGTGTGCAAAGCTCTGTTACGGTTATTACGCAATGGGTTAACAGGCCAGCTCCATCCCAGTTCCAGTGCAACTTCTCTGATGATCTGGCAGTATCCGTTTCAATCTCCACTGGGGTGGGTAACCTATTGTGCGGGGGCCTTATGCTCCCTACCTCTATCCTTTGATCTCTTGATGCACTTAAATTCTGGGTGGGATGGGTGTTCACAGAATGCACAGGCTTGTTTAAACTTACAAGTCCCTGCTGGCCAAGTACATGTTTTTCGGTTGAACGCCCAGCAAGTCCCTTTTTTCTCGACCGCCTCCCCTCCCTTGAGACGTCCGAAAGGGCTGTTTCATTGGTGCTTTGTTGTTCATGTTCTCCAACCAAACATTTACCTCAGTCTGATCCCAACCCATGTCTGGGTCCTCCACTTTTGCCCACCTGAAATCCCTGTTGTAATTCAGCCATGCCACCCCACCATTCATTGCGTGTGCTTCCAGAATTTTGTTAGCATAACATATCAATGGCACCGCCAGTTCAGGCTTTCTTTCCAACATTACCATTGAAAAAACATTAAAACCAAACAACTAATTAGTAATGGACTCCTCCCCCCCCCTTGGTTTCTTATCTTTGAAAGAGCCCTCTCTCCCCTCCTTTTCTTTAGATTCTACTTCCCTCCTTTTTGGTCTTATTAGGGAGAATATGTCAATGTACTCCCCCTTCCAAATCTTTTCCCTCATATCCAGAGTAACATGCACCACCATTTTTCCTGGTTTTGACATTAATGTATCCTGCCACCCAGTCTCCTTAGTCTCGCTGCTCTTGCCTGTGCTCTCAACAGACTTACCTGTTGTGATCACTGCACCGGGTTGTACGAGGGCCGCTTGACCCACCGCTGAAGGGGCTGTGTTCACATCTTTGACCTGTGCCCCCCAAAGAGGGCTACCTGTCTATTGATCTCGCTGACTGTGGTCCCCAGAGCAGATGAAGGTGCCCATGGCGCCACCGGTGTCCCGCGGCCTTGACTCCCCGCTCCAGGTGCTTCTAATTGCACCAGCAAGTCTGACATGGAGGCTAACACATTAGCCGCTGTCCCCTGTGCTACTCCCACTGGCCACTCAGAATTGCCTGGTGCTGGGGGAGCTACACCCCCAGGAGTGCTACCTGCCACTGGCAGATCCCCTCCCTAAATAACCTGTGGTATTGGGGCAGGCCCTTGTGTTGGCAACGGGGTCACAGCACTGGGGAGTTGGGGTGCGGGCGCTAACACCTGTAATGCCCTCTGAATCTCAGCTAATATTGCCTCCACTGTATCCTACTCTCCCCCTTTCTGCACTTCCTGTGCTGATACTGCACGAGGCTACCACCTGGGGTGAAATCTGCTCCCTAGGCTCATGCTCGCCCTGTCTTGCATCATTCTTTCTTGCCCCTCCCCTACCTTTACTTTTATCCTTCTTTGGGCGAGTCCTGGGTCTTTTTTCAAGGTGGGGGGAGCTGCCCTGGGAGGTACATGAGTTCGACAGTGGCGATCCCCCCCTTCCTTCTCTGGCGCCTGCTCAATGACCTGGTCCCCTAATTGCAGTCTATGGCGTGGAAGGAGACTCCCTCCTACAGATGAGTGCGTTCAATTTTCAATGAAACACTCGGGTTTCTTCACCACATTTTTTAATTTCATTTGAATTTATTTCCAATGTTTTCAAATCAACAATCCATTTGGTAATCCATTAACTTCTTATTTTATAACACAGTTCATTGTAGGTTATCTTGCCAATAGTCAATACATTTTTTGCACCCAATGCATTTCGGGTCCAAAGGAATAGACCCTTCGTCAGGGGATACTTCTGGGCGCTGAGGTGGACTCCATGCAGGGCGCTCCATGCAAGCTTCTGGGTGCTGTGATACTTACTGTGTTATAAAATAAGAAGTTAATGGGTTACCAAATGGATTGTTGATTTGAAAACATTGGAAATAAATTCAGATGAAATTAAAAAATGTGGTGAAGAAACCCGAGTGTTTCATTGAAAATTGAGCGCACTCATCTGTAGGAGGGAGTCTCCTTCCACGCCATAGACTGTGTTTTGCAAGACAAGGGCAGGACGCCTTGTGACATGAGTCGCGCCAACAGTTCACTTAAGTACATTGTGTTTAAATCTTCAAAGTAAGTCGAGTGCACAAGGATAACAATTTTCAAGCTCGTCCCCTAATTGCTCACCCTCACTCACTCACCTCATCTCTATTTAATTTTGACAGGACTAGTTTTAATAGCTGTAACAGATTGGGGTCGCTGTCCTTTCTCTTAGGGTTACATCCCTTAGATGGCATTATTAGACCTTGGTGGGAAAGCTCCTTTCTTTACCTTAGTGCTGCCCTGACCCCCCCTGTCCCCTGCAACAATGGGCTACAGTTCTACTATGGCCCCTGTTACTAGACCGCTGCACTCGCAGTCGAGGTGCACATGCACTTTCCTCATGCACCTGAACTCTGACTGTCCACTTGCATTATGAGGGATCTAAGGTGGACAGTTAAACCCTTGAGCCACAATTATGCCACTAATATGCCCCGCTCGCACTGTGTCCTTCACTCATAAGCCTAACCCCCAACTCGTGGCTCCAAGAGGAAAGGTGTTGCCTGCCGTGCGCGCACTCTCAGCTGCGCGTGTTGAATTTGGGGGCACGAAAAGCAGACACAAGGATTATACAAGAGGAGAACTCAGGGTCACAAAAATAACAGTCTCCAAAGCCCCAGAATACCACCGCACCCTGCAACCGCCCCCACGCCCCAAACACCTCACCTCTTTGTACCGCGAGTACCTTTGTTCCTGACCACCCGCTCTTCACTCGCTGGATACAGGCCACTGGTCTCTCTCTCTAATTCTGCCCAGAACTCCTCCGCTGCAGTCTGGATGTCGAATTCCTTTGCCGGCTGTCCAATGCTAATGCCCGCTGTCTCACTGCAATCCTGGTTGCCTCGCTGCTCTCTGGGTCAAATCCTGTCTTCTGATGCACTCTGGCCCCACTGCGTCGTCCCGCCAATTCCGCTAGCAAGGACCTGTTGTTTGGGGATAGAACAAAAACAAACAATATGCCCACGTGGAGGTATCCGCTCCGTAGATTCGTCGGTCGAGGTTGGATGCCCGGGGCTGGCGCCGGGAAGAAAGAGGATGGAGTCTGGGGACCATCAGCATAAATAGGACTCCAGCTCCTCCCCTCCCAATAGCACCGGTCCAGGCGGGAACTCTGTCATTGCGCAACCCGGAAGGACTCCCCCCTGTTGCTGGTCGCCAATCGGGCTACCCCAACAACCTAGGAGGCGGGGCTGGAATCCCAGGTGGCCGGGCTCCAATGGCGTGCTCTTCGATTTTTCGTGCTTTTCCGAAACCGGTCCTAGGATGCTTGTTTCCAGTCCAGGGAGGACCTGGCTTGGCAGTTCGGGCTGGACTGTTCCCATTGGGCACAGGGTCAAGACTGATTTGCATATGGCTGGGTTCAAACTGGAATGGCATGGTGAGCATGAAAAGGATGGATTTAGGCCCAGATCTCTGTACTGGGGTGAATATATGACATTGTTCTGCATTCTGTCCATCAACTGTTGTTTTTGCATTTGTCACCCCGAGTGGGAGGATATGCTCGGATGTGAGTCCCGCACTCTCCATGCCTCTGGAATCAAGCTATCCTGGCTGATGAGGGCTGAAAACCCGAAACCGGTCCTAGGAGGCTTGTTTCGAGTCCAGGGAGGACCTGGCTTGGCAGTTCGGTCTGGACTGTTCCCATGGGGTACAGGGTCAAGACTGATTTGCATATAGCTGGGTTTAAACTGGAATGGCATGGTGAGCAAAAAAACGATGGATTTCTGCCCATATCTCTGTACTGGGGGGAATGTATTGTAGTGTAGTTCCTATATCCCTAATAGGCTCTGAGCATTGGACTAATATACACTATAGATCTGACATAGGACTGAGGTCAGTATGTCTCTATCGAGTACATTAAACCTAATTACTTGTGTGTGCCAGCTAACTCAGAGGTCACTAGAAACTTTCTTGAATGAACAAGAAGGGATTAGTCTCTGACAACCGCATAAAAATAACAACTTTGTTTCCCTTTGAGTCAGAACAATATTTTCAGAATCGTGGAAACAATAGATAACCGTTTCACTCAGTCAATCGTGCATGCTTCGTTTCTACAGAGTTTGCACAGAAAAAGAGAGAGACATCTGTTTCAATAAAAAGGATTTATTGAACAGTCTTCTTTCTCATGCAAGAGATATGAACTGCTGAAATCGTAATACAGAATGCGAAGTATAATGCGTACAGCGTTAACAGTAATATAAAATAATACTGTAATAGCATGGTCTGTTGATATGACATATATAAAAATACATAAATAAATAATGCAGGCTAAAATATTCAAAATATTTCTACCCCAGTGTACCTAACCTAAGTCTGGTACGAGGGAAGAAGTTGGTGCTGTCTTAGCATAAGTTTAATTTTGCCAAGGATTGCCAAAGGTTTCTCTAGGTTCTAATCAGCTCCATACCTTAGAATGAGAGAGGTTAGTATCTCTTTCTCAGGACTCAATTTTCTAACACCCCGCAAGGGGAGTCAGAAACACTGGAGCTGGATTCTCAATGAGGAGGATGACAGCGTCTGATCAGTGCATTAGTTGGGGAGATGACTTCCTTCTGGACTTGCTATGGCGAGCCGCGTCGTGCAAGTCGGCAGTCGAACCGCACCATGCCTTGCCATAGCAAGTGAAGGTATATTTATACCTTGAAGATGTTTAGGAATGCCGGTATTGACGTAAAAGTTGGGCATATGAACGTCATGAATGAACCCCTAAGGAATAGATGTTCATGCATAATAAATGAGTTCATGGAGAAATCAATATTCACGCAAGGGGAAATTCCCAGAAGCTTAAGAGTCTGGTTTTCCTAGAACTCGTTGTGACGTAGATGAACGGATGTAATAAGGACTGGGTTTCTATGCCTATTTAAGGGCAATGTGAATTGTACCTCAGTCAGTTAAAGTAGTTTTATTCGAGATAAAACTCATAAAAGCAAGACAAATTATCCATAGTTCAGACAAGATTACATGAATCTGGGTTTATTTATTTATTTATTTATTTATTGACATTTGTTAAGCGCACGGCTACCCCCAACGGGGTTGTCACGGCGCTGAGATTGCAGATATGCAAGAGAGTCAGCATGAGAAAGCTAACAGTCGGAAAATAAGAGGGTCTTTAGTTTACCCCTGAACTGGGATTCAGAGTCGATGAGACGAAGGCTGATAGGGAGGGTATTCCATAATTTTGAAGCATTTACAGCAAAGGCTCTGCCACCTTTTCTTACCCAGCGGAATCTGGGGGGGAGTAGGAGGCGGAGGTGGTTGGATCTGAGATTGAGGGAGGAGTGGACCAGTTTCAGTCTGTGTCTGAGATATCCAGGCCCCTTTCAATTCAGAGCCCTGAAAACAAGTACCAGGGCCTTGAATTTGACGCAAGGGGAGATCGGAAGCCAATGCAGTTTCCTCAGGGAGGGTGAGATGGAGTGGCGAAAGGGGACTTTACAAATCAGTCTAGCCGCAGCATTCTGCACGATCTGCAGTTGAAGCAGGAGATAGGCCGGAAGTCCCACTTATAGGCTGTTCGCATAGTCCAGGTGCGAAGTGATCAAAGCGTGTGTCACCGTCTTCAATGATTCCGTAGGGAGAAAGGGAGCAATTTTTTTTAACATATGGAGCTTACCAAAACATGCTGAGGTAACTTTCTGGATCTGCGGTTTAAAAGAGAGTTCGGTGTCGAATTGAACTCCCAAGTTGCCGGCTACTGTGACTGGGGATCGTGCTGGGTTGAGTTCAGACGGCCACCAAGTGGTCGACGACATGGGATTCATTTGGTTAAAAAACAGCACCTCGGTTTTGTCCGTATTAAGTTTTAACGTATTGTGGGTCATCCAGGCTACGATATTGGCCAGACAAGTTCTAAAATTTGTGAAACCAGTGGGCGAGTGATCTTTAAAAGAGAAAATCAGCGGTAAGCGTCAGCGTAAGAGAGCACTCTCACCCCGGATGACTCAATCAGTTTCGCGAGAGGGGCAACGTACACGTTAAAAAACAGAGGGCTGAGGGTAGATCCTTGGGGCACCCCGCAACCCAGCGTTTTTTTCTCTTTAGACCAAAATGGGCGACACCATACTTGTTGTGTCCGATCCGTTAGGAACGAGGTGATCCAGGCTAATGGGGTGTCACAGATTCCCAACTCGCGGAGTCTTGTCAGGAGGATGTCGTGGGAGACCGTGTCGAAGGCCGCAGACAGGTCGAGAAGCACTAGCATGGCTGTCTGACCCCTGTCCACCGCCTCCCGCACGGTCTCCGACACCTCCAAAAGTGCTGTCTCTGTACTATACTGGGTCCTAAAGCCGGATTGCGAGTCATGCAGGAGATTATTGCTTTCAAAATAGTCTGTGAGTTGTTCTTGGACTATTTTTTCCAGGATTTTTGCTGGTTTGGGTAGCAATGATATCGGGCGAAAATTGCTCAGAACAGCAGGGTCTGCCCCCGTTTTTTTCAGAAGGGGGATAAGAATGGCCTGCTTCCAGGTCTCCGGGAACTGGCCTGAGAGGAGGGAAGAGTTCCAGATCAATAGGAGCGGGGGGAGAATCGCTGGGGCCACTGCGGAGAATACGTGAGCGGGCATGGGATCAAGGGGAGAGCCTGATTTGCAAAGCTTAAGTTTATTAAGAGCGGTGTCCGGGGTGATAGGTTTAAACACATTTAACCGTATGTCCTTAGGAATAGTCTGTGGCATGGATGTAGCCTCAGCGTCAGAGCTGTAAACTGTCCTAAAAGAAGCATAGATAAGGTTGATCTTATCATAGAAGAAATTAGAGAGGTTATCGCATAGAACTTGGCTATGCTCTGGTTTGTGCATGAGGGCAGCGGGGTCAGTGAAGTCTTTCACAATTTGAAAGAGCGTCTTAGATGAGTTGTCCGCATCCTTAATTTTGCATGCAAAATATTCCCTCATGGTTTTTTGTTTAATATTATGGAAATTTTTTAATGCCATTCTGTAAGTAGTTTTAGCAGCTGGGTCGTAGGTCCGACGCCAGAGACGTTCTAATCGTTTTAAAAATCGGGTTAAAAAATGGCATCATTTAAATAGTGAATAAAAAATGTAAAAGCAAGCAGCAAATGGAAGAAGTGAAAATCCAATTTCATATAATTCAATAAATAGAATCATTTGATATAAAGTCAAAAAAATAGTAAAATCAATTTACAGGTATTCGATACATGGCCAAAGACATCAATTATATACATTATTCAGAAACAATCAATTGGCCTCAAATTGAATTCTGCCTTAGCACCCATACCCGTCCCAAGTATTTGGCTCCTGCCATTGAAATAAATGGCATGGTGCTGGTACATATCAGCCTTTCAGCTACAGAACTTCTGTTGGTACCCAGTAACTTGCACATTGGTGTAAGCCAAACACACCTCGGGGTTGCATAGACTGGGCTGACAAAAAGAAGATGTGCAAGAGTTTCCTGTATGGTTCCCCAGGCCGGGCAGATGTTAGTACTTGCATCAGACCATCTAGAGGTCAGTGCCTTCAGGGGCAGAGAACCAGCTCTAAGTTGAAAATAGAGCTTCCTAACCCCAGGATTAGTAATAGTGTCCCAATAAGATTCAAATTTGGGCGCAAGTTTTGCCCCTAAAAAGACCCTCACCATAGTGGATGAATCAGTGTCGCTCCATGCCTGGTACGCAATCTGTTCCCAATATTTTTCCTTCAAGATTTTCTTAGACGGGAATGAGACTTCCGTAGGGCTATCCCAGAGCATTTGCATGCCCAGAGCTACCAGACTATTTCTTAGGTGACCAAGCCAGCGAATCTTATAGAAAGAGTCTGATTTTATAACATCTATAAACCGTGCGGCATATGTGGAGAGCTCAGGTTTCGACCAGCGCCTACGCCAATATAAAATAGGGCGTAGCCTGGCGATATCAACAATAGCTTTCCTGCCCAAATCATATCTTAGTGGCACTAGGGGTGTGCTCTGAGGGAGACTAATAATGTTACGAAAAAACGTGTTTTTGGGAGAGTGCCAATGGTGCCAACTTCTCAAAGCCCCATAATTCTGCACCATAGAGCACGGAGCAAACAGCTTTGGATTCGTAGACTTGTAAAACAGGCTGGATTGGTTTAGTCAATGACTTTTTATGCTCCAAGTTGAGAGCTCCTGCAATTTAGCGATGTTTGAGAGCAGATGTGTATATATGGTGTTCCCATTTAAGATCCTTACCCAAATGAACACCCAAGTAGGTAAAAGCCTTGACCAGTTCGAGCGGTTTCCCGTTCATAAAAACTTTCCCCTTAAAAAGTAGGATGCGGATTAAAAGTCAACATTTTAGTTTTGGCCACGTTAACTTCTAGGCCCCGCGCGGAACAAAACTCTTCATGAATTACTAAGGCGCGCTGGAGGCCACTTAGGGTTTTGGAAGTAATTAGCGTGTCATCTGCGAACATTCAAATCGGAACCTTAACCTCAGCTAACGAAGGGACATCTGTGTTTACTGGTGACAAACAAACAACTATACCATTAATGTACAAAGAGAACAGAGCTGGGGCCATGGTGCAGCCTTGCCTCACACCACGCTCAACCGGAAATTGGGCGGTGACCCTGCCATGGCCTCCCCATTGGATATTTTGCATAATTGGCCTTGTGCAGCCACATAGTTAAAATCTCCGCAGAGAGACCTAATTGCTTTAATATCATCTATAAATGTGAGCGGGGAACAAGGTCAAAGGCTGCACGCAGGTCCACAAAGGCAGCATAGAGACTGCCTTTGCCCAGGGTCACAGTCTTCCAATGGAGGAGAGTAAAACGAAAGACTTGATTGATAGTACTGTTGTATTTACGAGAACCCGCTTGAAAGGGGGACTGTACATTTTTCTCTTCGATCCAGTCCAAAATCTTTATCAGGGTCATCCTCCCAATTATTTTTTGAATTGTATCTATCAGACTGATAGGTCTGTAATTTCCAGGTTGTGTCTTATCACCCTTTTTGTACACAGGAATTATCACCGCCCCTTTCCAGGAGGCCGGGACTGGGGTACCTTGTGCTGTAGTATTTGCCAACAATAGTATGTATCTACCCCAACGAGCCTTATCGTACCGAAAGACATCAGCTGGGACGCCATCGGGCCCCAGAGCCCTACCTCCTGCCACAGCATTAAGGACAATTAAAACATCATTACTATTAAAAGCATCATCTTTAAAAAGAACAAATCTTAAATCTTCCACTTGATTTCCTACAGGGTTACATGCATAGTGTGGTCTGAAATAATCAATCCACCCTTCTTGAGAGACATAATTTTCAGGCTGTTCAGACTTGCCCCCTCTGCCCCACTTAATAATATTACATAATAATCTGGAATTCTTTTTGTCGCTTGCTTCTTTAAGCTCCTGCCATCAACGCTCATCCCGTAGTCTCTTGGCCTTAAGGATAGCTCTTTTATACATCTGTCTGCCACGGCGGACAGCATCCAGATGGCCAGCCCTAATAGCATTGCCCAAGTCGGCACTAGCTTTTCTACAATCCTCATTATACCACCTTAGTGATTTTGGGGTAGGTAATTTCTTAGTTTTGACATGCGCTAAAAAATGGGCTCTAACACACTTAAACAGGCTCTCATGAATTGGAGTTACACAGTTCAAATCAGTATTAACATTAACATCTTCTAGGGCCAGTAGAGCACTATCAACCTCCTCAGCTATTTTATTCAAAACCTCTGGGTTGGAGGCTACGTTTATCCAATTAAGAGGCCTCATATCATTGGTAGGAACAATAGTTGGGGGCCAAAGCACAACCCAATCTGCATGAGGTAAGTCCCACTCCCACCAGTCGTGGGTGACACACAGGGGATTATGGTCACTTTCCATGCGGTCGGTAACCACCATGTCAACAATCGTGTGCCAGAATTTCAGGCTACAAAGGACATAATCAATTCTACTTTTGCTATGCCCATTATTAAATGTAGCAGCCCAAGTCCTATCCTTCGAAGTCCTACCATCCTTCGCGGCCCCACCCCCGCTCCCTCCAGCATCACCGATCCCCTCCCCACTCGCCACCCCGCACCCGCCTCCCAGCTGCTCCTCCCTCCCACTGGAACCAAAAGGAGAGGTCCGATAAGCCGGGAGCTGTGATCCGACCTGACCTGGTCAGTGTCTGTCGCTCCTCACGCCCCATCGCTGCTGCTGCCCTCCGGAGATAAGTTCTGAGGCTGCATTCATTTGGTATTGTTGCTGCATTGATTTTATTTTATCGTCCTCCGTGCCCCTGCTGTACTGTTGTGTTGTGAGGCTGCATTCATTTGGTATTGCTGCTGCACTGAATTTTTTTCATCATCCTCCGTGCCCCTGCTGATACTGTTGTGCCTGCTTTATTATTGTGCTTAATTGAGTTTTGTGTACATCGCAATCCCTGCCGCTGCTCCCCTGCGGCCCCACTCACGCTCCCTCCAGCATCACCGATCCCCTCCCCACTCGCCACCCCGCACCCGCCTCCCAGCTGCTCCTCCCTCGCTCCGCCCCCCCACTTTCCACTTATGACAGATGAACTTACGCACAGCATTCACGCACAGCGGACGCGCCCTATGCGTGCCGATGGCGCGCCAAAGGCAAGCCCGTCTACACCCGTCCGCGCCTGGACCGCGCCAGGCGCCAGAGCCCCTGGCCCACCCAGAGACCATCCCACCCGCCGAACTTACGACGCCGCAACCCTCACTGCACTCAACACGGACGCCTTATCGATTGTCACCGAGCCGCCCCAGGAAGTACCCATGGACCCTTCACTTGCCATTCCTGGAAGTTTTGCTGCATCAGGACCCACGCTGAAATCAAAAACACCAAACTGAACTCCAACAACAACCACCTAAAGTTCATCCTGCTCAACACCCGCTCGGTCCACAGATACACCATTGAACTATGGAGCCTACTCGACACCACAGCGCCGGACGTCGCCTTTCTCACGGAAACCTGGATGAACGCCTCATCAGCACCCGACATTGCCACAGCCATCCCGGATGGATACAAGATCATCCGAAGAGACCGCATCAACAAAACAGGAGGCGGCATCGCCATTATCCACAAGAACACCATCCGCATCTCGACCAACTCCGACGACACCCCCAAAGCCACTGAACACCTCCACTTCCAAATCCAAACCGACCCCAAGACCACACTCAGAGGCACCCTCATATACAGACCCCCAGGACCCCGCACACAATTCAGCGAAGACTTTGCTGACTTTGTCAGCCCACACGCCCTCCCCTCCGAGGACTACATTCTCCTTGGGGACCTCAACTTCCACCAGGAAAATAACAATGACAACAACACCACCACCCTGCTGGACAACCTCGCCAATCTTGGACTCAGACAACTGGTGAACACCCCCACCCACTACGCCGGTCACACGCTTGACCCAATCTTCTCCTCCAGCAAGCACATCACCTTTAATTACGTCACGGGACTCCACTGGACAGACCACAGCTGCGTCCACTTTAGCTTCAGAAAGACCACGACCCACCACCAACCACAAGGAATCCCCCGCCGAAACTGGAACAAAACTACCACCGACCAGCTCACCACATCTCTGAACCAAAAACCCCTTGCCTCATCATCGGACCCAAATCAAGCAGCCATCAATCTTGCAAAGTGGATCACCCACTGCGCTGATGAACTAGCACCCTTGAAAAACCATCCCAACAAGACAGAAAGCAAAAAAGCCTCCTGATTCAACGACGACCTCAAGAACTCCAAAAAGAACTGCCGCACCCCTGAGAAAACCTGGCGAAGAAACCCCACCACAGACAACATGACCGCCCTCAAGAACGCCACCCGCAAACACCTCCAGCTAATCCGCACCACCAAGAAATCAGCGTTCAAGGATCGACTAGACAACAACGCTCATAACAGCAAGGAACTCTTTAGCATTGTCAAAGAGCTCACCAATCCCAATGCCGGCAACAACTACATCACTCCCTCTCAAGACCTCTGCGACTCTCTAGCCTCATTCTTCCACAGCAAGATAGCAGACATAAACAACAGCTTCGGCGACCAGTCCACTCCCCCCACCACCGAACCGAAGCCCCCCACCAACACCCTCCACGCCTGGACCCCGATCAGCACTGAAGACACCATCCGCATGATGAACTCCATCCACTCCGGATCTCCAACCGACCCATGTCCTCATTACATCTTCAACAAGGCCGACTCCGTCATCGCACCCCAACTTCGGGACATCATCAACTGCTCATTCGACACCCCTACCTTCCCGGAAAGCTGGAAACATGCCGAACTCTGCGCCCTCCTGAAGAAACCTACAGCAGACCCCACCGAACTTAAAAACTACCGCCCCATCTCACTCCTTCCGTTCCCCGCCAAAGTCATAGAGAAGACCGTTAACAGTCAGCTCGCCGCCTTCCTTGAATCAAACAATTCCCTCGACCCCTCACAATCCGGCTTCAGAGCCAACCACAGCACCGAGACCGCCCTCATTGCAGCCACAGATGACATCCGGACCCTGCTCGACAACGGAGAAACAGCGGCCCTCATCCTCCTGGACCTCTCCGCAGCGTTTCACACGGTCTGCCACCGCACCCTTGTACAACATCTCAGGGACGTCGGGATACAGGATAAGGCATTAGCTTGGATCATCTCGTTCCTCGCCGGAAGAACACAGCGAGTCCGCCTCCCCCCTTTCAGATCAGAGGCCACCGAAGTCATATGCGGCGTTCCACAAGGATCATCGCTCAGCCCCACCCTCTTCAACATCTACATGTGCCCCCTCGCATCCATCGCAGGCCAACACAACCTCAACATCATCGGCCAGTACGGGAAAACTACCGGGTATCGGTAATGTTGGTTCCTAGGTCGGGAGCGCGGCGCTGCAGGGCTTCCACATGGGATATGTGAGAGGTCTTGCTCGATGGCAGGACGGATGGCGTTCTGGCGGTGATCGCTCACCAGAACGCCAGAACCCCATCCGTCCTGCCATCGAGCAAGACCTCCCACATATCCCATGTGGAAGCCCTGCAGCGCCGCACTCCGGACCTAGGAAACAACGTTACCGATACCCAGTAGTTTTCCCGTACTGGCCGACCCCAAATACAAATTATTTTTCTCGCGGCCCTTTGACTGTAATACTGCTATCTTGCTCAACCCCACCAGTGGTTATGTGACAATGTATATAATTTCAAGACAAACATGACTTAATGGTTTTGTCCTGAAGATGATGCATGTATCTCTGAATTGCATCGAAACGCCGTCGACTCTAGAAGCACCATATGTTGCTATGAAATAATAGAAA
Organism: Lissotriton vulgaris; assembly: GCF_964263255.1. Classification (NCBI taxonomy): domain Eukaryota; kingdom Metazoa; phylum Chordata; class Amphibia; order Caudata; family Salamandridae; genus Lissotriton; species Lissotriton vulgaris. The sequence goes on from NC_141693.1 coordinate 700,976,652, forward strand.
TGTCTTTAACAGTGGGTTGCTTAAAATGAATCTTAGTCTGTTATACTGAATAATAGTACAGACCCCCTTGTGCGCTTTTTACATAAATTCTTGTCACGTGTTTTGTCGTGTCTCCTGTGGGTCACAGGCTGTGCCCACTTTTGTATAAATGTTGAAACACCTGAACTACTAAAAAATTTAAATAATAAATTCCTGTCCGGCTGGACAGAGGTTATATACTATTCAGTATATGTCTATCATTTCCATGATCCTAAATAACTAGGGTCTTTACTCTAATCAGGGATCACACTCGGCAACTCTGGGCATTAAGCTTGCTTCATCTCCACAACGGCCCCTCACAAACGCCGGGATGCCTGGTTTCACCTGGGAGAGTCCCAGGAGGGACTATCTCACAGGGAAAGCCAGGACCTGTTCCCCAGCGGTCTATAGCGCTACGAGGCCTGCGGTGCGGGTAGCAGTGCGCTTTACAAGACACACAATTTATTTAATTTGAGTGCGTTTAAACCATGAGTATAGTGCACCCATACAATTTATAGTGCTGTAAGCGCTCTATCATAACCAACAGTAATGCAGTGAATATACCACAAAAGTACAGCAAACCAGTTTAGAAAAATATCCAATATTTGTATATATCCAAAACAAGACCATAAACAATAAAAATCTACCATACAGTTCTTAGAAATCTTCAGTAACCATAAAAGACTTGAAATTCAGTTCCTCAAATTTCGTAGCTCAGTCTGAGGCTATCACGGCATCGTGAACAACAAATCCAAACAGTTCTGGCTGACCGCGGCGTCGCGGACTCGCAAAATAGGACCTTAAAAAATGTAGGGCATCGGCGACCTTTGGATGAGCCCCAAAGGGCCGGCATCCACAGGCGTCAGTTCCGGAGGTCGTGGAGGAGTTGTCGGGCCTTGAAGTTACATGCGTTGCAGATCAAATTCCTTGCGGTTGAAGTCCGGAGCACCAGCGTTGGCAGGCGTCGGGGCTGCAGTGTAGCAGTGCGGCGTGTGGTGCAGCAGCGGCTTGTGACAGTCGTCCAGCTGCATCAGTGAGACCAGGCCTGCGATGCGAGGTGATGCCGTGCTTGTTGCACTGCCGGCAGGTCACGGTGGAAGCAGCGGTGTAGTTGTTGCTGAAGCGCTGTAGTCGACTGACAAACGGGAGTCGATGGCGCCGGCGTTGGTAGGCCAAGGCTGCGGTGCGGGATGAGGACGGTGCGTCATGTAACTTACGAGTGTGCCCTTGAACCACGGTGCATGTAGCAGCGTCAATGTCAACGTGAAGCATCGTCATCTGCGATTCCAAGGTGGCGGTGTGAAGCAAGGTGGTGCAAAGTGCTTTGCCACAGGTTGTGGTGCAAGCAGCGGCTGGATGGCAGCGTCGGGAGGCATCGTCGGTGAAACCAGGGTTGCGGTGAGGCATGCGGCGGTACCCTCTGTAGTGCCTTAAGAGCACGGAGTCGGCAACTGGATCATAGATGGCGTTGGGTTTCTTTTTCTTCTGTTGCAACACAAAACACATAGTCCCCAGTATTGATGGCTGAAGAACTTGAAGTCTTTGCTGGTTTCTGAGACCTCTTGAACAGGGGGCAAGCTCTACCTCAAGCCCTTGCAGGAACTCAATAAAGAAGTTGCAGAAATGATGACGCACCATATTCCTTCTAAGTGCTGGAGCATGTGATAACTGGCACACACTGGGCAATTACGAGTGATTTTCTGGTAGGGCATTTAGATACCACACTGATTCATTTGTTTTAGAAGTGTAGCCTGGCTTATCAGATAATGGTGATATTATGTCATTGTAATCATAGTTGACATGGTACATACAGGCCAGTCCTGTACTATTAGGGCATCACAGTCTTGCTTAGATTAGATGTACTGATGTTAAATTGTCATTGTCATAATGAGCGCTCTTTCACATTTTAATGCCTTCACTACGGTTATCACTGTATTCCTACACTAAATAACCCACACGTCACAGAATGGTCACTTTTGTTGCCCTGTTTTCCACCTGCTGTGTAGGCTTCTCTTGTGTTTTCCAAGGGCCTCACTCTGGGTTCGGATTTGCTTTAAACTCACCTTAGCCTACCCGATAGTAGCAAAACTCACTTCATGGATTGTTCTGAAATTGGTTTCCCATGTGTCCTTAGGATAGGAAAGATCCCTTGCTCTCCTAATAAAAACTGCTCTAAATTACCCAGTTTATCGCTTGAATTGAGAATGTTTTTTATCCATTGCAGAATGCCGATGACAGCATTGTAACTACAAACTTTTATGGACACTACAAATATGACGTATCTAAGGTAGGCACAGTTCTTACATGCACGCCTGCCATTTACTTGCATCCTTTGTTTTTTACTTTAATTTATAAAAATGGCTATTCATGTTCTCCATGGTGTACATTCTCATGGACTTTGCACACACCTGTCAATCGCTGTATTTTTTCCCCTCACACACACTTTTTCGGTTAGGGTGGTGGTGTTATTCTAGATCAGTGTCAGTAAACATACCGAGGTTACAAAGAGGTCTCTATTGCTCCTAGCCCTGATGAAGTTCCGAGGCTACCCTACTAGAATAAAAAAAGAGGAAGCTAGTAACTTGTTGGACACTGAATAATTGAATCAAGAAGAATTTGGAGATCACACAACTGTGACTTGACAGACTTTTTATTTGAACGGTGGCTGTTAATAGTGCAAGAATACACCCTCGCTCCTCCTCACGGTCCGAGTGGTCGCTCCCAGTGTCCCTGGCAGACACGTGGTATCGTAGCGCTGCTTTGCTCACATTGACTTTTAAGCTGCATTTTATTTCGCCTGCTGTGTAACGCTTTGCCTCCTTAGCGCTCGAAGTATTTCATTGTGCTTGCTGTTTATCACATAGTTTGCGCGTTAGCCAATAGCGCTACGCCCTGCTCCCCCCTCCGCCTCCATTTTGTTTGTTGTTGTGCTCCTCGTGTGCCTGACCCGCCTCCCAGCTGAGACGCCCTCCCACTGACTTCATATAGCGCTCCTCGCCCTCTAGACGCTGTGACTCGCTCCTCCTCACGGTCCGAGTGGTCGCTCCCAGTGTCCCTGGCAGACACGTGGTATCGTAGCGCTGCTTTGCTCACATTGACTTTTAAGCTGCATTTTATTTCGCCTGCTGTGTAACGCTTTGCCTCCTTAGCGCTCGAAGTATTTCATTGTGCTTGCTGTTTATCACATAGTTTGCGCGTTAGCCAATAGCGCTCCGCCCTGCTCCCCCCTCCGCCTCCATTTTGTTTGTTGTTGTGCTCCTCGTGTGCCCGACCCGCCTCCCAGCTGAGACGCCCTCGCCCCTCCCCCTCCACTATCCATATATGACAGTTGCTCCCGCGCGCAGCGTTCACGCGCAGCGACCGCGCCCAATCTGCGCCGAAGGTGCGCCAAAGGTAAGCCCGTCTACGCCCGTCTGCGCCTGGACCGCGCCCAGCGCCAGACCCCCTGCTCCTCGCGCTGCCCAGCCCTCCCGCATTACCTACGATGCCGCCACCCTCCTAGCCCTTAACCCCGGTCGCGCCCCCAACTGCGTCCAAGCCGCCCCCGGTCACACCCATGGACCTTTCTCGTGCTACTCCTGCAAATTCATCGGCACCGACAACTTCTCCGCTATGACCACACCACAGATTCCCGACCCCAACCACCTACAATGCATCCTGCTCAACACCCGCTCGGTCCACAGGCATGCCATTGACCTCTGGAATCTACTAGACACCATCTCTCCAGACATCGCCTTCCTTACAGAAACATGGATGAACGCTTCCTCCACCCCAGACATCACCATTGCCATCCCTGAAGACTATAAGATCATACGCAAGGACCGTACCGGCCACACAGGAGGAGGAATCGCTATCGTCCATAAAAAATCAATCCACATCTCAACCAGCTCTGACGTCAACCTCGCCAACTCTGAACACCTTCACTTCCAGATCCACATCGACCCCAAGACCACACTTAGAGGCACCCTCCTTTACAGACCACCAGGACCCCGCGCTAAATTCAGTGAAGACATCACGGACTTCATCACCCCACACGCGCTCCCCTCCAAAGATTACATCCTCCTGGGAGACCTCAACTTTCACCTTGAAAAGAACAACGACCGCAACACCACCACCCTCTTGGACAACCTCACCAACCTCGGACTTAAACAACTGGTCACTTCCCCCACCCACATCGCAGGTCACACACTCGACCCCATCTTCACCTCCAGCAATCATGTCTCCTTCAGCCACACTACGGATCTCCTCTGGACTGACCACAGCTGCGTTCACTTCACCTACAACAAGCCGAAACCCACCAACCACCTCCAACCAACTCTGCAAAGAAACTGGAACAAAATCACCATCGACCAGATCTCCTCATCGCTCCTTCTAAACACCCCAGCCCACTCTTCTAACCCAAACCAAGCCGCCGCCAACTTCACCCTATGGTTATCCAACACCGCCGACATCCTAGCACCACTGAAAAATCGTCAACGCAAACATGGCAGCAAGAAAGCCTCATGGTTCAACGACGATCTTAAGAAGTCCAAGAAACTCTGCCGCTCCCTTGAAAAGGCCTGGAAGAAAGACCCAACCACTAGCACCAAGGACGCCTTCAAAAACGCCACTCGCATACACCACCAACTAATCCGAAGGGCCAAGAAAACAGCATTCAAAGATCGACTAGACAACAACGCCCACAACAGCAAGGAACTTTTCAACATCGTCAAGGAATTCACCAACCCCACAGCCAACTCCAACGACATCACCCCTTCTCAAGCCCTCTGCGACTCCCTGGCTTTATTCTTCCACAACAAAATTGCGGACATCCACAACAGCTTCGACAACCAACCCGGAGACCAACCCACCTGACCATATACTGAACATTCTCCCCCCTCGAACACCCTTAACGACTGGAACCCAATCTCCACTGAGGACACCATCCGCCTGATGAACTCTATCAACTCAGGATCCCCCACAGACCCATGTCCTCACCACATCTTCAACAAAGCAGACTCCATCATAGCACCGCACCTCCGAGACGTCATCAACTGCTCCTTCAACTCCGCCACCTTCCCGGAAAGCTGGAAACACGCTGAACTCACCGCCCTTCTGAAAAAACCCACAGCGGACCCCACCGAACTCAAAAATTACCGCCCCATATCGCTCCTTCCTTTCCCAGCCAAAGTCATCGAGAAAGCTGTCAACAACCAACTCGCCGCTTTCCTCGAAGCCAACAAATCCCTCGACCCCTCACAATCTGGCTTCCGTGCGAAACACAGCACTGAGACCGCCCTCATCGCAGCAACAGACGACATTCGAACTCTACTGGACAATGGAGACACAGTCGCCCTCATCCTCCTCGACCTCTCTGCAGCCTTCGACACAGTCTGCCACAGCACCCTTTTACAACGCCTCAGAAACATCGGAATTCAAGGAAAAGCACTTGAATGGATCACCTCGTTCCTCACCGGAAGAACCCAGAGAGTCCGCCTTCCACCATTCAAGTCCGAGGCCACTGAAGTCATCTGTGGCGTACCACAAGGATCCTCACTCAGTCCCACCCTCTTCAACGTATACATGAGCCCCCTTGCGGCCATCGCTCGCCAACACAACCTCAACATCATCTCCTACGCGGATGACACTCAACTGATCCTTTCCCTCACCAATGACCCCAGCACCGCCAAAACAAACCTACACGAAGGAATGAAAGAAGTTGCCGAATGGATGAAACAAAGCCGTCTGAAACTGAACTCAGATAAAACAGAAGTCCTCATCTTAGGTACATCCCCCTCCGCATGGGACGACTCATGGTGGCCGGAAGCCCTTGGAAAAGCACCCACCCCGACAGACCACGCACGGAACCTAGGCGTTATCCTGGACTCTTCACTCTCAATGAACAGACAAGTCAACGCCGTATCCTCATCCTGCTTCAACATTCTTCGCATGCTCAAAAAAACATTTCGCTGGATCCCCACCGAAACCAGAAAAACAGTCACCCATGCTCTGATCACGAGCCGACTGGACTACGGAAACACCCTCTACGCAGGTACTACCGCTAAACTCCTGAAGAAACTCCAACGAATCCAAAACGCCTCAGCCAGGATCATATTAGACATCCCGCGTAACGAACACATCTCTAGCCACCTGAAAGACCTCCACTGGCTACCCGTCAACAAGAGGATCACTTTCCGACTGCTAACCCACGCACACAAATCTCTCTACGACATCGGACCAGAATGCCTCAACTCACGACTGTCCTTCTACACCCCCTCCCGCCAACTACGTTCTTCCAGCCAAGCCCTCGCCACTGTACCCCGCATCAACAAGACCACCATGGGAGGCAGATCCTTCTCATACCTGGCAGCTAAAACTTGGAACTCACTCCCCACCTACCTTCGTCTTACCCAGAACCACCTAGCATTTAGAAAGCAACTTAAAACTTGGATATTTGGCAAGTAATCCTTCTCCCCTCCCTAAGCGCCTTGAGACCCTCTGGGTATGTAGTGCGCTATACAAATTCGCTGACTTGACTTGACTTGACTGTGAGATAGCAAGTGTGCAAATAGATGTTCACTTACCAGTTTTCTAGGATTGACTTTCTAGACATTTTGGAGGTCGAGCAAGCAGCTCTCTCTAAGTCCATTCAGAAACTCAACGGCCACTGCTTATCTAGTTCTAACTGCATGTTTTATTTCCAGAGATGTATATTTTGAGGGATGTATGACGGTACAACGCATGCTTTTACAACCTGTACCGTTACGACGCAAGTTTTTTAAACGCAAGTCATTACAACAACTTGCGTTGGGGGGCGCTAGATAGTGAATAGTTTAATTTACTAATCCAACTCCAGTCCCCGTGGATAATAGGAAAGGTGTTGGATAGTAAATTAAACTATTACCCATCCTAGAGCGCCCTCCAGCAAAAGTCGTTGTAATGTCTTTCGTTGTTAAACCTGCGTAGTAACGGTACTTCGTTGTAAAAGTTCCGTTGTAAAGGACGTTCCCCATTTTGAGCGTGTTGGTTGTTAGATATATGCAAGTGGAGCCCAGCTCGTTTTTGGTAATAGAAATTTGCCAGGAGCCAGTTGACTAACATTTACACAGCTGTGGTTGGTCAAAAACCTTTTAAAGGTACCTGTGCTTAAAACGAAGCTGCTCTTTGCCACAGGAGACACATATGCCTGAATGTCTCCCCTTTTGGTCAAGTCAGTGCAAAGTTTGGGCATTTCTTTGGACACCAAGCTATCTCTGGAGATGCAATTTTGTGCCCCCACTTTATTTTTATTTTTTGAAAAACAATAATATCGGAAGAAAACCTTGTCATTCACAAACTGGCACACTTCATAGTCACTGTTTATACAATATGTACAAACACATTGACTTCAAAATAGTCATATGTTCATGAGGGATTTTCCTACATTCAATGTATTGTTTGAACTGGATTCAATGATGTGAAGCCCAGCTTTTTGAATCAGCTCTGGGTATTGGCTGGGGTATGTTTCCAATAGCCTATCCCACTTCATAAATGTACAGAAAGGAAGCCATGCGACCTCAAATTTGTCCATCCTGTCGTGTAGAACTTCTGCTTTCTTCAATTGAAGAAAGCATTGCTATTTCGGATCCTCAGTGGCACATGGCAGTGATTAACTCAATGGTCCAATGTTGTCCTGACTATCGAAATGCCTGTAGCCTGAATTGTGTCCTGTCCTTAGAAGAACACATTCTACCAGTTCTCTTACCTCTGAACTGTCACCCCATTCTGCACAGAATCTCCTCTGAGGCCATGACTGTCGCCAACAAGGCCATCTAAGCAAACGCTCTGGATTTTTTGGCTCCCAAGTTGAAGTGACGTTTCACTGGCAATATATTCTATTCCACCCTCCAGCTCATACTTCATGTCTGTAAAATGAGAACGGCAATTTATGGGAACAGATTTCTCAGTGGCCGCAGCAAATTAATGGAAGTTTTTCCCACTCAATTACTTCACATGGAAACCAGTCAGGTAAAATTTAAGAGTCTGCTTAAAGCCCTTCTCTCTAATAAATAGTCTTTCTCTCCTCTTTAAAGAGCGATACTTCTATCACAAGCGTGATGTGCAGAATCTAGCATGATATAACTTAGGCAAATGTATAATTTTTGTTTGTTCCTTTCTTTTTAATTAGCTAGGACGCCCTTCCACGCTAAGCCGTTTGAATGGCAGTCACAGAAGTTGCATTTAAGTTTATTTTGTTCTTCATTGGAGTCTTGGGAATTCTCCCCTTGCTTGGCTCTTGGTCTATCTTATTTAATATGCAGTCAAGTGTATAAGGTTAGTGCTAAATATGGACTGCGTTTCTACATTTATTCAGATGACACCCAGATACCCCTACATATTTAATACTGCCAATCTGGTTGCAGCAAGTGCATTAAAGTGCTGCAAATGAGCGGCTGCTACATGGATGCAGTGTCATTTTCTCAAACTAATTGGTAATAATACCTAAGTCCTGGTCTGTGGTGACCAGGCAGTATGGCACACAAACGTCTGAGCAGCAACCTTGAAGATATTTGAAAAACAGCGCCGATTGAGTGGAAACTGGCTATCTTTGTTAACGAGGATTTATTTAGGGTTATGCAGTGAGGACGCTATTTACAGCCTGGCCATCAGCAGCCTGATTCATGTAGGTAAATTGCACTCGCAAAGGGCCAGATTCTCAGAATCTGGCCCTTAGCGAGTGCGATTTTTGCATTTGGTATTCATGATACCAAATGCAAAAATCGCTATGTAAGAATTCGCATATTTGCGTGGAATGGCATTTAAGGAATCTCTAATAGAGATTCCTCAAATGCTATTCATGACACACAACAAAATTGCGATTTTGGACTTTTGGGGCCGCTATTTACCGACAGGTCAGACCTGTCGGTAAATAGCAAAAACTCAGAAAAATGCTTTTAAAAGCATCATTCAAAGTTGCATGTAGCACACACACATGTCCTTTGGACATGTGTGTGCGCAACACCTGTCCAAAAGTGCATTTTAGGGGTGCTACAGGGCGTCCTTTGGACACCCCTGGCACCCTTAAAATCGCTATCTCAGTTGCGAGTAGCAAATTGCTACTCGCAAATCCCCATTCATTCCAATGGGCCTCTTGGCCCATAGGAATGATTGGGGAGTATTTGCGAGTAGCAAATTGCTACTCGCAAATAAAGAACATGTAGGAATCGCTATTTAAGTAGCAATTCCTACATGAATGCCGTTTTGCGTGTCCTCAATAGCGATTCGCTATGATTCGCTATTAGGGACACGCAAAACGGCATGTACATGAATCAGGCTGTTAATCTCCCGGAAGAGGCTTAAAACAGACTTGTCATGGGTTAGTAATGGGCGTATTATGGTAGGCATGTGTCAAAGCACTCATTTGATGGGTATTTTCTCAAGTGCAATCATGAGAGCCGTGCATAAATCTAGAACTAAAAATAATAAATACTACTATTCATTTCCGATAAAACCTGCTTATCAGCACTGTTTACCGGGAAGTAAAAGGCTTATGGTTATCGATAAAAAAAACTACAAGCTTTTAACATAAGTTATTATAAACTTGTCCATATTACCTATGTAACAATACAGCTTTCATGTGTAACTAATGAGATAAAACTCACTTTTGGAAATAAATACATACATTATAGTTGATTCTTAATGACCTACTGTTTAAATTGGCATATTTAGCGTGGTTTCCCCTAACGTTTTGACTGTACCTCCTGTATTTTTGATGCTGTGCTGGATTTCGTTTTCTCTGGCTTAGATGCTTTGGGAACTTTGCAACTGCTGGTCAGTGTCAAAGTGCAGTGCTCCCTCTGTAAATTATTATTACAATTGGTTCTCCCTGATTGGCACATTTGGTTTACTGGTAAGCCCCTATTAATGTGCACTGTGTGTGCCAGGGCCTGTAAATCAAATGCTAGAAGTGGGCTTGCAGCACTGATTATGCCACCCACATGAGTATCCAGTAAAGGTATCTCAGACCTGCCATTACAGTGTCTGTGCGCAGTTTTAAACTGCCATGTCAACCTGGCAAGTGTACTAGCCTGTTTGCACGGTTTTTGGAGAACATGTGGGCCGGATAATTGTCCGGTCGGGAGCTCCCTGCCCGCTCCAGTGCTTTTAGCATAATAATCGGGGAATGGTGACTCTGCGGTTGGAGATAGAAAGGAACAGAGGGATTTGAAAACTGTAACTATCCCGGTTCTTGGATTACCGGCAGCGTGTGTGGCAGCTTGTATGTGGGCAGCGCGGGACCCACAGTGTTTCTCGGTCCGTCGAAGCCAGCAGGAAGGCTGTGAGCAGGACTCGTTTCCGGTAACAACTTTCTGCGTTAGAGCAGGGCTGAACCAGTGCTGGCAGACTGATGTTAGATGGGAGAGTGCAGCAGCGTGTTAAGTGTCCTGTGGGAAGCAGATTTTGGCAACAGAAGCAGTTTCCACAGTGTCCTGGGCGATACAGGCCCAGGGGACACATTTGCGCATGAATCCAGTAAGTGTACAGGGGGGGGGGCAAAAGAGGCACACAACCCCTTAGCACTGTAGATAAAAGCAGAGAGGATGAGGAGGAGGATAAGAGAGGCCAAGATAAAATATGGAACACAACAGGGTCTATTAGAAAACAGGGAACCTGTGGGGGCCAGTTGTTGAGTACAGCAAGTGGCCTGGAGAAGCTCACAAGGGTGGTATGCCTTTGAAGCCCCCCCTGCCCATCCTAGGGGAGGAGGCTTGGCACCTCGTCCCAGGATGGGCATTGTTTCAGGCCCCGAAAGCGGCAGGCTCTCGACCCAGGGGTCCTACCACTTTTTGCCCTAAGTGGGATGGGTATGCCCAAATGTGGGTCCCTTGCTCAGTGTGCCACAGGTTTCAAGCTAGCCTAGCTGATGATGGGAAATACCTGAAAACTGGACCCAGGATGCTTTTTTCAGTCCAGGGAGGACCCGGCTTTCCAGTTCGGGTTAGACAGTTCGCATAAGGAACAGTGTCAAGACTGATATGCATATTGTTGGGTCCAAACTGGGGTGGTATGATGAGCAAAAGAATGATGGATTTAACCCAGATCTCTTGGCTGTGAGTGAAAGCATATTTTTTTCATAATTCTGTCCATAATTTGTTTGTGTTGCACTTTTTGCACTAAGTGTTAAATGTACGCCCAGGCATGGGTCCCTTGCTCACTGTGCCAATGGATTTAATCTAGTCTAGCTGATGATGGGTAATATTTGAAAACTGGACCCAGAATGCTTGTTTTCGGTCCAGGGAGGACAAGACTTGGCAGTTCAGACTGGACTGTTCCAATAAGAAACGGGGTCAAGACTAATTTGCATATAGCTGGATCTAAACTGGGGTGGCATGGTGAGCAAAAGAATGATGTATTTAACCCAGATCTCTTGACTGGGGTGAAAGTAAGATTCATTCAGCATTTCGTCCATCATTCGTTTGCATAGCACTTTTCACCCTAAGTGGGATGAGTATGCCCATACTTTTGCTCATTGCACAATGTGCCTCTTGATTCAAGCTAGCTTGGATGAAGAGGGGTAATATCTCAAAACCAGTCTCAGGATGCTTGTTTCCCTTCCAGTCCCAGTCGCTGGAGAGACGTCCTTGTTGTCTTGGTACACTCGGGCACTGGCCGGGCTCGGCGGGAGCAGAGAGGGCTGGGTTCGTGGTTCCTGGCTGGCGCCAGGGGTATTGCTGTTGGAGCAGAACCTCTGCTCATGGGAGTCCCAGACTCTAAAAGGGTCAAGGCAGGCAGGTCTTCCAGGGTTCCTGAGGTTGTCGTCTGCAGGAGATGCCGAGATTAAGCAGGAGCAGGTTCAAGGATCAAGAGGCTGGTAGGGCTGGGGCTAAGTCAGTTGTCGTCGTCCTTTTGTTAGCAGCTGCACGGCAGGTCGCCCTTTTTCTTGTTCTTCTTCTCATTTTTCAAAACAGGTTCTGAGGAAGAAGGGTTCAGGGTGCCCCTAAATACTAAATTTAGAGGCGTTACAGGTAGGGCAAGGGCAGGGACCAATGGGTCCCTGTCCTGGGGTGGTTACACCCCTAGCCTGCTCCTCTCCTGTGGGAGGGGGCAGGATCCTAGCTGTGATTGGGCAGGGCTCCCCATTTTCAAGATGGCCAGAGCCCGGAGTCGTGCTTCACCTCGTCTCTCCCACCTGAGGGGTGGGGTTGGCATAGGCTGGCACACCCCCTTTACTCAATTAGGGTTTCCTGCTGTTCTTCCCACCAGAGTGGGGGTCGGAACCGGTGGGGGCCAGTTGCTGAGTACAGCAAGTGGCCTGGAGAAGCTCACAAGGGTGGTATGCCTTTGAAGCCCCCCCTGCCCATCCTAGGGGAGGAGGCTTGGCACCTTGTCCCAGGATGTGCATTGTTTCAGGCCCCGAAAGCGGCAGGCTCTCGACCCAGGGGTCCTACCACTTTTTGCCCTAAGTGGGATGGGTATGCCCAAATGTGGGTCCCTTGCTCAGTGTGCCACAGGTTTCAAGCTAGCCTAGCTGATGATGGGTAATACCTGAAAACTGGACCCAGGATGCTTTTTTCAGTCCAGGGAGGACCCGGCTTTCCAGTTCGGGTTAGACAGTTCCCATAAGGAACAGTATCAAGACTGATATGCATATTGTTGGGTCCAAACTGGGGTGGTATGATGAGCAAAAGAATGATGGATTTAACCCAGCTCTCTTGGCTGTGAGTGAAAGCATATTTTTTTCATAATTCTGTCCATAATTTGTTTGTGTTGCACTTTTTGCACTAAGTGTTAAATGTATGCCCAGGCATGGGTCCCTTGCTCACTGTGCCAATGGATTTAATCTAGTCTAGCTGATGATGGGTAATATTTGAAAACTGGACCCAGAATGCTTGTTTTCGGTCCAGGGAGGACAAGACTTGGCAGTTCAGACTGGACTGTTCCAATAAGAAACGGGGTCAAGACTAATTTGCACATAGCTGGATCTAAACTGGGGTGGCATGGTGAGCAAAAGAATGATGTATTTAACCCAGATCTCTTGACTGGGGTGAAAGTAAGATTCCTTCAGCATTTCGTTCATCATTCGTTTGCATAGCACTTTTCCCCCTAAGTGGGATGAGTATGCCCATACTTTTGCTCATTGCACAATGTGCCTCTTGATTCAAGCTAGCTTGGATGAAGAGGGGTAATATCTCAAAACCTGTCTCAGGATGCTTGATTCCCTTCCAGGGAGCACCTGGCATGCCAGTCCTGACTGGACTGTTACCATAAGGAACAGGGTTAAGACTGATTTGCATATGGCTGTGTCTACACTGGATTGGCATTGTAAGCAAAAGAACAATGGATTTAACACAGATCTCTTGACTGGGGGTGAATGCATACTTTATTCAGCATTCTGTCCATCATTTGTTTGCATAACACTTTTCATCCTATGTGGGATGGGTATGCCCAGACGTGGTCCCTTGCTCACTGTGCCACTGGATGCAAGCTACCCTGGCTGATGAGGAGTATATATACTGTAACTGGTCCGAGGATGCTTGTTTCCGGTCCAGGGAGAACCTAGCTTACCAGTTCAGACTGAACTAATCCTATAAGAAATAGGATCAAGACTGATTTGCATATGGCTGGGTCTAAACTGGGGTGGCATGGTGAGCAAAAGAATGATGGATTTAACCCATATCTCTTGACTGGGGGTGAATGCATGATTTACTCGGCATTCTGTCCATCATTTGTTTGCATAGCACTTTTTGCCCTAACAGGGATGGGTATGCCCAGACGTGGGTTCCTTGCTCACTGTGCCATTGGATTCAAGCTAATCTGGCGGATGAGGGCTATTACCCTGAAACCAGTCCCAGGATGCTGGTTTCCGGTCCAGGGAGGATTTTTTTTGGCAGTTCGGGTTGGACTATTTTCCTAAGGAACAGGGGCAATATTGATTTGCACATGGCTGGGAATAAACAAGGTGCCATGCTTAGCATAAGAGCGATGGATTTAACCCGGATCGATTAGCTGCAGATGAATGCATAATTTAAGCAGCATTTGGTCAATCATTTATTTGCGTAACACTTTTCTTCCTAAGTGAGAAGGGTACTCCCAGACGTGGGTCCCTTGCTCAATATGCCACTGGATTCAAGCTAGCGTGGCAGATGAGGTCCCCAGGAGCCAAAACTGGTCCCAGGATGCTTGTTTCTGGCCCAGGGAGGGCCTGGCTTGGCAGTTTGGGCTGGACTGTTCTCATAAGGAACAAGGCCAAGATTGATTTACATATGGCTTGGTCTAAACTGGGGGGGGGGCATGATGAGCAAAAGAACAATGGATTTAACCCAGATCTCTTGACTGTCGGTGAATGCATGATTTATTCATCATTTCGTCATCATTTGTTTGCGTAGCTCTTTTCAAACTTATTGCTATGGGTATTCCAAAACATGTGTCCCTTATTCACCCTTGCTCATGAGGGGTAATGCCCCGAATTTGGTCCCAGGATGCTTGCTTCTGATCCAGGGATATCCTTGCTTAGCAGTTTGAGCTGGACTGTTCCCATAAGGAACAGTGTCAAGATTGATTTGCTTATGGCTGGGTCTAAACTGGGTTGCCATAGTAAACAAATGAGCAATTGATTTAACCCAGATTGAATAACTGGGGGTGAATGCATAATTTATTCAGCATTCTGTCTATTGTTTGTTTGTGTAGCACTTTTCAATTTTAGTGGGATGGGTATGCCCAGGGTCCCTTGTTCACTGTGCTACTGGATTCAAGCTAGCCTGGCTGATGAGAGGTACTACCCCAAAATCTTTCCCAGGATGCCTATTTCGATCTTAAGGAAGACCTAGCTTGACAGTTCAGGTTGAACTGTTCCCATAAGGCACAGGGTCAAGACTGATTTGCATAGGGCTGGACCTAGACTGGTTTGGTATGGTGACGAAAATAACGATTAATTTAACCCAGATCTCTTGCCTGGGGGAGACAGCATGATTTATTCAGCATTCCGTCCATAATTTTTTTGTGTAGAACTTTTTTCACTAAGTGGGATGGGTATGCCCAGACTTGGGTCCCTTGCTCACTGTGCCACTGGATTCAAGGTACTCTGCTTGTTGAGGTGTAAAACTATGAAAAGGTCCCAGGATGCTTGTTTCTGGTCCAGGGAAGACCTGTCTTAGCAGTTTGGACTGGACTGTTCTACTAAGGAACAGGGTCAAGACTGATTTGCATATGGCTGGGTCTAAACTGAGGTGGCATGTTGAGCAAAAAAACTATGGATTTAAACCAGATCTCTTGACTGGGGATGAAGGCATGATTTATCCATCATTCCGTCCATTATTTGTTTGTGTACCACTTTTGTTCAAAGTAGGATGGGTATGCCAAGACGAGGGTTTCTTGCTCACTTGGCCTCTGGATTTAAGCTAGCCTGGCTGATGAGAGGTAATACAATGAAATCGATTCCAGGATGATTGTTTTCGCTTCAGGGAGGACCTGGCGACCTGGCTAGGCAGTTTGGGCCGGACTGTTCCCATAAGGAACATGGTCAAGACTAATTTGTATAGTGGTGGGTCTAAACTGCGGTGGCAGGGGGAGCAAAAGAACAATGGATTTAATCAAGATCTCTTGAATGCGGGTGAATGCATGATTTATTCAGTATTCCATCCATCATTTGTTTGTGTAGTCCTTTTTGCCCTAATTTGGAAAGGTATGCCGAGACGTGGTTCCCTTGCTCACTGTGCCACTAGATTGAAGGTAGCCTGGCTGATGCAGGGTAATGTCCTGAAACCGGTCCCAGAATGCTTGTTTCTGGGCCAGGGAGGACCTAGCTTTGTTGTTTGGGAAGGACTGTTCCCATAAGGAACAGGGTCAAGACTGATTTGCATATGACTGGGTCTAAGCTAGGGTGGCATGTTGAACGAAAGAACAATGGATTTAACCCAGATCTCTTGACTGGGGATGAATGTGTGATTTATTCAGTATTGCGTCAAGCATTCATTTGCGTAACACTTTTTACCCTAAGGGGTCAATTACTATCCCATCAAGAAGGCCTTCCCAGTGTCATCCAGAGATGAATCCTCCCACCAACTCGTACTTGAAGCCGCTTCTATCAAATTACGAAGTACGGTGCTCAAAATCCTTTGCTTACTGAAAGACTCGGTCACTTTGAATCTGTCTTCATTTTGCCAACGAGAAGCCTGTGTAAACGCTGAATGGAGTCGTCCAGAGGCACATTCCCAGCCCATTTATGAATGGCCAAGTGCGATCGTACTTCTCATGCACCAAATCTGTCGCCCCTACCCATACGTCAGATCATCCTGAAGGGGGGTGTTTCAACTCCAAAGCGAACAAAAACACAATTCCTGTGAATCAGATAGTTCAGCCATGTATCCTTTTGCTCACAGAATACCCAACCTCTAGGCTTATGGCCAATACTACAAAACCAACCCATGCGGCTGTCGCAGACGATAAGTCAGACACCTACCACACACAAGAACGCCACTGCCCGGTGAAAGGCAGCATTACATACAGCTTGTGAGAAACCACAGTCATTATTGTGGTGGTGGAATCCTTGGACCATTGTCTACCCCATAGGGGGGGGGGTGGCTAACAGTACCAGCAATCTAATACCCATAGGGGGATGGATGGCTAACACTCCCAGCATTGTCTACCCTAAAGGGGAATGGATGGCTAACACTCCCAGCATTGTCTACCCTATAGGGGGGTGGATGGCTAACACTACCAGATATCTAATGCCTATAGGTTTTGGGTGGCTAACATTGCCAGCAAATCTAAAGCCAATAGGGTGGTGGATGGCTAACACTCCCAGCATTGTCTACTATATAAGGGTGGAAGGCTAACACTACCAGCAATGTAATGCAGGCTAACACTCTCAGTAATGTCTCCCCTAAAGGGGGGTAGATGGCTAACTACCAGCCCTCCAATGCCCATAGGGGGGTGGTTGGCTAACACTCCCAATATTGTGTCCCCTATAGGGGTTGGATGGCTAACACTATCAGCAATCCAAGCCCAAATGGGGAGGTGGATGGCTAACACTCCCAGCACTGTCTACCCTAAAGGGGAATGGATGGCTAACACTCCCAGCATTGTCTACCCTGTAGGGGGGTGGATGGCTAACACTACCAGATATCTAATGCCTATAGGTGGTGGGTGGCTAACACTGCCAGCAAATCTAAAGCCAATAGGGTGGTGGATGGCTAACACTACCAGCATTGTCTACTATATAAGGGTGGAAGGCTAACACTACCTGCAATGTAATACAGGCTAACACTTTCTGTCTCCCCTAAAGGGGGGTAGATGGCTAACTCTACCAGCCCTCCAATGCCCATAGGGGGGTGGTTGGCTAACACTCCCAATATTGTGTCCCCTATAGGGGTTGGATGGCTAACACTATCAGCAATCCAAGCCCAAATGGGGAGGTGGATGGCTATCACTCCCAGCCTGATCCTCTCCAGGCAGGATTATAGTAATGCCATCTACTTAGGAGCTCCCGAAGCCACCCTCAACAAACTACAGAGAATCCAAAACGCCGCTGCCAGGCTTCTCACGAACACTCCAGCCAGAACCTCGGCCAAGCCAGCGTTGAAACTCCTGCACTGGCTCCCAATAAGAGAGAGAGTTAAATTCAAGGCCCTCTGTTTGGCGCACAAATTGCTACAGGACAAGGGTCCCCCCATCCTAAAAAAAATCATCACGCCCTATAAAGCCTCGAGGAGCCTTCGTTCGGATCACGAACACCTTATCACTGTCCATAGAGTAAAAAAGGCACGCACAGGAGGCCGGCGTTTCTCTGTGAACACGGCCAAACTGTGGAACTCCCTACCTCTCAAAATCAGGAGTGAACCCAATCATCTCCGCTTTAGAAAACTTTTGAAAACCCATCTCTTCCCCTGATCCCCTGCCCCTCTGCTCTCCCGGAACTCAACACCGAATCTGCTGTCTTGGTTTTAGCGCTGGGATGCTTACGGGTTACTATGCGCTCTACAAAACCCACATTCATTCATTCATTCATTGTCTACCCTATAGGGGTGGATGGCTAACACTATTAGCAATCTAATGCCCATAGGGGGTTGGATGGCTATCACTCCCAGCATTGTCTAACCTATAAGGGGTGGATTGCTAACACTACCCGCAATGTAATGCCCATTGGGGGTGGATTACTAACACTCCCAGCAGTGTCTACCCTATACAGGGGTGGGTGGCTAACACTCCCAGCATTGTCTACCCTATAGTAGTTGGCTGGCTAACGCTCCCAGCATTGTCTACCCTATTTTGGGGCAGATGGCTAACATTACCAGCAATCTAATGCCCATATTGGGGTGGATGGCTAACACTCACAGCATTGTCTACCAGCTAGAGGGGTGGATGGCTAAGATTACCAGCAATCTAATGCCTACAGGGGAGGTGGAGGGCTAACACTCTAAGCACTGTTTACTTTATGCGGAGGTGGATGACTATCACTCCCAGCATTGTCTACCCTATAGGGGGTGGATGGCTAACACTACTAGCAATCTGATGCCCATAGGGGGTTGGATGGCTATCACTCCCAGCATTGTCTACCCTTTATGGGGTGGATGGCTAACACTCCCAGAAATATAATGCCTATAGGGGGTGGATGGGTAACCCTACCAGCAATCTAATGCCCATAGGGTGGTGGATGGCTAACACTCCCAGCATTGTCTATCCTACACGGGTTGGATTGCTAACACTACCAGCAATGTAATGCCCATAGGGGGTGGATTGCTAACACTCCCAGAATTGTCTACAATCTAGAGGGGTGGATGGCTAACATTACCAGCAATCTAATGCCCACAGGGGAGGTGGAGGTCTAACACTCTAAGCATTGTTTACTCCATGCGGAGGGGGATGGCTATCACTCCCAGCATTTTCTACCCTATAGGGGTGGATGGATAACACTACTAGCAATCTAATGCCCATATGGGGGTTGGATGGCTATCACTCCCAGAATTGTCTACCCTATATGGGGTGGATGGCTAACATTACCAGTAATCTAATGGCCATAGGGGGGTGGATGGTTAACACTCCCGGCATTGTCTACCCTATAGGGGAGTGGATGGCTAATACTCCCAGAAATCTAATGCCTATAGGGAGGTGGATGGCTAACCCTACCAGCAATCTAATGCCCATAGGGTGGGGGATGGCTAAAACTCACAGCATTGTCTACTCTATAGGGGTGGATGGCTAACACTACCAGCGATGTAATGCCAATAGGGGGTGGCTGGCTACTACTCCCAGCATTGTCTACCATCTAGAGGGGTGGATGGCTAACATTACCAGCAATTTAATGCCCATGGGGGGATGGATGGCTAACACTCTCAGCATTGTTTACCCTGTATGAAGGTGGATGGCTATCACTCCCAGAATTGTCTACCCTATATGGGGTGGATGGCTAACATTACCAGTAATCTAATGGCCATAGGGGGGTGGATGGTTAACACTCCTGGCATTGTCTACCCTATAGGGGAGTGGATGGCTAATACTCCCAGAAATCAAATGCCTATAGGGAGGTGGATGGCTAACCCTACCAGCAATCTAATGCCTATAGGGTGGGGGATGGCTAAAACTCACAGCATTGTCTACTCTATAGGGGTGGATGGCTAACACTACCAGCAATGTAATGCCCATAGGGGGTGAATTGCTAACACTCCCAGCATTGTCTACCATCTAGAGGGGTGGATGGCTAACATTACCAGCAATTTAATGCCCACAGGGGAGGTGGAGGGCTAAAACTCTAAGCATTGTTTACTCCATGCGGAGGTGGATGTCTAACACTCCCAGCATTGTCTACCCTATAGGGGGTGGATGGCTAACACTATTAGAAATCTAATGCCCATATGGGGTTGGATGGCTATCACTCCCAGCAATGTCTACCATCTAGAGGGGTGGATGGCTAACATTACCAGCCATTTAATGCCCATGGGGGGGATGGATGGCTAACATTACCAGCAATCTAATGCCCACAGGGGAGGTGGAGGGCTAACACTTTAAGTATTGTTTACTCCATGCGGAGGTGGACGGCTAACACTCCCAGCATTGTCTACCCTATAGGGGGTGGATGGCTAACACTACTAGCAATCTAATGCCCATATTGGGGTGGATGGCTAACACTCACAGCATTGTCTACCAGCTAGAGGGGTGGATGGCTAAGATTACCAGCAATCTAATGCCTACAGGGGAGGTGGAGGGCTAACACTCTAAGCACTGTTTACTTTATGCGGAGGTGGATGACTATCACTCCCAGCATTGTCTACCCTATAGGGGGTGGATGGCTAACACTACTAGCAATCTGATGCCCATAGGGGGTTGGATGGCTATCACTCCCAGCATTGTCTACCCTTTATGGGGTGGATGGCTAACACTCCCAGAAATATAATGCCTATAGGGGGTGGATGGGTAACCCTACCAGCAATCTAATGCCCATAGGGTGGTGGATGGCTAACACTCCCAGCATTGTCTATCCTACACGGGTTGGATTGCTAACACTACCAGCAATGTAATGCCCATAGGGGGTGGATTGCTAACACTCCCAGAATTGTCTACAATCTAGAGGGGTGGATGGCTAACATTACCAGCAATCTAATGCCCACAGGGGAGGTGGAGGTCTAACACTCTAAGCATTGTTTACTCCATGCGGAGGGGGATGGCTATCACTCCCAGCATTTTCTACCCTATAGGGGTGGATGGATAACACTACTAGCAATCTAATGCCCATATGGGGGTTGGATGGCTATCACTCCCAGAATTGTCTACCCTATATGGGGTGGATGGCTAACATTACCAGTAATCTAATGGCCATAGGGGGGTGGATGGTTAACACTCCCGGCATTGTCTACCCTATAGGGGAGTGGATGGCTAATACTCCCAGAAATCTAATGCCTATAGGGAGGTGGATGGCTAACCCTACCAGCAATCTAATGCCCATAGGGTGGGGGATGGCTAAAACTCACAGCATTGTCTACTCTATAGGGGTGGATGGCTAACACTACCAGCGATGTAATGCCAATAGGGGGTGGCTGGCTACTACTCCCAGCATTGTCTACCATCTAGAGGGGTGGATGGCTAACATTACCAGCAATTTAATGCCCATGGGGGGATGGATGGCTAACACTCTCAGCATTGTTTACCCTGTATGAAGGTGGATGGCTATCACTCCCAGAATTGTCTACCCTATATGGGGTGGATGGCTAACATTACCAGTAATCTAATGGCCATAGGGGGTGGATGGTTAACACTCCTGGCATTGTCTACCCTATAGGGGAGTGGATGGCTAATACTCCCAGAAATCAAATGCCTATAGGGAGGTGGATGGCTAACCCTACCAGCAATCTAATGCCTATAGGGTGGGGGATGGCTAAAACTCACAGCATTGTCTACTCTATAGGGGTGGATGGCTAACACTACCAGCAATGTAATGCCCATAGGGGGTGAATTGCTAACACTCCCAGCATTGTCTACCATCTAGAGGGGTGGGTGGCTAACATTACCAGCAATTTAATGCCCACAGGGGAGGTGGAGGGCTAAAACTCTAAGCATTGTTTACTCCATGCGGAGGTGGATGTCTAACACTCCCAGCATTGTCTACCCTATAGGGGGTGGATGGCTAACACTATTAGAAATCTAATGCCCATATGGGGTTGGATGGCTATCACTCCCAGCAATGTCTACCATCTAGAGGGGTGGATGGCTAACATTACCAGCCATTTAATGCCCATGGGGGGGATGGATGGCTAACATTACCAGCAATCTAATGCCCACAGGGGAGGTGGAGGGCTAACACTTTAAGTATTGTTTACTCCATGCGGAGGTGGACGGCTAACACTCCCAGCATTGTCTACCCTATAGGGGGTGGATGGCTAACACTACTAGCAATCTAATGCCCATAGGGGGTTGGATGGCTATCACTCCCAGCATTGTCTACCCTATATGGGGTGGATGGCTAACACTACCAGCAATCTAATGCCCATAGGGGGGTGGATGGTTAACATTCCCGGCATTGTCTACCCTATAGGGGAGTGGATGGCTAACACTCCCAGAAATCTAATGCCTATAGGGAGGTGGATGTCTAACCCTACCAGCAATCTAATGCCCATAGGGTGGGGGATGGCTAAAACTCACAGCATTGTCTACTCTATAGGGGTGGATGGCTAACACTACCAGCCATGTAATGCCAATAGGGGGTGGCTGGCTACTACTCCCAGCATTGTCTACCATCTAGAGGGGTGGATGGCTAACATTACCAGCAATTTAATGCCCATGGGGGGGATGGATGGCTAACACTCTCAGCATTGTTTACCCTGTATGAAGGTGGATGGCTAACACTACCAGCACTCCAATGCCCAAAGGAGGGAGATGGTCCCCATCATTGTCTACCCAATAGGAGGGTGTATGGCTAACACTACCAGCACTCCAATGCCCATGGGGGGTAGATGGCTAACACTCCCAGATATCTAATGCCCATAGGTGGAGTGGATGGCTAACACTCCCAGCAGTGTCTACCCTATACGGGCATGGGTGGCTAACACTCCCAGCAGTGTCTACCCTATAGTAGTTGGCTGGCTAACACTCCCAGAATTGTCTACCCTATTTTGGGGCAGATGGCTAACATTACCAGCAATCTAATGCCCATATTGGGGTGGATGGCTAACACTCCCAGCATTGTCTACCATCTAGAGGGGTGGATGGCTAACATTACCAGCAATCTAATGCCCATAGGGGAGGTGGAGGGCTAACACTCTAAGCATTGTTTACTTCATGCGGAGGTGGATGGCTATCACTCCCAGCATTGTCTACACTATAGGGATGGATGGCTAACACTACTAGCAATCTGATGCCCATAGGGGGTTGGATGGCTATCACTCACAGCATTGTCTACCCTTTATGGGGTGGATGGCTAACACTCCCAGAAATATAATGCCTATAGGCGGTGGTAAGCATGGGCAGAAAATCCGTTACGCTCGCGGATTTTGCGGATTTTCGGTAAATTTGCAATCCGCGAGATTCGCGATTTTCCCGCAAAATCCGCACATCCGCGAGCAGCGGATTTTATGGCTTGCTCGCACTCTTCGGGTGAGTTCGCGGCTTCCCAGTTCAACTTCGCGCCCCGCGAATAAGCGCTAAATTGCAGAAATACGATCTTAGCAAAACTGAAACTACTTACCAGGTTCAAAAGTTCAAGCTCATCATTAGTAGCCATTTCCTGTAGTGCTTCCTGAGGGGCCCCTCCAGAGTTCAGTTGCCTACTTGCAACTATTATGTGACCCTGCTCTGACCCTCAGAATAGTTACACAAAGGTCCTGAATTACAGCTAAGGCAGACAAGCAGGAGCCAGGCTGGAAGTTCAAATCCAGT
This sequence comes from Lissotriton vulgaris, assembly GCF_964263255.1. Lineage (NCBI taxonomy): Eukaryota > Metazoa > Chordata > Amphibia > Caudata > Salamandridae > Lissotriton > Lissotriton vulgaris. Next base: position 700,999,992 of record NC_141693.1, read on the forward strand.
GGCACATTAATCAGCCCCTAATTCATTATTGTCAGTTGGGGCAGGGCAGGTGTTGTAACTAATTTTGCAACAATTAAAGCACTCAGCAAGTGCAAAAGATCACTAATCAGGAAGCACTAAGGAAGCAGGTGCCAGCTAAAAAAATATTCTGTGACACATTAATCAGCCCCAAATTAATTCAGGTCACTTGAGGCAGGGAAGGTGTGCTTTGCTTTGCCGAAAATAATGTACACTGGACAACCAGAGGGTGCGGTGATGAAACAGAGGGTGGCATGGGTGGGCCAGAGGGTGGCATGAGTAGTCAGAGAGTGGCAGTGGTGACAGAGAGTGGCAGTGATGAAGAAGAGTGTCCCAAACAGGCTGGACACGTAGAAACAACAAGTTCGCAAAACTTGCGACCCGACAGGTAAGTTCGCGTTTGCGAAATTGTACAAAACCCTCGCGAACTGGCAGAAACCCGCGCGAACACACAAAAAAAAACCGCAAATTCGCGAGAATTCGCGGATTTTGCGGATTGCGAGTTCGCAAATCCGCAAAATTCGCGAACGCGAGATTCGCAAAATTCACCCATGCTTAGGCGGTGGATGGGTAACCCTACCAGCAATCTAATGCCTATAGGGTGGTGGATGGCTAACACTCCCAGCATTGTCTATCCTGTACTGGGTGGATTGCTAACACTACCAGCAATGTAATGCTCATAGGGGGTGGATTGCTAACACTCCCAGCATTGTCTACCATCTAGAGGGGTGGATGGCTAACATTACCAGCAATCTAATGCCCACAGGGAAGGTGGAGGTCTAACACTCTAAGCATTGTTTACTCCATGCGGAGGTGGATGGCTATCACTCCCAGCATTGTCTACCCTATAGGGGGTGGATGGCTAACACTACTAGCAATCTAATGCCCATAGGGGATTGGATGGCTATCACTCCAAGCATTGTCTACCCTATATGGGGTGGATGGCTAACATTACCAGTAATCTAATGCCCATAGGGGGGTGGATGGTAAACACTCCTGGCATTGTCTACCCTATAGGGGAGTGGATGGCTAATACTCCCAGAAATCGAATGCCTATAGGGGTGGATGGCTAACCCTACCAGCAATCTAATGCCCATAGTGTGGGGAATGGCTAACACTCACAGCATTGTCTACCCTATAGGGGGTGGATGGCTAACACTCCCAGAAATGCAATGCCTATAGGGGATGGATGGGTAACCCTACCAGCAATCTAATGCCCATAGGGTGGGGGATGGTTAACACTCACAGCATTTCCCACCCTATAGGGGGTGGATGGGTAACACTACCAGCAATGTAATGCCCATAGGGGGTGAATTGCTAACACTCCCAGCCTTGTCTACCATCTAGAGGGGTGGATGGCTAAAATTACCAGCAATTTAATGCCCACAGGGGAGGTGGAGGACTAACACTCTAAGCATTGTTTACTCCATGCGGAGGTGGATGTCTAACACTCCCAGCATTGTCTACCCTATAGGGGGTGGATGGCTAACACTATTAGCAATTTAATGCCCATAGAGGGTTGGATGGCTAACACTCCCAGCATTGTCTACCATCTAGAGGGGTGGATGGCTAACATTACCAGCAATTTAATGCCCATGGGGGATGGATGGATAACATTACCAGCAATCTAATGCCCACAGGGGAGGTGGAGGGCTAACACTCTAAGCATTGTTTACTCCATGCGGAGCTGGATGGCTAACACTCCCAGCATTGTCTACCCTATAGGGAGTGGATGGCTAACACTACTAGCAATCTAATGCCCATAGGGGGTTGGATGGCTATCACCCCCAGCATTGTCCACCCTATATGGGGTGGATGGCTAACACTACCAGCAATCTAATGCCCATAGGGGGGTGGATGGTTAACATTCCCGGCATTGTCTACCCTATAGGGGAGTGGATGGCTAGCACTCCGAGAAATCTAATGCCTATAGGGAGGTGGATTGCTAACCCTACCAGCAATCTAATGCCCATAGGGTGGGGGATGGCTAAAACTCACAGCATTGTCTACCCTATAGGGGTGGATGGCTAACACTACCAGCAATGTAATGCCCATAGGGGGTGGCTGGCTACTACTCCCAGCATTGTCTACCATCTAGAGGGGTGGATGGTTAACACTCCTGGCATTGTCTACCCTATAGGGGAGTGGATGGCTAATACTCCCAGAAATCTAATGCCTATAGGGGTGGATGGCTAACACTACTAGCAATCTAATGCCCATAGGGGGTTGGATGGCTATCACTTCCAGCATTGTCTACCCTATAGGGGAGTGGATGGCTAACACTCCCAGAAATCTAATGCCTATAGGGAGGTGGATGGCTAACCCTACCAGCAATTTAATGCCCATAGGGTGGGGGATGGCTAACACTCACAGCATTTTCTACCCTATAGGGGTGGATGGGTAACACTACCAGCAATGTAATGCCTATAGGGGGTGAATGGCTAACACTCCCAGCATTGTCTACCATCTAGAGGGGTGGATGGCTAACATTACCAGCAATCTAATGCCCACAGGGGAGGTGGAGGGCTAACACTCTAAGGATTGTTTACTCCATGCGGAGGTGGGTGTCTAACACTCCCAGCATTGTCTACCCTATAGGGGGTGGATGGCTAACTCTATTAGCAATCTAATGCCCATAGAGGGTTGGATGGCTAACACTCCCAGCATTGTCTACCATCTAGAGGGGTTTATGGCTAACATTCTCAGCAATTTAATGCCCATGGGGGGATGGAAGGCTAACATTACCAGCAATCTAATGCCCAAAGGGGAGGTGGAGGGCTAACACTCTAAGCATTGTTTACTTCATGCGGAGGTGGATGGCTATCACTCCCAGCATTGTCAACCCTATAGGGGGTGGATGGCTAACACTACTAGCAATCTGATGCCCATAGGGGGTTGGATGGCTATCACTCACAGCATTGTCTACCCTTTATGGGGTGGATGGCTACCACTCCCAGAAATATAATGCCTATAGGCGGTGGATGGGTAACCCTACCAGCAATCTAATGCCCATAGGGTGGTGGATGGCTAACACTCCCAGCATTGTCTATCCTATACGGGGTGGATGGCTAACACTACTAGCAATCTAATGCCCATAGGGGGTTGGATGGCTGTCACTCCCAGCATTGTCTACCCTATAGGGGAGCGGATGGCTAACACTCCCAGAAATTTAATGCCTATAGGGAGGTGGATGGCTAACCCTACCAGCAATCTAATGCCCATAGGGTGGGGGATGGCTAAAACTCACAGCATTGTCTACCCTATAGGGGTGGATGGCTAACACTACCAGCAATGTAATGCCCATAGGGGGTGGCTGGCTACTACTCCCAGCATTGTCTACCATCTAGAGGGGTGGATGGCTAACATTACCAGCAATTTAATGCCCATGGGGGGATGGATGGCTAACACTCTCAGCATTGTTTACCCTGTATGGAGGTGGATGGCTACCACTACCAGCACTCCAATGCCCATAGGAGGGTGGATGGCTCCCATCATTGTCTACCCAATAGGAGGGTGTATGGCTAACACTACCAGCACCCCAATGCCCATGGGGGGGTAGATGGCTAACACTCCCAGATATCTAATGCCCATAGCTGGAGTGGATGGCTAACACTCCCAGCAGTGTCTACCCTATACGGGGGTGGGTTGCTAACACTCCCAGCATTGTCTACCATATTTTGGGACAGATGGCTAACATTACCAGCAATCTAATGCCCATATTGGGGTGGATGGCTAACACTCCCAGCATTGTCTACCATCTAGAGGGGTGGATGGCTAACATTACCAGCAATCTAATGCCCACAGGGGAGGTGGAGGGCTAAAACTCTAAGCATTGTTTACTTCATGCGGAGGTGGATGGCTATCACTCCCAGCATTGTCTACCCTATAGGGGGTGGATGGCTAACACTACTAGCAATCTGATGCCCATAGGGGGTTGGATGGCTATCACTCACAGCATTGTCTACCCTTTATGTGGTGGATGGCTACCACTCCCAGAAATATAATGCCTCTAGGCGATGGATGGGTAACTCTACCAGCAATCTAATGCCCATAGGGTGGTGGATGGCTAACACTCCCAGCATTGTCTATCCTATACGGGGTGGATTGCTAACACTACCAGCAATGTAATGCCCATAGGGGGTGGATTGCTAACACTCCCAGCATTGTCTACCATCTAGAGGGGTGGATGGCTAACATTACCAGCAATCTAATGCCCACAGAGGAGGTGGAGGTCTAACACTCTAAGCATTGTTTACTCCATGCGGAGGTGGATGGCTATCCCTCCCAGCATTGTCTACCCTGTAGGGGTGGATGGCTAACACTACTAGCAATCTAATGCCCATAGGGGGTTGGATGGCTATCACTCCCAGCATTGTCTACCCTATATGGGGTGGATGGCTAACATTACCAGTAATCTAATGCCCATAGGGGGGTGGATGGTTAACACTCCTGGCATTGTCTACCCTATAGGGGAGTGGATGGCTAATACTCCCAGAAATCTAATGCCTATAGGGGTGGATGGCTAACCCCACCAGCAATCTAATGCCCATAGTGTGGGGAATGGCTAACACTCACAGCATTGTCTACCCTATAGGGGGTGGATGGCTAATAAGCATGGGTGGAAAATCTGTTCCGCTCGCGGATTTTGCGAATTTTCGGTATATTCGCAATCCGCAAACGCTCGCGAATTTACCGAAAATCCGCAAATTCGCACGCAGCAGATTTTTTTTTCCTTGGTGATACAATTTTGCGGCGCGCGGCGTTCACTTACCGTCATTCAGCATTTGCCGAGTTGTTTTTCTCGATATTTTGCGAGTACTGCGCCATTTTGGATCTTGCTGCGGGATCCCGCAGGAGTTTGGCGAGCGCGATTACGTCATCGCGGCTTGCCACCTTGCACAGCGAGAGTTTGTCAACGCGAGTACGCCGTGATCACGTATCGCGGGAGTTCGCAATTGCGAACTTGTAGATGCGGCGGGCAGCAACAATCTCGCACTCGCGAAAATACAAAATTTGCAATTCTGCACAAGAAATCCACCAGCAAGCAGCATAAACCTTCTGGAAATGATGATTTTTATCAGGATAACTTCTCAGGTTGACATTTGCCTGCACTTTTTTTTGCAAGGAGTCCATTTTGGGGGGGGGGGGGGGAGGAAGGAAGTGCCCCACAGTCTCCAACTTCCTGTTCCTGTCCAGCAGGCTCCTCCCAGTGCTTTCTTCATGTGCTGGTCACTTTCATTCGGATTCTTCACCTGGAAGGATTACTTTTTGTGGATGCTGCTGGATATTTGGATTGGAGGCCTTTTTGACTTTCTTTGGATCACTTTTGGATTAGAAATTTCACAAGTAAGTTTGTTTGGGGCATTACTGTTGCTGCAACTACAATTTTGGAATTTTCGATTTTTGGGCTGTTTTGGGGCCTTTTGCCCAGGGGTACTCAGTGGTGGGTGGACTGAGTCTTTCTGTGGGGTGTCTTGAATTTAAACATCATGGAGGGCCTGGATGGCTTGGGATTGAGCTGATTTTTCTGTGATTCTCGTTTTTTTGGGCTGTTGTTTTGGCCTTTTCACCAGGGGTAGTGAGTGGTGCATGGGCCTAGTCTTTCTGTGGGGTGTCTTGAATTTAAACATCATGGAGGGCATGGATGGCATGGGATTGTGCTGATTTTTCTGTGTTTTTCTATTTTTTGGGGTGTTCATGGGGACAGGTCATGTGGGTGGGGGGCATTTTGAGTGCTGCTACAGGCAGGCCCTGGCCATGTGCTGGGAGGAAGGGGGCCATTTTGAATGCAGGCAGTGTTCTTAGGTCTGCAACCATTTTGCCTAGCTTTCAACCTTTATGCCCAGGGGTAGTGAATGATGCATGGGCCTAGTCTTTCTGTGGGGTGTCTTGAATTTAAACATCATGGAGGGCCTGGATGGCTTGTGATTGTGCTGATTTTTCTGTGATTTTCGTTTTTTTGGGCTGATGTTGTGGCCTTTTTACCAGGGGTAGTGAGTGGTGCATGGGCCTAGTCTTTCTGTGGGGTGTCTTGAATTTATACATCATGGAGGGCATGAATGGCATGGGATTGTGCTGATTTTTCTGTGTTTTTCGATTTTTTGGGGTGTTCATGGGGACAGGCCATGTGGGTGGGGGCCATTTTGAGTGCTGCTACAGGCAGGCCCTGGCCATGTGCTGGGAGGCAGGGGGCCATTTTGAATGCAGGCAGTGTTCTTAGGTCTGCAACCATTTTGCCTAGCTTTCAACCTTTATGCCCAGGGGTAGTGAGTGATGCATGGGCCTAGTCTTTCTGTGGGGTGTCTTGAATTTAAACATCATGGAGGGCCTGGATGGCTTGGGACTGTGCTGATTTTTCAGTGATTTTCTTTTTTTGGGGTGTATAACTGAACTGATGTTCCTCTGTCTTCCATTGCTTTTAGGTGCACAAGACTCAAGAGAACCACCAGTGCCAGGAAGAAGTCCTGCAGCGGTGTGTGTGTGCAGCATAACGTCACGCGACGTCACGTCTGGCCACAGACAACTCTGCAACTCGTGCAACTGCGGCCTGCTGTTCTGACCTGCTCTGAAGAAGATGGCCCCAAAAAAAGTTCCCTGTAGCTCCTCTAGCAAGAAAGTTGCCAGTAAGGAGCAGAAGAAGCAAGTTACCAAGGAGACTGGTGTGCCGCCCGCCACATTTTTTGGGAGTAAAAAAAAAAGTAAGCCTGCAGCTGCAGCGGGATCTGCTGGGGACCAAGCTGGGAGCAGCACCCCCGCTCCATTGGGCTCAGTGCCACCACCACCACCACGCCAAGTTCGCCAACTTAAGTCCAAGCCCTTGAGTGCTGCAGAGGCAGCCAGTGTACTTGTTCAATCACCATCGACCAGTGATGTTGGCTCATCGCAAGAAAGTAGCAGCAATGTGCCTCAATCAACACAGGTTGTTGTAACTCATCTGACGAGTGTTGAACAACCACAGCTGCAACAACAACCACATGTGCAAGTACAAGCCCAAGTACAAGTGGAAGGAGAGGCAGCGCAAGGAGATGCGCAAGCAGAGGTGCATGGAGGGTCACAAGTGCCCACAATAGTTGTTCTTCCCGAAGTAGGGGCACATCAGGAAATCGACAATCAAGGCGAGGTATCATTTGAGGAAGCCACTCCTCCTGATGATCATTCATTGTCTTCCACACCCCTAGCAAGGAAGAGATCAAGGGTGGTGTCTACATCTTCTTCAAGCACACCTCCTTCTGATGATACGGATCACAATTGGGAACCAGCACCACTGCCGTCTGAGAGGGAGGCACACCATGATCTAACAAAGGTACTTAAGCGTAAAAGGAAGGTCGCCCAAAGTCTCATAGTTATGGAGTGTGATGAGGCTCAACAAGAAGTGGCGGATACTGCTGCTGATGAAGGCTCTCACGACGACGACCCAGTCATCATAAAGGTCACTGCAGCCCCAGCGGGCATACAGCAAACAGACATTTTGACCCTAGCCCGAGAAGCTGCTGAGCGTGATGATGATGTCGATGAGGAGGCAATGGAAACACAACAATCATTGGAGTTAACTAGTACACCAACACGTACTGCTTCCATATTTCTTCCTCGCCAGAAGGGACCTCCATCCACCTCGACCTCAATTAGTGGTGGTGAAAGTGTACAACGTACTAAAGTTTGGCAATCCACATCCTCCACTTCATCTGGCATTAGCAGCATGACCACCACCACCAGTATCGCCGCTTCCTCCGGCCCCCACAGACAATTCAAGTCCCCAGCTTGGGACTTCTTTAGTGTTTGCCCAAAAAGGGAAAACTTCGCCATTTGTAGCATTTGTAAGCTTGCAGTTAGTCGTGGTAAGTTTGGTACCAACTATGGTAAAGGAGGCCAGAGAGGTCATCTTAAGAGACAGCACGCTGTCCAATGGTTTGCGCACCTAAAGGCGATCAAGGAAGCCCGAATTGCACGTCAAGAAAACGTTGATGTTTCATCTGATGATGACGAGGAGGAAGAAGACGTGTCAAACACTTCACTTACACCCAGTACCCCTGTCAGCAGCACACCCCATGTGAGCTACACTAAGAGTGTGGGAGAGAGTGAGACACCAATGCGAAAAAGTTCATCAGCGAGCGTAACTGGGTCGAAGAAGTCATCATCATCATCCCGTACATGCTTGGTCCAGGGTAACATTAGAAACATGTTGTTTACAGAAGCGCCATATGAACGCAACCACCCACTGACGCGTCTGTATAACACTAAGCTGGCTAAAATGCTAGCTCTGAACCTTCTCCCTTTTTCTTTTGTAGAAGGGGTTGGTTTTCTAGAATTAGTGGCAGCGCTCTGCCCTAAATGGAAGGTTCCTAGCCAGTTCTATTTTGCCAGAATTGCGGTTCCAGCGCTACATGAAGATGTGCTGGAGGTGATTGGGGCAGCTTTGCAGAAGAGTGCTGTTCACACTATACATCTGACAACAGACATGTGGACCAGTGGCGCAGGCGCTGATTACATGTGCATCACTGCACACTGGGTCTCTTTTTCAGGGGTTAAAGCAAAGCTAAACGCAGGTGTTGACCCGGACCAAGTTTTTAAAGCTGCTCGGAAACATGCAACACTAGCCATGTTTGGCTTGGAGAAACGTCACACAGCACAAAACATTTTGGATGAGTTTAACACAAAGGTCTTTCACTGGCTGTCCCCAAAAAAACGCCAGATTGGTTATGTTTCCACGGATAATGGCGCCAATGTAGTTAAGGCCATGGAGCTGGGTGACTATTTCAGAGTGCCGTATTTGGCACACTGTATAAACCTGGTTGTTAAAAAATTCTTGAGTGATGAAGACAGTCCAGCGTGCGAGATAGTGGCCATCTGCCGAAGAATGTGCAACCATTTCAGCCATTCTTTTAAGGCCCGGAAGCATCTGAGGACCCTGCTACATGAACGTCGAATGCCAGTGAAAGGACTCATCCAGGAGGTGGCAACACGTTGGAACTCAACCTTCTACATGCTTGAGCGTCTGTATGAGCAGTATACGGTACTCGATCACTATTTCTTAACAGTGGGTACAGCTCAGAAGGACCTGAGGCTAGATGCGGCGCAATGGGACCTAGTTAAAAGCCTGACAGACATGCTTCGTCCTTTTGAGGTCTTCACGCGTTCAGTCAGCAAGGAGGACTGTAATTTGGGAAAAGCTATCCCATTGTTGCGCATGCTGGAGCACCAACTGAAGGCGGTGTCTTCTATGTTTGAAAAAGATGAAGAAATTAAAGACGCTTTTCTTTTGGCGGAGAAATTATTATAGCGCCTACTTGGTGATGAACGTCTTAAAATGATCCACTCAGAAAAGCATTACATTTGTGCTACTATTCTGGATCCACGCTACAAAAAGGCACTGGCAGGCCAAGCATTCTTTCCTTTTGGTGATCAAGATGTTACAAAGTACAAACGTTGGCTAGCCTTGTCAGCCAAGAGGTTTGAAAGAGAACAGCAGAAAATTGAAGGAAAAGACAGTATATCAGCATCAGCAGGCCATCCCAAGTCAAAAGAATCCACTTCTGCACCTGTGGCTGTGGCACAAGTGACCTCTCAGCTGTTAAAGACACTGGCAACCGGATCATCTGCCCAAGACACAACAGTAACATTGGATGCAGAAGAGGCTTGGCTAACTCGGCTTGGGTTTGGTTCTCAAAAGGTCACAGCAAAAAGTAAGCCTAGTGGAGGAACCTTGGAGGACCTTGAGTCGATGGTGCAGGACGATCTGAATGACTCAACAGAGGTCTATGTTAATGCTGACCCATTGGCGTATTGGCATGGGAAAAAAGAATTGTGGGCACAGCTCTCCAACCTGGCTATAAACTTTCTTGTCATGCCCACTCGCAAGCGTGTCTTCTGAATGTGTTTTCAGTGCTGCTGGTGGCATTGTAACTTCCAAACGGAGCCGCCTCTCGCCCAAAAATGTGGAGAGGTTAACAATGATCAAAATGAATCAGCACCTCATACCACCAGATTACAAGAGAAAGCATGCCGGATGAAGACGAGGTGGACAGCAACGTAGATGAGGGAATTTCTTCTCTGTTAGGTGACACTGACCTCACCCTGCCTGAATTCGCAGAGTATGATGACGAAGCCTTATTCTTATTCACTGACACCGAGCCCTGAAAATGAGACAATGAATCAATAACTTTCTTTTTCGTCCTTATTCACTTTTATTCCTGTGTGTCTGTCTTTCTTTGTTGTGCACAGTTAATATAATTCAAACTTTAATCACCTAATCACAAAAACAAGCCCATCAGCAGAACTGTCTTCACTTGTTTGCTTATTGATTTGAAGGTGCCGCAGTCTGCATTCCTCAGGTTCACAAGTTCACAAGAACATGCTCCTCCATCCTCCTCCTCCAGACTCCTATTTCCCTCAAAGCAGAGGGTTGGATTACGCCCAATGAAGTAAGACTCTGCACTTGTGGGGGTGTTCTACTTCTTTGCGGATGAGTTGACGGCTCTGGGGCCATTGCTGGGAAGCTCTAATACCAGATAAAAGTGGTTTAGACCAAATCGGAGGTGAACATTTTTTTGCGTTTTTGCTGACTTGCTTGCCTTTCAGGTGCTGTTTGGGGGGGGGGGTTCCGGGTGTTTGTGGTTGAGTTTTGGGGTCTGGGAGCACTGCTGAGACAGTCTAATTTTGATTGCATTTGCTTTTCAGGAAATCCGTGGTGGGAAATGGGAGTTATGACCTAGCTGCACAGCGCGTTTGGACCGAAGGCCGAGAAATATTGTAAGTATGAGATTTTCCTTTTTGGCTGTTTGGGGGTGGTGTGCTTTTTTGCGGGTGGGTTGGCGGGTCTTGGGGCATTGCTGGGAAGGTCTAATACCGGATAGAAGTGGTTTGTACAAAATCCATGCAGATTTTTTTTGTGCTATTTCTGACATATTGCTCAATGAAGCGTTTTCGGGGGCCTGTTTGGGGGGCTTCCTGGTGTTTGTGGGTGGGTTTCGGGGTCTGGGAGCACTGCTGGCTATGGATACTTTAGATTGCAAGAGATTTGAAGCAAATCCATGGTGGCAGAGGGGAGTTAGGGCCTAGCTGCAGAGCACGCGGGGAGTGATTTTGGAAATTGCCAAAAAAATGACTGTCCACATTTTTGTACTTTTGCTTTTTGGCTGTTTGGAGGTCTTCTACTAGTTTTCACCTGGGTTGACGGCTCTGGGGCCATTGCTGGGAAGCTCTTATACTGGATAAAAGTGGTTTGGACCAAATCGGAGGCGAAATCTTTTTTGCTTTTTTGCTGACTTGCTTGCCTTTCAGGTGCTGTTTGGGGGGTTCCGGGTGTTTGTGGTTGAGTTTTGGGGTCTGGGAGCACTGCTGGGACAGTCTAATTTTGATTGCATTTGCTTTTCAGGAAATCTGTGGTGGGAAACGGGAGTTATGACCTAGCTGCACAGCGCGTTTGGACCGAAGGCCGAGAAATATTGTAAGTATGAGATTTTCCTTTTTGGCTGTTTGGGGGTGTTGTGCTTTTTTGCTGGTGGGTTGGCGGGTCTTGGGGCATTGCTGGGAAGGTCTAATACCGGATATAAGTGGTTCGTGAAAAATCCATAAGGAAAAGCCTTTTGGCACTTTTTGTAACTTAGGGTTCGTTAGGGTTAGCCCTAGCTGCAGGGTTGGTTGTGTTTCGGGGTGTTCTAGATTTTTGCAACTGAGTTCTGGGGTCTTAGAGCACTCGTGGGAATGTGTAATTTTGGTTGCAAGTCATTTGAAGAAAATCCATGGTTGGAAAGGGGGGGTTTGGCATAGTTAAAGAAAGCCTTTGCCACTATTCTTAACTTAGGGCTTGTTAGGGTTAGTAGTATTTCTATTGCATGTGTTTGGGTGGGGGGGGTTTCGAGTCTTGGAGCGATGCTGGCTATGGATACTTTTGCTTGCTTGCAAGTGGTTTGAATACAATCCACGGTGGGTAAGGGGGTATTTGGGCCTACTTTTACTTTCCAAGTACGTTTTGTCACCAGGTTACTGCTAGGCCTCGTTTTTTGAGGTCTGATTGGGGGTCTTCTACATTTTTGCGACTGGCTGTAGTAAGGGTCTGGGTGGGATCACTGCTGGGAATGTCTAATTTTGTTCTAAAACACAGTTTACAGTACACCTAGCTTGAGGGGAAAGATCCGCTAAATTAATTTGCCCATATTTATTTATCCTTCAAAAGGTGACTCAGACAGAGTACGCACTTTCAAAAATATTGTACTGTCTATTAGGAAAATCAAAGTGTGACTTTTTGCACTACACAGCGTATATACCTTATATTTATTTATCAGCGGTGTTCTAATATCACTTCCTGTTTTTCGTTCAATAATTACAGGCCGGGTTTCAGTCTGTGCAATGGGGAAAAAAGGATGGAGTCAGGCTTCACATTAGCGAGCCGCAATTCATTATCCGCCAGGCAAGCAGTGGACAGGGTGTCTTCTGGTCACCAACATTGATGGACGAAGCGTCAGCTGGAATGGAGGAGTGCCTCTAATAAGAGGAATTGTTTGCTGCATGCAACTTACTTACCAAATTCAACAGGACAACTACAACAACATACAGATTAGTATCCATTGTTTTCTTCTATGAGTGTGACTGCATTTCTTGGATCTCTCTCTGCTTCTAAATTGATCCCTACAGCCATTCTATAGGTTTTACTTCGGCTATTTTTTAAACCTAATTTAATGTAAGAAGTGTTTCTCTGAGTGCAGAAATAGGCAAGTGAAAACGCTGCAGCCCTGTACTGTCGCATTCTAGTACTACTTACTTTTCAGTAACAATGCATGCAGTAGTGCATGCACTTCCTTTATGTCACTTAAAAGATTTATGGTTAGCTTTGTACCCAAAGATTTCTTTATCTTCAATTATTGTTTGTCCATACTGTGCTTTTTTTTTCTTCTCTCAACAAAACCTACCCAAAAAGAAACCCCCATTCCCATCCATTTTCCAAACCCTAACCCTCTTCCCCCGGGCTGTGTGGTTTTGCTTGATGTGTGACTAAATGACATCAATAATTCCACACACTTGCTGGGGAGGATATGGTCATAGCAACAGGCTGGTGAAGGAATCCGAGGATATATTATAGACTTACTCAGCTTCAGTACTATTTCTTGTAGTAGTAGCCAATGTCAAAGAAATTCAACACAAGTACAAGTTATACTTTCAATACTTTACCATTTGATAGGCTACATTGTGGCACTGTTCTAGTGTACTGTCACCTGCTATATTCTCTATCGTACCGTTGTAATGCTACAGTAAGGACAAACCAGGTTTCATTTTCTTTTTTTCCATAGGCATGCAACTGCCACTGTGTCACACCACTAGTACCACCGCAATGAGGAGGACATTTCATCCGACCAGGATTGCCAGCCTTAATCGCCATTTCCTGTGGAGCCAGCCCTGGGCCTAGCCCTACTTTCAAACACAAATTACAGGTAAGATAAGCGTTTGGTGGGAGGTAGTATAATGGAGTATTAGGAGAAACGAGAGATTGACGGTAGTACTACTAAAGTCCTAGGACTCTTCAGGAAAACAAACTTACTGTTAAACCCCCACCCACCAGACTCAAAAGCAGTAAAAAACAGGTATGGTCAGATAAAGTTTCAAAAAGTATATTTTTGTAGCCCTAACAAAATAATCTCCCGCAAGACCCTCCCTAACCCCAACGATTGTCCTTCAAAAGTCCCAAAAACAACACAACTCCCAATTCCCACCCCTCAAAAGTCTCTAAAAAAGGGGCAAGGGACACTACGGCAGGGTGTTGTTGACTTTAGCGGCCAGGGCATCATACTCCTTGCGGAGGGTGGCATGGTCGAAGCGGAGGCCCTCCACCAAGTTCTTATAGGTTAGGACCTCCTGCTCCAGGTAGGACACTCTGAGGCATAAGCGGCGCTGGCGTGCCTTGCAACTCCTGTGGGGGGCAGATGATGTCTTTGCTGCTCGGCGGTGGCGGTTGGCTTTGGTAGCCCGGCTCCGTACCGCTGGAGCACTGCGCTGGCTGGCAGCCCGTGGGGGCACGGAGGAGGATGCAGCTGTCCCAGTGGATGTTGTTGTTGTAGCGGTAGACTGCGTGTCCTCCTCCTCCAGGGCCACCAGCCGCCGATATTCGGCAACAGTGGCATCCAGCCTCCGTTGCCGGGCCATTCGAGCCAGCTCCTTCCTTGATGGTCTGTTTGATTTGGAAGGAGCAACTATATGAAGAAAGAAAGACATAGTCTGTAACCAATGCTCCTTAAGATTAACATAAAATGATTGAGCAGAAAGTTGTGTCACAGTACAAGTAGCAAATTGAAAGCACAGTACATAACTATAGAGGACAGTATCTATCTAACCTCCCACTTCTTCATCCTTGCTCTAACATTAGTGGGAGTTTAAGGAACAAATTCTACGAGCACTATGGACTTCCATTACAGTCGACTATGACAGTACACCAGTCTTCTTCTTCTTCTTCTCTCTTGTTTAGGAAAATTGGTACGTTATCTTATGCAAGCCGGCATAATGCCAGCGCAGTGAACTTGCACCCGAGAAAAACAGATGCACACCATGATGAGTGAGACAGACTTGCGTTACTGTACCGGTCCAGTACATGCAGGTGGTGAAGCTCTTACTTTTCTATTACGGGTGGCACTGAGAATACTCTGTTAAAAGGGCTACTGCTTAATTAATTTAGCTTTCACCCTAGAGTGCAAATGAGTACTAGAAAAGGAAAATGAAGAAGCTAAATAATCTGATTATCTATCACTTCACATGGGATGTATTTGATTACATATGGGATGACTTTAGGTGCTTTGCTTATTATTGAGTGAACAGTGATACACCCACACATGAATGACGTACTACTACTAAACTAAAGTTATTAAGAGAGGTAGGGAGTGTCCACCGTAATAACCGGATATATCCTGTGCTTGCAGTTGCAATACAAACTACTGCTACTATTCATGGTAGTATTTGGACAAAATTACAACTTCTTTTCCTTGCCTTTCCTACACTGGAACGGACGTTCGGGTGCGGTGTTACATGCTCTTCAAAGTAACACTTAGTTCATCCAGTGACCGTCTACTCTCTCTAGATACACATATGCTATCTAAGAGTCAGATAGTACCATGATCCAGGCATCCATCCATTCAAAGTATATGCACACATACAGTTTCTGTTTCACCCACCCAGGCTGTTCTCCTTCCACCCATCCTTGCTTCATCATTCACCCAGCCATGCACCATACCATATTCTTTCCTTCCGAGCCACCTCGGGGACCAAGCAAACACATATCATTCTTCTTTGCCAGTCATCATTAAAGTTCTCGTCCTTCCACACTTACTTACACCCTTCTTTCGCTTTTCGTTCATCCCATCCATCAAGTTCATCCCAGATCTTATTGGGATTCTTCTCGCCAAAAACTTCACAGCTAAGTCGAAGTACATTTAGAGGAGGCTCTACCTGGTTGATTTATAATACACCCGTGCAGAAAGCACACTCTGCAGTCTTCAATCTCAATAAGTAAGGAATATATAGCTTACCTCTGCCCGCCATCACTGTGTTAACCCTCACATGCACATTGGTGTCGTCCGGCACTTGCACCGCCTCCTCCCCAGAGTTGTTCCCCTCGTCCAATACCACCACCTCCGCGCTGGCCCCGCTACCAGATGTTCCACCTACAAAGTACATTTAAGAATGTTAGAATACACCACTCACTACTATATAATATTTGGTCTAGGAGGAATAAAGAAATGTGAAAAAAACAGAATACAATGTAATAATTTGTGACTGTCTACTCTAAAGTAAAAATGGCCCTTTTTCCAGGGAAGGCTGTTGTCTTGCTGCACTCTTTGGCACAACTGATGAATGCTTGCTTTTTATTTTTAACACGCACCACTTTTTCTCCTAACAGACAGAAGCTTGACTTCTAAGAACACGAGCAGGATCAAGCTCAAACCAGGTGAGAGCTCGGCTCAACCACAAGAAATGTGTCCAATTAATCGTCAGCACTAAGCACTTTTCCATTTTCAGTTAAACGTTTAGTTTTATGACAAACCAAGAAAGAATAAGATACTACTTTACTTTTGGATTGGATAGGAGGACAATCCATTCTACTACTGTTGCAGGGACAAATCTGCACGAACAGAACTATGGACACTAAATAATGCATTGCTTAGCTTATCAATTATAATAGGCACTGTTAGACTTTCCAGATACCTCAGTGATAACAGACGTTGTAGTTGAACCCCCAATCTCCTTACTGACTAGATAGTGTGGCAAAGTCATTTAGCTCCCAAAGTCACCGATGATTGATCCCCAATGATGATTAGATTATCCAACGCAGGTCAAGAGTACGGAGTCAGAGTCAAGAAGTGTCAGAGGCACGGACTCATGCTTGCAAAAATTCCAAAACCTGTAGCTCATCCACTCTAGTCTGAAGGACCAAAAACCACAGAGTCTATTTAAGTTTAAAAGCTTTATTAAAAGTAAACACATTTATTAAAATCAAGTTTGTCATAAAACTAAACGTTTAACTGAAAATGGAAAAGTGCTTAGTGCTCACGATTAGGGGCTGATTTAGAAGCCCCTTGTAGCTCTTTTGCTCCATTGTTGCGTGACTTTTGTGACGCAGCGGCAGAACAAAAGAGGCGCAATGGTGCGGCGTATATTAACAACGTGACGCATATGGGAGATGCATCACGTTGTAAAGCCCTGCGCCATCAGGGGGCGTTCCGGCGCAAGGGAGGGCGTTCCTGCGCAGCAACGCATCCTAAAAGTGGCTGAGGCAAATCTACAAGATTTCAATCTGTCACTTTAAGGACAATGATGCGTGACTCAAACCCTGCGCCTGCTTGAAGCAGACGTACGGCTTGACGCAGCATTGGGGAGATAGGGCACCCCAGAGCATTGATGGAGCTGCGGCATCGTTGCGAAGCAACTCCAGCAATGCGCCCCCTTTAGGGCACAGATGCGTAACGCTTTGGTGACATTTTGGGCCCATGGTGCGCCGCATTGTAAAAACGGCGCACCATGGGTGATGGTGGCGTGGCGCACAATTACTGGTGCAACCCTGCTACTTTGCAGGAATGCGCCGGTAATTAAAAATCTGAACCTTAGTGTCTAGCATTACGCAGTTCTTTAAACTACACTAAGCATAGTAGCAACACTACTGAGAAGGAGAGCAGTGCACCTGAAATGCACAGAAGATTTTGAAATATAATTTACCTACAATGTAATGAGCAGCATTATTGCTCTTGGTAAAAAACACAAATTTGCAATATAATAACACACAGAGCAGGAGAAAACAAAGTAGTAAAGAAATAGCTACTACTACTCACCAAGCCCGGGGATCTCAAGGCCAAGCAGGTCGAGCAGATCGCGTTCACGGTCCAGGACATCCGTCCAGCGGTGGGTGGCCGGGTTGTAGGTGCGCCGGACCCGAGAGTGGTGGTACATGGCCCGACACACCTTCTCCCACCTCTTCTGGCGCTCCCGGATCCCGTACCCGCTACCGATCTTGCAGCCTGCCATGATGGTCCTGGGGAGGCGGCGCTGAACATAAAAAATTAGTGTGGCCACCTCCTCCGGGCTGAAGATCTCCCAGGGTGCGACCTGCTCCTCCCTCAAACGCCCGCACGGGAGCCGGGCACAGGGTGCGGGACCCTTCCCCTTCTCGGGATGCTTCCCGGCTCCCTTTACCATGGTCTGGGCGGAAAGGAAGCTAAATAATAAAGAAAATAGAATAGGGAAGAGAAGAAAAGAAAAGAGTTTTAAAAAGTAGTTTAAAATTAACCAAAAGTAGCAGAAAACACAAAAATATAGGGCTAGAAAAATAGAGGGATAGATAATAAGTAAAATAGATAAAAAAACTTCAAACAAGCAAAGGATGGCAGAGATTTAGAGAGGATACAAAAAGCATGCCCAGAACCATAGCAATGAATGAGAAACAAGATGGCCGCGCCCGTTCACGACCGCGTGGGTAAGTTCACGCAAGATTTTCCTCGCGATCACTCGCGAAATTGTACTAGCGAGCTGCACACTTTGCGAGATTACACATCGCGCCCGGAAATGGAAATACGTCATGCAAACAAGATGGCCGTGCCCGTGAACGACCGCAAAGGTAACTTCGCGCCGTTGCGCTACAAGCGGCTCGCTAAAACGCACAAAACCTTGCAAACTAACACGCGGCAAAAAAAACAAATCGTATTTTCGCACGAATTCGCGGCTTCCGAATTCGATCGCGCGCAAGTTCGCGCCCCGCGAATCCCGCGAAATTGCAGAAAAACGAGTTTTGCAAAACTGAAAGCAATCAGCAGGTGCAAAAGTTCAAACTCATCATTAGTAACCATTCCCTGTAGTGCTTCCTGACTGGGGCCCCTCCAGAGTTCAGTTGCTAGTTGCAACAATTGTATAACCCTGCTCTGACCCTCACAGCAGGCTCATAGAATAGCTACAAGTAGGCCACAAAGGTCCTGGAAAAAAAAGATTGCACTGCAACATAAAGCAAATTACAGATAAGGAAGCAGGTGCCAGACTGGAATTTTAAAACAGTGACACATTAATAAACCAACCCCAAATTAATTCATGTCAGTTGAAGCAGGGCAGGTGTGCTTGCTTTTCCTCCCCATAATCTACAGTGATGATGAACCAGAGGGTGGCATTGATGTACCAGAGGGTGGCATGGGTGAAACAGAGGGTGGCAGTGGAGAAACAGAGGGTGCTGGGAACCTGTGATGATGAACCAGACGTAGAAACAACATAGTCGCGACCGTTGCGAGCCGACAAGTAAGTTCGCAATTGCGAACTGGTACAAAACCCTCGCGAACTGGCAGAAACCCTTGCGAACCCAAAAAAAAAAATCGCGAGAATTCACGGATTTTGCGGATTGCGAGTTCGCAAATACGCAAATTCGCAAACGCCAGATTCGCAAAATTCGCCCATGCTTAATGGCTAACACTCCCAGAAATACAATGCCTACAGGGGGTGGATGGGTAACCCTACCAACAATCTAATGCCCATAGGGTGGGGGATGGCTAACACTCACAGCATTTTCTACCCTATAGGGGTTGGATGGGTAACACTACCAGCAATGTAATGCCCATAGGGGGTGAATTGCTAACATTCCCAGCATTGTCTACCATCTAGAGGGGCGGATGGCTAACTCTATTAGCAATCTAATGCTCATAGAGCGTTGGATGGCTAACACTCCCAGCATTGTCTACCATCTAGAGGGGTGGATGGCTAACATTATCAGCAATTTAATGCCCATGGGGGGATGGATGGCTAACATTACCAGCAATCTAATGCCCACAGGGGAGGTGGAGGGCCAACACTCTAAGCATTGTTTACTCCATGCGGAGGTGGATGGCTAACACTCCGAGCATTGTCTACCCTATAGGGGGTTGATGGCTAACACTACTAGCAATCTAATGCCCATAGGGGGTTGGATGGCTATCACTCCCAGCATTGTCTACCCTATAGGGGGTGGATGGCTAAAACTCCTAGCAATCTAATCACCATAAGGGGGTGGCTGGCTACTACTCCCAGCATTGTCTACCATCCGGAGGGGTGGATGGCTAACATTACCAGCAATTTAATGCCCATGGGGGGATGGATGGCTAACACTCTCAGCATTGTTTACCCTGTATGGAGGTGGATGGCTAACACTACCAGCACTCTAACGCCCATAGGAGGGTGGATGTCTCCCATCATTGTCTACCCAATAGGAGGGTGTATGGCTAACACTACCAGCACTCCAATGCCCATGGGGGGTAGATGGCTAACACTCCCAGATACCTAATACCAATAGGGGGAGTGGATGGCTAACACTCCAAGCAGTGTCTACCCTATATGGGGGTGGGTGTCTAACACTCCCAGCATTGTCTACCCTATAGTAGTTGGCTGGCTAACACTCCCAGCATTGTCTACCCTATTTTGGGGCAGATGGCTAACACTACCAGCAATCTAATGCCCATATTGGGTTGGATGGCTAACACTCCCAGCATTGTCTACCATCTAGAGGGGTGGATGGCTAACATTACTAGCAATCTAATGCCCAAAGGTGAGGTGGAGGGCTAACACTCTAAGCATTGTTTACTTCATGCGGAGGTGGATGGCTATCACTCCCAGCATTGTCTACCCTATAGGGGGTGGATGACTATCACTACTAGCAATCTAATGCCCATAGGGGGTTGGATGGCTATCACTCCCAGCATTGTCTACCCTATATGGAGTGGATGGCTAACACTCCCTGAAAAATAATGCCTATAGGGAGTGGATGGGTAACCCTACCAGCAGTCTAATGCCCATAGGGTGGTGAATGGCTAACACTACCACCATTGCATAGCCTATACGGGGTGGATTGCTAACACTACCAGCAATGTAATGCCCATAGGGGGTGGATTACTAGCACTTCCAAGATTGTGTACGATCTATAGGGGTGATTGGCTAACTTAAGCAGCAATCTAATGCCCACAGAGGAGGTGGAGGGCTAACACTGTAAGTATTGTTTACTCCATGCGGAGGTGGATGGCTATCACTCCCAGCACTGTCTACCCTGTAGGGGGTGGATGGCTAAAACTACTAGCAATCTAATTCTCATAGGGGGTTGGATGGCTATCACTCCCAGCATTGTCTACCCTATATGGGGAGGATGGCTAACACTACCAGCAATCTAATGCCTATAGGGGGGTGGATGGTTAACACTCCCGGCATTGTCTACCCTATAAGGGAGTGGATGGCTAACTCTCCCAGAAATCTAATGCCTAGAGGGGTGGACGGCTAACCCTACCAGCAATCTAATGCCCATAGGGTGGTGGATGGCTAACACTCACATCATTGTCTACCCTGTAGGGAGTGGATAGTTATCACTCCCATGAATAAAAAGCTTGTAACTACAGCAGCTCAGGTGCATCAGACAACGCCCATTACGCTCGCCCCAACACTCAAATACAAACTTGAAGTGACAGCCAAAATTTCCAACTGCCATACACCTGAGCAAGACATCAACATCACACCAGAGCGGGGGCATGACACCCCCAAGGAGAAAATGGGAGAATGTAATAAACACAATGACAGTATTGTAGATCTCAACGCAGCTTCGGGCGGCCAGATTATAGCCACGGGATCAAAGAAGGAAAAACCCTTAGCAGACCCAAACGAAGAAGGTCCCTCAAGCAAAAAAGGGGCAAAGGACGAAACATCACCTCCAATACCCCAGGCGGTGTTAACGAAAGAAGCTCCTGTCAAATCATTCTCTATGTTAAATGATTCCAACTTGATGGAAATCCTGAAAAAACTGGAATCCAATAGCCAGGAAAAAATACTCCCAGGAAAGGATCCACAACCAGATCCAAGTAAAAAAACGCCACAGAACAGATCAAAAATATCGGCATCCACCCCCCTAAGCTCATTATGCAAGTCATTCCTCCAGTATCCTATATTAGTTGAGGACACGCATAGCTCAATAAGAGCCAAGCTCCCAAATCTTTCACCACCAATAACCATTTCATCAGTCAGTAGGATAGACCTCGGGCCAGAGGACTCGGCAAAGCCAAACGAAGACTATTCCCACACACAATGGACCCAAACTTTGATAACCACCTTGGAACAAGCAATAAGGGTTCTGAATTTCCAGTCAGACAAAATGGATGTCCAAATAGACCTTGTAAATGTTATTGCCAGCCATATATCTGGCATAAACAACAAAATGGACCTAATAACATCCCTACTAACACACAGGGGAGACATGGACCAGCGAACAGAATACAATAAACAACTTTCGAATTGCGGCTGCGGCCCAATTATAGAGAAATTGGTAACCCTCCCTGAAATCCTAAACGATATCCTGGGGGCAGTAAAACAATCCTGTAACAGCAAGCAACAAAAACAACCGCAAAAAATAGCTGATCCAGAGGAAAAAACAAATGTTACTAACCCAGTAATTGAGGAACCAAGTAACGTTAATAACCATATAAAGAAAGTGGACCCCCAAGTCCAACTGGAGAAAACAGACCTCCAATCAGAAGCTCTGCTGCTCACACCGAAGCAAGAGGTGGTTGCAAAACCTACAAAACGGGAAAGAAAGCGTGCAAGGAAGGCCCGGCTAAAATATAACAAACAGCCAAGTCCAGCACTGAAAAAAATATTCCCGCTCTTTACTACAAAAACACTGCAAGGGAAAAAAAACAACAACACTCCCCGAGACGCCGTACACTTGGAAACAGATTGCACTAAAACCCCTCAGGCCTCAAACGAATCACAACAAAGTACAAACCCCCCTCAGATATCTCAAACGTCAGATGAAATCATCAACATAGATACAGGATCCTCCCCGGAGGGCAAAGTAGGCCAGAAATCTCCTCAGGAAGCACTGCAACCAGAAAGCAACGAAGCAAGTGAAAAAGGAGAAGAGCGAGGGAAATTAATTCACTTGTCAGGCAAAGGAGAATCCAGGTGCAATAGAGATCCAAGCACAGATACACAGGAGCTCCCTAAAGAGGAAAGGAAAAAAGGGCCAGATCCGGTAAATCGAAAAGCCTCCCCAGCCAAGAAGCTTCAGGCAATACCATCTTCTCAGGCTGAAACCCTCATCAACCCAATAGAGATCACAATAACCAGCACTACTCGTTATTGTAAACTCCAACATCAGGATTTAGAGCCGGAGCAATCAGGGAAGAAAGCAATCAAAAAATCGGGAACGAGGGAACGGAACCCGAGGGAATGGAATACGAGGGAGATATATCCCGCAGCCAAAGAGCACGAACCACGACCCGAAAAGGCCACCCCATCAACAACAACACCTGAAACCGGAAGTAAGGAATTTTTATCCCCCAGCCATAGTGACCTTCACCAGTCTGAGGGATTCGAATTAAAACTGACATTCGTTCCTGAATATATGACTAAAGGAAAACAAGATATCCTAAATAGAGGGAATTTGTTGAGGCTATTCAAGGAAATTTCGGAACTTAAAGGAATCCGTTCTCAAGATCTAATAGCCGTAGAATTCAAACAATCCTCAAGGACGGCAATCGAAGAGACCCTGACAACCTGGTCTTCAAAGGATGTGGTGGACAAAATATACTCAAAGAGCGCTAGGTTTTTAGCCTGGGGAATAACGTTGAAGGTCCATGAGCGCCCCAGGTACCCGCACCCCCTCCTTAAAAATCTAAAAGATGTGGACTTACCAGGGAAAAATTATATTACATGCGTGCGCGGCGCACGCTCCAATTCGCCCCCCATCCCATTCAATGAGAACAGGTTGAACAAAAAGGGAAGTCCTGGAAAAACAGAGGAAAATTCTCAGGAGAATATGGATTGGTCCTGGGTCTCAAAAACATTAAATAACAAGTATACCTAACGTAGAAGCGAAAAGTGCCGCGGGCAAATGGAGGCGGGCCCCCAAAACGGAAGAAGTGCGACCAGCTTACATAACGTTCTGCTCATGGAACGTTCATGGGTTTAAAGACATGGGGCAGGACCACGAAACATCAGCGTTTCTTATTCATCATGATATAATCCTGCTCCAGGAAACGTGGAATCTGTCTCCAACCTCAATTCCTGGATTTATAGAATTCCACATTCTGGCGGAAAAATTTTCGAGCTTCGGGCACCCAAGAGGGGGCCTTTCAACCTATGTAAAACAAAATCTGGACTGGTCAACCGAGGAACTGGACACGGGGACTAATTGGGTCCAAGTGACCAAACTAAACGGCAAACTTTCGTTTGATGAAAATAAGAGGCAACTATTAGTAATCAACGTTTATATCCATCCCGAAAGAAAAAAGCAGAATGAAAAATACGCAACTTTAACAAATTTAATAAAATCTTTGCAGAAAAGTCATCAACATTGCCAACTGGTTATTTCAGGTGACTTTAATTGCAATCTCATAGCGAATTCCCTGCACAAAAGCAAAAGGCAAGTTAATCTGGGAGCCAGAACCCTATTGGACGAATTAGAACCTCTCGGTCTGACAATCTTGAACGGGAAAATCTCGGGTGATATCCCAGCGGCTGCTACATTTTTGAGCGGAAAAGTGTCTTCAACAATAGACTTTTTCATTATTAGCAACAATCTGCTTTCACAGATCGACACTTTTAAAATTACATCACGAGTCGAAAGTGATCATCTGCCGCTTACTGCAAGAATGGCCATCAAAGCAAAGCTTGCCCAAAAAATTAACTCCATAGCACAGTACCCAGAAAAATTTAGCCTCCAAAAAATAAAATGGCAGGGAGCAGTGCCACAAGCCATCCAGGAGACAGTCAGGGAATATTTGGGCAAACAGGGCCCTCAAGCCCTGGATGATCGCATCAAAGCGTGGGAACAGCTGGCCCAGCTATTAGTCCAAAGGTTCCCAGCCACTTTAAGTCGGACTTCTAGGATGGCGACCAAAAGAGAGCCCTGGTTTAATAATGAGCTGCGTGACCAAAAAAGAGGGCTTGCAAGAGAGGTACGACAACCATCATGAGCGGCAAACAAAGGAAGTAAAACAAAAAATTGGAAGCTGTGCCAACTAAGGATCAATTATAGAAGGAACCTGAGCAGAGCAAAAATAGCGTACAAGGGGGAAATCTGGACACAATTACTGTCCGCAAGTAAAAAGCCCAATAGCAGCGACTTCTGGGGCATAATAAACAAACTGGCAGCTGGCCCAAAATTACAGCAAGAAGCAGGAATCGGTCAAGAAACGTGGGTTTACCATGTGAAAACTCTGTACAGCAACATAGCATCAGGCCCGGCAGAACGGCCTGGAGGGCAGCATCCAGAGAAAGAGGAAACTCAATTAGTCCCCAATTCGCACCATCTGGGAGGCAGAGAAACAAGTCCGGAGGCAGCTAGCAAAGAGCTGATTAATTTGACCACCGAAAAGGAACTAAGAGGTCATATTTTAAAACTCAAGTCCAAGGGCGCGGCAGGCCCAAACGGCCTCCCCAATGCCATCTTCAAGAACGACCTGGATTTCTGGTCCTCCTACTTTACACCCATCTTCAATGAGATCTACACACAGTCCATAGTCCCGGATTCCTGGAAAGGGAACATTATCCACCCTATATACAAAAAGGGTGACCACCGTAAGCCGGGCAATTACAGATTGATCTCACTGATCGACGTGGAGGCCAAGCTGTACGCTTCTTGTCTGCTAGCCCAGCTCCAAGATTGGATGGAGGAGAAGAACATAATCCCCAAGTTCCAGACGGGCTTCAGGCAAGGGATGGGCACCTCAACCAATCTGGCCACCCTAGCACTCTTAACAGAAAAAGCGTCAAGAAAAAAATCCCGACTCTTTGCATGTTTTGTCGACATCAAAGCCGCATTCGACCGTGTAAGCAGGAGTCTTCTCTGGAACAAACTCAAGGGCATGGGTCTGCCAACAGAAATGCTCAACGCCATAATAGCCCTTTACACGGAAACCTGGGCTAGAGTAAAGCTGGGCGACGGGTGTAGCACAACCCCGAGCATTTTTACCCAGCAAGGACTGAAACAAGGATGCGTGCTAGCTCCCAGCCTCTTTAATTTGTTTCTTTCAGATATCGCACAGCACTTTGAAAAAGCCGATTGTCACCCTCCAAACTTGGCCAATGAGTCAGTCGCCATCCTACAATATGCAGACGACATTGTCTTGCTGAGCCAGACTCCCATTGGCTTGCAGAGAGCAATAAATCATTTAGCATCCTACTTGGATCAGGTGCAACTGGAGCTAAACAAAGAAAAAACAAAAATTGTTCGCTTAGTGGATTCTAAAAAGACAAAGTTTAAATGGTCGGTGAAAGGGGCAATCGTGGAAGAGCAGCGTTCATATAAATATCTTGGCATAATAATTGAGCAGGGCATATCTCACAAGGAACAAAAACTGGCTTTAAAAGCTAAAGCCCAATCACTAATCTACGCTTACAGACTCCTACGTAAAAAACTAGACTGCCCGAACTACACTCATCTGCTGAAAGTCATGGCCGCACAAATCCAGCCCAGCCTATCGTATGGCTTAGTCACCTGGTGTGGAAAAGAAGCAAATCTACTGAACGAGCTCCAGACCAGGATCTACAAGACCGTTTTTGAGCTGCCAAAATCTGCCTCTCCTTCTCAGGTTCGACTGGAATTCGGCCTACAGCACCAGAAACTCCGGGCAATGAGTAGCTTTGTCAAACTTTGTCATACATTCCGCTGTTCTAACCCGGATACCCTGAACAAATTATGCTGGGACGAAATTAAGCTCCAGATGAACTTAGAAATACCGAGCTCATGGGGAAGCTTTTTGAGAACAGCTTTGACCGAGCTGGAATTACAAATAGCGTGGGAAAACGGGGAAGATAGAGCAAGCTTCGGCAAAGTCGTAAACGCCGCAGCTAAAAAGAAATCCTTGCTGGCTGACAAAAAATCAATCTCTAAGCGCCGGCATGGGTGGACAGTCATCAACTCATACAGAACCCTAAAGCCCCAAAATTATCTATCCGCTCATTTCAGCTTGCATTTAAAAAAGAGCTTTACAAACTACCGCATGGGCTTGCACGACTCAAAAGACCTGTATCCAACTTGGAAAAAGCCCTATCTCTCCGCAAACTGTCGATTATGTGGTTTTAAATCAGAATCTGTAACTCACTTATTATGTGCTTGTCCAGCAGTTCTGGAACAGAGGAGACAGTATTTAAAATTAATTTTTAATGAGTTGAACATCCGTTCATGCAGACAAGCAGTGATAAGCTGGCTGGAAGGCGCTTCCATTATCCTGGTCTGCAGGGGCGTCAAATTCATGACAACGGTCAGAAACCTCCAACGGCAAGCAGATGGAGAGTAAACAAAACAAGCAGGACCAAAGTCACCTTCAATAGGACCAACAACATTAACGAATGGACAGCATGCCTACCAGCGACTAGCTGCAGGTCGCAAATAGTGGTGTATGAACATTAAAATTTGGAACACTGGGGTATACACTATGCAATCATCTTTTCTAAAAAGTCCCCAAATTTTTAAAAAGAAATATACACCCTTTTTATATAATTATGGAACCATGTCAAAATTCAGGTGTACTTATAAATGTAATGAAATTTTTACTACGTTTTTATGGATATGGGGGGGTTTGTAATGATTTTAATTAATCAAACAATAAAATTATACTGATACTGATACACTCCCATGAATACAATGCCTATAGGGGTGGATGGGTAACCCTACCAGCAAGCTAATGCCCATAGGGTGGGGGATGGCTAACACTCACAGCATTGTCTACACTATAGGGGGTGGATGGCTAACACTACCAGAAATCTAATGCCTATAGGGGGTGGATGGGAAATCCTACCAGCAATCTAAGCCCATAGGGTGGTGGATGGCTAACACTCCCAGCATTGTATTCTCTATAGGGGTTGGATTTCTAACACTACCAGCAATGTAATCCCCTTAGGCGAGGGATTGCTAACACTCCCAGCATTGTCTACCATCTAGAGGGGTGGATGGCTAACATTACTAGCAATCTAATGCCCACAGGGGAGGTGGAGGGCTAACACTCTAAGCATTGTTTACTCCATGCGGAGGAGGATGGCTTTCACTCCCAGCATTGTCTAGCCTATAGGGGGTGGATTGCTAACACTACCAGCAATGTAATGCCCATAGGGGGTGGATGGTTAACACTCCTGGCATTGTCTACCCTATAGGGGAGTGGATGGCTAATACTCCCAGAAATCTAATGCCTATAGGGGTGGATGGCTAACCCCACCAGCAATCTAATGCCCATAGTGTGGGGAATGGCTAACACTCACAGCATTGTCTACCCTATAGCGGGTGGATGGGTAACCCTACCAGCAATCTAATGCCCATAGGGTGGGGGATGGCTAACACTCACAGCATTTTCTACCCTATAGGGGTTGGATGGGTAACACTACCAGCAATGTAATGCCCATAGGGGGTGAATTGCTAACACTCCCAGCATTGTCTACCATCTAGAGGGGTGTATGGCTAACATTACCAGCAATCTAATGCCCACAGGGGAGGTGGAGGGCTAACACTCTAAGCATTGTTTACTCCGTGCGGAGGTGGATGTCTAACACTCCCAGCATTGTCTACCCTATAGGGGGTGGATGGCTAACTCTATTAGCAATCTAATGCTCATAGAGGGTTGGATGGCTAACACTCCCAGCATTGTCTACCATCTAGAGGGGTGGATGGCTAACATTATCAGCAATTTAATGCTTATGGGGGGATGGATGGCTAACATTACCAGCAATCTAATGCCCACAGGGGAGATGGAGGGCCAACTCTCTAAGCATTGTTTACTCCATGCAGAGGTGTATGGCTAACACTCCTAGCATTGTCTACCCTATAGGGGGTGGATGGCTAACACTACTAGCAATCTAATGCCCATAGGGGGTTGGATGGCTATCACTCCCAGCATTGTCTACCCTATATGGGGTGGATGGCTAACACTCCTAGCAATCTAAGGCCCATAGGGTGGGGGATGGCTAAAACTCAAAGCATTGTCTACCCTACAGGGGTGGATTACTAACACTACCAGCAATCTAAGGCCCGTAGGGGGTTGGATGGCTATCACTCCCAGCATTGTCTACCCTATATGGGGTGGATGGCTATCATTACCAGTAATCTAATGCCCATAGGGGTTGGATGGTTAACACTCCTGGCATTGTCTACCCTATAGGGGAGTGGATGGCTAACACTCCCAGAAATACAATGCCTATAGGGGGTGAATGGGTAACCCTACCAGCAATCTAATGGCCATAGAGTGGGGGATGGGTAACACTCACAGCATTTTCTACCCTATAGGGGTTTGATGGGTAACACTACCAGCAATGTAATGCCCATAGGGGGTGAATTGCTAACACTCCCAGCATTGTCTACCATCTAGAGAGGTGGATGGCCAACTCTATTAGCAATCTAATGCTCATAGAGGGTTGGATGGCTAACACTCCCAGCATTGTCTACCATCTAGAGGGGTGGATGGCTAACATTATCAGCAATTTAATGCCCATTGGGGGATGGATGGCTAACATTACCAGCAATCTAATGCCCACAGGGGAGGTGGAGGGCCAACACTCTAAGCATTGTTTACTCCATGCGGAGGTGGATGGCCAACACTCCTAGCATTGTCAACCCTATAGGGGGTGGATGGCTAACACTACTAGCAATCTAATGCCCATAGGGGGTTGGATGGCTATCACTTCCAGCATTGTCTACCCTATACGGGGTGGATGGCTAACACTCCTAGCAATCTAATGCCCATAGGGTGGGGATGGCTAAAACTCACAGCATTGTCTACCCTATAGGGGGGGGTGGCTAACACTACCAGCAATGTAATGCCCATAGGGGGGTGGCTGGCTACTACTCCCAGCATTGCCTACCATCTAGAGGGGTGGATGGCTAACATTACCAGCAATTTAATGCCCATGGGGGGATAGATGGCTAACACTCTCAGCATTGTTTACCCTGTATGGAGGTGGATGGCTAACACTACCAGCACTCCAATGCCCATAGGAGGATGGATGTCTCCGATCATTGTCTACCCAATAGGAGGGTGTATGGCTAACACTACCAGCACTCCAATGCCCATGGGGGGTAGATGGCTAACACTCCCAGATACCTAATGCCCATAGGGAATTGGATGGCTGACACTCCCAGCAGTGTCTACCCTATACGGGGGTGGGTGGCTAACACTCCCAGCATTGTCTACCCTATTTTGGGGCAGATGGCTAACATTACCAGCAATCTAATGCCCATATTGGGGTGGATGGCTAACACTACCAGCATTGCCTACCATCTAGAGGGGTGGATGGCTAACATTACAAGCAATCTAATGCCCACAGGGGAGGTGGAGGGCTAACACTCTAAGCATTGTTTACTTCATGCGGAGGTGGATGGCTATGACTCCCAGCATTGTCTACCCTATAGGGGGTGGATGACTAACACTACTAGCAATCTAATGCCCATAGGGGGTTAAATGGCTATCACTCCCAGCATTGTCTACCCTATATGGGGTGGATGGCTAGCACTCCCTGAAATATAATGCCTATAGGGAGTGGATGGGTAACCCTACCAGCAATCTATTGCCCATAGGGTGGTGAATGGCTAACACTACCAGCATTGTATATCCTATACGGGGTGGATTGCTAACACTACCAGCACTGTAATGCCCATAGGGGGGTGGCTGGCTACTACTCCCAGCATTGCCTACCATCTAGAGGGGTGGATGGCTAACATTACCAGCAATTTAATGCCCATGGGGGGATAGATGGCTAACACTCTCAGCATTGTTTACCCTGTATGGAGGTGGATGGCTAACACTACCAGCACTCCAATGCCCATAGGAGAATGGATGTCTCCGATCATTGTCTACCCAATAGGAGGGTGTATGGCTAACACTACCAGCACTCCAATGCCCATGGGGGGTAGATGGCTAACACTCCCAGATACCTAATGCCCATAGGGAATTGGATGGCTGACACTCCCAGCAGTGTCTACCCTATACGGGGGTGGGTGGCTAACACTCCCAGCATTGTCTACCCTATAGTAGTTGGCTGGCTAACACTCCCAGCATTGTCTACCCTATTTTGGGGCAGATGGCTAACATTACCAGCAATCTAATGCCCATATTGGGGTGGATGGCTAACACTACCAGCATTGCCTACCATCTAGAGGGGTGGATGGCTAACATTACCAGCAATCTAATCCCACAGGGGAGGTGGAGGGCTAACACTCTAAGCATTTTTTACTTCATGCGGCGGTGGATGGTTAACACTCCCAGCATTGTCTACCCTATTTTGGGGCAGATGGCTAACACTACCAGCAATCGAAAGCCCATATTGGGTTGGATGGCTAAAACTCCCAGCATTGTCTACCATCTAGAGGGGTGGATGGCTAACATTACAAGCAATCTAATGCCCACAGGGGAGGTGGAGGGCTAACACTATAAGCATTGTTTACTTCATGCGGAGGTGGATGGCTATGACTCCCAGCATTGTCTACCCTATAGGGGGTGGATGACTAACACTACTAGCAATCTAATGCCCATAGGGGGTTAAATGGCTATCACTCCCAGCATTGTCTACCCTATATGGGGTGGATGGCTAGCACTCCCTGAAATATAATGCCTATAGGGAGTGGATGGGTAACCCTACCAGCAATCTATTGCCCATAGGGTGGTGAATGGCTAACACTACCAGCATTGTATATCCTATACGGGGTGGATTGCTAACACTACCAGCACTGTAATGCCCATAGGGGGTGGATTGCTAGCACTTCCAGGATTCTGTACGATCTAGAGGGGTGATTGGCTAACATTAGCAGCAATCTAATGCCCACAGAGGAGGTGGAGGGCTAACACTGTAAGTATTGTTTACTCCATGCGGAGGTGGATGGCTATCACTCCCAGCATTGTCCACCCTGTAGGGGGTGGATGGCTAACACTACTAGTAATCTAATTCCCATAGGGGGTTGGATGGCTATCACTCCCAGCATTGTCTACCCTATATGGGGTGGAAGGCTAACACTACCAGCAACCTAATGCCCATAGGGGGGTGAATGGTTAACACTCCCGGCATTGTCTACCCTATAAGAGAGTGGATGGCTAACTCTCCCAGAAATCTAATGCCTATAGGGGTGGACGGCTAACCCTACCAGCAATCTAATGCCCATAGGGTGGTGGATGGCTAACCCTCACATCATTGTCTACCCTGTAGGGGGTGGATGGCTATCACTCCCATAAATACAATGCCTATAGGGGGTGGATGGGTAACCCTACCAGCAAACTAATGCCCATAGGGGGGGGGATGGCTAACACTCACAGCATTGTCTACCCTATAGGGGGTGGATGTCTAACACTACCAGAAATCTAATGCCTGTAGGGGGTGGATAGGAAATCCTACCAGCAATCTAATGCCCACAGGGTGGTGGATGGCTAACACTCCCAGCATTGTATTCTCTTTAGGGGGTGGATTTCTAACACTACCAGCAATGTAATGCCCATAGGGGATGGATTGCTAACACTCCCAGCATGGTCTACCATCTAGAGGGGTGGATGGCCAACATTACTAGCAATCTAATGCCCGCAGGGGAGGTGGAGGGCTAACACTCTAAGCATTGTTTACTCCATGCGGAGGAGGATGGCTTTAACTCCCAGCATTGTCTAGCCTATAGGGGGTGGATGGCTAACACTACTAGCAATCTAATGCCCATAGGGGATTGGATGGCTATCACTCCCAGCATTGTGTATCCTATAAGGGGTGGATGGTTAACATTACCAGCAACCTAATACCCATAGGGGGATGGATGGTTAACACTCCCGGCATTGTCTACCCTATAGGGGAGTGGATGGCTAACACTCCCAGAAATCCTATGCCTATAGGGGTGGATGGCTAACCCTACCAGCAATCTAATGCCCATATGGTGGGGATGGCTAACACTCACAGCATTGTCTACCCCATAGGGGGTGGATGGCTAACACTCCCAGAAATACAATGCCTATAGGAGTAGATGGGTAACCCTACCAGCAATGTAATGCCCATAGGGAGTGGATTGCTAACACTCCCAGCATTGTCTACCATCTAGAGGGGTGGATGGCTAACATTACCAGCAATCTAATGCCCACAGGGGAGGTGGAGGGCTAACACTCTAAGCATTGTTTACTCCATGCGGAGGTGGATGGCTAACACTCCCAGCAAAGTTTACCCTATAGGGAGTGGATGGCTAACACTATTAGCAATTTAATGCCCATAGAGGGTTGGATGGCTAACACTCCCAGCAGTGTCTACCATCTAGAGGGGTGGATGGCTAACATTACCAGCAATTTAATACCCATGACGGGATGGATGGCTTTCATTACCAGCAATCTAATACCCACAGGGGAGGTGGAGGGCTAACACTCTAAGCATTGTTTACTCCATGCGCAGGTGGATGGCTAACACTCCTAGCATTGTCTACCCTATAGGGGGTGGATGGCTAACACTACCAGAAATCTAATGGCAATAGGGGGTTGGATGGCTATCACTCCCAGCATTGTCTACCCTATATGGGGTGGATGGCTAACACTACCAGCAATCTAATGCCCATAGGGAGGTGGATGGTTAACACTCCCGGCATTGTCTACCCTATAGGGGAGTGGATGGCTAACAATCCCAGAAATCTAATGCCTATAGGGGGGTGGATGGATAACCCTACCAGCAATCTAATGCCCATAGGGTGGGGGATGGCTAAATCTCACAGCATTGTCTACCCTATAGGGGTAGATGGCTAACACTACCAGCAATGTAATGCCCATAGGGGGTGGCTGGCTACTACTCCCAGCATTGTCTACCATCTAGAGGGATGGATGGCTAACATTACCAGCAATTTAATGCCCATGGGGGGATGGATGGCTAACACTCTCAGCATTGTTTACCCTGTATGGAGGTGGATGGCTAACACTACCAGCACTTTAATGCCCATAGGAGGGTGGATGGCTCCCATCATTGTCTACCCAATAGTAGGGTGCATGGCTAACACTACCAGCAATCCAATGCCCATGAGTGGTAGATGGCTAACACTCCCAGATATCTAATGCCCATAGGGGGAGTGGATGGCTAAAACTCTCAGAAGTGTCTACCCTAAGCGGGGGTGGGTGGCTAACACTCCCAGCATTGTCTACCCTATAGTAGTTGGCTGGCTAACACTCCCAGCATTGTCTACCCTATTTTGGGGCAGATGGCTAACATTACCAGCAATCTAATGCCCATATTGGGGTGGATGGCTAACACTCCCAGCATTGTCTACCATCTAGAGGAGTGGATGGGTAACATTACCAGCAATCTAATGCCCACAGGGAAGGTGGAGAGCTAACACTCTAAGCATTGTTTACTCCATGCGGAGGTGGATGGCTATCACTCACAGCATTGTCTACCCTAAAGGGGGTGGATGGCTAACACTACTAGCAATCTGATGCCCATAGGGGGTTGGATGGCTATCACTCACAGCATTGTCTACCCTTTATGGGGTGGATGGCTACCACTCCCAGAAATATAATGCCTATAGGCAGTGGATGGGTAACCCTACCAGCAATCTAATGCCCATAGGGTGGTGGATGGCTAACACTCCCAGCATTGTCTATCCTATACGGGATGGATTGCTAACACTACCAGCAATGTAATGCCCATAGCGGGTGGATTGCTAGCACTTCCAGCATTGTGTACCATCTAGAGGGGTGGATGGCTAACATTAGCAGCAATCTAATGCCCACAGAGGAGGTGGAGGACTAACACTGTAAGCATTGTTTACTCCATGCGGAGGTGGATGGCTATCACTCCCAGCATTGTCTACCCTGTAGGGGGTGGATAGCTAACACTACTAGCAATCTAATGCCCATAGGGAGTTGGATGAATATCACTCCCAGATTTGTCTACCCTATATGGGGTGGATGGCTAACACTACCAGCATTGTCTACCCTATAGGGGAGTGGATGGCTAACTCTCCCAGAAATCTAATGCCTATAGGGGTGGATGGCTAACCCTACCAGCAATCTAATGCCCATAGGGTGGGGGATGGCTAACACTCACATCATTGTCTACCCTATATGGGGTGGATGGCTAACACTCCCATAAATACAATGCCTATAGGGGGTGTGTGAGAAGTTGGCCTGATACATGATGTTTCCAATTCTGGAACCACCTTGTATCAGTCCAAACAATCCCTTATGGTGTCTGGTTGTAAGTCAACCTTATAGACAAGCTATCTTAATGGTAGCATAGACTAGGCAGCCTTAAAGGCTAAACTCAAGAGGTTGTGTTAAGCGAGCTGTTTTACCAATCACAATCCTGTAATATCAAATGAAAGGCCACCACACAAGTATATATTATAAAAATATATGTGTTTATTTCTAAAATAATCCCCAGTACTCTTTATGAGCAAAGGGGCAAAGCGTTAAATCAAAAGCACAGTATAACATATGAAAGTTGCACAATTATGGATGAGGGCGGTGGCCACTCAAACCATATATTAAGAAAGTGGTATAAGAGATACCAATCGAACAGTGGTTAGGCCTAGGGCCTAGGGAATCGCTGGGAGTAGTCGGGACAAGCAATGCTGAAGTCGGGAAAAGCCTGCGGGATTTGGGTGCAGCGCTTAAAGCACACGTATGCACCAATGCAAAGTCAATGGTGCGTAAAAGTTATACAAATAGAGTTTAAGGATACTTCCGCTGAACCTATAAGGACAAAACTTTAGACACAGACCCTAGAGGTGTGTACCAGTGTGGGAACACCGGCGTTGCTGAGTTACCTCACCCACAGGAAGGGGGTGCATAGGGTCGAAGTGGCGTCGGGTTTCGTCACGAAGGTTGTTGGTGCTTGAAGCTGAAGATGCTGCACGCGATGTGAAGGAGAAGTGTCCGGTGTGATCCAAGGGTGGATCAGAGATGAAAAGTACCTGAAAGCAGAGGGGACAGAGTCTGGGTCACTCAGCAGTGACCAGGGTGGAACCAGGACGGAACCAGGCATTGTCGGGCACAATCAGGTGGTTGTCGAGGAGCTTCTCTCCGCTGCCACGTGGGCTCTGGGGCATCTGCGACGTCCAGGAGCGGGTCACGAGCTGTCCCATGCAGGCTCTCACCGTCGGAGCTGTCGGCTTCAAGATCGGGGCAAAGAACACTTGGCAAGAGCAATCCACGCGGGATTGGAAGATTGCTTCTCACTCTGACCAGGAGGGTCAGAGCGGGTGCTCCTTTTCAGAGGAGCGGGTGCAAGTCTGGAGCAACCAGAATCACAAGTCGTATTTAGGTTTTTGCCGGCACAGGGGCCACAAGCCAGCTGGCAAGTGACCAGGCCAACGCGTTGAGCCAATGTGAGAAGTTGGCCTGATATATGATGTTTCCAATTCTGGAACCAACTTGTATCAGTCCAAACAATCCCTTATGGTGTCTTGTTGTAAGTCAACCTTATAGACAAGCTATCTTAATGGTAGCATAGACTAAGCAGCCTTAAAGGCTAAACTCAAGAGGTCGTGTTAAGCAAGCTGTTTTACCAATCACAATCCTGTAATATCAAATGAAAGGACACCACACAAGTATATATTATAAAAATATATGTGTTTATTTCTAAAATAATCCCTAGTGCTCTTTATGAGCAAGGGGCACAAGCGTTAAATCAAAAGCACAATATATCATACAAAGTTGCACAATTATGGATGAGGGCGGGTGGCCACTCAAACCATATATAAAAAAAGTGGTATAAGAGATACCAATCCAACAGTGGTTAGGCCTAGGGCCTAGGGAATCGCTGGGAGCAGTCGGGACAAGCAATGCTGAAGTCGGGAAAAGCCCGCGGGATTCGGGTGCAGCGCTTAAAGCACACGCATGCACCAATGCAAACTCAATGGTGCATAAAAGTTACACAAATAGAGTTTAAGGATACTTCCGCTGAACCTAGATGGACAAAACTTTAGACACAGACCCTAGAAGTGTGTACCAGTGTGGAAACACCGGCATTGCTGAGTTACCTCACCCACAGGAAGCGGGTGCATAGGGTCGAATTGGCGTCGGGTTTCGTCACGCAGGTTGTTGGTGCTTGAAGCTGAAGATGCTGCAGGCGATGTGAAGGAGAAGTGTCCGATGAGATCCAAGGGTGGATCAGAGTAGAAAAGTACCTGAAAGCAGAGGAGACAGAGTCTCGGTCACTCAGCAGTGACCAGGGTGGAACCAGGACGGAACCAGGCAATGTTGGGCGCAATCAGGTGGTTGTTGAGGAGCTTCTCTCCGCTGCCACGTGGGCTCTGGGGCATCTGCAACGTCCAGGAGCAGGTCACGAGCTGTACCACGCAGCCTCTCACCGGCGGCGCTGTCGGCTTCAAGATCGGAGCAAACAACACTTGGCAAGAGCAATCCGCGCAGGACTGGAAGATTGCTTCTCACTCCGACCAGGAGGATCAGAGCAGGGGCTCCTTTTCAGAGGAGCTGGCGCAAGTCTGGCGCAACCAGAATCGCAAGTCGTATTTAGGTTTTTGCCAGGACAAGGGCCACAAGCCAGCTGGCAAGTGACCGAGCCAACGCGTCGAGCCAAAGAAAGCAGAAGGGCCCCACGCAGCACTCGTCAAGTGTAGAGAGGGGAGCTTTGGTGCAAAAGTGGCTCTGGGTTTGGGCTTCTGAAACCCCGGTGTACAGCTTCAAGGGTCACTTGTGAGCTGCACAGTCAGCGTCTCGTGGTCTTTTCAAGATGGCGTGCCCCACGCTTCCGGTCGCCTCCACGGGTCTCAGCTCTGCAGGGACTGTGGATCGAGCTGTAAGAAGGCAGGCAAGCTTGATCTCGTCGATCTCTGTCACTCGAGTTCTGGCGGGAACTGCAACAAAGCAGATGTAGAGGTGCTGGATGGTGCCTGTTTGCACAGGGTGGTCACTCCTTGACCACAAGGGAGATTCTTCAGTCTTCTACGTTGAGTAGGATGTCGAAGGGTCCAGAGTTTTGTTTCAAATGTTTCATCAGGATAATCTGAGTGCGTTGGCACTGCTCCCATTCTTATACCAATCTAGGGGGGCTGGATTACCTGCTAGGTCCCCTCCTATGGGTGGGACCCAGGAAGGGGGTGGATACACCCCTTTCCTTTGATCCAGGCCACGCTGGGACTGGGGCTGGTGTGCCCCAGAACCGGTTTGGCCGGATTATGCAAGGGGCAGCCTTGTGCGCCCCAGGCAGTGTCTGGTTTCTTTCAAACCTCCCTGCTACAATCCACTATCTCCTGTCTGGGGAGGTGTAACACAGCCCTGCAACAGGAAAGCCTTTGTCCAGGCCTCCTCTGCTGAGTTTCGGTCAGCAGCAGGAGGTCAGACTTGTGTCTGTGGCAGAAGCATCCATTTTGTGGATCTGAGGCTCTTTTAAAAATCAACCGCGTTTCAGTAAAGTAACATGTCTTCTCCCTCTAGAGGGGTGGAATGCTATTTCCGTCGACAGAACTGTTGAGGGGATAGTACTCCAAATCGTATGACACCTTACACGACATGTTTTGATAAAGCCAAACCAAAGTTGCTATATAACCGCGAGGATTATAAGGCACTTAATAGTATATGGTATGGCATTATCCCGGATCAGCTTGGGGAGTTGTTCCTGACAGCTGAAGACAGGCTCAGCTCATGCAGAGCTCCATCTCACATTAAACCAAGCACTCTGCCTCCAGGATTGATAAGGCCTTCCATAGAAGTGGCTCACAGGTTTATATGTGTCCAGATATAGGTTTAGATATAGGTATACTATATCTAAGCAAGAGGTGATTACACCCACTTG
The DNA here is from genome assembly GCF_964263255.1 of Lissotriton vulgaris. NCBI lineage: Eukaryota > Metazoa > Chordata > Amphibia > Caudata > Salamandridae > Lissotriton > Lissotriton vulgaris. The sequence goes on from NC_141693.1 coordinate 701,038,212, forward strand.
CCCCAGCTGAGTGATCAGCCAGTTGTGTCAATTTAAGAACCAGCCAGGGGTGGCAAAAGCTGTGCTTCAGCCCCTGGTAGGCCTTGGTGGCACCTATGCCCTGAGCACCTATAGTGCATGGTACAGGGGCTGACAAGGAGTCCATTTTCAATTGGGTTATGTACCTATAGTACATGGATGTGAATTTAGATAGAGAACAGCAGGCTGGGGGTCTGATTAGCAGGCCCACAGCCTCAGTAAGTCGAAAACCAGTGAAGCAAAAAGCAAAAATTGGGGTGACCATAGGATAGCAGACCCTACTCTCCTACACCCCCCCAAATGCAGGGACATTAAACCTAACCTTGACCAGATACGTTTTCATGTTCTAATTGGAAGTACCTGGAGAGACCATCTGCATTACCATGGTCAGTCCCTGGGCGGTGCTCCACTGTAAAGTCCATCCCCTGTAGGGAAATCGACCACCTGAGCAGTTTGGGATTTTCACCCTTCATCTGATTTAGCCACAAGAGGGGCTTATGGTCTGTCTGAATTTTGAAGTGAGTTCCAAACAAGTATGGCCTCAACCTCTTCAGGGCCCAAACCACAGGAAAGGCCTCCCTCTCAATAGCTGATCAACGTTTCTCCCTGGGGGTCAGCCTTCTGCTAATAAAAGCAATGGGCTGGTCTTGACCATCTGTATTCAGTTGTGAAAGCACAGCTCCCACCCCCAACTCAGAAGCATCTGTCTGTACAATGAACTGTTTGGAGTAGTCAGGACTCTTCCGGATAGGTGCAGAGCACATGGCCTTCTTCAGGTCATCAAATGCCTTTTGAAAGCTAACTGTCCACTGAACCTTTTTGGGCATCTTCTTGGATGTCAAGTCATTCAATGGTGTCACAATGGACCCATAGTTTTTCACAAATTTTCTGTAATACCCAGTCAGGCCCAAGAAGGCTCTGACTTGTGTCTGGGTAGTTGGAGGAGCCCAGTCCTGTATGGTCTGGATCTTGCTCTCCAGTGGTTGAACCTGACCCCCACCTACTAGGTGGCCCAGGTACACAACCCTGCTCTGCCCTATCTGGCACTTGGTAGCCTTGATAGTCAGGCCTGCCTTTTGCAGGGCCTCCAGAACCTTCTTCAGGTGGATCAGGTGATCCTCCCAGCTGGAGCTAAAGACAGCAATATCATCTAGATATGCTGCACAAAAGTCATCCAACCCAGCAAGTACTTGATTCACCAACCTTTGGAAGGTGGCAGGTGCATTCTTCAAACCAAAGGGCATTACCACAAATTGATAATGTCCACTAGGGGTAGAGAATGCTGTCTTGGCTTTTGACTCTTCAGCTAGTCTGATCCGTGAGTAGCCAGCTGTCAAATCAAATGTGCTCAGAAACTTGGCAGAAGTCAATTTATCAATGAGCTCATCTGCTCTTGGAATGGGATGAGCATCTGTCCTAGTGACAGCATTGAGACCTCCGTAGTCCACACAAAACCTCATTTCTCTCTTTCCATCTTTGGTATGAGGTTTTGGCACAAGGACCACTGGGCTAGCCCATGGGCTCTCTGATGCTCAATCACTCCAAGCTCCAACATCTTTTGCACCTCAGCCTTTATACAATCCCTGACATGGTCAGGTTGCCTGTAGATCTTATTCTTCACAGGCGGACTGTCACCGGTGTTCACCTCATGGGGGCACCAGTTAGTTTGACTGGGTGTGAGTGAAAACATATGTCTGTGGGCCTGCAACACCTGTCTGCAGTCCACCTGTTGCTGCTCAGTGAGGCTGCCAGCCAAGGGTACTCCATTAACTGAACCGTCATCAGGGTTCCGGGAAAGCAGGTCTGGGAGAGGGTCACTCTCTTCCTCCTGATCCCCATCTGTGGCCATGAGGAGACTCATGTCCTCCCTGTCAACAAATGCTTTCAAACGATTTACATGAAGCACCCTGTGGGGGCTCCTAGGGGATCCAAAGTCAACTACATAGGTGACTTCTCCCTTCTTTTCTACAATTGGGTAGGGTCCAGTCCATTTGTCCCGGAGAGCTGCTGGGGCCACTGGCTCCAACACCCACACCATCTGCCCTGGTTTGTACTCCACCAGAACAGCCTTTTGGTCATGCCAAGCTTTCTGTAATTCTTGACTGGCCTCCAGGTTTTTGGATGGTCTTTCCATATACTCAGCCATCCTGGAGCGGAGACCAAGTACATAGTCCACAACATCTAGCTTAGGCTTTTTGAGAGGTAACTCCCATCCTTCCTTCACCAAACATAGTGGACCCCTCACAGGGTGGCCAAACAAAAGTTCAAAAGGGCTGTAGCCAACCCCCTTCTGTGGGACCTCTCTGTAAGCAAAGAGCAAGCAGGGTAAAAGGGTGTCCCATTTCCGCCTAAGCTTCTCTGGTAATCCTTTTATCATTCCCTTGAGGGTCTTGTTGAATCTCTCCACAAGCCCATTGCACTGTGGGTGATAGAGTGTGGTAAACTTGTAGTTTACTCCACACTCCTTCCACATTGCCTTTAAGTATCCAGGCATGAAGTTGGTACCTCTGTCTGAAAGAACCTCCTTTGGAAAACCCACTCTTGAGAACACTGCAAGAAGGGCCTTTGCCACAACAGGTGCTGTTGTGGTCCTCAGGGGAATTGCTTCTGGATACCTGGTGGCATGATCCACTACCACCAGTATAAATCTGTGCCCAGATGCTGTTTGAGGATCCATGGGACCCACAATATCTATTCCAACTCTTTCAAAGGGTACCCCCACCACAGGTAGTGGTATCAGGAGGGCCTTTGTCGTGCCACCTGAGTTACCACTGGCTTGGCAAGTGACAAAGGAGTGACAAAACTCCTTGACATTTTCTGACATATGAGGCCAGTGAAAGTGAGGGACAAGCCTGTCCCAAGTCTTGTTCTGGCCTAAGTGTCCTGCAAGGGGAATATCATGGGCCAAGGTAAGAAGGAAGCCCCTAAACTTCAAAGCTATAACCAATCTCCTGGTGGCACCAGGCTTGGGGTCTCTAGCCCCTGAGTAAAGGTGTCCATCATCCCAATATACTTTATGGGCACCTTGAGTATTCCCTGCAGCCTCAGCAGCAGCTTGCTGTCTGAGGGGTTCAAGTGAAGGACAATCTAATTGGGCCTGCCCCAGGTCTGCTCTTGAGGGTCCCCCTGTCCCCAGAAACTCAACCTGGTCAGGCTCAAGTTCCTCTGAGACAGTCTCCTCTTGGACTGCAGAATCAGCTTCCTGTGAAGTCTGATCCTCAACCTGGGGCAAGTGGGAAGGCACAGCCTTAACTCTCTTGCTCCTTCTCTTGGGTTGTGGTTGGTCTAATGTTTCAAGATCCACCACTGGTTCAGGAAGGCACTTCTTAGCCTGAGACCTTGTCACTGCAAGGACATGAGCTGAAATCCCTAGCATTTTTGCATGAGTCCTGTACTCCACTTCTGACCAAACTGAGCTTTCAAGATCATTGCCTAACAGACAGTCTACTGGGAGGTCTGCACTTACCACAACTTTCTTTAGGCCATTTACCCCTCCCCAGGAGAAGTTCACAACAGCCACAGTATGTGTAGTAGTGGTGTTGCTAGCATTGGTCACTAGGTAATTCTCACCTAGTACAATCTGACCAGGGTCCACAAAGTCAGGTGTCACCATAGTGACACTGGCACAAGTGTCCCTGTAGACCTGAGCCAGTTTCTCATTTATCAAAGGCGTCTGCCTCTACTTGCCCAGGTTACTGGGTCTCACAGTAGTGGACAAAGATAAGTCCACATCATATAGGAGAACCGCCCGAGTAGGGACTCTTACTAGGCCAGATTCCATCTCAGTACCCAGGGTTAACCCTACTATAGCCTTTGGCTGTGTACCACCACTGCTAACTGTACTAGGGGGTGCAGGTGCTTTAGGAGCTGCAATGGTGGGGACTGGATTTTTCTTGGTGCATTCACTGCCCCAGTGTGAAACTGATTTGCAGGTATTACACCAAGGTTTCTTTGGGCCATCATTCTTCTTTTTCTTGTTTCCATTTTGGGAAACACCCTCCTTATTACTAGTTTGGGGGCCTGAAGACTTCTGGTCCTTTTCTTTATCTTTCTGATTCCCACCCTTCTGGTCTGTTTTCTTCTGGTCACCACCATGGTTCTGGGGTTTCTGCTTAATCCTTGTTCTGACCCATTTGTCTGCCTTCTTTCCCAATTCTTAGGGAGAGGTCAGATCAGAGTCAATGAGGTATTGATGCAACAGCTGGTTCTGACAGTTATTAAGGATCTGCTCTCTCATTATAAGATTGTACAATCCTGTATAGTATGAGACTTTACTTCCCTGCAGCCAACTCTCCAGAGCCTTAGTGGCACAATCAACAAAATCAGTCCAGTCCTGAGTCTGTGCTTTTTGGGTGTCTCTGAACAACAACCTGTATTGCTCAGTGGTTAGGGCAAACCCTTCAATAAGAGCACTCTTCAGGACAGAGTCGTTTTTGGCATCCTCAGGTCTAACTGTGAGGAGCCTATCCCTCCCTTTCTCAGAAAAGGAGTACCATAAAATTGCAGCCCACTGATCCTGAGGAACCTGCTGTACCATGCAGGCTCTCTCAAGAGCAGTCATCCATTTGTGGATGTCATCCCCTTCCTTGTAGGGAGGCACACTTTTTTGTCAGGTTTCTATTGTCATAGCCCCTGTATTTCTCTCTAGTATTATTGCTGCCACCAGTGGCATCTAAGCCAAACAACTTCTGTTCTCTTGCTAAAGCAAGTTTAGCTTGAGCCAAGGCTTTCTCTTCCCTCTCTATTTGGAGTTGGACAGCCCTCATCCTGGCCCTATGCTCTTTCCTCTGGGGGGAAGTCATTCCCCTTTGAGATTCTCTTGAGACACTAGAAATATGAGAGTCCCCTGATGGAGATCTCACGCTTCTGTTGCCTGTGAGAATTATGTTATGGGATTTGGGGAGGTGCTGGCCCTCTCCATTCCCATGTAGGTCTAAGTTGGCCTGGTTAAGCCTGGCAACTACAACCTGGTTACCCCTCTGATGCTGATCCTCAGGCTCATCTACTTCTGAGCCCTCTTCATCCTCTTCCTCATCTGGAGTTTTCTCATTCTCAGGGGTGTTCACTCCATCTCCTATGTCTAAGGGAATTGCACTCACCTTATCTAAGTCATCCTTTTCCAGGATGTCTATCAGGGAAGGAATGGTGGGGTTTTTACCCCTTTTTAGCCCCCTTGCAATGCACAAGGCACCAAAGTCTTTGTGGCTAAGTTTGTCATAGTTGGAAGTTGTTAGACCTGGCACCTTGGCGTGAGTCTCCCTTCCACTTTTTGCTGATGTGCCTCCGATGTTTGCTGGTTTTCCGATATTCAGGGCACTGCGCCACGGCTGATCCGTGCCGCAGTGCAAGTGCTCCCTACTGTAAAATTGTACATGCGATTGGTATCCATGATTGGTTCTTTGGATTTACTGTTAGTCCCTAGTAAAGTGCACGAGAGAGTGCCGGGGCTTGTAGATGCCAATACTGCTGGTGGGCCTGCAGCGCTGGTTGCGCCACCCACCGAAGCAGCCGTAAAGATGTGTCTGGGAACTGCGACCGCAGAACCCGCGTGCGGTCTCGTACTGTCACGCTAGCTGGGCAAGTGTCCCCACTTGCCAGCACCGACCCTTCCCTTGACTACATATTAGTCACCCCTATGGTAGGCCTGTGGGCAGGGTGCGTTGTAGGTGCAAGGTAGGGCAAGCCCTGAGATGCGTGGCCTGTCCTAGTAGTGACTTACAACGAAGACCGTATTTCACTATTGAAGGCTACCTGCTCCATTAGGCCAGACTGAGCTGCGAGGATTATTACACCCTATAATCCCCGCAGGCTCAAGGAGCATGGTAGCGAGTCATGTTTAGTATGCCTGAACTCAGGATGATAAAGTATTTCTTGTAGTCAAGTTTATTTTAGTATCCTGGGTTTGCAAATGCTACTTTTAGAAAGTTAGCATTTGCTTGCTTAACCATTTCAGCCCGCCTCTGCTGGTATGTGTATCTGACTGTCTGGGATGTGTGAGTGACAGGGCTGGAGGGATGACAGGTGGTGAATGCGCAGATTACACCTTAGTGGGAGGTAGGAGTGCCTCTTGACTCGAACTGTCACTGTGCTCGGCCACCACAATGCTGGCTCCACCCTCCTGGGGAGCGGCAGATGACTCTGCCGGCACCTGGCCCAGGAAGGGCGAAGCCCCCATCGACAAGGTACTCTGGCCACCCCTGTCCGGACAATGCTGGCTCCACCTCCTGTGGGGCGTCTGATGCGCCTGCCCCTCACACTGAAAGCAGAAGCCGGAGTACACCCGCCGGGGTACTCCAGAACTGAGAGTGGCTATGCAAAGGCCCCCCTGGCCTGCGAGAACAAAAGAATTGGCCTATAAAAGAAGGAGCCCGGCTCCTTGAGAATTAGATCCGGTTTGGGCCACAGAAGGACTCTGCCCGACGAGAAGGACCGTGAGAGACAAGGAAGGGTGCTGACTCTTGCCGGTGTCTGGTGCCTTGCTGCTGAAGGAGAGACAGGAGAAAAGACTACGAGAAGACTTTTGCTTTACTTTGTGCCAAACTCTGCTGAAGAGATCTCCAAGGGCTTGCAACTGAACTTGCCCCCTGACCAGCGTCCCAGGACCAGTGGACGCTAACCCCCTTAGAAGAAAGCGACTGCGGGTGCTGACCATCGCCGCAGTACCGACAGAGGAATCTCCTCTAAGACATCAACGCCCTCCCGACCACCGTGACCGGGGCCCAAAGCAACAGCGAGAGCAAAGTAAGGACCAGCCGCCGCTGGCCCGAACACCGTGACCGCCACTGCACCGGGAGCCCGAGAGCAAAGTGAAGGAGGACCCGTCCGGTCCGAGCTCTCGAGGTGACTGCATAGCGAGCAGTCACTCACCTGCAAGGACGGGCAGTTGCCCTACGAGAATCCACCAAGTCGGTAGCCTGCCCGACAGCCCAGCTGTGAGCCCACAGCTGCACCGACATTTGGCTGGGTACGTCCTGCACTAGGGGACCGTACTGCCACTTGTCACCGCCGCACAACCGCCGCCTCCAGGGTCGGAGCGGACGACGAGGAGAGGACCCGGCCGCCACAGAACACCGCTGCCCCGGATGACCAGTGACCTGCTCGGCTGAAGAGCCGCAACGATCAGCGATCCCGGGAAGGCAACGCGACGTGGGACAGATCCCCTGGAAGCCGCCGGCTCCACAAGAACTTTGGTTAACACCGGCCTACGGGCCTCAAAGAGAACTGCATAAGAACTGTGGTAACCTGAACTAAGTAAACTTGCAACCGTTATCATAAAGTACGTTGACTGTATTCACAAGCCTGCTTAAAATCTATATAAAGATATATATTTTTTTACAGAATACAGTCTGGTCTCGTTGTGTGGTGGGTTGGTTGTAAAGGTGTACTATTGCAAGTGTTTAACCCTATGTGCCCCAAAGATTAGCCTACGACTGCTTAAGCCACACTACCTAGAGGGTAAGCAGAGGTTGTCTGGAAGGTAACCCTCAGCCCTGACGAGGAAGAGAGAGTCCCTGCTGGTCGCTAGTGTTGCACTGCGCCAACTAGAGCCTCCCCCTTCCTACATCGGACGCAGCGGTGAGGATTTCGAATTTACACTGCGATATCTATACCTGAGCTTCTGACCACTACACAAGGATTACGGTCCAGTTACTTAGCCACAGACTTTGCTTTTTGAATTTTGCCGAAAGAAGATTCCGAGTGCAGAAACCATGCCGGGCACAAAGAGCCTGGATGGAGCGGAGTCCACGACCTCCGAGGTGTTGGAGGTGGAGTGGGACCCCACCAAAGTGGATAAATATTCCAGGGACGAACTGAAGTTCTTTTGCAAGAAACTCAAGGTCCCGCACGCTGGCTGCAAAAACAAGACCCAGCTCTCCAAGGCCCTGAAAGCCTGGATAGAGTCCCGAAAAACCCCGGAGGAGCAAGATGTCCTCGCCGAGCAGAATGCGACGGAGGAGCAGAATGCACTTGGGGATCTGATCGATCTCGAGAGGCAAGACAGCGAGCACAGCTTTGGTAAAGGCCTGTCGCCAGAGGAGCTGGCGGACAGGAAGGAAACGAGGAATCACGAAAGAAAGCTGGCAGAATTGAAAATCCAGCTGGAGCTTGAAACGAAAAGAATGGCGCTGGAAGAGCGAAAGCACCAGATGGATTATGAAGTGAAAATGAGGGAGATAAGTCTCAAGGAGAGAGACTTGGATCGTCCTCCCTCTGGTGGCAGCACATCGCCAGTGCAGGTAGAGTCAAGAGTGCACATCCCGAAGGACGTAGTTAAGGAGTTCTTTAAGGGGGATGACATAGGACAGTGGTTTAGGGCATACGAGGTAGCCATGTCCTCCCACCGGGTCCCTGACAAGGATTGGGGAGCGGGGTTGTGGGGAAGGTTCCTTAGCGAAGGGAGAGATACCTTGCTAGATTTGCCCGTTGAAAATCAGAGATCCTATGCCCACATGAAAGAAGCTTTAATGAACAGGTACGGGCTTACCCCTGAAATGTATAGACAGAAGTTTAGGGCATGTACTAAGCGGCCTGGGAATACGTATGTGGAGTATGTGACTTACTTTTGCAGAGCGCTGGATGGTTGGGTGAAAGGTAACAAAGTTAATGATTTTCAAGGTCTCTTTGATTTAATTGCATGGGAGCACTTGTCTGATCACTGTTTTCCTGAGTTACGCCAACACCTGATCGATAGCAAGCTGTCCAACCCGAGGAAGCTTGCTGAGGAGGCGGACCGCTGGCTCAGCACCAGGGTCCACAAGGGTCCCGTGGGAGACTCCGCCAAGAGTGGGCAGGGTCCCCAGCAGAAGAGTGGGGGGGACAAGGGGGGAAAACAGAAAGGGTTCCAAAAAGGCCCCCAAAGTAGTTCCCAAGGGAACCCGCAGCAGGGTTCTCAGCCTCCCCCACCCCCGAAGCAGAATGGGGCCCCGACAGGTAAACCTGTTCCAAAGGGGCCCTTCAATTGTTTCAAATGTGGCGAGCCGGGGCACATATCCAGTGACCCCAAGTGTCGCCTATTTGGAAAACCCGCACCCACTGGTGCTCCGCCCCGACAAGTGACTAGCGTTCACCTGGGAGAAGAAATGATGGTCCCGGGGGGTGGAGATCCCGTTCACATGACCCTGGTCTCGTTAGGAGACAGCGAGATGATCCCTACGAACTACCTGCCCTCTAACACTAAAAAATATGGGCAGGTGGTGATCATCAATGGTAAGGAAGCCGAGGCTCTTAGAGACACAGGAGCCAGTGTGACTGCAGTGAGGCAGCACCTGGTGTCTCAGGAGCAGGTTGTACCCCATGCCTACTGTAGGGTTATCAACGCTGATAATTCTGAGAGTCAGTGTCCGATGGCTCAAGTTCCCTTCGAGTGGGGGGGGGGTCTCTGGTACTCTGCAGGTCTGTGTGAGAAAAACCATGCCTGTTGACTGTTTGCTAGGGAACGACTTGGAGCACTCCCCTTGGGAGAAGGTGGAGAAAACGACTCACCTGCGGATGGTGGGTCTGCCTGACTGGGCGTGCGTGACCACCCGGTCGATGGCAGCCAGTAGGGGTGATCGAGAGGTCCTGGGGCCTGAAGGAGAGGCCCAGGAACCGGCCTTAGGGAGGAGGCGCAGGGGGCGCGGGAAACCGGCCCCTGAAGTTCCTACGGTCCAGGAGGAGGCAGACCTTGAGGGGGATGCCCTGGAGCCTACAGGGGAACAGATCGCCGAACTGGGGGACCTGCCTGAGCTGACCCATTGGCAGCAAGAAGGAGGACCCTGCAGGGAGGAATTCTGCAGGGAGCAGAAAGAATGCCCTTCTCTCGTGGGTATGCGGCAGCAGGCTGCAGACCAGGCCAATGGTGTTCAGGCCAAAACACATTACGTGGACTGGGAGAACGACCTCCTGTATTCGGAGCCTAAGGCTGCTGAACCTGGGTCAGCCCGTGTGCTGGTGGTACCCCAGAAGTTCAGAGCCTTCCTACTGGGTCTGGCTCATGATGTGCCTTTAGCAGGACATTTGGGGATGGACAAGACCTATGACAGGCTTGTCACCCACTTTTACTGGCCCCAAATGCATAAGAGCTCGGATGCTTATTGCAGAACCTGTCCAACTTGCCAGGCAAGTGGGAAGACGGGAGGGAAGAACAAGGCTCCCCTCCAACCCTTCCCTGTGGTCGGTACGCCATTCCAGCGAGTGGGTATTGACATCGTTGGGCCTCTGGACCCCAAGACAGCCATGGGCAACAGGTTCATCCTGGTCTTGGTGGACCATGCCACCCCGTACCCTGAAGCCATCCCTCTGAGGACAGTGACGGCTCCCGTGGTGGGGCGTGCACTGATGGGAATTTTCTCACGAGTAGGATTCCCTCTAGAGGTGGTGAGCGACAGGGGGACCAATTTCATATCGAAGTATATGAGGTCCCTTTGGCAAGAGTGTGGCGTAACGTATAAGTTCACCACGCCTTACCATCCCCAAGGTAACGGGTTGGTTGAGAGATTCAACCGAACCCTGAAAGGCATGATCATGGGCCTGGAAGGTCCGATGAGGCGTAAGTGGGACGTCCTCTTGCCATGCCTGCTTTTTGCATATCGCGAGGTACCACAGAAGTCCCGAGGGTTCAGCCCCTTTGAACTGCTGTACGGCCACCCCGTGAGAGGACCACTGAGTTTGGTAAAGGAAGGCTGGGAGCAATCTCCCAGGAAACCTCCCCAGAATGTATATAGCTACATGCTGGCCTTCAGAAACCAAACCAGACGCTTCAGACAACTTGCCGAGGCAAATCTGGAAGCGAGCCAGGAGGAAATGAAGCGGTGGTACGATCAGAATGCCACTCTGGTCGAGCTTCAGCCTGGACAGGAGGTGTATGTCTTGGCCCCAGTGGAGCCCTGTGCCCTTCAGGATAAGTGGACAGGACCATTTGAGGTTGTGGAGCGCAAGAGCCCCGTGACATACTTGGTGGACATGAAGACGCCCAGGAACCCTTTGCGGGTCCTACATGTCAACCGCCTCAAGCCCCACTTGCGAAGGTCCGAAGTGGGCATGTTGTTGGCAACCGATGACGGAATGGAGGAGGAGTCGGAGCCTCTTCCTGACCTCTTGGTGGCCTGTGAGAAGGATGGGTCAGTGGATGGAGTTAACCTCTCACCCTCCCTGACCGCCGAACAACAGGAGGACTGCCGCCAGTTGCTGGGGCAGTTTTCAGACCTGTTCTCCCTGGTTCCGAGTGTCACAGATTGGTGCGTCCATGATGTGGACACTGGAGACAGCTTACCTGTGAAGCATAAGGCTTACAGGGTAACTGACAGGGTACGGGCCTGCATCAAGGAGGAGGTCTCCAAGATGCTTGCCCTCGGGGTGGTTGAGTCTTCCAGCAGTCCTTGGTCCAGCCCCGTGGTCTTGGTTCCGAAGGCTGCTGCGCCGGGAGCCACACCCGAACTCCGGTTCTGTGTGGACTACAGAGGACTCAATTCAGTCACGAAGACTGACGCGCACCCCATCCCCAGAGCTGACGAGCTCATTGATCGGCTAGGGGCTGCCCGGTTTCTCAGCACGTTTGATTTGACGTCTGGGTACTGGCAGATCGCCTTGACTGATGGGGCAAAGGAGAGGTCGGCATTCTCAACACCAGATGGGCATTTCCAGTTCCGGGTTATGCCATTTGGGATGAAGAATGCCCCTGCCACCTTTCAGAGATTGGTCAACCAGGTGTTGGCTGGACTGGACGAGTTCAGTGCCGCCTACCTGGATGACATTGCAGTGTTCAGCGGTACCTGGCCCGAACACCTGCGACACCTCTGGGAAGTGTTGATGGCCCTGCGCAGAGCAGGCCTCACAATCAAGGCAAGCAAGTGCCAGATTGGGCAGGGTTCCGTGGTGTACTTGGGACACCAAGTTGGGAGTGGCAAGGTAGCCCCCTTGCAGCCCAAGATCGAAACCATCCTGGCTTGGGAACCCCCCAAGACCCAGACTGCAGTGAGAGCCTTCCTGGGGCTCACTGGGTATTACAGGAGGTTTGTCAAGGGCTATGGCACGATCGTGACCCCCTTGACAGAGCTGACTTCGAAGAAGCAGCCCAGGAATGTGATTTGGACTGACACCTGTCAGAAGGCTTTTGACACCCTGAAGACTGCCATGTGCACGGCGCCCGTGCTCCTGGCTCCTGATTTCTCCAAGGAATTCATAGTGCAAACAGACGCTTCAGAGCATGGTGTAGGGGCTGTTCTTTCACAGATGACTGAGGAGGGCTTTGACCAACCCGTAGCCTTCATAAGTCGGAGGTTACTTCCACGGGAAAGTAGGTGGAGTGCAATAGAGCGTGAAGCATTTGCTGTGGTCTGGGCGCTGAAGAAGCTAAGACCCTACTTGTTTGGGTCTCACTTCCGAGTTCAGACGGACCACAGGCCCCTCAGATGGTTGATGCAAATGAGGGGTGAGAACCCGAAACTGTTGAGGTGGTCCATTTCTCTACAGAGTATGGACTTTACGGTGGAACACCGCCCTGGCACCGATCACGCCAACGCTGACGGTCTGTCCAGATTTTTCCGCCTTAGTGATGTGGAACTCCCTGGGGAAGGGTAGTTCCCCCCACATTTCAGCTGGAGGGGACACATGTTAGACCTGGCACCTTGGCGTGAGTCTCCCTTCCACTTTTTGCTGATGTGCCTCCGATGTTTGCTGGTTTTCCGATATTCAGGGCACTGCACCACGGCTGATCCGTGCCGCAGTGCAAGTGCTCCCTACTGTAAAATTGTACATGCGATTGGTATCCATGATTGGTTCTTTGGATTTACTGTTAGTCCCTAGTAAAGTGCACGAGAGAGTGCCGGGGCTTGTAGATGACAATACTGCTGGTGGGCCTGCAGCGCTGGTTGCGCCACCCACCGAAGCAGCCGTAAAGATGTGTCTGGGAACTGCGACCGCAGAACCCGCGTGCGGTCTCGTACTGTCACGCTAGCTGGGCAAGTGTCCCCACTTGCCAGCACCGACCCTTCCCTTGACTACATATTAGTCACCCCTATGGTAGGCCTGCGGGCAGGGTGCGTTGTAGGTGCAAGGTAGGGCAAGCCCTGAGATGCGTGGCCTGTCCTAGTAGTGACTTACAACCAAGACCGTATTTCACTATTGAAGGCTACCTGCTCCATTAGGCCAGACTGAGCTGCGAGGATTATTACACCCTATAATCCCCGCAGGCTCAAGGAGCATGGTAGCGAGTCATGTTTAGTATGCCTGAACTCAGGATGATAAAGTATTTCTTGTAGTCAAGTTTATTTTAGTATCCTGGGTTTGCAAATGCTACTTTTAGAAAGTTAGCATTTGCTTGCTTAACCATTTCAGCCCGCCTCTGCTGGTATGTGTATCTGACTGTCTGGGATGTGTGAGTGACAGGGCTGGAGAGATGACAGGTGGTGAATGCGCAGATTACACCTTAGTGGGAGGTAGGAGTGCCTCTTGACTCGAACTGTCACTGTGCTCGGCCACCACAATGCTGGCTCCACCCTCCTGGGGAGCGGCGGATGACTCTGCCGGCACCTGGCCCAGGAAGGGCGAAGCCCCCATCGACAAGGTACTCTGGCCACCCCTGTCCGGACAATGCTGGCTCCACCTCCTGTGGGGCGTCTGATGCGCCTGCCCCTCACACTGAAAGCAGAAGCCGGAGTACACCCGCCGGGGTACTCCAGAACTGAGAGTGGCTATGCAAAGGCCCCCCTGGCCTGCGAGAACAAAAGAATTGGCCTATAAAAGAAGGAGCCCGGCTCCTTGAGAATTAGATCCGGTTTGGGCCACAGAAGGACTCTGCCCGACGAGAAGGACCATGAGAGACAAGGAAGGGTGCTGTCTCTTGCCGGTGTCTGGTGCCTTGCTGCTGAAGGAGAGACAGGAGAAAAGACTACGAGAAGACTTTTGCTTTACTTTGTGCCAAACTCTGCTGAAGAGATCTCCAAGGGCTTGCAACTGAACTTGCCCCTGACCAGCGTCCCAGGACCAGTGGACGCTAACCCCCTTGGAAGAAAGCGACTGCGGGTGCTGACCATCGCCGCAGTACCGACAGAGGAATCTCCTCTAAGACATCAACGCCCTCCCGACCACCGTGACCGGGGCCCAAAGCAACAGCGAGAGCAAAGTAAGGACCAGCCGCCGCTGGCCCGAACACCGTGACCGCCACTGCACCGGGAGCCCGAGAGCAAAGTGAAGGAGGACCCGTCCGGTCCGAGCTCTCGAGGTGACTGCATAGCGAGCAGTCACTCACCTGCAAGGACGGGCAGTTGCCCTACGAGAATCCACCAAGTCGGTAGCCTGCCCAACAGCCCAGCTGTGAGCCCACAGCTGCACCGACATTTGGCTGGGTACGTCCTGCACTTGGGGACCATACTGCCACTTGTCACCGCCGCACAACCGCCGCCTCCAGGGTCGGAGCGGACGACGAGGAGAGGACCCGGCCGCCACAGAACACCGCTGCCCCGGATGACCAGTGACCTGCTCGGCTGAAGAGCCGCAACGATCAGCGATCCCGGGAAGGCAACGCGACGTGGGACAGATCCCCTGGAAGCCGCCGGCTCCACAAGAACTTTGGTTAACACCGGCCTACGGGCCTCAAAGAGAACTGCATAAGAACTGTGGTAACCTGAACTAAGTAAACTTGCAACCGTTATCATAAAGTACGTTGACTGTATTCACAAGCCTGCTTAAAATCTATATAAAGATATATATTTTTTACAGAATACAGTCTGGTCTCGTTGTGTGGTGGGTTGGTTGTAAAGGTGTACTATTGCAAGTGTTTAACCCTATGTGCCCCAAAGATTAGCCTACGACTGCTTAAGCCACACTACCTAGAGGGTAAGCAGAGGTTGTCTGGAAGGTAACCCTCAGCCCTGACGAGGAAGAGAGAGTCCCTGCTGGTCGCTAGTGTTGCACTGCGCCAACTAGAGCCTCCCCCTTCCTACAGAAGTTGCCTTTGTAAGGTCAACTGTCACAGGGGCAGAGTCTGAAGCTCTTCCTGTGTCAGACATGACTGCTAGTGAGGTGCAAGTGGTGCACTTACCTACACTAAGTGTTTTCCTACTGTACCTTGCTAGTGAGTTGTAGTCAGGGTGTGCTAATCCCTTTAATCTACAACTACTAAGTTCAGTAGAACTTAAATATGCTAAGCTTTTGATTTATATGTAGCTAAGGTACTTGATGTGATCTTTCAATTTGATAAAAAGATTGCAATGGTAAAACAACAGCAAGCTCAAATCCGCACCGCTGCACACCAATGTGAGAAGTTGGCCTGATATATGATGTTTCCAATTCTGGAACCACCTTGTATCAGTCCAAACAATCCCTTATGGTGTCTGGTTGTAAGTCAACCTTATAGACAAGCTATCTTAATGGTAGCATAGACTAAGCAGCCTTAAAGGCTAAACTCAAGAGGTCTTGTTAAGCAAGCTGTTTTACCAATCACAATCCTGTAATATCAAATGAAAGGACACCACACAAGTATATATTATAAACATATATGTGTTTATTTCTAAAATAATCCCCAGTACTCTTTATGAGCAAGGGGCACAAGCGTTAAATCAAAAGCACAATATGACATACAAAGTTTCACAATTATGGATGAGGGCGGGTGGCCACTCAAACCATATATTAAGAAAGTGGTATAAGAGATACCAATCGAACAGTGGTTAGGCCTAGGGCCTAGGGAATCGCTAGGATTCAGTCGGGACAAGCAATGCTGAAGTCGGGAAAAGGCCGCGGCATTCGGGTGCCGCGCTTAAAGCACACGCATGCACCAATGCAAAGTCAATGGTGCGTAAAAGTTACACAAATAGAGTTTAAGGATACTTCTGCTGAACCTAGATGGACAAAACTTTAGACACAGACCCTAGAGGTGTGTACCAGTGTGGGAACACCGGCGTTTCTGAGTTACCTCACCCACAGGAAGAGGGTGCATGGGGTAGAAGTGGCATTGGGTTTCGTCACGCAGGTTGTTGGGGCTTGAAGCTGAAGATGCTGCAGGCGATGTGAAGGAGAAGTGTCCGGTGTGATCCAAGGGTGGATCAGATTAGAAAAGTACCTGAAAGCAGAGGGGACAGAGTCTGGGTCACTCAGCAGTGACCTGGGTGGAAAAAGAACGGAACCAGGCAATGTCGGGCGCAATCAGGTGGTTGTCGAGGAGCTTCTCTCCGCTGCCACGTGGGCTCTGGGGCATCTGCGACGTCCAGGAGCGGGTAACGAGCTGTCCCACGCAGGCTCTCACCGTCGGTGCTGTCGGCTTCAAGAACGGAGAAAACAACACTTGGCAAGAGCAATCCACGCAGGACTCAGGACTGGAAGATTGCTTCTCACTCGGACCAGGAGGGTCAGAGCGGGGGCTCCTTTTCAGAGGAGCTGGTGCAAGTCTGGAGCAACCAGAATCACAAGTCGTATTTAGGTTTTCGCCGGCACAAGGGCCACAAGCCAGCTGGCAAGTGACCGGGCCAACTCGTCGAGCCAAAGAAAGCAGAAGGGCCCCATGCAGCACTCGTCGAGTGTAGAGGGGTGAGCTTCGGTGCAAAAGTGGCTCAGGGTTGGGGCTTCTCAAACCCCGGTGCACAGCTTCGAGGGTCACTCGTGGGCTGCACAGTCAGCGTCTCATGGTCTTTTCAAGATGGCGTGCCCCACACTTCCGGTCGCCTCCACAGGTCTCAGCTCTGCAGGGACTGTGGATCGGGCTGTAAGAAGGCAGGCAAGCTTGATCTCGTCAATCTCTGTCACTCGATTCCGGCGGGAACTGCAACAAAGCATACGTCGAGGTGCTGGAGGGTGCCTGTTTGCACAGGGTGGTCACTCCTTTACCGCAAGGGAGATTCTTCAGTCTTCTACGTTGAGTAGGATGTAGAAGGGTCCAGAGTTTTGTTTCAAATGTTTCATCAGGATTATCTGAGTGCGTTGGCACTGCTCCCATTCTTATACCAATCTAGGGGGCTGGATTACCTGCTAGGTCCCCTCCTATGGGTGGGACCCAGGAAGGGGGTGGATACACCCCTTTCCTTTGATCCAGGCCACGCTGGGACTGGGGCTGGCCGGATTATGCAAGGGGCAGCCTTGTGCGCCCCAGGCAGTGTCTGGTTTCTTTCAAACCTCCCTGCTACAATCCACTATCTCCTGTCTGGGGTGGTGTAACACCGCCCTGCGACAGGAAAGCCTTTGTCCAGGCCTCCTCTGCTGAGTTTCGGTCAGCAGCAGGAGGTCAGACTCGTGTCTGTGGCAGAAGCATCCATTTTGTGGATCTGAGGCTCTTTTAAAAATCAACCGCGTTTCAGTAAAGTAACATGTCTTCTCCCTCTAGAGGGGTGGAATGCTATCCCCGTCGACAGAACTGTCGAGGGGATAGTATTCCAAATCTTATGACACCTTACACGACATGTTTTGATAAAGCCAACCCAAAGTTGCTATATAACCGCGCGGATTATAAGGCACTTAATAGTATATGGTATGGCACTATCCCGGATTTTTCTGGATTTGGTAGAGCGCAACAGCTACCCCGGCAAAGGGGTGTCCCGGCGCTAAGAACAGACAAACTAAACTGAGGTGGGGGGGAGGGGGAAACTAGGCGGCAGGGAAAAGGTGAGTCTTGATTGCTTTACGGAAAGCAGGGAGGGAGTCAATAGTTCGGATGCTAAGGGGGAGATCGTTCCACAGTTTGGGGCCAAGGACCCCAAAGGAGCGGCCTCCGGCTCGGCAAAGTCGAAACCTAGGAATTGACAGGAGGAGTTGGTTGGCAGAACGAAGAGCACGTCCAGGAACGTAGGGTTGGACAAGGCTTCGAAGCAGAGGGGGGCTTCCCAGTTTCACGATCTTAAAGATCATGACTAAGGCCTTGAATTGGATTCTGTGGTCCACGGGTAGCCAGTGGAGCTTGCGAATGGTGGCTCTGGCTGAGCACCTCCGTGGCAGGCCAACCAACGTTCTCGCTGCCGCATTTTGAACGCGTTGGAATCTGGCTGTTTCCGCTTTATTAGCTCCCAACAGGAGAACGTTAGCGTAGTCCAGGCGTGATAGAATGGTGGCCTGGATTATGAGCTGGCGGGCCTTGGCATCGAAGAGCCCAAGTATGGGCCTGAGGTTCCTTAAAAGGCCTATGCAGGTGGCTGCCACCTTTTTAGTATGGGACTGGAAACTAAGGTTGGCATCAACCCAGACTCCCAGATTTTTCACACAGTTTTTGGGGAGTGGGGTGTCGCCTAGGGATGACGGCCACCAGTGCTCATTCCAAAGGCTGGTGTTGCGGCCCAGGAGGAGCACCTCGGTTTTCCCGGCGTTGAGTTGGAGGTAGTTGTCCGTCATCCAGCGGGCCACAGCAGACATACCCCCTTTGAAGTTGGATGCCACGAGGGACGGGCTTTCCGAGAGGGTGACAACCAGCTGGGTGTCGTCCGCATATGATACCAGCGTGAGCCCCCATTCTCTAGCCACGTCCGTGAGTGGCTGGACGTATAGGTTAAAGAGGGAGGGGCTCAGCGCTGAACCCTGGGGGACCCCCTGAGCGATGGGGATCAGCTTAGGGAGTTGTTCCCGACAGCTGCAGACAGGCTCAGCTCATGCCAGAGCTCCATCTCACATTAAACCACGCACTCTGCCTCCAGGATTGATAAGGCCTTCCATAGGAGTGGCTCACAGGTTTATATGTGTCCAGATATAGGTTTAGATATAGGTATACTATATCTAAGCAAGGGGTGATTACACCCACTTGCCCCAGCTGAGTGATCAGCCAGTTGTGTCAATTTAAGAACCAGCCAGGGGTGGCAAAAGCTGTGCTTCAGCCCCTGGTAGGCCTTGGTGGCACCTATGCCCTGAGCACCTATAGTGCATGGTACAGGGGCTGACAAGGAGTCCATTTCCAATTGGGTTATGTACCTATAGTACATGGATGTGAATTTAGAGAGAGAACAGCAGGCTGGGGGTCTGATTAGCAGGCCCACAGCCTCAGTAAGTCGAAAACCAGTGAAGCAAAAAGCAAAAATTGGGGTGACCATAGGATAGCAGACCCTACTCTCCTACAGCCAAGGAAAGCAGAAGGGCCCCACGCAGCACTCGTCGAGTGTAGAGGGGTCAGATTCGGTGCAAAAGTGGCTCAGGATTGGGGCTTCTCAAACCCCGGTGTACAGCTTCCAGGGTCACTCGTGGGCTGCACAGTCAGCGTCTCGTGGTCTTTTCAAGATGGCGTGCCCCACGCTTCCAGTCGCCTCCACGGGTCTTAGCTCTGCAGGGACTGTGGATCGGGCTGTAAGAAGGCAGGCAAGCTTGATCTCGTCGATCTCTGTCGCTCGAGTTCCGGTGGGAACTGCAACAAAGCAGACCTCGAGGTGCTGGATGGTGCCTGTTTGCACAGGGTGGTCACTCCTTGACCACAAGGGAGATTCTTCAGTCTTCTACGTTGAGTAGGATGTCGAAGGGTCCAGAGTTTTGTTTCAAATGTTTCATCAGGATAATATGAGTGCGTTTGCACTGCTCCCATTCTTATACCAATCCAAGGGGCTGGATTACCTGCTAGTTCCCCTCCTATGGGTGGGACCCAGGAAGCGGGTGGATACACCCCTTTCCCTTTGATCCAGGCCGCGCTGGGACTGGGGCTGGTCTTCCCCAGAACCGGTTTGGCCGGATTATGCAAGGGGAAGCCTTGTGCTCTCCAGGCAGTGTCTGGTTTCTTTCAAACCTCCCTGCTACAATCCACTATCTCCTGTCTGGGGTGGTGTTACACCTCCCTGCGACAGGAAAGCCTTTGTCCAGGCCTCCTCTGCTGAGTTTCGGTCAGCAGCAGGAGGTCAGACTTGTGTCTGTGGCAGAAGCATCCATTTTGTGGATCTGAGGCTCTTTTAAAAATCAACCGCGTTTTAGCAAAGTAACATGTTGTCCCCTTCTAGGGGGTGGAATGCTACCCCCGTTGCCGGGACTGGCGAGGGGGTAGTATTCCAAATCGTATGACACCTTACACGACATGTTTTGATAAAGTCAAACCAAAGTTAACATATAACCGCGAAGATTATAATGCACTTAATAGTATATGGTATGGCATTATCCCGGAACAGCTTAGGGAATTGGTCCCGACAGCTGCAGACAGGTTCAGCTCATGCTAGAGCACCATCTCACATAAAACCAAGCACTCTGCCTCCAGGATTGTTAAGGCCTGCCATAGGAGTGGCTTATAGGTTTATATGTGTCCAGATAGGTTTAGATATAGGCATACTATATCTAAGCAAGGGGTGATTATACCACCTTGCCCCAGCTGTGTGATCAGCCAGTTGTGTCAATTCTGGATAGCCAGCCAGGGGTGGCAAAAGATATGCTGCAGCCCCTGGTAGGCCTTGGATGCACCTATGCCCTGGGCACCTATAGTGCACTGCACAGGGACTGATAAGGTGACCCAAGCCAATTTAGTTATGCACCTAGGGTACATGGAATCCATTTTAAAGAGAGAGCAGATAGCCTGGGGCCTTGAGTAGCAGGCAACCAGGCCAACTAAGTCGAAAACCAGCTAAACACAAGGCAAAAAATCTGGGGTAACCATAGTCAGGTAGCCACCTTCCTACAGGGTGGATGGGTAACCCTACCAGCAAACTAATGCCCATAGGGTGGGGGACGGCTAACACTCACAGCATTGTCTACCCTACAGGGGGTGGATGGCTAAAACTACCAGAAATGTAATGCCTATAGGGGGTGGATGGGAAGTTCTACCAGCAATCTAATGCCCATAGGGTGAAGGATGGCTAACACTCCCAGCATTGTATACTCTATGGGGGGGGGATTTCTAACACTACCAGCAATGTAATGCCCATAGGGGGTGGATTGCTAACACTCCCAGCATTGTCTACCATCTAGAGGGGTGGATGGCTAACATTACAAGCAATCTAATGCCCACAGGGGAGGTGGAGGGCTAACACTCTAAGCATTGTTTACTCCATTCGGAGATGGATGGCTTTCGCTCCCAGCATTGTCTACCCTATAGGGGGTGGATGGCTAACACTACTAGCAATCTAATGCCCATAGGGGGTTGGATGGCTATCACTCACAGCATTGTGTACCCTATAAGGGGTGGATGGCTAACATTACCAGCAATCTAATACCCATAGGGGGATGGATGGTTAATACTCCCGGCATTGTCTACCCTATAGGGGAGTGGATGGCTAACACTCCCAGAAATCTTATGCCTATAGGGGTGGATGGCTAACCCTACCAGCAATCTAATGCCCATATGGTGGGGAATGGCTAACACTCACAGCATTGTCTACCCTATAGGGGGTGGATGGCTAACAATACCAGCAATGTAATGCCCATAGGAGGTGGATTGCTAACACTTCCAGCATTGTCTACCATCTAGAGGGGTGGATGGCTAACATTATCAGCAATTTAATGCCCACAGGGGAGGTGGAGGGCTAACACTCTAAGCATTGTTTACTCTATGCGAAGGTGGATGGCTAACACTCCTAGCATTGTCTACCCTATAGGGGGTCTTTGGCTAACACTATTAGCAATCTAATGCCCATAGAGGGTTGGATGGCTAACACTCCCAGCATTGTCTACCATCTAGAGGGGTGGATGGCTAACACTACTAGCAATCTAATGCCCATAGGGGTTGGATGGCTATCACTCCCAGCATTGTGTACCCTATAAGGGGTGGATGGCTAACATTATCAGAAATCTAATACCCATAGGGGGATGGATGGTTAACACTCCCGGCATTGTCTACCCTATAGAGGAGTGGATGGCTAACACTCCCAGAAATCTTATGCCTATAGGGGTGGATGGCAAACCCTACCAGCAATCTAATGCCCATATGGTGGGGGATGGCTAACACTCACAGCATTGTCTACCCTATAGGGGGTGGATGGCTAACACTCCCAGAAATACAATGCCTATGGGGGGTGGATGGGTAACCCTTCCAGCAATCTAATGCCCATAGGGTGGGGGATGGCTAACACTCACAGCATTGTCTACCCTATGGGGGTGGATGGCTAAAACTACCAGCAATGTAATGCCCGTAGGAGGTGGATTGCTAACACTCCCAGCATTGTCTACCATCTAGAGGGGTGGATGGCTAACATTACCAGCAATCTAATGCCCACAGGGGAGGTGAAGGGCTAACACTCTAAGCATTGTTTACTCTATGCGGAGGTGGATGGCTAACACCCCCAGCATTGTCTACCCTATAGAGGGTCTTTGGCTAACACTATTAGCAATCTAATGCCCATAGAGGGTTGGATGGCTAACACTCCCAGCATTGTATACCATCTAGAGGGGTGGATGGCTAACATTACCAGCAATGTAATGCCCATGGGGGGATGGATGGCTAACATTACTAGCAATCTAATGCCCACAGGGGAGGTGGATGGCTAACACTCCCAGCATTGTCTACCCTATAGGGGGTGGATGGCTAAGACTACTAGCAATATAATGCCCATAGGGGGTTGGATGGCTATCACTCCCAGCATTGTCTACCCTATATGAGGTGGATTGCTAACACTACCAGCAATCTAATGCCCATAGGGGGGGGTGGATAGTTAACACTCCCGGCATTGTCTACCCTATAGGGGAGTGGCTGGCTAACACTCCCAGAAATCTAATGCCTATAGGGGGATAAAAGGCTAACCCTACCAGCAATCCAATGCCCATAGGGTGGGGGGTGGCTAACACTCCCAGCATTGTCTACCCTATTTGCGGGCAGATGGCTAACACTACCAGCAATGTAATGCCCATAGGGGGGTGGCTGGCTAACACTCCCAGCATTGTCTACCATCTAGAGGGGTGGATAGCTAACATTACCAGCAATGTAATGCCCATGGGGGGGTGGATGGCTAACACTCTCAGCATTGTTTACCCTGTATGGAGGTGGATGGCTAACACTACCAGCACTCCAATGCCCATGGGGGGTAGATGGCTAACACTCCCAGATATCTAATGTCCATAGGGGGAGTGGATGGCTAACACTCCCAGCAGTGTCTACCCTATACGGGGTGGGTGGCTAACACTCCCAGCATTGTCTAGCCTATAGTAGTTGGCTAGCTAACACTCCCAGCATTGTCTACCCTATTTTGGGGCAGATGGCTAACATTACCCAGCAATCTAATGCCCATATTGGGGTGGATGGCTAACACTCCCAGCATTGTCTACCATCTAGAGGGGTGGATGGCTAACATTACCAGCAATCTAATGCCCACAGGGGAGGTAGAGGGCTAACACTCTAAGCATTGTTTACTTCATGCGGAGGTGGATGGCTATCACTCCCAGCATTGTCTACCCTATAGGGGGTGGATGGCTAACACTACTAGCAATCTAATGCCCATAGGGGGTTGGATGGTTATCACTCCCAGCATTGTCTACCCTATATGGGGTGGATGGCTAACACTCCCAGAAATATAATGCCTATAGGGGGTGGAGCGGTAACCCTACCAGCAATCTAATGCCCATAGGGTGCTGGAAGGCTAACACTCCCAGCATTGTCTATCCTATACGGGGTGGATTGCTAACACTACCAGTAATGTAATGCCAATAAGGGGTGGATTTCTAACACTCCCAGAATTGTCTACAATCTAGAGGGGTGGATGGGTAACATTACCAGCAATGTAATGCCCACAGGGGAGGTGGAGGGCTAACACTCTAAGCATTGTTTACTCCATGCGGAGGTGGATGGCTATCACTCCCAGCATTGTCTACCCTACAGGGGGTGGATGGCAAACACTACTAGCAATCTAATGCCCATAGGGGGTTGGATGGCCATCACTCCCAGCATTGTCTACCCTATATGGGGTGGATGGCTAACATTACCAGTAATCTAATGCCCATAGGGGGGTGGATGGTTAACACTCCCGGCATTGTCTACAATATAGGGGAGTAGATGGCTAACATGCCCAGAAATCTAATGCCTATATGGGTGGATGACTAACCCTACCAGCAATCTAATGCCAATAGGCTGGGAGATGGCTAACACTCACAGAATTGTCTACCCTATAGGGGGTGGATGGCTAACACTCCCAGAAATACAATGCCTATAGGGGGTGGATGGGTAACGCTACCAGCAATCTAATGCCCATAGGGTGGGGGATGGCTAACACTCACAGCATTTTCTACCCTATAGGGGGTGGATGGCTAATACTACCAGCAATGTAATGCCCACAGGGGGTGAATTGCTAACACTCCCAGCATTGTCTACCATCTACAGGGGTGGATGGCTAACATTACCAGCAATCTAATGCCCACAGGGGAGGTGGAGTGCTAACACTCTAAGCATTGTTTACTCTGTGCTGAGGTGGATGGCTAACACTCCACGCATTGTCTACCCTACAGGGGGTGGATGGCTAACACTATTAGCAATCTAATGCCCATAGAGGGTTGGATGGCTAACACTCCCAGCATTTTCTACCATCTAGTGGGGTGGATGGCTAACATTACCATCAATGTAATGCCCATGGGGGGATGGATGGCTAAAATTACCAGCAACCTAATGAACACAGGGGAGGTGAAGGACTGGGTTCTTTGGACCCAGCGGTGCCAGGGCACAACACCTGAAACCTTCGTGGGTAACCTGCTCCGGCGTACAAGTCACAGAGACACGGGACACTTCCTTCGGCGTCAAAGAGTCAAGGTTTATTTACTGCAGGGAACACAGAAGTCACAGGAAGTACATCGAGTGTAGTTCGGGGAGACTGCTTCAAATTGTATTTGTGGATCGCTCCTTTTATACAGTTTTTACCCATAGGATAACATGATACACAATAGTTTACAACCTGGTTCCCACAAGTCGCTCTCAGAGGGGTCGCTTAGATCACTTTGAAACACACAAGATCCGGAACATAAGTGCGGAAACATTTGGCGGTTCCCAACTGTAAAAACCCATCTTCCCACCATTAGCAAATTCCAATCAGCAGTAAAGTAGATCGAAATAGGAACGAAGACAGGTGCAGAGGAAGACGGAGACAGTAGGGAGATCGGAAAGGGTGTAAAAGGGGAGTGTCGAGAAGCACGAGATACAGGCATCAAAGGGACGTGCCTAATGAGATGCACGACTGAGACAATAAGCCCGTGCGGCAAGATGAGCCTCGAGCGGCGCCATCTGCCTTACAGTAGCATCCCCCTCGTCATAAAGACACTTACAAAGAACATGCGTCTTCCGCCATATCTTGGGAGTCCCAGGGTCGCGAAGCGGACAGCGTCCGTTCGCTGGCTACTTGAGGGCAAGAGACAAAATGGATGCCGTATCTAAGATGGAACCCGTGGGTACAGATGACAAACCCACATAACAAACGAACGGTTTAAGTTAGCACAGCGAAACTGCGCACACTTACAAAACTCGTCATTTGCGGTTCATAGATACTAGACTCGACCATATTCGTGCGAGTTAAAAACACCACTTACAATTGTCACGGAACCTCAGACGCTCCTTTTGCCCTCATGTAGGCAAGCACTAGTCGGAATCATACTCGATATTCATCAGACCATCAAGATGTCGTTGTAGCATAGCTCTGTCCAACCGAGTCCCCTTGGTAACAGATGGTTGTCTCATACACGTTGTAGCACAGAGGCCACATAAGGCAGGACCACACTGCACACAAAGGCAACACGTGAACAGGAACACTACCACAACCCCGATGATCGTCAGAATCTTCCAACCCCAAGTCGACACCAGGCCCCAAAACCAACCAAGTAGCGTCCAATCCCCTACATCCACGTGTATGGATTCGGAGATCTTGTGCAACTTCGAGATGGCTTGATAGACAGTAGGAGCATTATCTGGAATGAAAATGCAACAGCTCGAATGGATCACTTTACATACCCCACCGCGATCTGCTAAGACAACATCTAAAACCATACGGTTTTGTAATGTCATAAGTCTCTCCGCCTGAAGTTCTGTGGTGATATTACCAAGGGCACTGGCAGTAATGTTAGCTGTCGATTCTACCACTCGAGTCAAATGTCTCAGGTTCCTACTATTAACCATAGGTCCCCAAAACGGGAGGAAACCCTTGAAAAAGTCTCCTGCCTCTTGACCGGCAGTATCCTCTTCGCTAATTACGCCTCGTACAACTCTAGTCTTATGATAATCGGCATCTACAGTAAACGTCGGAGGCAACAGATTTGCAACAAAACATGAGCCCATGAAGTCTGCGGGCAACCATGTGTATGCACGATCATGACAGATAAAGTATGTACCCTTGGCAGCCAGAAACACAGGGGACGGGGACATTGGCAAAACGTAACTTTCAGTGCAAGCACTTACTCCAAGTGAGGCTTGCGAGCCACGACCCACAAGACAAAGATTACCAGTGTGGGGTACGACCCATATTGGAGACGAGCTTTTAAGCTGCTTTTCATTAATGAACATACTATATTCCCCTCTACTTAGGACCCTATAGGCTTGTACCTCTTCTTTAGGGATAAGAAAAGGATCATGGATCTCATCTTCCATCTCCTCTATTGCCATCGATAGCACCCACTGATACGAGGTAGGACCAGCGTTGGGGGAACGTTGTTCTGGAGTGGGGTGGAAACCCAGTGCGCTTCGAAGCATTGTTTGGAATGCTCGAGCTGACCCTTGGGAACTATACGGTAACACCAGATATGGAATTCCCTTACCCGTAGTATGTGGCATCAACCCACACACCCAACAATTAGTAGTGTTAACCACTAACTGATGCTGATGGAGGAGCTGGATAAAGGAATTGTTGCGGAATTCTACACGTCTAGCCTGTTCGTGTTCTGGTAACATATGAAAGGAATGAGGAGAAGCAGTAGAAGTAATGTTAGGGTAAGGAGTAGGAGTAGGGGTAGGAAGTAAGAAGTAAGACATAGTGTAATACACCCCACCCGCCAAAAATGCAGAAGCAGTTAAAAACAAAACAAACAACTGGGATACAAAACATTTCGTACGACTAAGTTTCTGCAGCTTGACTCTATATGCCTGAGCTCCTTCCAAATCATTCAGCTTCGAAAATGCCATTTCCCTACGACCGTCCGCAACGTTTCTTGACGCACTTCGTTCTGTGCAGCAATAGTCAATCCCCAGGAGTTCCTAGGAACCGACGGTCTTTAACCTAGTGTCAAGACCTACTGTCCAGAAGGAAGTACGCGCGCGGCCCTACGGCCCTCAATACACAATATGTATATATTAGCACAATATTTCTCAGCTGTGGAAGAAAAAGATACAAGGAAGAAGCTTGATATATATATATATACAAAACAATTTTCAATGATACGAATGTTCAAAGTTGATCATGGGAAACGAAGATATTGCAGTTATCAATTTCAGCAAAGCAAGCAAATTTTTATTTGTCCTTAGTGTGAGATCGCAAAGAATATCGATGTTTCCCGGGACGTGTCTGCACGTCGAACAAAGGATCTGTCGAAGAGACAGCGTCCTGCTGATCAGTTCGTTGGTCTGGTCTTGAGTCTCTTGCTGACAAATGTTCAACAGTGGCTTTCTGCTGCGCTGAGGGTTCTCCAACAAGCTGTGCGTCGCTAAAAGGTACAAACGCCGGCAATGTTTCTGTTTCTGTTGACGCAATGCCTTTCCTTACCCACGGGTCTGCCGACAAAGGAATAGGGACTCGCTTACAATGGGTAGCATGTACCCAATTTTTCCGCCCCTCAAGACGAACGGCAGTCCTCGTGGCCAGGAGCACCTGGTAAGGTCCGGTGAAGCGAGGGTCCAGATTGTTTTTTCGTGAAAAATTTCGGGTAACCACCCAATCTCCGGGCTGGAGCTGGTGGCCTGGACCCTCCGTCTGCGTCGGCAAGGCGTCGTAAACCTGTTGATGAATTAACCTCAGTTTAGCAGTCAAGTCATGTAAGTAATCAATCAACATCGGAAACTCAAGATCAGAGAATATTCCTGGCCTAGGAACCCCCCACACATTCGCAGGACGGCCGAACACTATTTCATAGGGACTGAGCCCTATTCGGGAGTGTACAGTCGCCCTAGTTGACAGTAATGCTAGAGGCAAAGCATCAGGCCACGAAAGTCCAGTCGTAGCTTGAATCTTCGCTAATTTTAGTTTAAGGGTGCCATTGTACCCTTCAACCAATCCAGCTGACTGGGGATGATTGGCGCTATGGAATTTCTGATTTATTCCAAGGCCCTTACACACACTCTTCATCACACTTCCAACAAACTCACTTCCGTTATCTGACCACACGACTCTAGGCATTCCATACCGAGGAAAGTATTCCTTCAGTAGGATTTTCGCAGTAGACAAAGCAGTATTGTCTTTGAGGGGATAGGCCTCGATCCATCGGGAGAATGCGCAAACCACAACCAAAACGTATTTCAGGTTATTGCATCGCTCCATATGGATGAAGTCCAATTGGATCACCTCAAAGGGATACAAAGGAGGAGCAAAACTGCCAGGGGGAGTTGGGGTTCCTTTGCCAGGATTGTACATTATACACACCATACAATTCTTCACCAAACGTTCAGCACACTTAGTAATTCCATCATTCTTCCACACATCAGCCAACAACTTGCAAATACCTTTCGCGCTAATATGTGCTAACCCATGTGCCATTTGCACAACGGCCAGTACATACGCATCAGGCAACATCCATCTTTTCTGATCTGACAAATCAATCCAGCAACCATTCACATCCAACCTTCCCGTACTTTCTTTCCACTTCATCTTTTCAGTGTCGGTGGCCTCATTCTGAATTGCTTTCACACTCTCTATAGTATTCTCACACATACTTGATTCTGTAGGCCACCTAACCGAATTCGTCACATACATTCGAGTGCTAAGGTTCCGGGCAGTCTCCTTAGCAATCTCATCTGCAAACGCATTACCACGACCAACATCATCCGTCACTTTACGATGCGCACTACATTTAACAATTGCAACTTGAGCAGGCAAAGTCAATGCATCCAAAAGATCGTTCACAAGCTGGCCATGCTGTATTTTCGTGCCATGTGACGTCAAGAAACCACGTTCTCGCCACAATCGTCCGAAACTATGCGCTACACCGAAAGCATACTGACTATCGGTGTACACATTCACACGTTTACCTTTTGCTAATACACATGCTCTAGTAAGAGCGATCAGCTCTGCAGCTTGGGCAGAATTCTGATTCAATCTCGCAGTCTCAACAACAGTATTCAATGTCACCACAGCATAAGCAGTAGTCACATCACCATTCGGCAATTTAAAACATGACCCATCCACATACAGGATGCCATCCGGGTCTTCCAATGGGGTGTTTTTAAGGTCCACACGACCTTTTGTTTCCTCCTCTGTCCGCAAGTAACAGTCATGTTCTGTTACTGCATCTGACTCTGCACTAATTGGTAACAAAGTTGCCGGATTTAGGACATTACAACGTTTTATCTGAATGTGGCTTGCCAAGAGCGTCAATTCGTACCCAGATAACCTCGCACTCGTCAAGTGCTGAGTTTTCGTACGGTTCAAAAGAGTATCGACTGCATGCGGAACCATCACCGTAAGCATATTATCCATGACCAATCCTGCTGATTGTCGGATGGAGACCGCAGCTGCCGCAGTTGCTCTCAAACAACTCGGCAATGCTCTAGCTACTGGGTCTAAGGTCGAGGAAAAATATGCACATGGACGTTGCTTACCACCAAAAGGTTGCGTTAAGACGCTTAAAGCACAACCTTCCCTCTCGTGAACATATAACGTGAACGGTTTACTGTAATCAGGGGTACCTAACACAGGAGCCGAACACAATGAATCACGTAATTCAGAAAAACTTTTCTGACATTCTTCCGTCCATGGTAAAGGAGTCGAAACATCCTTGCACGTAAGAGCCACCAATGGTTTCGCTAGCAATGAAAAATTAGGAATCCACTGCCTGCAGTACGATGTGATACCTAGAAAGGCACGCACATCTCTTTGGGTTTGTGGCACAGCCATGCGCGCAATCGCTGCAATTCTCTCTGGGGTCAATCTCCTTCCCTCCTTTGACAATAAGTGACCTAGGTAGGTTACTTCTTGACAACAATATTGGAGTTTAGAAGGTGACACCTTGTGATTTAACTCACAGAGATGTTGCAGCAACGACACTGTAGCAATTTTGCAAATGTCCTGAGTATCAGCAGCCACCAATAAGTCGTCGACGTATTGGATTAAAGCCGCACCAACCGGCAACCTAAACGCATCTAGTTGACCCTTCAAAGCTTGACTGTAAATCGATGGACTTTCACAGTAGCCCTGAGGAGCGCGTTTGAACCGGAAGCTACGTCCACCAAGAGAGAAACCGAAAAGGTCCCTGCTCTCTTCGGCAATCGGGATGCTGAAAAACGCATTTTTCAAATCAATCACCGAAAACCATGAAGCTGTAGCTGGAATCAGAGTCAGTAGCGCCGTAATGTCAGGCACAACAGGGAATTGAGGAACCACAATTTTATTCACCTCCCGTAAATCGATAACAAAACGATAAACAGGCGGTTTGGTAGGATCAGTACGTTTAAGAATGGGCAGTACAGGACTATTGCACACGTTTCCCCGAGTTTCTTCAATGACATCTTTCTCGATCAAATCATAGATGATCGCTAACAAAGCTCGTTCACCATCAAGGGAGATACGATATTGGGGAATACGTGGCAATCGCACATTCGATTTCAACTGAACAACATAAGGGGAGATATCAAGTAGGCCCACGTCATTTGGACCCGTCGCCCACAAAGATGCAGGAAGAGAACTCAATTCCGGTGGAAGCTTATCGAGGGACAAGTACATGGGAGAGACTACCCTCTCTCCGAACGTAAGCTTTACACCCGCAGGAGAACAATACAAAGTCGCATACAAGCGTTTAAGCAAATCCAGACCCAAAAGATTTTCGCCACAACCAGTAGACAAAATCAATGGAGCTTCGAGCTCACGTGGCCCAATTTTAAGGGGCAAAGGGCGCGAAACTGGATTGCTAACGGGGGCGCCAGAGAATCCAACGGAAACATTTGTTAAGCCAGACAAAGGTGCGCCAGGGAGTTTCGAATGCATGATAGAACTTTTCGCTGCACCAGTGTCCAACAGAAAAGGCTCAACGACGCCCGATGTAGCAACTGCGACGTAAGGCCCTCTCTGATCAACCGGAACTGATACCACTCCCTCTCCTTGTCTTTGGCTGTCCTAGTAATTACTATCGTCAGGTCCCTGATCGACGTAATAATCGTCTACATTGTACTGCGCAGATCGTCCTTGCGATGATCCACGTTGATCGAAACAGTTATTAGAATTTGATGAATGGTCAGAGCGATCATTCTGAGCACCACGACCTCTACCACGTGATGCGTGCTGTGCACCACCACGACCTCCTCTAGACGAATTACCACCACTATGGTCATTTAAAGCAGGACAATTGAATTTAATGTGTCCCTCCTGTCTACAATAAGCACATTGATTGTACCCTAATGAAGATCTCTGAAAAGATGAATCATTACGCGGCTGCGATCGATTCGATTGCGACTGCGATCTATTCTGCTGAGGCGCATTCTGATTAGAACGCGGCGGATATGCTTGTTGTAACAACACTTTAGTTTTCAGCTCTTTCGTCTTTTTATCGGCACGGTCATTTTCCTCTTTTTCTCTATTTTCGTAATATTGTGCCGTAGCCAATATCTGAGCTGAGGTAGAAACGGCCCATGAACTTTCTGAATTTTTCAATTTATGGCTCAAGTCGGGCAATAAGTTCGATACGAATTTATCCACAAACAACCTCTGTCCACCCTCAGTACCCATATCCTGCCCACTATGATCGACGAATGTTTCCTCGAACCTCGTAAAGAAGTCTGAAACACTCTCATCTTTCTTCTGCTTACAGGCTGACAACTTGTCCCAATTTACCCTCATAGCTGGCATAAGCGTTTTCATTAATGTAATGATTCGCTGGGGAAGAAGTTCAATCAACTGATCGGGTTTAGTAGCAGCCACTTGTCCAGCGTCTGCCGCTGTAATGGCAGCCCAATCACCACCTAATTCATTCGCGTGATCTTGGTGACGAATCTTGGCCCATACCGGTTGCGGTACGACATTGCCAAACAACATGTCGATATCGGCCAGATTCATTATCGTAGCGTCTACGAGCTGCGATAATTCTTTGTAATACCCCGCAGGATTTTTGCGAGGATCAGGCAAAGTTTGTTTCACCTGAAGCACTTCCGATCGTTTCCAAGGGAGGTGTATCCACACTCTCTGGAAATGTGCTGGTATTGGAGCATTAGCATTAGTATTATCAGCGGGTACCCAAACTGGCGGAACTTCACGCATAGGATATTGGCCAGACCCATCTCGTTGTTCAATGTCCTCAACGAACAATGCATGAGGAATAGGAGCGGGACGAAGAGATAGCAACCGCTCAATAGCACGTCGGACATTAGTGTCGACTATCAGTCCAGTTGCGAACTGAAGCCGGAGTTCAGACAGGGCGGTCAGCACCTCGTCAGGCGCATCGGCCGCTATCTGATCATGTAAGAACTTGCACATTTCATCAAACACATATCTCTGAGTAGGTATGTTGAATTGATCAAACGTTTCGAGGACAACACGAGGTGGATTTCTAACAGGGTTTATCATCCAACCCATCGCCATATTGTATAGCGCAACACGTTCTCTATTACCAGGAAGCTGGCTACGTCTCTGTGGACCATCAGAACCTGCAGACCCAAAAACAGGTCCGAGCGACTGAAAGAAGTTTGTCGCAAGGGGAGAATCACGATTACGAGTAGAGGGAGAAGAGTAAGACACAGGACTAACAAGAGAAGGAGTAGAGACGTTAGCAGCAACAGGGGTTAACAACACAGGAGCAGTAGCGTGAGCAGTAGCGGGAACAGGAGTATGTGGAAGCGGAGGAGCAGTAGGAATAGAAATAGGCAAAGGAGCAGGAACAGTCGGAAGAGCAGGTGCAGGTTGAGGAACTGGTGGAGGAATAACAGGTGGAAGAACAGGTACGGCAGGGACCACAGGAGCTGCGGTACCCTGTACGTACGGAGGTGGCGACTTCATAAGATAGGACATTAAAGAATCCTCAACTGCCTCTTCCTTCTTATCCGACTCCGTAGGCAAAACAGGATAGCATTTGTCTATGGACATACGCTGTAATCTCTCAAACACTTCCTTATCCTTATCCTCCTTATCACGCTGAAACTGCTCAGCTTTCTTCACTATAGTAGCAACAGTATCTCGCTGACTACGTTTATTTTGTCTGATCTCTTTCTGTCGGGCTTCTTTGCGCCAGAACCGAAAGGCATCAAACATGGCCGGCCTTGATTTACGTTCGAACAACTTTATTTCCAAATTATCTAAGATCGACGCTTCGAAGCTACCGTGAGGTGGCCAACGAAGATCGCCGTCTTTCTTTGTATATTTGATCCAATAATCGTTAAAAGCAATCGGGCCTAGCCCATGTTTGCTATATAAGTCATATGTAGGAGTTCCAACCGGAGGTATCGGACACGAGTCCTCCAGCAGGGAATCCGCACCACAAGGTCTAAAGCAACTGAACAAAGTACTGCGACCAGGCATCTTGCACACTAGCCGAGTTTCACAAACTTCAAGGGTTACGGGATTTCGGGATTTACCAAGTCCCAGCAAAGAACTAAACCCTCGGTCTTTGGCGGCTGCAGTCGTCAAACAAATACAACAACAACAAAGTACGCTAGCAAAGTGTCACCGACAAAAACACTCACACAGCGTGTACAACAAAGACACCCGCTAAAGTGTCTACAACAAAAACACTCGCTAAAGTGTTTACAACAAAGACACTCGCTAAAGTGTCTACAACCAAGAACTCTGGGAGCGACCCACAAATACTTAACTCAAAGATCAATGGCGTCCTCAGGAAGGCCCGTCAATCGTCTCGCTATACCAAGGTCTACGCCAGGCGCCAAAACAGGTCTACAGTCAGGGCAGCAGTCCGTCGCAGCCGTTAGGAGGCGGGAATCTTCGCGGGAAAAGTCTTCGGGCCACTTATTTCGACAACAGGATCGATGAAGCGGGGTGCACCTTCCCTCGGAGATTTCACACGAAGTTCCTCACGATCGTCGGGCTTGGACCGGTACCACTGATGCAGCCCCACGTTGGGCGCCAACTGAAGGACTGGGTTCTTTGGACCCAGCGGTGCCAGGGCACAACACCTGAAACCTTCGTGGGTAACCTGCTCCGGCGTACAAGTCACAGAGACACGGGACACTTCCTTCGGCGTCAAAGAGTCAAGGTTTATTTACTGCAGGGAACACAGAAGTCACAGGAAGTACATCGAGTGTAGTTCGGGGAGACTGCTTCAAATTGTATTTGTGGATCGCTCCTTTTATACAGTTTTTACCCATAGGATAACATGATACACAATAGTTTACAACCTGGTTCCCACAAGTCGCTCTCAGAGGGGTCGCTTAGATCACTTTGAAACACACAAGATCCGGAACATAAGTGCGGAAACATTTGGCGGTTCCCAACTGTAAAAACCCATCTTCCCACCATTAGCAAATTCCAATCAGCAGTAAAGTAGATCGAAATAGGAACGAAGACAGGTGCAGAGGAAGACGGAGACAGTAGGGAGATCGGAAAGGGTGTAAAAGGGGAGTGTCGAGAAGCACGAGATACAGGCATCAAAGGGACGTGCCTAATGAGATGCACGACTGAGACAATAAGCCCGTGCGGCAAGATGAGCCTCGAGCGGCGCCATCTGCCTTACAGTAGCATCCCCCTCGTCATAAAGACACTTACAAAGAACATGCGTCTTCCGCCATATCTTGGGAGTCCCAGGGTCGCGAAGCGGACAGCGTCCGTTCGCTGGCTACTTGAGGGCAAGAGACAAAATGGATGCCGTATCTAAGATGGAACCCGTGGGTACAGATGACAAACCCACATAACAAACGAACGGTTTAAGTTAGCACAGCGAAACTGCGCACACTTACAAAACTCGTCATTTGCGGTTCATAGATACTAGACTCGACCATATTCGTGCGAGTTAAAAACACCACTTACAATTGTCACGGAACCTCAGAGGGGGAGGGCTAACACTCTAAGCATTGTTTACTCCATGCGGAGGTGGATGGCTAACACTCCCAGCATTGTCTACCCTATAGGGGGTGGATTGCTAACACTACCAGCAATCTAATGCCCATAGGGGGTTGGATGGCTATCACTCCCAGCATTGTCTATCCTATATGGAGTGGATTGCTAACACTACCAGCAATCTAATGCCCATAGGGAGGTGGATAGTTAACACTCCCGGCGTTGTCTACCCTATAGGGGAGTGGATGGCTAACACTCCCAGAAATCTAATGCCTATAGGGGTGGATGGCTAACCCTACCAGCAATCTAATGCCCATAGGGTGGGGGATGGCTAACACTCACAGCATTGTCTACCCTATAGGGGGTGGATGGCTAACACTCCCAGGAATGTAATGCCCATACGGGTGGATTGCTAACCCTCCCAGCAATGTCTACTATCTAGAGGGGTGGATGGCTAACATTACCAGCAATATAATGCCCACAGGGGAGGTGGAGTGCTGACACTCTAAGCATTGTTTACTCCATGCGGAGGTGGATGGCTACCATTCCAAGCATTGTCTACCATCTAGAGGGGTGGATGGCTAACATTACCAGCAATTTAATGCCGATAGGGGGGTGGATGGTTAAAACTCCCGGCATTGTCTACCCTATAGGGGAGTGGATGGCTAACACTCCCAGAAATCTAATGCCTATAGGGATGGATGGCTAACCCTACCAGCAATCTAATGCCCATAGGGGGTTGGATGGCTATCACTCCGAGCATTGTCTACCCTATATGTGGTGGATGGCTAACATTACCAGTAATCTAATGCCCATAGGTGGGTGGATGGTTAACACTCCCGGCATTGTCTACCCTATAGGGGAGTGGAAGGCTAATACTCCCAGAAATCTGATGCCTATAGGGGTGGATGGCTGACTCTACCAGCAATCTAATGCCCATAGTGTGGGGAATGGCTAACACTCACAGCATTGTCTACCCTATAGGGGTGGATGGCTAACACTCCCAGATATACAATGCCTATAGGGGGTGGATGAGTAACCCTACCAGCAATCTCATGCCCATAGGGTGAGGGATGGCTGAAACTCACAGCATTGTCTACCCTATAGGGGGTGGATGGCTAACACTACCAGCAATGTAATGCCCATAGGGGGTGGATTGCTAACACTCCCAGCATTGTCTACCATCTAGAGGGGTGGATGGCTACATTACCAGCAATCTAATGCTCACAGGGGAGGTGGAGGGCTAACACTCTAAGCATTGTTTACTCCATGCTGAGGTGGATGGCTAACACTCCCAGCATTGTCTACCCCATAGGGGGTGGATGGCTAACACTACTAGCAATCTAATGCCCTTAGGGGGTTGGATGGCTATCACTCCCAGCGTTGTCTACCCTATATGGGGTGGATGGCTAACACTAACAGCAATCTAATGCCCATAGGGGGGTGGATGGTTAACACTTCTGTCATTGTCTGCCCTATAGGGGAGTGGATGCCTAACACTCACAGAAATCTAATGCCTATAAGGGGGTGGATGGCTAACCCTACCAGCAATCTAATGCCCATAGGGTGGGGGGTGGCTAACAGTCACAGCATTGTCTACCCTATAGAGGTGGATGGCTAATACTACCAGCAATGTAATGCCCATAGGGGGGTGGCTGTCTAACACCTCCAGCATTGTCTACCATCTAGAGGGGTGGATGGCTAACATTTCCAGCAATTTA
Source organism: Lissotriton vulgaris (assembly GCF_964263255.1). Taxonomy (NCBI): domain Eukaryota; kingdom Metazoa; phylum Chordata; class Amphibia; order Caudata; family Salamandridae; genus Lissotriton; species Lissotriton vulgaris. Next base: position 701,074,900 of record NC_141693.1, read on the forward strand.
ATGCCCATGGGGGGATGGATGGCTAACACTCTCAGCATTGTTTACCCTGTATGGAGGTGGATGGCTAACACTACCACCACTCCAATGCCCATAGGAGGGAGATGGTTCCCATCATTGTCTACCCAATAGGAGGGTGTATGGCTAACACTACCAGCACTCCAATGCCCATGGGGGATAGATCGCAAACACTCCCAGATATCTAATGCCCATAGGGGGAGTGGATGGCTAACACTCCCAGCAGTGTCTACCCTATACGGGGGTGGATAACACCCCCAGCATTGTCTACCCTATAGTAGTTGGCTGGCTAACACTCCCAGCATTGTCTACCCTATTTGGGGGCAGATGGCTAACACTACCAGCAATCTAATGCCCATATTGGGGTGGATTGCTAACACTCCCAGCATTGTCTACCATCTAGAGGGGTGGATGGCTAACATTACCAGCAATCTAATGCCCACAGGGTAGGTGGAGGGCTAACACTCTAAGCATTATTTTCTTCATGCTGAGGTGGATGGCTATCACTCCCAGCATTGTCTACCCTATAGGGGGTGGATGGCTAACACTACTAGCAATCTAATGCACATAGGGGGTTGGATGGCTATCACTCACAGCATTTTCTACCCTATAGGGAAGTGGATGGCTAACACTCCCAGAAATCTAATGCCTATTGGGGTGGATGGCTAACCCTACCAGCAATCTAATGCCCATAGGATGGGGGATGGCTAACACTCCCGGCATTGTCTATCCTATACGGGGTGGATTGCTAACACTACCAGCAATGTAATGCCCATAGGGGGTGGATTGCTAACACTCCCAGCATTGTCTACCCTATAGGGGGTGGATGGCTAACACTCCCAGAAATACAATGCCTATAGGGGGTGGATGGGTAACCCTACCAGCAATCTAATGCCCATAGGGTGGGGGATGGCTAACACTCCCAGCATTGTCTACCATCTAGAGGGGTGGATGGCTAACATTACCAGCAATCTAATGCCCACAGAGGAGGTGGAAGGCTATCACTGTAAGCATTGTTTACTCCATGCGGAGGTGGATGACTATCACTCCCAGCATTGTCGACCCTATAGTGGGTAGACGGCTAACACTACTACCAATCTAATGCCCATAGGGAGTTAGACGGCTATCACTCCCAGCATTGTCTTCCCTATAGGGGGTGGATGGCAAGCACACTACTAGCAATCTAATGCCTATAGGGAATTGGATGGCTATCACTCCCAGCATTTTCTACCCTATATGGGGTGGATGGCTAACATTACCAGCAATCTAATGCCCATAGGGGGGTGGATGGTTAACACTCCCGGCATTGTCTACCCTATAGGGGAGTGGATGGCTAACACTCCCAGAAATCTAATGCCTAACCCTACCAGCAATCTAATGCCCATAGGATGGGGGATGGCTAACACTCACAGCATTGTCTACCCTATAGGGGGTGGATGGCTAACATTCCCAGAAATACAATGCCTATAGGGGGTGGATGGGTAACCCTACCAGCAATCTAATGTCCATAGTGTGGGGGATGGCTAACACTCACAGCATTTTCTAACCTACAGGGGGTGGATGGCTAACACTACCAGCAATGTAATGCCCATAGGGGGTGGATTGCTAACACTACCAGCATTGTCTACCATCTAGAGGGGTGGATGGCTAACATTACCAGCAATCTAATGCTCACAGGGGAGGTGGAGGGCTAACACTCTACGCATTGTTTACTTCATGCAGAGGTGGATGGCTATCACTCACAGCATTGTCTACCCTATAGGGGGTGGATGGCTAACACTCCCAGAAATACAATGCCTATAGGGGTGGATGGGTAACCCTACCAGCAATCTAATGCCCATAGGGTGGGGGGTGGCTAACACTCACAGCATTTTCTACCCTATATGGGGTGGATGGCTAACACTACCAGCAATGTAATGCCCATAGGGGGTGAATTGCTAACACTCCCAGCATTGTCTACCATCTACAGGGGTGGATGGCTAACATTACCAGCAATCTAATGCCCACAGGGGAGGTGGAGTGCTAACACTCTAAGCATTGTTTACTCTGTGCGGAGGTGGATGGCTAACACTCCACGCATTGTCTACACTACAGGGGGTGGATGGCTAACACTATTAGCAATCTAATGCCCATAGAGGGTTGGATGGCTAACACTCCCAGCATTTTCTACCATCTAGTGGGGTGGATGGCTAACATTACCATCAATGTAATGCCCATGGGGGGATGGATGGCTAACATTACCAGCAACCTAATGAACACAGGGGAGGGGGAGGGCTAACACTCTAAGCATTGTTTACTCCATGCGGAGGTGGATGGCTAACACTCCCAGCATTGACTACCCTATAGGGGGTGGATTGCTAACACTACCAGCAATCTAATGCCCATAGGGGGTTGGATGGCTATCACTCCCTGCATTGTCTATCCTATATGGGGTGGATTGCTAACACTACCAGCAATCTAATGCCCATAGGGAGGTGGATGGTTAACACTCCCGGCGTTGTCTACCCTATAGGGGAGTGGATGGCTAACACTCCCAGAAATCTAATGCCTATAGGAGTGGATGGCTAACCCTACCAGCAATCTAATGCCCATAGGGTGGGGGATGGCTAACACTCACAGCTTTGTCTACCCTATAGGGGGTGGATGGCTAACACTCCCAGGAATTTAATGCCCATACGGGTGGATTGCTAACCCTCCCAGCAATGTCTACCATCTAGAGGGGTGGATGTCTAACATTACCAGCAATATAATGCCCACAGGGGAGGTGGAGTGCTGACACTCTAAGCATTGTTTACTCCATGCGGAGGTGGATGGCTACCACTCCCAGCATTGTCTACCATCTAGAGGGGTGGATGGCTAACATTACCAGCAATTTAATGCCGATAGGGGGGTGGATGGTTAAAACTCCCGGCATTGTCTACCCTATAGGGGAGTGGATGGCTAACACTCCCAGAAATCTAATGCCTATAGGGATGGATGGCTAACCCTCCCAGCAATCTAATGCCCATAGGGGGTTGGATGGCTATCACTCCGAGCATTGTCTACCCTATATGTGGTTGATGGCTAACATTACCAGTAATCTAATGCCCATAGGGGGGTGGATGGTTAACACTCCTGGCATTGTCTACCCTATAGGGGAGTGGAAGGCTAATACTCCCAGAAATCTGATGCCTATAGGGGTGGATGGCTAACTCTACCAGCAATCTAATGCCCATAGTGTGGGGAATGGCTAACACTCACAGCATTTTCTACCCTATAGGGAAGTGGATGGCTAACACTGCCAGAAATCTAATGCCTATCGGGGTGGATGGCTAACCCTACCAGCAATCTAATGCCCATAGGATGGGGGATGGCTAACACTCACAGCATTGTCTACCCTATAGGGGGTGGATGGCTAACACTACCAGCAATGTAATGCCCATAGTGGGTTGATTGCTAACACTCCCAGCATTGTCTACCATCTAGAGGGGTGGATGGCTAACATTACCAGCAATCTAATGCTCACAGGGGAGGTGGAGGGCTAACACTCTAAGCATTGTTTACTCCATGCTGAGGTGGATGGCTAACACTCCCAGCATTGTCTACCCTATAGGGGGTGGATGGCTAACACTACTAGCAATCTAATGCCCTTAGGGGGTTGGATGGCTATCACTCCCAGCATTGTCTACCCTATATGGGGTGGATGGCTAACACTAACAGCAATCTAATGCCCATAGGGGGGTGGATGGTTAACACTTCTGGCATTGTCTGCCCTATAGGGGAGTGGATGGCTAACACTCCCAGAACTCTAATGCCTATAAGGGGGTGGATGGCTAACCCTACCAGCAATCTAATGCCCATAGGGTGGGGGTGGCTAACAGTCACAGCATTGTCTACCCTATAGAGGTGGATGGCTAACACTACCAGCAATGTAATGCAAATAGGGGGTGGCTGGCTAACACCTCCAGCATTGTCTACCATCTAGAGGGGTGGATGGCTAACATTACCAGCAATTTAATGCCCATGGGGGGATGGATGGCTAACACTCTCAGCATTGTTTACCCTGTATGGAGGTGGATGGCTAACACTACCACCACTCCAATGCCCATAGGAGGGAGATGGTTCCATCATTGTCTACCCAATAGGAGGGTGTATGGCTAACACTACCAGCACTCCAATGCCCATGGGGGATAGATGGCAAACACTCCCAGATATCTAATGCCCATAGGGGGAGTGGATGGCTAACACTCCCAGCAGTGTCTACCCTATACGGGGGTGGCTAACACCTCCAGCATTGTCTACCCTATAGTAGTTGGCTGTCTAACACTCCCAGCATTGTCTACCCTATTTGGGGGCAGATGGCTAACACTACCAGCAATCTAATGCCCATATGGGGGTGGATTGCTAACACTCCCAGCATTGTCTAGCATCTAGAGGGGTGGATTGCTAACATTACCAGCAATCTAATGCCCACAGGGTAGGTGGAGGGCTAACACTCTAAGCATTATTTACTTCATGCTGAGGTGGATGGCTATCACTCCCAGCATTGTCTACCCTATAGGGGGTGGATGGCTAACACTACTAGCAATCTAATGCACATAGGGGGTTGGATGGCTATCACTCCCAGCATTGTCTACCCTATATGGGGTAGATGGCAAACACTCCCAGAAATATAATGCCTATAAGGAGTGGATGGGTAACCCTACCAGCAATCTAATGCCCATAGGGTGGTGGATGGCTAACACTCCCGGCATTTTCTATCCTATACGGGGTGGATTGCTAACACTACCAGCAATGTAATGCCCATAGGGGGTGGATTGCTAACACTCCCAGCATTGTCTACCCTCTAGAGGGGTGGATGGCTAACATTACAAGCAATCTAATGCCCACAGGGGAGGTGGAGGGCTAACACTCTAAGCATTGTTTACTCCATTCGGAGATGGATGGCTTTCGCTCCCAGCATTGTCTACCCTATAGGGGGTGGATGGCTAACACTACTAGCAATCTAATGCCCATAGGGGGTTGGATGGCTATCACTCACAGCATTGTGTACCCTATAAGGGGTGGATGGCTAACATTACCAGCAATCTAATACCCATAGGGGGATGAATGGTTAATACTCCCGGCATTGTCTACCCTATAGGGGAGTGGATGGCTAACACTCCCAGAAATCTTATGCCTATAGGGGTGGATGGCTAACCCTACCAGCAATCTAATGCCCATATGGTGGGGAATGGCTAACACTCACAGCATTGTCTACCCTATAGGGGGTGGATGGCTAACAATACCAGCAATGTAATGCCCATAGGAGGTGGATTGCTAACACTCCCAGCATTGTCTACCATCTAGAGGGGTGGATGGCTAACATTATCAGCAATTTAATGCCCACAGGGGAGGTGGAGGGCTAACACTCTAAGCATTGTTTACTCTATGCGGAGGTGGATGGCTAACACTCCTAGCATTGTCTACCCTATAGGGGGTCTTTGGCTAACACTATTAGCAATCTAATGCCCATAGAGGGTTGGATGGCTAACACTCCCAGCATTGTCTACCATCTAGAGGGGTGGATGGCTAACACTACTAGCAATCTAATGCCCATAGGGGTTGGATGGCTATCACTCCCAGCATTGTGTACCCTATAAGGGGTGGATGGCTAACATTATCAGAAATCTAATACCCATAGGGGGATGGATGGTTAACACTCCCGGCATTGTCTACCCTATAGAGGAGTGGATGGCTAACACTCCCAGAAATCTTATGCCTATAGGGGTGGATGGCTAACCCTACCAGCAATCTAATGCCCATATGGTGGGGGATGGCTAACACTCACAGCATTGTCTACCCTATAGGGGGTGGATGGCTAACACTCCCAGAAATACAATGCCTATGGGGGGTGGATGGGTAACCCTTCCAGCAATCTAATGCCCATAGGGTGGGGGATGGCTAACACTCACAGCATTGTCTACCCTATGGGGGTGGATGGCTAAAACTACCAGCAATGTAATGCCCGTAGGAGGTGGATTGCTAACACTCCCAGCATTGTCTACCATCTAGAGGGGTGGATGGCTAACATTACCAGCAATCTAATGCCCACAGGGGAGGTGAAGGGCTAACACTCTAAGCATTGTTTACTCTATGCGGAGGTGGATGGCTAACACCCCCAGCATTGTCTACCCTATAGGGGGTCTTTGGCTAACACTATTAGCAATCTAATGCCCATAGAGGGTTGGATGGCTAACACTCCCAGCATTGTATACCATCTAGAGGGGTGGATGGCTAACATTACCAGCAATGTAATGCCCATGGGGGGATGGATGGCTAACATTACTAGCAATCTAATGCCCACAGGGGAGGTGGATGGCTAACACTCCCAGCATTGTCTACCCTATAGGGGGTGGATGGCTAAGACTACTAGCAATATAATGCCCATAGGGGGTTGGATGGCTATCACTCCCAGCATTGTCTACCCTATATGAGGTGGATTGCTAACACTACCAGCAATCTAATGCCCATAGGGGGGGGTGGATAGTTAACACTCCCGGCATTGTCTACCCTATAGGGGAGTGGCTGGCTAACACTCCCAGAAATCTAATGCCTATAGGGGGATAAAAGGCTAACCCTACCAGCAATCCAATGCCCATAGGGTGGGGGGTGGCTAACACTCCCAGCATTGTCTACCCTATTTGCGGGCAGATGGCTAACACTACCAGCAATGTAATGCCCATAGGGGGGTGGCTGGCTAACACTCCCAGCATTGTCTACCATCTAGAGGGGTGGATAGCTAACATTACCAGCAATGTAATGCCCATGGGGGGGTGGATGGCTAACACTCTCAGCATTGTTTACCCTGTATGGAGGTGGATGGCTAACACTACCAGCACTCCAATGCCCATGGGGGGTAGATGGCTAACACTCCCAGCAGTGTCTACCCTATACGGGGTGGGTGGCTAACACTCCCAGCATTGTCTAGCCTATAGTAGTTGGCTGGCTAACACTCCCAGCATTGTCTACCCTATTTTGGGGCAGATGGCTAACATTACCCAGCAATCTAATGCCCATATTGGGGTGGATGGCTAACACTCCCAGCATTGTCTACCATCTAGAGGGGTGGATGGCTAACATTACCAGCAATCTAATGCCCACAGGGGAGGTAGAGGGCTAACACTCTAAGCATTGTTTACTTCACGCGGAGGTGGATGGCTATCACTCCCAGCATTGTCTACTCTATAGGGGGTGGATGGCTAACACTACTAGCAATCTAATGCCCATAGGGGGTTGGATGGCTATCACTCCCAGCATTGTCTACCCTATATGGGGTGGCTGGCTAACACTCCCAGAAATATAATGCCTATAGGGGGTGGAGGGGTAACCCTACCAGCAATCTAATGCCCATAGGGTGCTGGAAGGCTAACACTCCCAGCATTGTCTATCCTATACGGGGTGGATTGCTAACACTGCCAGCAATGTAATGCCAATAAGGGGTGGATTTCTAACACTCCCAGAATTGTCTACAATCTAGAGGGGTGGATGGGTAACATTACCAGCAATGTAATGCCCACAGGGGAGGTGGAGGGCTAACACTCTAAGCATTGTTTACTTCATGCGGAGGTGGATGGCTATCACTCCCAGCATTGTCTACCCTACAGGGGGTGGATGGCAATCACTACCAGCAATCTAATGCCCATGGGGTGGGGATGGCTAACACTCACAGCATTGTCTACCCTATAGGGGGTGGATGACTAACACTCCCAGAAATACAATGCCTATAGGGGGTGGATTGGTAACCCTACCAGCAATCTAATGACCATAGGGTGGGGGATGGCTAACACTCACAGCATTTTCTACCATATAGGGGGTGAATGGCTAACATTACCAGCAATGTAATGCCCATAGGGGGTGAATTGCTAACACTCCCAGCATTGTCTACCATCTGGAGGAGTGGATGGCTAACATTACCAGCAATCTAATGCCCACAGGGGAGGTGGAGGGCTAACACTCTAAGCATTGTTTACTCCATGCGGAGGTGGATGGCTAACACTCCCAGCATTGTCTACCCTATAGGGGGTGGATGGCTAAAACTACTAGCAATCTAATGCCCATAGGGGGTTTGATGGCTATCACTCCCATCATTGTCTACCCTGTATGGGGTGGATGGCTAACACTACCAGCAATCTAATGCCCATAGGGGAGTGGATGGTTAACACTCTTGGCATTGTCTACCCTATAGGGGAGTAGTTGGCTAACACTCCCAGAAATCTAATGCCTAAAGGGGGGTGGATGGCGAACCCTACCAGCAATCTAATGCCCATAGGGTGGGGGATGGCTAAAACTCACAGCATTGTCTACCCTATATGGGTGGATAGCTTACACTACCAGCAATGTAATGCCCATAGGGGGAAGGCTGGCTAACACTCCCAGCATTGTCTACCATCTAGAGGGGTGGATGACTAACATTACCAGCAATTTAATGCCCATGGGGGGATGGATGGCTAACACTCTCAGCATTGCTTACCCTGTATGGAGGTGGATGGCTAACACTACCAGCACTCCAATGCCCATAGGAGGGTGGATGGCTCCCATCATTGTCTACCCAATAGGAGTGTGTATGGCTAACACTACCAGCACTCCAATGTCCATGGAGGGTAGATGGCTAACACTCCCAGATATCTAATGCCCATAGGGGGAGTGGATAGCTAACACTACCAGCAGTGTCCACCCCATACGGGGGTGGGTGAATAACACTCCCAGCATTGTCTACCCTAAAGTAGTTGGCTGGCTAACACTCCCAGCATTGTCACCCTATTTGGGGGCAGATGGCTAACACTACCAGCAATCTAATGCCCATATTGGGGTGGATGGCTAACACTCCCAGCATTGTCTACAATTTAGAGGACTGGATGGCTAACATTACCAGCAATGTAATGCCCATGGGGGGATGGATGGCTAACATTACCAGCAATCTAATGCCCACAGGGGAGGTGGAGGGCTAACACTCTAAGCATTGTTTACTCCATGTGCAGGTGGATGGCTAACACTCCTAGCATTGTCTATCCTATAGGGGGTGGATGGCTAACACTACCAGAAATCTAATGCCAATAGGGGGTTGGATGGCCATCACTCCCAGCATTGTCTACCCTATATGGGGTGGATAGCTAACATTACCAGCAATCTAATGCTCATAGGGGGGTGGATGGTTAACACTCCCGGCATTGTCTACCCTATAGGGGAGTGGATGGCTAACACTCCCAGAAATCTAATGCCTATAGGGGTGGATGACTAACTCTACCAGCAATCTAATGCCCATAGGGTGGGGGATGGCTAACACTCACAGCATTGTCTACCCTATAGGGGGTGGATGACTAACACTCCCAGAAATACCCTACATGGGTGGATAGCTTAAACTACCAGCAATGTAATGCCCATAGGGTGGGGGATGGCTAAAACTCACAGCATTGTCTACCCTATATGGGTGGATAGCTTAAACTACCAGCAATGTAATGCCCATAGGGGGAAGGCTGGCTAACACTCCCAGCATTGTCTACCATCTAGAGGGGTGGATGACTAACATTACCAGCAATTTAATGCCCATGGTGGATGGATGGCTAACACTCTCAGCATTGTTTACCCTGTATGGAGGTGGATGGCTAACACTACCAGCACTCCAATGCCCAAAGGAGGGTTGATGGCTCCCTTCATTGTCTACCCAATAAGAGGGTGTATGGCTAACACTACCAGCACTCCAATGCCCATGGGGGGTAGATGGCTAACACTCCCAGATATCTAATGCCCATAGGGGGAGAGGATGGCTAACACTCCCAGCATTGTCTACCCTATAGTAGTTGGCTGGCTAACACTCCCAGCATTGTCTACCCTATTTTGGGGCAGATGGCTAACACTACCAGCAATCTAATGCCCATATTGGGGTGGATGGCTAACACTCCCAGCATTGTCTACCATCTAGAGGGGTGGATGGCTAACATTACCAGCACCCTAATGCCCACAGGGGAGGTGGAGGGCTAACACTCTAAGCATTGTTTACTTCATGCGGAGGTGGATGGTTAACACTCCCAGCATTGTCTACCCTATTTGCGGGCAGATGGCTAACACTACCAGCATTCTAATTCCCATATTGGGGTGGATGGCTGACACTTCCAACATTGTCTACCATCTAGAGGGGACGATAGCTAACATTACCAGCAATGTAATGCCCATGGGGGGATGGATGGCTAACACTCTCAGCATTGTTTACCCTGTATGGAGATGGATGGCTAACACTACCAGCACTCCAATGCCCATGGGGGGTAGATGGCTAACACTCCCAGATATCTAATGTCCATAGGGGGAGTGGATGGCTAACACTCCCAGCAGTGTCTACCCTATACGGGGTGGGTGGCTAACACTCCCAGCATTGTCTAGCCTATAGTAGTTGGCTAGCTAACACTCCCAGCATTGTCTACCCTATTTTGGGGCAGATGGCTAACATTACCCAGCAATCTAATGCCCATATTGGGGTGGATGGCTAACACTCCCAGCATTGTCTACCATCTAGAGGGGTGGATGGCTAACATTACCAGCAATCTAATGCCCACAGGGGAGGTAGAGGGCTAACACTCTAAGCATTGTTTACTTCATGCGGAGGTGGATGGCTATCACTCCCAGCATTGTCTACCCTATAGGGGGTGGATGGCTAACACTACTAGCAATCTAATGCCCATAGGGGGTTGGATGGTTATCACTCCCAGCATTGTCTACCCTATATGGGGTGGATGGCTAACACTCCCAGAAATATAATGCCTATAGGGGGTGGAGCGGTAACCCTACAAGCAATCTAATGCCCATAGGGTGCTGGAAGGCTAACACTCCCAGCATTGTCTATCCTATACGGGATAGACAATACCAGCAATGTAATGCCAATAAGGGGTGGATTTCTAACACTCCCAGAATTGTCTACAATCTAGAGGGGTGGATGGGTAACATTACCAGCAATGTAATGCCCACAGGGGAGGTGGAGGGCTAACACTCTAAGCATTGTTTACTCCATGCGGAGGTGGATGGCTATCACTCCCAGCATTGTCTACCCTACAGGGGGTGGATGGCAAACACTACTAGCAATCTAATGCCCATAGGGGGTTGGATGGCCATCACTCCCAGCATTGTCTACCCTATATGGAGTGGATGGCTAACATTACCAGTAATCTAATGCCCATAGGGGGGTGGATGGTTAACACTCCCGGCATTGTCTACAATATAGGGGAGTAGATGGCTAACATGCCCAGAAATCTAATGCCTATATGGGTGGATGACTAACCCTACCAGCAATCTAATGCCAATAGGCTGGGAGATGGCTAACACTCACAGAATTGTCTACCCTATAGGGGGTGGATGGCTAACACTCCCAGAAATACAATGCCTATAGGGGGTGGATGGGTAACGCTACCAGCAATCTAATTCCCATAGGGTGGGGGATGGCTAACACTCACAGCATTTTCTACCCTATAGGGGGTGGATGGCTAACACTACCAGCAATGTAATGCCCACAGGGGGTGAATTGCTAACACTCCCAGCATTGTCTACCATCTACAGGGGTGGATGGCTAACATTACCAGCAATCTAATGCCCACAGGGGAGGTGGAGTGCTAACACTCTAAGCATTGTTTACTCTGTGCTGAGGTGGATGGCTAACACTCCACGCATTGTCTACCCTACAGGGGGTGGATGGCTAACACTATTAGCAATCTAATGCCCATAGAGGGTTGGATGGCTAACACTCCCAGCATTTTCTACCATCTAGTGGGGTGGATGGCTAACATTACCATCAATGTAATGCCCATGGGGGGATGGATGGCTAAAATTACCAGCAACCTAATGAACACAGGGGAGGGGGAGGGCTAACACTCTAAGCATTGTTTACTCCATGCGGAGGTGGATGGCTAACACTCCCAGCATTGTCTACCCTATAGGGGGTGGATTGCTAACACTACCAGCAATCTAATGCCCATAGGGGGTTGGATGGCTATCACTCCCAGCATTGTCTATCCTATATGGAGTGGATTGCTAACACTACCAGCAATCTAATGCCCATAGGGAGGTGGATAGTTAACACTCCCGGCGTTGTCTACCCTATAGGGGAGTGGATGGCTAACACTCCCAGAAATCTAATGCCTATAGGGGTGGATGGCTAACCCTACCAGCAATCTAATGCCCATAGGGTGGGGGATGGCTAACACTCACAGCATTGTCTACCCTATAGGGGGTGGATGGCTAACACTCCCAGGAATGTAATGCCCATACGGGTGGATTGCTAACCCTCCCAGCAATGTCTACTATCTAGAGGGGTGGATGGCTAACATTACCAGCAATATAATGCCCACAGGGGAGGTGGAGTGCTGACACTCTAAGCATTGTTTACTCCATGCGGAGGTGGATGGCTACCATTCCAAGCATTGTCTACCATCTAGAGGGGTGGATGGCTAACATTACCAGCAATTTAATGCCGATAGGGGGGTGGATGGTTAAAACTCCCGGCATTGTCTACCCTATAGGGGAGTGGATGGCTAACACTCCCAGAAATCTAATGCCTATAGGGATGGATGGCTAACCCTACCAGCAATCTAATGCCCATAGGGGGTTGGATGGCTATCACTCCGAGCATTGTCTACCCTATATGTGGTGGATGGCTAACATTACCAGTAATCTAATGCCCATAGGTGGGTGGATGGTTAACACTCCCGGCATTGTCTACCCTATAGGGGAGTGGAAAGCTAATACTCCCAGAAATCTGATGCCTATAGGGGTGGATGGCTAACTCTACCAGCAATCTAATGCCCATAGTGTGGGGAATGGCTAACACTCACAGCATTGTCTACCCTATAGGGAGTGGATTGCTAACATTCCCAGAAATACAATGCCTATAGGGAGAGGATGGGTAACCCTACCAGCAATCTAATGCCCTTAGGGTGGGCGATGGCTAACACTCACAGCATTTTCTACCCTATAGGGAAGTGGATGGCTAACACTCCCAGAAATCTAATGCCTATCGGGGTGGATGGCTAACCCTACCAGCAATCTAATGCCCATAGGATGGGGGATGGCTAACACTCACAGCATTGTCTACCCTATAGGGGTGGATGGCTAACACTCCCAGATATACAATGCCTATAGGGGGTGGATGAGTAACCCTACCAGCAATCTCATGCCCATAGGGTGAGGGATGGCTGAAACTCACAGCATTGTCTACCCTATAGGGGGTGGATGGCTAACACTACCAGCAATGTAATGCCCATAGGGGGTGGATTGCTAACACTCCCAGCATTGTCTACCATCTAGAGGGGTGGATGGCTACATTACCAGCAATCTAATGCTCACAGGGGAGGTGGAGGGCTAACACTCTAAGCATTGTTTACTCCATGCTGAGGTGGATGGCTAACACTCCCAGCATTGTCTACCCCATAGGGGGTGGATGGCTAACACTACTAGCAATCTAATGCCCTTAGGGGGTTGGATGGCTATCACTCCCAGCGTTGTCTACCCTATATGGGGTGGATGGCTAACACTAACAGCAATCTAATGCCCATAGGGGGGTGGATGGTTAACACTTCTGGCATTGTCTGCCCTATAGGGGAGTGGATGCCTAACACTCACAGAAATCTAATGCCTATAAGGGGGTGGATGGCTAACCCTACCAGCAATCTAATGCCCATAGGGTGGGGGGTGGCTAACAGTCACAGCATTGTCTACCCTATAGAGGTGGATGGCTAATACTACCAGCAATGTAATGCCCATAGGGGGGTGGCTGTCTAACACCTCCAGCATTGTCTACCATCTAGAGGGGTGGATGGCTAACATTTCCAGCAATTTAATGCCCATGGGGGGATGGATGGCTAACACTCTCAGCATTGTTTACCCTGTATGGAGGTGGATGGCTAACACTACCACCACTCCAATGCCCATAGGAGGGAGATGGTTCCCATCATTGTCTACCCAATAGGAGGGTGTATGGCTAACACTACCAGCACTCCAATGCCCATGGGGGATAGATCGCAAACACTCCCAGATATCTAATGCCCATAGGGGGAGTGGATGGCTAACACTCCCAGCAGTGTCTACCCTATAAGGGGGTGGATAACACCCCCAGCATTGTCTACCCTATAGTAGTTGGCTGGCTAACACTCCCAGCATTGTCTACCCTATTTGGGGGCAGATGGCTAACACTACCAGCAATCTAATGCCCATATTGGGGTGGATTGCTAACACTCCCAGCATTGTCTACCATCTAGAGGGGTGGATGGCTAACATTACCAGCAATCTAATGCCCACAGGGTAGGTGGAGGGCTAACACTCTAAGCATTATTTTCTTCATGCTGAGGTGGATGGCTATCACTCCCAGCATTGTCTACCCTATAGGGGGTGGATGGCTAACACTACTAGCAATCTAATGCACATAGGGGGTTGGATGGCTATCACTCACAGCATTTTCTACCCTATAGGGAAGTGGATGGCTAACACTCCCAGAAATCTAATGCCTATCGGGGTGGATGGCTAACCCTACCAGCAATCTAATGCCCATAGGATGGGGGATGGCTAACACTCCCGGCATTGTCTATCCTATACGGGGTGGATTGCTAACACTACCAGCAATGTAATGCCCATAGGGGGTGGATTGCTAACACTCCCAGCATTGTCTACCCTATAGGGGGTGGATGGCTAACACTCCCAGAAATACAATGCCTATAGGGGGTGGATGGGTAACCCTACCAGCAATCTAATGCCCATAGGGTGGGGGATGGCTAACACTCCCAGCATTGTCTACCATCTAGAGGGGTGGATGGCTAACATTACCAGCAATCTAATGCCCACAGAGGAGGTGGAAGGCTATCACTGTAAGCATTGTTTACTCCATGCGGAGGTGGATGACTATCACTCCCAGCATTGTCGACCCTATAGTGGGTAGACGGCTAACACTACTACCAATCTAATGCCCATAGGGAGTTAGACGGCTATCACTCCCAGCATTGTCTTCCCTATAGGAGGTGGATGGCAAGCACACTACTAGCAATCTAATGCCTATAGGGAATTGGATGGCTATCACTCCCAGCATTGTCTACCCTATATGGGGTGGATGGCTAACATTACCAGCAATCTAATGCCCATAGGGGGGTGGATGGTTAACACTCCCGGCATTGTCTACCCTATAGGGGAGTGGATGGCTAACACTCCCAGAAATCTAATGCCTAACCCTACCAGCAATCTAATGCCCATAGGATGGGGGATGGCTAACACTCACAGCATTGTCTACCCTATAGGGGGTGGATGGCTAACATTCCCAGAAATACAATGCCTATAGGGGGTGGATGGGTAACCCTACCAGCAATCTAATGTCCATAGTGTGGGGGATGGCTAACACTCACAGCATTTTCTAACCTACAGGGGGTGGATGGATAACACTACCAGCAATGTAATGCCCATAGGGGGTGGATTGCTAACACTACCAGCATTGTCTACCATCTAGAGGGGTGGATGGCTAACATTACCAGCAATCTAATGCTCACAGGGGAGGTGGAGGGCTAACACTCTACGCATTGTTTACTTCATGCAGAGGTGGATGGCTATCACTCACAGCATTGTCTACCCTATAGGGGGTGGATGGCTAACACTCCCAGAAATACAATGCCTATAGGGGTGGATGGGTAACCCTACCAGCAATCTAATGCCCATAGGGTGGGGGGTGGCTAACACTCACAGCATTTTCTACCCTATATGGGGTGGATGGCTAACACTACCAGCAATGTAATGCCCATAGGGGGGTGAATTGCTAACACTCCCAGCATTGTCTACCATCTACAGGGGTGGATGGCTAACATTACCAGCAATCTAATGCCCACAGGGGAGGTGGAGTGCTAACACTCTAAGCATTGTTTACTCTGTGCGGAGGTGGATGGCTAACACTCCACGCATTGTCTACACTACAGGGGGTGGATGGCTAACACTATTAGCAATCTAATGCCCATAGAGGGTTGGATGGCTAACACTCCCAGCATTTTCTACCATCTAGTGGGGTGGATGGCTAACATTACCATCAATGTAATGCCCATGGGGGGATGGATGGCTAACATTACCAGCAACCTAATGAACACAGGGGAGGGGGAGGGCTAACACTCTAAGCATTGTTTACTCCATGCGGAGGTGGATGGCTAACACTCCCAGCATTGACTACCCTATAGGGGGTGGATTGCTAACACTACCAGCAATCTAATGCCCATAGGGGGTTGGATGGCTATCACTCCCTGCATTGTCTATCCTATATGGGGTGGATTGCTAACACTACCAGCAATCTAATGCCCATAGGGAGGTGGATGGTTAACACTCCCGGCGTTGTCTACCCTATAGGGGAGTGGATGGCTAACACTCCCAGAAATCTAATGCCTATAGGGGTGGATGGCTAACCCTACCAGCAATCTAATGCCCATAGGGTGGGGGATGGCTAACACTCACAGCATTGTCTACCCTATAGGGGGTGGATGGCTAACACTCCCAGGAATTTAATGCCCATTCGGGTGGATTGCTAACCCTCCCAGCAATGTCTACCATCTAGAGGGGTGGATGTCTAACATTACCAGCAATATAATGCCCACAGGGGAGGTGGAGTGCTGACACTCTAAGCATTGTTTACTCCATGCGGAGGTGGATGGCTACCACTCCCAGCATTGTCTACCATCTAGAGGGGTGGATGGCTAACATTACCAGCAATTTAATGCCGATAGGGGGGTGGATGGTTAAAACTCCCAGCATTGTCTACCCTATAGGGGAGTGGATGGCTAACACTCCCAGAAATCTAATGCCTATAGGGATGGATGGCTAACCCTCCCAGCAATCTAATGCCCATAGGGGGTTGGATGGCTATCACTCCGAGCATTGTCTACCCTATATGTGGTTGATGGCTAACATTACCAGTAATCTAATGCCCATAGGGGGGTGGATGGTTAACACTCCTGGCATTGTCTACCCTATAGGGGAGTGGAAGGCTAATACTCCCAGAAATCTGATGCCTATAGGGGTGGATGGCTAACTCTACCAGCAATCTAATGCCCATAGTGTGGGGAATGGCTAACACTCACAGCATTTTCTACCCTATAGGGAAGTGGATGGCTAACACTGCCAGAAATCTAATGCCTATCGGGGTGGATGGCTAACCCTACCAGCAATCTAATGCCCATAGGATGGGGGATGGCTAACACTCACAGCATTGTCTACCCTATAGGGGGTGGATGGCTAACACTACCAGCAATGTAATGCCCATAGTGGGTTGATTGCTAACACTCCCAGCATTGTCTACCATCTAGAGGGGTGGATGGCTAACATTACCAGCAATCTAATGCTCACAGGGGAGGTGGAGGGCTAACACTCTAAGCATTGTTTACTCCATGCTGAGGTGGATGGCTAACACTCCCAGCATTGTCTACCCTATAGGGGGTGGATGGCTAACACTACTAGCAATCTAATGCCCTTAGGGGGTTGGATGGCTATCACTCCCAGCATTGTCTACCCTATATGGGGTGGATGGCTAACACTAACAGCAATCTAATGCCCATAGGGGGGTGGATGGTTAACACTTCTGGCATTGTCTGCCCTATAGGGGAGTGGATGGCTAACACTCCCAGAACTCTAATGCCTATAAGGGGGTGGATGGCTAACCCTACCAGCAATCTAATGCCCATAGGGTGGGGGTGGCTAACAGTCACAGCATTGTCTACCCTATAGAGGTGGATGGCTAACACTACCAGCAATGTAATGCCCATAGGGGGTGGCTGGCTAACACCTCCAGCATTGTCTACCATCTAGAGGGGTGGATGGCTAACATTACCAGCAATTTAATGCCCATGGGGGGATGGATGGCTAACACTCTCAGCATTGTTTACCCTGTATGGAGGTGGATGGCTAACACTACCACCACTCCAATGCCCATAGGAGGGAGATGGTTCCATCATTGTCTACCCAATAGGAGGGTGTATGGCTAACACTACCAGCACTCCAATGCCCATGGGGGATAGATGGCAAACACTCCCAGATATCTAATGCCCATAGGGGGAGTGGATGGCTAACACTCCCCGCAGTGTCTACCCTATACGGGGGTGGCTAACACCTCCAGCATTGTCTACCCTATAGTAGTTGGCTGGCTAACACTCCCAGCATTGGCTACCCTATTTGGGGGCAGATGGCTAACACTACCAGCAATCTAATGCCCATATGGGGGTGGATTGCTAACACTCCCAGCATTGTCTAGCATCTAGAGGGGTGGATTGCTAACATTACCAGCAATCTAATGCCCACAGGGTAGGTGGAGGGCTAACACTCTAAGCATTATTTACTTCATGCTGAGGTGGATGGCTATCACTCCCAGCATTGTCTACCCTATAGGGGGTGGATGGCTAACACTACTAGCAATCTAATGCACATAGGGGGTTGGATGGCTATCACTCCCAGCATTGTCTACCCTATATGGGGTAGATGGCAAACACTCCCAGAAATATAATGCCTATAAGGAGTGGATGGGTAACCCTACCAGCAATCTAATGCCCATAGGGTGGTGGATGGCTAACACTCCCGGCATTTTCTATCCTATACGGGGTGGATTGCTAACACTACCAGCAATGTAATGCCCATAGGGGGTGGATTGCTAACACTCCCAGCATTGTCTACCCTATAGGGGGTGGATGGCTAACACTCCCAGAAATACAATGCCTATAGGGGGTGGATGGGTAACCCTACCAGCAATCTAATGCCCATAGGGTGGGGGATGGCTAACACTCCCAGCATTGTCTACCATCTAGAGGGGTGGATGGCTAACATTACCAGCAATCTAATGCCCACAGAGGAGGTGGAGGGCTATCACTGTAAGCATTGTTTACTCCATGCGGAGGTGGATGACTATCACTCCCAGCAATGTCTACCCTATAGTGGGTGGATGGCTAACACTACTACCAATCTAATGCCCATATGGAGTTAGACGGCTATCACTCCCAGCATTGTCTTCCCTATAGGGGGTGGATGGCAAGCACACTACTAGCAATCTAATGCCTATAGGGAATTGGATGGCTATCACTCCCAGCATTGTCTACCCTATATGGGGTGTATGGCTAACATTACCAGCAATCTAATGCCCATAGGATGGGGGATGGCTAACACTCACAGCATTGTCTACCCTATAGGGGGTGGATGGCTAACATTCCCAGAAATACAATGCCTATAGGGGGTGGATGGGTAACCCTACCAGCAATCTAATGTCCATAGTGTGGGGGATGGCTAACACTCACAGCATTTTCTAACCTACAGGGGGTGGATGGCTAACACTACCAGCAATGTAATGCCCATAGGGGGTGGATTGCTAACACTCCCAGCATTGTCTACCATCTAGAGGGGTGGATGGCTAACATTACCAGCAATCTAATGCTCACAGGGGAGGTGGAGGGCTAACACTCTAAGCATTGTTTACTTCATGCAGAGGTGGATGGCTATCACTCCCAGCATTGTCTACCCTATATGGGGTGGATGGCTAACACTAACAGCAATCTAATGCCCATAGGGGGGTGGATGGTTAACACTCCTGGCATTCTCTACCCTATAGGGGAGTGGATGGCTAACACTCCCAGAAATCTCATGCCTATAAGGGGGTGGATGGCTAACCCTACCAGCAATCTAATGCCCATAGGGTGGGGGGTGACTAACAGTCACAGCATTGTCTACCCTATAGGGGTGTATGGCTAACACTACCAGCAATGTAATGCCCATAGGGGGGTGGCTGGCTAACAATTCCAGCATTGTCTACCATCTAGAGGGGTGGATGGCTAACATTACCAGCAATTTAATGCCCATGGGGGGATGGATGGCTAACACTCTCAGCATTGTTTACCCTGTATGGAGGTGGATGGCTAACACTACCACCACTCCAATGCCCATAGGAGGGAGATGGTTCCATCATTGTCTACCCAATAGGAGGGTGTATGGCTAACACTACCAGCACTCCAATGCCCATGGGGGATAGATGGCAAACACTCCCAGATATCTAATGCCCATAGGGGGAGTGGATGGCTAACACTCCCAGCAGTGTCTACCCTATACGGGGGTGGCTAACACCTCCAGCATTGTCTACCCTATAGTAGTTGGCTGGCTAACACTCCCAGCATTGTCTACCCTATTTGGGGGCAGATGGCTAACACTACCAGCAATCTAATGCCCATATGGGGGTGGATTGCTAACACTCCCAGCATTGTCTAGCATCTAGAGGGGTGGATTGCTAACATTACCAGCAATCTAATGCCCACAGGGTAGGTGGAGGGCTAACACTCTAAGCATTATTTACTTCATGCTGAGGTGGATGGCTATCACTCCCAGCATTGTCTACCCTATAGGGGGTGGATGGCTAACACTACTAGCAATCTAATGCACATAGGGGGTTGGATGGCTATCACTCCCAGCATTGTCTACCCTATATGGGGTAGATGGCAAACACTCCCAGAAATATAATGCCTATAAGGAGTGGATGGGTAACCCTACCAGCAATCTAATGCCCATAGGGTGGTGGATGGCTAACACTCCCGGCATTTTCTATCCTATACGGGGTGGATTGCTAACACTACCAGCAATGTAATGCCCATAGGGGGTGGATTGCTAACACTCCCAGCATTGTCTACCCTATAGGGGGTGGATGGCTAACACTCCCAGAAATACAATGCCTATAGGGGGTGGATGGGTAACCCTACCAGCAATCTAATGCCCATAGGGTGGGGGATGGCTAACACTCCCAGCATTGTCTACCATCTAGAGGGGTGGATGGCTAACATTATCAGCAATCTAATGCCCACAGAGGAGGTGGAGGGCTATCACTGTAAGCATTGTTTACTCCATGCGGAGGTGGATGACTATCACTCCCAGCAATGTCTACCCTATAGTGGGTGGATGGCTAACACTACTACCAATCTAATGCCCATAGGGAGTTAGACGGCTATCACTCCCAGCATTGTCTTCCCTATAGGGGGTGGATGGCAAGCACACTACTAGCAATCTAATGCCTATAGGGAATTGGATGGCTATCACTCCCAGCATTGTCTACCCTATATGGGGTGTATGGCTAACATTACCAGCAATCTAATGCCCATAGGATGGGGGATGGCTAACACTCACAGCATTGTCTACCCTATAGGGGGTGGATGGCTAACATTCCCAGAAATACAATGCCTATAGGGGGTGGATGGGTAACCCTACCAGCAATCTAATGTCCATAGTGTGGGGATGGCTAACACTCACAGCATTTTCTAACCTACAGGGGGTGGATGGCTAACACTACCAGCAATGTAATGCCCATAGGGGGTGGATTGCTAACACTCCCAGCATTGTCTACCATCTAGAGGGGTGGATGGCTAACATTACCAGCAATCTAATGCTCACAGGGGAGGTGGAGGGCTAACACGCTAAGCATTGTTTACTTCATGCAGAGGTGGATGGCTATCACTCCCAGCATTGTCTACCCTATATGGGGTGGATGGCTAACACTAACAGCAATCTAATGCCCATAGGGGGGTGGATGGTTAACACTCCTGGCATTCTCTACCCTATAGGGGAGTGGATGGCTAACACTCCCAGAAATCTCATGCCTATAAGGGGGTGGATGGCTAACCCTACCAGCAATCTAATGCCCATAGGGTGGGGGGTGACTAACAGTCACAGCATTGTCTACCCTATAGGGGTGTATGGCTAACACTACCAGCAATGTAATGCCCATAGGGGGGTGGCTGGCTAACAATTCCAGCATTGTCTACCATCTAGAGGGGTGGATGGCTAACATTACCAGCAATTTAATGCCCATGGGGTGATGGATGTCTAACACTCTCAGCATTGTTTACCCTGTATGAAGGTGGATGGCTAACACTACCAGCACTCCAATGCCCAAAGGAGGGAGATGGTCCCCCTCATTGTCTACCAATTAGGAGGGTGTATGGCTAACACTACCAGCATCCAATCCCCATGGGGGATAGATGGCAAACACTCCCAGATATCTAATGCCCATAGGGGGAGTGGATGGCTAACACTCCCAGCATTGTCTACCCTATACGGGGGGTGGCTAACACTCCCAGCATTGTCTACCCTATAGTAGTTGGCTGGCTAACACTCCCAGCATTGTCTACCCTATTTGGGGGCAGATGGCTAACACTACCAGCAATCTAATGCCCATAGTGGGGTGGATTGCTAACACTCCCAGCATTGTCTACCATCTAGAGGGGTGGATGACTAACATTACCAGCAATCTAATGCCCACAGGGGAGGTGGAGGACTAACACTCTAAGCCTTGTTTACTTCATGCTGAATTCCATGGGGATACAGAATCATCAAGGGGGAAATATGTTTTTATACCTAAACCTATTTAGGTATTCCCTCAAGGGAGCCGGCTAATTCACTTCACATCTCACTATGGTACCTCCAAAAAGCAACACATTCTTCGATGTGTGCTTGAAACAGGCATGCCAAAAATAGTGAAATATATGCAGTATTATAATCAAAGTAGCGCTTAAGGTACTCTTCGTAGGTTGCGCCGTTCAAACAAATTCAAATAGAGAAAAATCTCCTCATTACCTGCCTACATAAATTGCAATTTACATATTATATACATTCTGATCAAAAGTTGGCCAACGCAAATCTAAGCCACAGTAAGTGTCACTAAACTACCTTACCTTACCAATCCAAGGCATCAAAACCAACAGCAAGTGCCGCAGAACGACTCTTACCAAACAAATGGTTGTCCAAATTCTATCTGCCAAGTTCTGAATGACCTAATGGTCTTTTTTAGAATACTCATGCCAAATACGTTCTCAGTCAGGAGTGACATCATGTGGAGGGTCAAAATCAGGAAGATCTTGGCTGCAGAGACAGAGAATCCCCAGAATCTCCGTGCACAGAGTACCTCCTTAGTAGAGTTCTGTCCCCCACAGTAGATTTCTGTCTCCTGACAAGATCACTCCTTAGATAGCCACTTCTCCGATGAGCCCTACGTTGGGCGCCATTTGTAGAAAATAGAAACCTTCTCAGGGGTCCCACTGATACTTTGTCCTTTTAAACCAACAAAGGAGAAATTGGCACAGAAGCTGAAATATAAAAAGAATGCATTTATTCACCTCAGATGAGGGAGACTATGTCACACAGAAGCCTTAGCAACTGAATGAGGCAGTCTAAGGAGTACAGAAAACAGGGTCCTTATATATGCTTGGGGTTACATAGTCAGCTTAAGACCAAGGGTCAGTCCTGGCTCATATAAGCATGCAAAATGCCTAAGATGGGCATGCAAGATCTGCTTGCTCAACAAAGTGGGAGGAGAGTTACTTCTCTATACAGCAGCAAAAATAGCCTGACAGTTATACTAGAGAAGCAGGTGCATTCTACTAGCTAGGCCCTTCTGAGCATGTGCGAAGGTGGAAAATGCTAAATATAGTTCATTTCTAGGCAGATTACAAGAGCAGTCAACACTGAGGGAGGACAGAGCACATGGCGAGCATGTGGCAGCAGATGGCAAACAAGATGGCTGCCAGAAATACAAAATGGCTTTCAGCTCATGGTAACAAATCCCTGCAATATTTAACAGTACTGATGCCATCGCCTCACGTCCTCTTCTTTATTATAGGAGGCTGTGGAGCACCCCTGAGCTGGAAAGCTACAAGGAGGAACTAAAGGTGGTGCTGGCTTCCTCAGGAGCAGGTAGGATTCCATGGCTGCGTTTTGTCCGACAGTCCTTCTCTCTGATTGGATACGAAAAATTATGGACAAACCCTGAGGCATCCTGCTCAGCTATTTCCAAGAAAACATTGTCCACTACTATAAAGGACTTTAACCTCAGGAAGACATTCTGCTCAGTTACACCAACGAGCCTGACTGGTGTCTTCCTGAATCATAATTCTCTCTACAGCTTTGAACAAGAAATAGACGTAATCCAGCCCACTCTAGCGAAGAAGCTGTACTTACAGTTTAGATTTGGAACACTGCCCCTTTATTCTATGACTGACAAGTGGACGGGGGTCCTGTACACCTATGTCCTGGCTGTAGAACTGAAAATGAAACAATTCTCCATGTCACCCTCTTCTGTCCAGCCTACTCATCCATATGGAGGAAGTGGTTAATACAGCTGTGCAATAACTTGGGCATCAGGAATTATCTAGCTTTCTTCAGGATTTTGAAGTCTGACAAAAATCCAGTGATAG
Source organism: Lissotriton vulgaris (assembly GCF_964263255.1). NCBI lineage: Eukaryota > Metazoa > Chordata > Amphibia > Caudata > Salamandridae > Lissotriton > Lissotriton vulgaris. The sequence continues at coordinate 701,099,133 of NC_141693.1, forward strand.
TGTCTGCTGTAACCAAGTTTTGTTTTCTATGTGGATTACCCGAAGGAAACTGCTTACCTAAGGATGGCACATATGTATATACTTGTAGAGACTCGAGAATTAATTGGATCAGCAAACGCTATCTTAATTTTTTAAACATTTAAAATAATTTAAAGTTTTACAGTCTTAACATATTGTCTTCCCCCCTCTGAATTTTAGACGATGTATTTTAGCAATTATAATTATCAATGAATTGTTCAAAACTGCTTTTGTATCTCTATGTGCTTTGATGGTTAAAACTAACCGAAATAAAGTTTCTTTGAATTGAATTTAACAGTACTATGTTCGGCACTGACAAATGTTGCCTCCAATGTATCATTAGGTGGGCTTACTGGGTTTTTAATCCTCAAATTCATCTTCAGTATTAAGAAATTCAGGGTATTCCCACAAACACTATGTTCAAAGTGCAACAAGTTCTCTCCTTCTTGGTCAGTTAACCTGCAAGCCACCCTCCCAAATTTGGAGCAAACCTTCTGGTAAAAATCACCCAACCAAAGTATATCTAAACTTTTGGGGTGGATAATAGTAATATTAATCAGTGCCTGTTGTAAGGTTGCTACCATAAGTGCCCTAGTGCCCTGTGGGCAATTATTATAAAAGTTTCAGAGTAATATTTCACTTATTTTATTACCCTCACAAATCAGAAAAAGAAAATAGGGAGAAGTCATGATAAACTTTTAAACTTTAGAATCAATGTGTTGCCTATCAAGGTTAACAAACCACCGTTAGCCCACCCTGAGGTAGCAGATATAGCTGGAGATTGGTAAGAGCGAACACAGGACCTACTCTCCAAGATTTTTGGAAGTAAATTAATTAATAGTTTTCAAGATCCTTAACCCATCCCACTATATCCCTATTCCTCCAAAAACCTGCTATATTCCAGGTTGCCAACATTATATGATCCCTTTTATCCCTACCATGAGCCTCTTTGGGAACATTTATCAGGGTTCTGCTCTGGCTTCATCGCCCCCAGGCACAGTGACATCAGTCGTAATCAGTCAATCACAATCCTCCAAATCCGTCAGAAGAGCATATCTATTCTGTTGGGGAATCTCTGACCTTTCTTTTGATAATAAAGGTAATGGGCTCGGGCAACAATTTGGTCTGGGAGCCTCCGCCCAAATCCATTAGAGAGAGACCTTTTATAGAAATAATCCAGAAAAAGTGCATATATCAGGGAGTACAATGTAGACCCGTCTGGGAGAAGGTATAAAATACGTTCCATGAGCCTTGAGCTATCCAGATTAATCACAATGCAGTCTCCTTTGATAGTCTTACGTGATAAACCAAACCACTTTACTCTTCTGACTATGAGGATGTGTTAGACCTGGAATCTTTTGATGTGTTTCCCAAGTCTTTTAGCATTCTGACCTCTTGGTTTGATGGTGTTCTGGACTTTATTTTTGCTGGTTTAGTGTATCTGCGTACTTTCTCACTGCAGTTCAGTGTTAAAGTGTAAGTGCTCCTGCTGTAAATTGTGTTTATGGATTGGTGTTTCCATGACTTGGATATTTGATTTACTAGTAAGTCCATAGTACAGTGCACTGTGGGTGCCCAGGGTCTTTAAATCGAATGTTACTAGTGGGCTTGCAGCACTGGTTGTGTCACCCGCACAAGTAGCCTTTCAAAGGTGTATGTTGTGCTGCAACAGAAGAAAAAGTAACTCAATGCCATCCGACACCACTACCAAGTCCGTGACTTGAAGGCACTGCAGAGGGCACTGCCGCATCTTGCACCACAACCCTGGTCTCACCCACGTCACTGACCGATGACGCCAATGAGGTGCTGCTTGGCCCAAGACCTGTGGGCACTGCACTTCCCACTGCCTCGCTTCACACCACTGCCCTGGTATCCACAATGACGTTGCTACATGCCGACATCGACTCTGCTGCCTGCACTGTGGTTTGCAGGTACCTCTCATAAGTTACAGGATGCACTGACCCATCCAACACCACAGCCTTGGCCAACTGACACCATCTTCATCAACTCCAGTTTGTCAGCCGACTATAGCGGTTCAGCAATGAAGACGACTCTGCCTGCACTGTGACCTGCCAGCACCAAATGTGTACCCCGCTGCCCTGATCTCACTGATGCTGCTGGATGCCATCACCAAGCCGCAACCTGCACTGCGACCTGAGGGCATCACACGCTGCACAGCGCACCGCAGCCCCGACGACCACCGACTCTGTCACTCCCGCCTTCAACCGCATTGAGTTCCACCTGCAGCACCTTTGACTTCAAGGGCCCAACAACTCCTGCACTTACCTCCGGAATCGATGCCTGTCGGCTCCTTGGAGCTCACCGGGAGATCCCTGATATCCTGCATTTCTAAAGGTACTATTTGCAGGCCTTCCTGACATGGTAGCTGGCCCGCGACACCATGGTCAGCCAGAACTGCTGGATTTGTGTGTTCACAATGCTGTGATAGCCCTGGGCAGAGCTATTGATTTTAAGGAACTGTTTTTAAAGTCAATGTTTGCTTATTGAGATTTTGGAATAACTGTATGTTGAATTCTTATCATTTTGGTATTGTTTTACACAGATAAATATTGGCTATTTTTTTAAAAACTGGTGTGGTGTCCTTTTGGAATGCTTTCATACTGCCTCTGTTATATGCCTTATGGCTCGTGACAAGCTACCAAGGTGGTGAGAAGGAGTTATTTTCGGAGTGTAACTCCCTTATCCTGACTAGGAAGAAGGGTTCCTACATGGAGCAGGGTAACAACCTCAGTGGTGAGGAGGATAGGACTGGATATTGCAATTGAGCTACAGAGATTGGTGTACATTACTACCATATCAGAGACGACTATGTACCACATTCTGTTTTCTTTTTGGGTCTATTTTTGATCTTGCCATTTTGTTTTGCAGCTTAAACTTTCTACTGCTTCTTACCTGAGTCAATAGCATCATCAGTTGCATCCCTAGAAGTGGCCTTTGAGGAGGAAAGGTTAGAAATCTATGACATAAAGGAGCTGAAGGCTATTTACAAAACCTAAAAGTCCAAATCAAAGGCATCACTGGGAAAGAGGAGCTACAAAAGGCCCTGGGGGCCTGGGTAGCAGCCAGGTATGCTAGTGGGCAGTCTGGGAATCTTAGTGTGGAGGCTTAGGAGCCTATTCTAAGGGTTGTTGTGCTTTTGAGAGGGGGGCACCTCCCAGGCCAGGCAGCAGCGGCTTGTCCCCAGAGGAGCTAGAGGACAGACGGGAAGCAGGGAGAGATATAATGGAGCTGGAAAGGCTCAAGCTGGCACTGGAAGGGAAGACAATGATGTTAGACCATGAGCTTAGGGTAAAGGAGCTGGATTAGATCAGTAGTTCCAGCTCAGATGGTGACAGCAATTCCTCAGTGCACTCAAACAGAATCAAACACATTTCTAAAAATGTAGGCAAGGAGTACAAGAAGGGTGGTGACATACAAAGGTGGTTTCAGGGCTATGAGGCATCTATCCACATTAATGGGGTCCCTTAAAAGAATTGGGGAGCAGGATTGGGGACTATTTTCTCAGAAGAGGGAACAGACACATTGTTGGTTTTGAGTAGGGGGTACACCCTCACCTACACTGACTTGAAGGTGGCCCTTCTCACCAGGTATGGTCTCACTCCTGAAGAGTACAGGGATGGATCAGTTTAGAACCAGTAAGAAAACTAATGCCCAGACATGTTTAGAATGTGTTGATTTGTTTTGCAGTTTACTAGATGGTTAGATGAAGGGCAGCAATGTGACAGATTTTCAGGGGGTATACAATTTAATTGTGTGGGACCACTTATCTACTCAATGTTTTGCAGAGCTGCACCTGCTGACTGACCCCAGTAAGCTTGCTATGGAGGCAGAGTGCTGGGTGAGTACCAGGGTCCACAAGAAGGTGTATAGGCTAGACTCCAAAACAAGTTGCCAGGGTCCCCAGCAGAAGAGCTGGGGGAACAAGAGTAAAGCAAAAAAGTTTCCTGTATGGCCCGAAACTAGTACCCAAGGTTAGAATTCCCACCGCCCCATGAGATAAGAAAGCATGGGTCTCTTCAGGAAAGCCTGTAGAGCTGAGACCCAGTAAATGCTCTGCATGTGACCAGGTGGGTCATCTGAAGAGAGATCCCAAATGCCCCTGAAGGGGGCACAGCCACCCCCCGGTGGGCAGTCCAAGTGTAGTGCTTTGGTATGAGGTGTACCCAGAGAAGGGTTGGGATCCCGCAGACATGACCCTTGTCTCACTAGGAGACAGTGAGATGGGCCAGGGAAGCCATTTAGAAGTACAACACCTCGGTGAACATCAATGGGCAAAGGGTAGAAGACCTCAGAGATACTGGAGCCACCCCCCGGTGGGCAGTCCAAGGTGATTACTAGTGTAGTGCTTTGGTATGAGGTGTACCCAGAGAAGGGTTGGGATCGCACAGACATGACCCTTGTCTCACTAGGAGACAGTGAGATGGTCCAGGGAAGCCACTTAGAGGTACAACAACTCGGTGAACATCAATGGGCAAAGGGTAGAAGACCTCAGAGATACTGGAGCCAGTGTGACCTCAGGCCGGTGTCATGTGGTATCTGAGGAGCCAGTAGTCCCTGGCACATTCCACCACGTAGTTGCTGTGGACAACTCAGAGCGCCAATGTAAGGTGGCACAGGTTTCCTTTGAGTGGAAGGATTCTCTGGTCCCTTGAGGGTGTTTTTATGAGCCCTACCATGCCTGTAGTTTGTCTGCTAGGTCCTGACCTGGAGCAGTCCTTATGGAAGGATATGGACCTCAAGTCTTACTTGGAGATGATTGAGTTGCTAGAGTGGGCACTCTGTCCCTGGCAGCCAGCAAGGGTGATCAGAAGGGCCTAAAGCTTGAAACAGTGGCCCAGGAGCCAGCCCAGAGAAATGGGAAGGGATGTGGGAAACTCGTCCCTGAGGCTCCCGTGGTCCAGGAGGAGGCTGATCTCGAGGGGGACACCCCAGAACCTACAGGGGAACAAGTGGCTGAACTGGCGGACTTGTCTGAGCTGACCCATTAACAGCAAGACAGGGGTCCCACCAGGGAAGAGTTCTGCAGGGAGCAGAAAGAATGCCCTAATCTAGAGGGTTTGCAGCAACAGGCTGCAAACCAGGAAGCTGGTGATCAGTATGGATCACACTGGATTTACTGGGAGAATGGTCTACTATACAACGACATAAGGTCTCTGAGCCTGGGTCAGCAGATGTGCTGTTGGTACGCCAGCACTTCAGGGCCTTCCTATTGCGTCTGGCTCATGACCTGCCTTCGGCAGGATATTTAGGGCAGGACAACACCTTTAACAGGATCGTCACCCACTTCTTCTGGGCCCAAATGCAAAGGCAGTCTGATACTCATTGTAGGTCTTTCTAACCTTCAAAGGCAAGTGTTAGAGTGGGAGGAAGTGTAAGGCTCCTCTCCAACATTTTCCGGTTATAGGCACCCCTTTCCAGAGGGTGGAGATGACCATTGTGTGAACTCAGGACCTCAAGACAGCTATGCGCAACAGGTATATCCTGGTCTTGGTGGCCCATGCCACCCGGTATCCGGAGGCTATTCCTATAAGGACAACAACAGCACCCGTGGTATGTATGTATGTATGTATATGTGTTCTTATATAGCGCTCGATGTTACCCTTGGGCATCTCGGCGCTTGCCTTGGGAACCCGTCCTGGTTTTTCCCAGTGAGATCACCCGAGCTGGGCATCTCCAAGGTGAAAGCCAGGCATCCCGCCACGGGGGGTCGTTGTGGAGATTAAGCAAGCTTGTTGCCCAGAGCTGCATAGTGTTAACTCGTGCTTAGAGTGGGCACTGAAGCGAGAATTATCGAGTCCGTGGACAATTGGGTTCAGGACCCTGCCGCGTCGGGAATCGAACCTGGTCCCGGGTCTGACCTCAGCTTCAGGGTATGCCTCCTCTAACCAGTGAGCCACACTTCTCCACAGAAGTGCCCGGCCGGTGGGCTGGGCATAATTGGGGATCATTTCCCAAGTGGTGTTCCCACGAGAGGTGGTATCTGACCAAGGTAACAATTTCATATCCAAGTATATGACATCCTTGTGGGAGGCATGTGGTGCATCCAACCGGTTTACCATGACTTACCACCCCAAGGGAATGGTTTGGTGGAGAGATTCATCGAAACCTTGAAGGGCATGATCAAGGGTCTGATCAAACCCATGAGGCGTAAGTAGTACGTCCTCTTACCATGTATTCTCTTTGCTTACAGGCAGGTACCAAAGACGTCCTTAGGGTTCAGTCCCTATGAAATACTGTATGGGCACCCTGTAAAATGACCTCTGGGTGTTGCATAGGAAGGCTGGGAGAAAGTTCCCCGGAAAACTCTCCAGGATGTATTTAGCTACATGCTGGCCTTCAGGAATCAAACTGTGCACTTCAGGAGACTCGCTCAGGCAGACCTAGAAGCCAGCCAGAAAGAGATGAAATGTTGGTGCGAACAAAATGCCACTCTGGTAGTGTTTCAACCTTGCCAGAAAGTGTGGGTTATGGCCCTGGTAGAGCCTTGTGCACTGCAGAAAAAGTGGACCAACCTTTTGAGGTGGTGTAGTGCAAGAGTCCTGTTACCTACCTGGTGAACTTGCAGACTCCCAGAAACCCTTTGAGGGTCCTCAATGTGAGCCGCACCAAACCTCACTTTGAGAGATCTGATGTAAGCATGCTCTTGGCAACAGATGATGGGGTAAAAGAGGAGAGTGAACCTATCCCCAACCTCCTATCTACTAAGGAGCAGGATGGGTCAGTGGAAGGTGTGAACCTCTCCCCTACACTGACCCCATAGCAGCAGAGTAACTGTCACCAGCTGTTGGGGCAGTTTGCCACACTGTTCTCCCGGACCCCCAGTGTCACCCATTGGTGTACCCATGATGTGGACACTGGGGACATACCTCCTGTGAAGCACAACTTTTTCAGGCTGACTGACTGGGTCAGAGTCAGCCTCAAAGAAAAGGTTTCTGAGATGTTGGCGTCAGGGGTGATAGATCCCTCCAACAGTCCTTGTACCAGCCCAGTGGTCTTGGTCCCAAAGGCTGCTGTACCCAGTACCACTCCTGAACTATGGTTCTGTGTGGACTACCATGGGCTTAATGCCATCACCAGGACTGACGCGCACCCCATCCCCAGAGCTGATGAGCTCATAGATCGGTTGGGAGCTGCCAAGTTCCTCATTACATTTGGTTTAATGTCTGGGTACTGGCAAATTATCTTGACTAGTGGGGCCAAAGGGAGGTCCGCATTCTCAACGCCAGAGGGGCACTACCAGTTACGAGCACCCTCTGGGTGGAAGAATGGCCCTGCCACCTTTCAGAAGTTAATCAACCAGATCTTGCCTGAGCTGGAGGATTTCAGTGCCGCCTAGCTGGATAACATTGCAGTGTTCAGTTTCAGCTGGGAATATCACTTGCACCCCCTCTGGGAAGTGTTGAAGGTTCTGTAGAAAGTAGGCTTCATGATCAAGGCCAGTAAATGCCAGATCGGGCAGGGGTCAGTGATGTACTTAGGGCACCAGGTTAAAAGTGGCCAGGTGGCACCCCTACAGCCCAAGATTGACACCATTCTGGCCTGGGAGCACCCCCAAGGCCCAGACAGAGGTGAGAGCCTTTTCAGGTCTTACTGGTTACTATAGGAGATTTGTCAAGGACTATGACACCATTGTTGTCCCTTTGACTGAGCTGACTTCCAGGAAGCATCCCAGGAAGGTGAACTGGACTGATGCCTCTCAAACCGCTTTTGATGCTTTCAAGGCAGCCATGTGCACAGCGCCCGTGATCAAGGCACCCAATTTCTCCAAGGAATTTGTAGTGTAGACGGATGCTTTAGAGCATGGTGCTCTCACAACTAAACCAAGAGGGCCTAAACCAGGCTGTAGTCTTACTTAGCAGGAGACTACTCCCCAGGGAACAGAGGTGGAGTGCAATTGAGCTTGAAGATTTTTCTGTGGTCTAGGCGCTGAAGAAGCTAAGACCCTACTTGTTTAAGACTCACTTCCGAGTTCAGAGAGATCACAAGCCCCTCAGATGGTTAATGCAAATGAAGGGTAAAAACCCAAAACTGTTGCGGTGGTCCATTTCCTACAGGGAATTAACTTTACGGTGGAACACCGCCCTGGCACAGAACACGCCAATGCTGATGGTTTGTCCAGATTCTTCCGCCTTGGTTAAGAGAACTCCCATAGGGTTGGTAGTTCTACCTACTTTCAGCTGGAGGGGGCATATGTTAGACCTGATATCTTTTGGCGTGTTACCCCTGTCTTTTTGCAATCTGACCTCCTGGTTTGATTGTGGTTGGACTTCGTTTTTACTGGTTTAGTTCACTTTCTCACTGCTGTCCAGTGTTAAAGTGCAAGTGCTCCTGCTGTAAATTGTGTTTACGGATTGGTGTTTCTATGATTTGGATATTGATTTACTAGTAAGCCCCTAATTCAGTGCACAGTGTGTGCCCAGGACCTGTAAATCAAATGCTACCAGTGGGCTTGCATCACTGGTTGTGCCATCCACTTAAGTAACCCTTCAAAGGTGTCTCAGACTTGCCCCTGCAGTGTCTGTGCACAGGTTTTGTACTGCCATGTCGATCTGACAAGTGCACCCACTTGCCAGGCCCAAATCTTCCATTTCATATTTTTAAGGCACCCTTAAGGTAGGCCCAAGGTATCCCATTCCCTGTGGGCAGTGTGGGGGAAAGATGGGAGATGTACTAGTGGGTATTAAATGCCCTGATGGTGAAATACTGTGCATTTCATTTTTCACTATTGCTAAGCTATCTGTTCCATAGGCTAACATGGGAGTTGCTTTGTAACATCTTAAAAGCATAAATGTCCACGGGGACAAGCTAGAGAAATGTAGTATAAGCTTCCTGAATTCAGGATCTAAAAATACATCATTTAGTGAAGATGATTTTTATATTTTGTGTTTGAAAATGCCGCTTTTAGAAAGTGGGCATTTTCTTGCTGAGCCATCCGGTGTGCCTCTGCCTTTTGTGTATTCCCTGTCTGGGTTTACAGTGAAAAGAGCAGGGGATGTGCATTCACACTAGACAGACACAAGAGGGGGTTGAGGTGTGGCCTGTCTTTCCTGGGTGACTCATAGCCAGGCTGAATAGACCTGGCTGCATTTAGAGTGGGGGGAGGAGTTGTCATTGGTACCTGATTGGACTGTGGTGCCTTCCACAAAGCTGTCTCACCCTCCTCCTGGATTTACCCTGGCCTGAGCCAAGCAAAACTGATTTATTTAATCCAGTGAAACTTTGTTTGTACCAACTGCAAAGGGAAATGTGATATAAATATTTGGGCCCTGACCCCAGAACTTTAGAAATCTTTTGGATCAAGAAACCTGTCAAGATGAAGAGCTGGAGAAGCTGTGAGGAGAGACTACCACTTTGTTGTGTGCTTTGCTGTGTTGGCCTGCAGTGGCTGCTTTTGTCTTGGGCAGTGAAAGGACTGGACTGAACATTCTGCATCTTACTTTCTTGCGTTTCTCCAAGGGCTTGAGGTAGAGCTTTCCCCCTATTCAGAAGTCTCAGGAACAATAGAGACTTCAAGTTCATCTGCTTCCAGCACCAGGAACTGTGTGTTTTGTGTTACAACAGAAAAAAAAGCAGCCTGATGCCATCTGATGCTGCTGACTGCTCTGTGACCTGTAGGCACCGCAGAGGACACTGCTGCATCTCGCACCGCAACCCTGGTCTTCCTGACGCCACCGCCACCACCGAGCTGCTGCTTGCACCATGACCTGTGGGCACCGCACTTTGCACCGCCTCACTTCACAGCAATACCCTGGTATCCTGACGACGCAGCTCCATGCGGACATCAATGCTGCTTCTTGAACGGTGGTGCACCGCCCCGTCCCATACTGCAGTTTTGGCCCACCGACACTGGTGCCATTGACTCAGACCAGTTCATCAGATGACGACAGTGCTTTGACAACGACAACACCGCTGCTTGCACAGTGACCTGCCAGCACTGTCCCACTTCGCAACACAGTTCTGGGCTCAGGGATGCCTTTGCCTGCACTCCAACCTGAGGGCACTGCATGCAGCACCACTGCACATCGCACCACAGCCCGACGCCCACCGATGCCGGTGCTCCCGGCTTTAATCACACAGAGTTTGACCTGCAACGCGCATGACTTAAAGGGCGCAACGACTTCTCCATCAACATCCAGAACCGACGCCTGCCATCGCCGGCTCTTCTAAGTTCACTGCAAGGTCCCGGATGCTCTGCATTTCTAAATGTACTGTTTGTGGGTTTTCCCGACACTGTAGTTGGCCTGCAAAGCAGCGGTCAGCCAGAACTGTTAGATTTGTGTTGTCAGGACGCTGTGATAATCCCAGACGGAGCTATCGACTTCAAGGAACTGTTTTTAAAGTCCTAATTTTGCTTATTGAGATTGTGGAATAACTGTATCTTGGATTCTTATATATTGGCTATTTTTCTAAACCTGGTGTGGTGTCTTTTTGTAGTTTTTAATCTGTATTACTGTGAATTATGAGCAATTGCTTTATACACTGCCTCTGAGTTAAGACTGACTGCTCGTGACAAGCTGCCAAGGGGGTGAGCAGGGTAATTTTAGAAGTGTTACTCCCTTATCCTCATTAGAAAAAAGGGTCTTTACTTAGGGTACCAACCTGTCATCTAGAGACCCCCATTTCTAACAGGATGTGATTATACAAGCTTAGTGAGCCAATACAGCACTTTTTCCATAGCTGCTCAGTTGATTTGGTCTGATTTTCCCTCAGTCCTGGGATGTTCACTAGAACATATGGGCAGCAAGATGGGAGTAGATTCAATAGCCGTTCTCCCCCCCTACCAATCTTTTGTTGTGGGCACCAGCAATGTTGCGTCTACCACTAGGAACACATAATAAATTGGCTGCTCCGTATGGGAACAGTTTGGCCTGTTTAAAAAAAAATAACCAAAACAACCTTGCTTTCTTTATCTAGGCACCATGGCTTTCTGAGTGTTTGGTATTTCAAACAGTATATTAACTTTTAAGGCTTTTATGAATATTTTTACGGGAAGCATGTTTCAGATGATTTCACACCAGTTTTAAGCATTTTTATATTATCATGGCCTGCTTCTAGATAGCTTTTTATGTGTCAACCCTTAGTATGAGGTGTGGGTGTTATATTCCAGAGTTAGGCCCATGTAGCAAAGCAGTTTATTTATTACATTGTCCAATTTTTCAGCAGTGACCTTTAGCACATATTTGTGTGCATGGCAATGTTGGATTAGTTTCCCTGAAACTAAACTTGTTTACACATTTAGCTTTTCACAACACTATCACAATGCCCTGAACATCATGAACAAGGTCTCTTCTCGCACTACTCATATCGCAAGGCTGATTTCTATTATAAAAGATGAGCATCACAATAGATTAGGAGAGAAGGCAATTTAGCTGACACTGAGGGTCCGGGCATGATGAGACTTCACCACACAGCGGTCTAACATCTCATGGGAGGTATTCAGCTTGTGACAAAGACGGGGTCCTTAATTCGCTCCCATCAGGTAATAGGGTTGGATCGTCCCTTTGGGGGATTGTTGGCTCCACACCTACAGACTCTCTAGGTTCACTTAAAGTAGGGTTCGCATAGTAGGAGTAGGCTAGATTATGGCCTTGTTTTATATGCTTGCATATATACATTGTTTTAGCGCCATGGTAGAACTATATCTACTATTTACGCTTTTGGTGCTTGTAATCACTTGTATCTGCTTCTGTCTAATAATCATTGCATCACATGTATTTTGTACAAGACTAACGTTGAGTCAAATAATATATTGAAAATGTCCCACTGTGTATTCTCTTTATACCTCTCTTCAGACCCTCATGGGTGAGAAACCGTGCTTTACAAGTCCCTGTTGATAGATTGATTGATTGATTGAGAATAAGTGATCCTGAGTGACTGAGGCAAAAGTTATGTATTGGTTCCATGATCCCCGAAGGGTCAGGGTTGTCATGTTCAGTGGTTGCCGGAAACCATTCTCTCCCTGCTAAGGTTATGGGGGCTTATGGTGGCACTGTGACCTAGCTGGTCTATAGGCCAAAATATTGTGCAGGGTGTCCAGAAATCAGTCTAGGCATCGAATCCCTAGTTTATGTTGTCCAACAAATGCACAGGTCCTAGGGATTAGTAGGAACTACATGACCATTGACTTCCACAATATCATCCAGGTAAGCATACGTATGGCAGTGTAGATGTAATATTCTAACTCCACATGTATGTACATTGTTATTATCATGCAAGTTAATATCTTGCAGTCATTAATGCAAGCGGATATTTTAGAGCTAATATTATAGTACAATGCCGATTCTAACAGTCGTATGGGCACAAATTAGCAAGTACATGATTTTCAGCAGAAACTGATTCAGTTTGTAACCTTAGAATGTGAAAAAAAATGCTAAGAGTGCAATTTAGTTAGCATTCTGAGGTTCACAAACAGCCCATGTCCACTATTTGATCCCTGTTGGACCTGGCATCCTTGGTATGGTTTCCCCTGATGTTCTTACTTTCTGAACTCCTGTTTTGGTGACTTTATTTTTGCTGGCTTTAGGATTCTGGGCACTTTACCACTGCTGGCCAGTGCTAAAGGTCAAGTGCTCTGTCCCTAAAACATGGTAACATTGGCTTGACCACAATTAGCATAGGCCTGCCATTTCATAGCCTGTGTGCGCAGTTTTAAACTGCTGTGTTAACCTGGCAATCTAACCCTCTTCCCAGGCCAAAGCCTTCATTTCTTTATACATATAAGTCACCCCTAAGTTAAGGCCCTAGGCAGCCTCAAAGGCAGGGTGCAGTATAGTTTCAAGTTTGGACATGCACTTTTAAGTTTTACATGTGCAGGTAGTGAAAAATTATACATTCATTTTACACTACTGCAAGGCCTATCTTGCCCATAGGTTAACATTGGGATTAACTTATTCCATTTATAAGTGTAATTTCTAGTTGGGACAAGATCAAAGGTTCGAGTTTGGTGTCTATGAACTCACAATTTAAAATCAAAATTGATGGTGATTTTAAATGGTAAGTCTGAAAACTGCACATATAGAAAGTTGGCATTTTCTTACTTTAACCATTCTGTGCCTCTGCCTATCTGGTGTGGGTGATAGTGGGCTTTGGGCTTTCCCTCTAGGCAATCACACACACAGCTGAGGTCTGTCATTCACATCCCGATGGCCCATCACCAGGCTGATGGTCCTTCCTGAGCCAAATGGGAGGGAGAAGCTGACACTTGCACCTGAATAAAGCTGTGCCTGTTCCCACACATAAAGCTGCACATCCCCCTGTAGTGAGTCAGGAGCCAGGGCAGGAAGGGAAGTACCCTTGAGGACTTCAAATTCCTCTCTTTAAAGTCTCTTCCACTTCAAAAGCACAAATGGGTATAAGTACGGGACCCCTGCCACCACCTACCCAGTACACCGTGGACCTGAGGACACTCTGCCAAAAAGAAGGACTGCTGTGCTGCTGAAAGGAATGACATTCTTCTGGATTTGCTGGAATCCTGCTTTGCTGTGCTTGCCCTGCTGCCTCTTGTCTGGTGGTGAGAAGGACTGGACCTGAATCTCTACATCCCCAGAAACAAGTGACTCCAAGGGATTGCTGGCTTGACTCCTGTTCCGCAGTCTCAGGGAAATTAAATACTTCTTCCAACTCTGCTTCAGTTGCTGGACTCTTCCCACTGTGAGTCCTGCCCTGCCAAGAGATGTCTATCCAGCCCTGGGCCTTGAAAGGGGATTCTGCAGTTGTCTTGCTTCAAAAACCCATGCATCGCCTGCTTTGCCCCAGTGGGAACTGAAACATTCTCCTTTGACGTTGACACAGTGCTGCTTTGAGGACATCCCTGCAGAGCTCAATGATGATGAGGGGCCTGACTGCAAGGCTCAATGACAATCCATCACAAATGAGTTCAACGACGACTCAGGTTCCATCCATGATGCCCGACTCATCTACCCAACTGCGTGACTCAAACCGACTCATCTTACACTCACCCTTGACATATCCTCCAGAAAGGAACACTCCCGCATCATAAAAGCAAGCATCCTCAACTAACACCCACATTTGAATATGTTTTGGGTTCAAACTGATATTTATTTATTTATTTATTTATTTATTTTGTCCTCATTAGCCGCATTATCGTTCAAAGAAATATCCAACCACCATTAATGTTCTTGAAAGACTAGAGACCAGAAGTGGTCTCATTCCTTCCCAGGGCAGAAGTATCAGATTGACGGGAGGTATCTTCCGGAAGATATTACTCCATCAAAGCTTATTTCAAGCTATCGGCCCAGTTTCATCGTGGCACGGGGAGCCTCCCTCTGAGCCTGGAGTACAGGGCCTAATCATCGGACCCGGAGGAAAAAAAAAAAAAACGGATGTCCAGATAGTTTTTCATCTCCACTTAAGTAGAAAATTCCAGAAGGCGAAGTTTCTGGAACTGCCAGATCTTAACCTGTCCACTTTAGATACTTCATAGAGCGATGTCAGCCACTCTGCATGAGTCGGAGGGTTGGTGTTGATCCAATTTTTACATATTTGCCATCTTGCTAAACGGATGGCATAAAATAAAAATATTCTTTCTGTCCCCACTATGTTGTCGCACAGTCCAAATATAACTAACGACAAGCAAAGAGGGATCGGAATTTTAAGGATTGATTCTAGAGAAATCTTGACTTCCTCCCAAAATGTACTAATGTTGGGGTATTCCCAGAACATGTGGACATCAGATGCTGCCGGAACAAGGCATTTGTTGCAGCACTTCCCTGGTTGGAATTTAGAGAGTCTTTGGGGAGAGAGATATGCTCGATGCAAGGTATATAGATGGTTACGCCTCAACCAAGCAGGCTTGATGACTTTGTACAAGAGGCTGAAAGATCTGATCCATAAGTCCTCCATCTGAGCTTCACCATCGCCTCCCCACAATTCTCTCGGGAGATTGAAGTCTCCATCAGCTTCCTCCATGATGGACCAATACCAATAAGCCACCACTTTGGGGCCTATCAGATGTTTTTCTAGAGAGCTGTACCCCCCAATTTTTACGTTTTTCTTTAACTGTTCTCGGAACCAACTGGCCAATTGCATGTATTTAAGCCATGATAAAGCTGACCCAACCCTCTCAGAAAGAGCTTCCCATTCCACCAAGGTCCCTCCTGCAACCAACTCTCCCCATCTTAGTACCCCTGCATTCAATAAAGGAGGTGTAGAGCCATCAGCAAGACAAGGGGGAAGCCCCGGGGAATCCCAGATTGGAGCAAGATTAGAAAAATATGCCAACCCTACCGTAGCTTTTATTTGGGTCCATTCTTTTGCGAGCAAATATAAAATCTTTAACCTCACCCTCTTGAAATATCTCTGATGTCCAAATGTGAATAAAAAACCATCCAATGGTAGATTAGAGCCAGATAGCATTGCCTTAAATATGCACCTGTTTGAATTTTCTTCGGGGGTCTTCAGCAGCATCCTGGAGTGAGACAGGTGGAATGCCCAGGCATAATATTCCAGGTCTGGCAGTGCGAGGCCTCCCTTCTTCCTCCTTCTCCTTAGTTTTTTCCAGGCCAACCTGGCGGACCTGAATCCCCAGATAAAAGAATTGATATATTGTTGGCATTTGTGGAGTTGTTTAGTGTCGAATGTCAGTGGTATGGCATTAAAGATAAATGTATATTTGGGAAGGATGGTCATTTTCACCAGGCTTGTTCTCCCATAAACCGTGAGAGGGAGGAAGGACCATGCTTTCAACAATGCCTTGGACTCACGGGAAACCTGGTCTAGAATCGTCTGGGCCAGAATACCGATGTCATGGGTAATTCTGACCCCCAGATAACGGATTGAAGGTGTTACTGGAAGTTGAAGGTCATCAATATTCCAGGCCAAAAGATCAGTTTTCCCCACATTAATTTCGTACCCTGAGAATCTCCCAAACTCCTCTGCCCTCCTTACGACCATAGGGAAGGCCTGCCCGGGGTCAGTTGTATAGATAAGGATGTCTTCAGCATAGAGCCCAACCTTTTTCTCCCAACCATGGAAGGAGAAAGGCGGAATACTGCATTCATCCCTGAGAGTCTGAACAAAGGGTTCGACGTATAGATTAAACAGGAGAGGGGAAAGAGGACATCCCTGTCTTGTCCCCCTCATAATTTGGAAAGGCTCTGTGCGGGTGCCGTTGACCAAGAGGCTGGCGCTGGGATCTCTATATAGTAGGCTTATTGCTCTACAAAATTTAGGACCAAGTTGGAATTTCCTCATTACGGCATCTAGATAGGGCCAATTGACCCTATCGAATGCTTTTGTGGCGTCGAGCGTCATGATTGCAAGAGGGAGAACAAAAGTTGAGGCGATGTCAATCGCCCCAACCAGATCATAAGTCAGGTCAGCCAATTGGCGTCCCCGAATAAAACCCTTTTGGACATGATGGATAATCGTGCCGATCTCGCTCCCAAGACGTGCTGCCAAGATTGCTGCAAAGATCTTATAGTCGTTATTTAGGAGCGAGATCGGGCGATAGGATCCCCAATCGACTGGGTCCTTTCCTGTTTTTATAACTAGGGCAATGTTTGCCTCACTCCATGACCTGGGTGGCACCACTCCGTTCATTAAGATACTATTAAATAATTTGGTTAAAGTTGGGACAATAGTCGTATCTAATATCCGATATAGTTCACCAGGTATACCGTCAGGCCCTGTGGCCTTCCCCTGTTTCAACTGTTTAATTGCTCTGGTGACTTCAGCTTCTGTTATCTCCTTATCAAGACGCTCGCTCTGTTCCTTGTTCAGCGTGGGGAGGCCCACCTTCCCAAGCCACTCATCCCTCTCCTTTGCGTTAATTAAGCTTCTATCAGTATACATATTCTGGAAAAATGACTGAAAGGCTTCCCCTATTTCTGAGTTGGAGATCCTAGCGTTAGCTTCCCCCTAAACTCTCACTTCTTTAATGTAATTTCTGGCTTGGTCTGATTTGATCTTCCAGGCAAGCAATTTGCCAGCAGCCTCGCCATATTCAAAGTGTGAGAGCTTACTGGCCTCCCACCTCTTTGCCACTCTCTCCTGTAGTATTGAATCTAGTGTATCTTTTAGGTCATTACGTCTTTTCAGGTTTTCTGGAGACATGAGGTCGTTTGAGTCTATAAGTGCCAATTTTCTCTCTATGTTTAGTACCTCTTCTCTGTATTTCCGCTTTCTATAAGAGGCACGGTTGGTAATACACCCTCTTAAATACGCCTTCCATGTCTCCCATACATACACTAAGGGGGCAGAATTTAGATTGTGTTCTAAAAATGCGGCAGACTCATTTATTAGAAATTCCCTCTCCTCTTCTTCGAGTAGGATGGTACGGTCGAAGGACCATGATGTATGTGTGACATTTTGGCCTAATGTTAGCGTGAAGAGAATAGCCGAATGATCGGACAGATGAGAGGGAAGGTAAATCAAATTTTTCAGAATGTCCTTAGGAATAAAACTGAAGAGGGTGTAGTCAATGCGGGATTTATGCTTATATTTATGATTATGGAAAGAAACCCCCAAGGTATTGCCAGCTCTCTCCCGCCAGAAATCCACTAACCCCAAGTTCGACATACATGTGAGTAGAGTTGACCTTGCCTTGCTATGTGATTGTGCTCTGGAACTAGCTGATTTATCCAGTTTTGGGTTTAAGACAAGGTTAAAATCACCCATCCATATCACAGGGTTCTGAGAGGTGATCAGGTAGTTCTGGATTGTATTGAGGTGGGAAGGGTCGTCCTGATTGGGAATATAGTACCCAGCCAGTGTGAATACCACCCCATCAAGCTGGACGTTGGCTATTAGCCATCTACCACTCGGGTCAGTCCTGTAGTCTATAATCTGAGCTTTGGCTTGTTTTTTAAAAATGATGACAATCCCACGGATATTGGCATTATGGTCCGTACTGAGAAATGTATCTACCCATTTCAGATTTTTCATGATCTCACTGACCTCTTGTTTTAGTAGATGCGTCTCCTGGATTACTATGACCTGCGCGGGGGAATCTCTAATATATTGCAAGATTTTATGCCGCCTTCCCTCCACACGCAGGCCATTAACGTTCCAGGATAAGAACTGGAGCTCCCTAATTTTTCTTGCCCAGGACCCTCCCAACACCCATCCTGTCTGCCCCTAGGGACCCTGCATTCCTCCCAGTAATCTTGCTGTCTGACCTGGATAATGTATCCGTAATGTCGGCTAAAGTGGTCTTTGGAAAATACAAATTACAAAAGGAAGAAAAACAGCTTCTGAGGACTTTTTAATGCTTTCTCCCCCCCTCCCCCCTCCCCCCTGGAAAACCCTCCCCAACTTACTCTGGCTGGATGTCTTGCCAGATTTCGTCATCGACGTTACCCTTACCCTTGCCCTAACCAACATAATAAGCTATGTTGGCCGGCCAGTATATAGGTGTCAAGATCTATATATATCTATATGTGAGATGGAGAGAGGAAAAAAGGTAATATGGAGAAAGAAGAGAAAGAACCCCCAAATAATAGAAGAAATACGGGAGATTTGACCCTATTTAATGAAGGTACTATTAGCTTGCATTTATCAGTTGCTGTGTATATGCATGTTGTTTTATCTGTTTATTAGTTTTTGTCTTTGTTACCTTCTCTTTATTTTCCTCGTTTTTTTTATTTTTAATTTCTTCCATTTACCTTTTTTTCCATTTTTCCATTCTCTTTTCTCTTTCCCCCTTATTCTACTTTTTTTTCCTTTTTCTCCCTTTTTTCTTTTTGCCCCAAACAGCATTTGCAGTCACATCCTAATTGGGGAAAACACATATTTTAATATGATCAAAATATTCAATTTACTAGGTGATGATATTTCTACACATTATTGGTTGTGCGCTGTATACCTTCATCAGGAAAATTGTATGTCTGTGCAAATGTAATGGCTATTTAAATTGAAAATGTGTTGTCTGTAATGGCCGTTCGTTATAACACAATGCATGTTCCCACTCCAATCCACTCTATAACACTTTTCTCAACTCTATACCCCTCCACTCTATACCCCACCACTCTATACCCCACCAGTCTACGCCACTCGATGAGAAGTTACTCCACTCAATTTGATGACACTCCACTCCACCTTACGACACTCCACTCCACGTCACTCCACTTTACGCCACTGCACTCTACACCAGGCCACTCCACTCTAGAACACTCCACTGTATGGCTTGCCACTCCAATCTATGCCACTCTACTCTGTGCTACCATATGACACACCACTCCACTCTAGGACACATCACTCCACTCTACAACACACCACTCCACTCTACAACATGCCACTCCACTCTACGCCACTGCACTCTATGCCCTTCCACTTTAAGGCACTGTATGACATGCCACTCTAAGCCACTGCACTCATCTCTAAAATACGTCACTCCACTCTACACCTCTCTACTCTACTATACTCTACTACACACCACTCCACTCTACAACATGCTATTCCACACTATGCATTTCCATTGTACACCCCTCCACTCTATGACCCTCAACTCTGGCCCCTCAACTCTAAGCCATTGCACTCTATTCCACTCTATGCCCCTCCACTCTAAGCACCTCAACTCTGCACCCCTCCACTCTAAGCCAAGACATTCTACTCTATTCTACAGCCCTCCCTTCTGCGCCCTTCAACTCTAGTCTACTACACTGCAGCCTACTCCCTCCACAACACTCTACGTCACTCCACTCTAGGCCACTATATGACACTCCCCTCTTCAACACTCTATGCTACTCCATGACTTTCCATAACACTCCACTGTAGTTCGCTGCACTCCACTCTACCCTACTCTGATTTACTCCACTCTTTGACACTCTACACCAGTGGTTCTTAACGCTCATTCATTATTAGAACCCCCACTGAATCATTATTCAAATTGATGACACACCACTTCATTCTACAACACACCACTTCACTCTACGACATGTCACTCCACTCTACGCCACTCCACTCTATGCCCCAATACTTTAAGACACTCTATGACATGCCAGTCCACTATACACCACACCAATCTACTCTACTACATGCCACTCCATTCTACACTACTCCACTCTATGCCATACTACAACATGCTACTCTACTCTACGACATGCCACTCTACACCCCTCAATTCTATGCACCTTCACTGTACGACCCTCTACTCTATGACCCTCAACACTGTGCACTTCCACTCTACGCCATGATACTCTACTCCATGAAACTCTATACCACAACACTCTACAACACTACTATTTATAACACTCTACTCTACTTTACACCACTTCACTCCACATTACTTCACTTCATTCTATACCACTCCACTCTGTTACTTGACTCTACACCACTCTGTGACATGCTACTCCATTCTATGACATGCCATTCCACTCTATGGTACACCACGCCACTCTACAACATGTCACTTCATTCTACATCACTCCACTCTATGGCCCTCAACTTTAAGACATTATACAACATGCCACGCCACTCTACAACATGGCACTCCACTCTACCACATGCCACTCTACTCTACATCAATCCACTCTATGCCAATATATGACACAACACTCTATTCTATGGCATGCCACTCAACACTCTGCCTCTCCACTCTATACCCCTCCACTCTACACCCCTCAACACTCTACGCTATGACACTTTACGCCTCAACACTCTATAATACAAAACTCTAGGAGATGGCACTCCACAGCACTCTAAGACAGTTCACTCTAAGGCACTCTACTCCACACTATGCCACTCCACTCTACTCTATGACACTCTAAGCCACTCCACTCTAATACACTCTATGCAACTCCAAGACACCTCTACTACACTCTGTCCCTCCACTCTACAACCCTCCACTATACTTCACTCTACAACTCTATTCTCTCCTTGATTCTCCACAACACTCTACTCAAATAACTCCATCTATGGACCTCCACACCACTTTACTCCACTCCATGCAAATCCACTCGACTCAACTCCACTCTATGACCCTCCACTCTCTGCCATTACACTCTACTCCCTCCACAACACTCTACGTCACTCCACTCTAGGCCACTCTATGACACTCCACTCCATGACACTTTGGGCCACTCCATGACGTTCTCCACACTCCACTCTATTCTACTCCACTTTACTCCACTCTATAACACTCTATGCCAGTGGTTCTCATCCTTTTGATTTCTGTGGACCCCCACTTAATCATTACTGAAAGCCAGGGCCCCCCACTCAATCATTACTGGAATCTGGTTAACCCCACTATGTCATTACTGCAACCTGCCGATCCCAGCCTCAGCATTTTCTATGAATTCAACCCAGTGGTGCTATGAAACTTGAGGGGGACGCCATGTAAAGTACATGGAGGGGGCCCCCATTCTCCAGACTGAGTCTGGAGCCCTTAGGCCAGGGGCCCGCCGCCCATGCACAATGCTGGAGGGGGTCCTCTGAAGCTTAGCCCCCCCAGACTGCAGGGGCTTGGGGACGATTATTGCGCCACTGTTTGAACCGGAAAACAATTAACAAAAAATACAAAATCAAGTTTGATCATTCCAAATCGGTTCCAACCGGCATTCTGAAGCTCTGAATCAGTCGAAGCCAAATTGTACAGTTCTATGGACTGCGTTTCCCACCGGCGTATTACAATGTCGGATTCGGACAGCCTTTCTGACTCGGACCGTCTGACACAAAAAGGCTGTCAGAAATTTACTTTGGGGGCCCGCAGCAGGCCCTCCTTCATCCTGAGTCCTCCGGTTGGGGCCCTTGGGGGTACCCAAGGGATCCCCCAGTAGAACCATGCACAGTGTGACAGGCACAATGGGGAACACAACAGGGTGCCAGGTTTTCCGCAACCACCCCTTTTTTCAATGGAAGCCTGTGTTATTGGTACGAACACAGGCTCCAATTGAAGTCAATGGGAGACTTTCCAAATGGTGTTTGAAAGCATCATAATCGTTCGGTCGTAACCTCTGACCACAGGTCATTCAGTTCTGAATCCGTCAAGGATCTGGGAGATTTAGCTTCAGACCAACATCATAATCAGGCCCTAAATTTGTAGCCTCCAATTTCAAATTCCTTCACATTTACAGAATGCTTTAAAAAGTTCTGCTTTATATTTTGCTTCTTTATTTACACTTTATTAATCAGCTAATATTATTTAATTTTCTAAGCAGCAAGGGACTCCGTAAGTAGGTTACAGTTTAGGAATCACTGCTCGTCACCTTTCCGGAACACTCTACGTCACTCCACTACAATCTATGCCACTCCATGACACTCCTCAAATCCTCTCTGCTCCACTTAACTGTACGCCATTCTACTCTGCATCACTCGCCTCTACACCACTAATGTTTAGCAATGCAGAACAGCAGCCACACTGGTGTACAACATGGCTAAAACATCTTGGCAAAGCCAATATCTTTGCCAAGGCTAGTTCTATCTTTTATTGATGAGCTGTCCAGGAAAAATTTGTTGGCTTGATCTTCATTACTGGTGCAGGTGGAAAAGCATCTTTCATTTAAAACATATCAAAAGTGAAGAAACAAGATTGCAGGAATTCACTACAAACCCAACCACCTACTTTGGCTGCTCGCCCGTGCATTCCCCCTTCTCTCAAATAGCCTACTCCACCTCTCTCATCGAACCACTGCTATCAAACAGCTTCTGGTGCACATATAGTGCCTACGTTTAACTATCTGTGCCTGAGCAAGAGTTGTAGCATGGGCCAGGTAAGCGAAGCGGGACCAATCAGGGCCCAAGGGACATCCCTCACAACAGCAGGAGTGGAACCAAGGTTGCAAGTCATAAGCCTGAGAAAATGCTGCGCTGTGATTGGGGTGCATTATTCAAAATGGGGTACCGCCCAATAGGTGAACAGGGGACGGCCAAAGGAATAGGATAAATAGGAAGCAGAGAGCCCTGAAACACAACAATGAAACATCTGACCTCGCTAGTGATAGGGAGTTTGGCTAGCTCAGTCAGTAGAGCATGAAACTCTTAATCTCAGGGTCATGAGTTCGAACCCGACGTTGGGAGAAAACACATATTATAAGAAGCTCACGAAGTAAAAAAGAGTATAAAATGCTCTGCAACAGAGATGGAATTTGGTCCGGGAAGCAAGGCACTTTTAGTAGTCACAATAAATCTGGGTAGCAGCTCAAACGCTGCATCCAACTTCAAGTAGAAGAATGGGTGCCCCCCAAAGAGTGTGGGGACACAAAATTTAAACAGATACATTGGCAGCTGGCACTTCCTGCTGAACTGGCCCAGCTCACTGGCATGTCACTCGTCAAATAACACCTCTCCATTCTTAACGAAGGGAAGGCAGTGATATAGCACACAGGAAATTAGCTGTACCCTAAGGCAAAATTTGATGAGTCACAAACAAACAGTGGAGAGAGGGTCAAAGGGATTCAAAGCCTAAAGACCCATGCCTGGTTCATATCCCAAAAACAACAGTTGATGGACAGAATGCAGAACAATGTCATACATTCACCCCAGTACAGAGACCTGGGCCTAAATCCATCGTTTTTTTGCACTCCACACCACCCCAGTTCAGACATGGCCATAGGCAAATCAGCCTTGACCCTGTGCCTCATGGGAACAGTCCAGCCCGAACTGCCAAGCCATGTCTTTCCTGGACCGGAATCAAGCATCCTAGGACCGGTTTCTGGCTATCAGCCGTCATCAGCCAGGATAGCTTGACTCCAGTGGTGTGGAGAGCATGGGACTCACGTCTGAGCATACCCATCCCACTTGGGGTGACAAATGCAAAAACAACAGTTGATGGACAGAATGCAGAAAAATGTCATACATTCACCCCAGTACAGAGATCTTGGCCTAAATCCATCTTTTTTTTGCACTCCACACCACCCCAGTTCAGACATGGCCATATGCAAATCAGCCTTGACCCTGTGCCTCATGGGAACAGTCCAGCCCGAACTGCCAAGCCATGTCTTTCCTGGACCGGAATCAAGTATCCTAGGACCGGTTTCTGGCTATCAGCCGTCATCAGCCAGGATAGCTTGACTCCAGTGGTGTGGAGAGCATGGGACTCACGTCTGAGCATACCCATCCCACTTGGGGTGACAAATGCAAAAACAACAGTTGATGGACAGAATGCAGAACAATGTCATACATTCACCCCAGTACAGAGATCTGGGTCTAAATCCATCATTTTTTTGCACTCCACACCAACCAAAAACACTGGTCCTCCATGTCAATCGAAGAATATGATTCTATGGAGGAAATACATAGCGATTAGTATCAACCAGTTCGGTGGAAAATAAACCCTGCCTGCATGTTTCAAATATGACAGTGTGTTAGATCACTATATTCAGAACCTTTGATGATCAAGTAATTTCAGATATACTAGATGTTGACATAACTTCTTCATATGGACCAATTGTGGGATATCATCTGAATCGCTTATGTAAAAAGCCTCACTGTAACTCTACTCTCTGTTTCACTTCTTTTTACTTCCATAGTGCGGGGCCTCGTAGAACCTAAGCATGGTCCAGGTGAGGTGAGGTCCTTTCCCCTGTCACGACGGGTGAGCAAAAATTGTTTATTTAACTTACTAGTGTTTAGGGTGACACACCTGTGTTTTGGAACAGTAGACATTGTTACAAGATACTAATCACTATGTATTCCCTTCATAGAATCATATTCTTCGATTGACATGGAGGACTAGTGTTTTTGGTTGGTACAGCTTGTATCGTTCCCAACCTTTATAATTTAACACTTGGTATGTTTTTTTTAATTCAATCACAGTTCTTTCAATAACAAGTGCAACTATTTATAGAGCAGAGGCTCTGATGAAAGCCATGGGACAGATTGTCCGCTAGGCAGAAACATGTTGGCCCTTATTATGAATGAATGAATCAATGTGGGATTTGTATTGCGAGACTTAGCCCAGAGGCATCAAGGCGCATAGGATAGAAAACAGCTGAGTGAGATGTGAGCACAGATGAGGGGTTACAGGTAGGCTTCTGCGAAGAGCCAGGTTTTTAGACCTTTATGAAATAAGTCTAGGGACGCCAGGCCCTTGAGTTCTGCAGGAAGCAAGTTCCAGAGTTTCGAGGCCAGGGAAGAAAAAGCCTTCCCTCCTCATCTGGCCCTGGCGGGTCGAGGGACAGACAGAAGGTTTTTATTGGCTGAACGCAGGGCCCTACCCGGGGTGTCGAAGGACACAAGAGACCTAATGTCTTCTGCACCAGATCCGTGAAGAGCACGGAAGGAAGGTAAGAACTAGAACCTTGAAGTTTATCCTGGGCTGCACATGAAGCCAGTGAAGGTTCTTTCTAATCGAGGATCCTGAGGACCACCTGGGAGCATCAACAACAAACCTTGCTGCTGCATTCTGGACAACTTGTAAGCGATGGACTAGTCTTTTGCTAATGCCCAAATATGGGGCATTACAATAGTCCAGACGAGGGGAGATGAGAGCCACCGAGACTTGTTTACGTGCTTCTGGGGAGAGATAGTGTGTAAGCTTTCACAGAATCCTTAGGACACCACAGCAAGTAGAAACAGTCCTGTTAACTTGCTTATCAAAGGAGAGTGTGGTGTTGAGGATAACACCCAGATTACGGGCAACAGGGGAGGGCTTGGGGCATGTTCCAAGGGCAGTGGGCCACCAGTCGGCCGACCAAACATCTTGTTTGCCTCCAAAGATGAGGACCTCGGTCTTTTCCCCATTTAATTTGAGGAAATTAGAGGTCATCCAACCTGCCACTGCTTCCATACACTTCCTGACATTAGCGGCCGGGTTCTCCACAGATTGCGAGAGGGAGACCATAATCTGGGTGTCGTCAGCGTACGACAAAACTTCCAATCTGAAAGATCTTACAAGCCTAGCAAGTGGGGCCACATATATGTTAAAAAGGGTAGGGCTCAAGGATGAGCCCTGAGGGACCCCACATTGCAAAGGCTTGGCAGAGGAGAGGAAGTCGCCCAGTTTAACCCTTTGTTCACACTGACTAAGAAAGGAAGTTAGAAGGCTCAGAGCGGGCCCATCCACTCCCATCTCACTGAGACGGGTGGCCAGAATGGTGGGAGACAGGGTGTCAAAGGCGGCTGTAAGGTCGAGCAGGATCAGAAGAGTCGTCTGACCACTGTCGACCTTAGCGCGGATGTTGTTGACTACCACTGTAAGCACTGATTCTGTGCTGTGTGCCTTCCGAAAGCCTTGTTGAGAGGGGTCTAGCAGGTTGGAATTATCAAGGAAGGCACTGAGATGGTGATTGAGATGGGCCTCGAGCATCTTAGCAGGAGCAGGAGGAGGGAAATAGGGCGGAAGTTCTTTAATATCCCAGGGTCCATAGTGGCCTTCTTCAAAAGGGGCTTGACAATGGCAATTTTCCAGGGCGCGGGGAAAGCACCATTGGAAATTGCCAGATTCATTACTTCAAGAAGCGGGGAAGCAAGACCTCTCTGCAATTCTTTAGAGTTTTTAGAGGGCAGGGGTCCAGGGGGGATCCTGATTTAAGTTTGTCAAGGAGCTTATTGAGAGTTTTGAAGGTAAGAGGAGGAAAATTGGATAGGTTTCCGTGAGGAACAGAAGTCGGCTCCTGCCAGGGGGATAGAGCGGGGGTACGATTGAGGGCTTCTAAGATAGTATAGATGTCCACAATTTTGGTGTGAAAAAATGTGGACATCTGGTCGCATAGCTCTTGAGAAGCAACAATGGGATCAGGGTACTGAGCAGAGGATAAGGAGTCAACAATTTTGAATAATTCTCTGGGAGAGCTGAGGGAGGTAGTAAGCTTAGTAAAATATGACTGTTTTTCGGCCAGGACTGCGGTCTTGTATTCTTTAATAAGGTCTTTGTGTTTAGTCCTTTAGTCGGGGTCAAGATGGGTCCTCCAGACCCTTTCTTGCCTTCTACACCCCTGCCTGAGCAGTCTGAGGGGGTCTGAGTACCAGGGAGCCGACGGTCGTTTCCTGGCGCAATAGTAAGGCTTAGCCGGGGCTAAGATGTTAACAGCCTTCGAGATGGTAGTGGCAAGCTCAGAGGCAGCAACATGAATATCAGAATTGGAAGAGAACTTGAGGTTAGAGATAAGGGGGCCAAGGGACTCGTTGTTCAAACCTCTGTAGTTCCTTTTTGAAGCCCAGTTATTCTTGACCTTTAAAGGTACAAGGGGTAGACAAAATGTAAAATCAATAGGAACTGCCATATGGTCTGACCAAGAGAGAGGAAGGGGAAGGTCTGCTTTCACCCTAGAATCATTGGTAAATACTCCATCCAGAGTATGGCTGGCAGAGTGGGTGGGACTTCCCACAATTAGTAAGAGCCCGCAGGAGGCCAGCGAGTCCACCAAAGATATAGTGTCGGCCGAGAAGGAGTTTTCCAGATGGAAATTGAAGTCACCAAGGATGGTAAAATTGGGCCTATCAATGAAGGGTTCCAGTATTTCAAGGAGCTCGGTGGTGAAAGCGGACCTGGGACCGGGGGGGCCTATAAATAAGGATTCCTGCAAAGGATACCGTAGGAGATGGGCTGAGAGAAAAGTGGAAAGCCTGGAAGGAATTCTGAGGAGATGGAAGACACACGATGCGGCAGCTTACTGAGGTTTTTTGTAAAATGCCGATTTCCCCCCCCCCCCTTACGCCCCTCTCTGTCCAGTCTCACTAAGGCATAACCATTGGGGATGGCATTAACCAATTCGGGTCCTTAGGAATCGGAACCCCAAGTTTTGGTGACAAAGGCCCATAAGGGCTTCCTCTCCGAAATGAAGTCTCGGAAAGCAATATTGTTTTTGACAAGGGAACGAGCATTGATAAGAAAGCCCGTTTCCCTAGAGGGAGGGGGCGGGTGTAGCTCCATTGTCACAGTCGGGGCACATGGGGGTGAGAGTGGAGAAGAGGTTCTCGTATCCCTAAAGCACCAGCACTCGAGACCATCCCGAATTCTCTGAGGCACATGCTTATGATGTTTAGTAATCAGAGAGGTAGGGAGGAGGAATGGATGTCCATTTGCTTCCCCTGGGTAAGTATGGAGGTAATCAGGTGCAAAAAATGGACACTTGTAACAATTCTAAACTTTTGGATAGACTGATTATGGTATCCTCAAAAACTCAATGTTTTGTTGGTATTGCGGTATATATCTTTAATCCGCCCCACATTGTAGTTGTGGTAGTTATCATTGGATACCATAAGACGTGCTGAGTGCCTGCCTCATCCTGAGGCTCCTCTGGTCTAGATTTGCAGTGTCTAGAGATGAAAAAATGAATGAATGAAAAGATGCCCCCAAAAAATAAGGGTGAAAAAAGAAGAAGTGGATTAAAAATAGGTCAACACCAGAGGAATTTATTAGTTGGTGTGGATCTAAAGGGTAAAATAGTTGGTACTTGTACTAGATCGTGTAACTGGATCTAGAAGTGTAGCATTGAGAATAGTGTCGACATGTTTCAGCCCCCTATGGCTCAACAGAGTCTACAGGGCTTTCGTCAGGACTAAACACACATACATACATAGAATAGCTACTTACACCTTTTGTGTAGTGTACTCAGGCAGCTTACTAATTAAGTAATCAGTGGCCATTCATGCTCTTTTAACCTAATGTTTGAGAGTCAAGAGGCTTCGTCAGGGGACGCCGGCTATACTATAGCCTCAGAGCCGCGTGAGAGGAGACTTCCACCGCTTGTGCTGACTCTGCCCCTGGACCCTACACAAAAGGTGTAAGTAACTATTCTATGTATGTATGTTTGTTTAGTCCTGACGAAAGCCCTGTAGACTCTGTTGAGCCATAGGGGGCTGAAACATGTCGACACTATTCTCAATGCTATACTTCTAGATCCAGTTACACGATCCAGTACAAGTACCAACTATTTTACCCTTTAGATCCACACCAACTAATAAATTCCTCTGGTGTTGACCTATTTTTAATCCACTTCTTCTTTTTTCACCCTTATTTTTTGGGGGCATCTTTTCATTCATTCATTTTTTCATCTCTGGACACTGCAAATCTAGACCAGAGGAGCCTCAGGATGAGGCAGGCACTCAGCACGGCTTATGGTATCCAATGATAACTGCCACAACTACAATGTGGGGCGGATGAAAGATATATACCGCAATACCAACAAAACATTGAGTTTTTGAGGATACCATAATCAGTCTATCCAAAAGTTTAGAATTGTTACAAGTGTCCATTTTTTGCACCTGATTACCTCCACACATGCTTATGATGACAAGATTGCCAGGATGGCTTGAGTGCTTTGAGAGTGCATAGGGGATAGGCATGGCTTACTGCAAGAGGGATAGTCACTGGGTCAGCCTCCCTGGCCCCTGGCGCCTCCTTGCCGCTGACGTGCGCAGACGGGCAGGACTCTGGCACGACTCCGGCACAGGTCCGGCACGTCCGCTGATCATGCCAGCTGCGCGGAGACATGTCCGTCCCCTTTTATGCACACCTAGATCCCGTCAGAGCGCTAGAACACACTCAATATGGCCGCCGTGAATCTTTACCCAGGACCAACTCGTCAGCGTCAATACTCGGCTGAGAGTGGCCCAGGCAGCGAAGAGGTGGGGAGAGGTATGAGCAGTTAAAAGATTATTAAAACAAGCACAGTAACAATCGAGTTAAAAATCATGAAAATGAAAAAGCAACAAAACCTCCCGGCTTCCGCCTCAGGAGGGATACGGACACACAGCCTAATCGGGCGCAGGGCTCAGCAATGCCCCTTTTATGCGCAACTAGAGAGCGTCAGAGTGCTAGAACACACTCTATATGGCCGCCGTGAATTTTTACCCGGGACCAACTCGTCAGCGTCAATACTCGGCTGAGAGTGGCCCAGGCAGCGAAGAGGTGGGGAGAGGTATGAGCAGTTAAAAGCTTATTAAATCAAACACAGTAACAATCGAGTTAAAAATCACGAAAATGACAAAGCAACAAAACCTCCCGGCTTCCGCCTCAGGAGGGACACGGACACACAGCCAGATATTTGTTACTGTCTCTTTTGCACTGTTCTGGTTTTAAATTAAGAGATGTTGTTCAGCTAAAGAATAAAAGTTGATGTATGAAGGACACACCATCCTATTTTAATTCACCACTTTTTTGTTTTGTGTTGCACTGGAACTCTTTTGACCATCAAAGATTAGCTATCTGTTGGCCGCTCATATTTGTTGGTGGACCAAATCCAAGACCAGCAATTAACAGTGTGGCGTCTTTGTCCCAATGATCAGGGGACTAGCAAATTCACACCTGGGATTGCCAGATGATATGACTGATCATCAAGTCTTTTTGATGGTAGCCCATTACTTAATGGTTTGGATTTTGTCAACCACCTTTTGAACACTCTTGAAGGTTTGTACTGTGTCTGGTGTTTTTTTACATATTGGTAGTTGTTCACCCTTGTTACAGAGGCTGTCCTTTGGTGACCTAGGCACCCTTGAGACTTAGTTAGTCCAGTTTGCCAGCCCAGCCAGAGTATCTTGAATTTAGACCCCCTGTATTCTTTTGTGTTGAACAAAAATTGATGAGTGGCAGGTGGGGGCAAATGCTAGAAGCAGTATCCACAGTTTGTACATTAAGCTGGTGGTCCTGTGGTACAGCACCAGGGCTTAGGTAAGACTGGCATCAATGACAGCCTGACGCAAGTTGACCTAATGGAGAGTTGAGTATAACAGTTGTTTAGAAAGCCACTTTACAGTAGAAGACTAATTCCTGCTATTGATGTGCTGTTGTGGACCTTGAACAGGCTGAAATGCCACACTTGAAAGAGTGCATGGTGTTCAATGATACTGGTACTTTTAGGGGCAGGGCAAGCAGGGAACCACATTACAGATAATAACCCACAGACTGGAATCAACTAGGGCATCCATGGACAGCAACCCCTGGTTAGGATCACAGGTGCATAGTAGGGATATGTACACAATATTCCCAATTGGTACATTGACGGGGTAGCATGAAAGGGCTATTACCAAGGCCTCAGGAGTTAGGCAATCATGTGGTGGAACAAATTGCCATGAAATTGTGGGGTTACCGCATAGGTCAGAGAATCTATAGCTTGCATAAGTGGAGAAGTGTGGCTCAGGGGTTAGAGGCGGCAGACCCGGAAGCTGAGATCGGCCCTGGACCAGGGTTCAATTCCCCGCCTCAGCGGGTCTTGGGCTAAAAAATTCCACGGACTCGATAATTCTTGCTCCGGTGCCTTCTCGACTCACAGGTTCACGCTCTGCAACTCTGGGCAATAGCTTGCTTAATCTCCACAACGGCCCCTCGCGGCGGGATGCCTGGCTTTCACCTTGTGGATACCCTGCCGGGGTTATCTCACAGGGGAATACCAGGACGGGTTCCCTAAGCAAGCGCCGGGAAACCCACTGCGGGTAGCTGTGTGCTATACAAGCTCAAAACATTTACATTTATATAACCTGTGTCTACCTAACAATGACAAAAAGGTCATGTGTCTTTTCCGAAGTATCAACTGAGCACCTCTCAGTCAAGGATGGCAGTACAGTACAGCCTGGCTGATGAGGATTTTGAATCCGAAACCGGTCCCAGGATGCTTGTTTCCGGTCCAGGGGAGGCATGGCTTTGCAGTTCGGGCTGGACTGTTCCCATGAGACACAGGGTCAGACTGATTTGCATATGGCCATGTCTGAACTGGGGTGACAGAGTGAGCTAAAGAATGGTGATGGATTAAACCCAGATCAGTTGACTGGGGTGAGTGTTTGATTTGCTCAAACGCTCTGTCCATCATCACCTTTTGTATCTCTTTGTTCGCCATAAGTTGGCAGGGTATTCACAGACGTGAGTCCCTTGCTCACTTTGCCACTGGATTCAAGATAGCCCGACTGATGAGGATTTTGAATCCGAAACCGGTCCCAGGATGCTTGTTTCCAGTCCAGGGGAGGCATGGCTTGGCAGTTCGGGCTGGACTGTTCCCATGAGGCACATGGTCAGACTGATTTGCATATGGCCATGTCTGAACTGGGGTGGCAGAGTGAGCTAAAGAATGGTGATGGATTAAACCCAGATCAGTTGACTGGGGGTGAGTGTTTGATTTGCTCAAACACTCCGACCATCATCCCCTTTTGTATCGCTTAGTACAGTAATGAAACACAGCAAAAATAGTATTACGGAGGAGTCTGGGCCAGGCAGGGCTAACAATGGCAAGAAGCCAAAATAGCACAGTTGGCTCCTAGCAATGCAAAGGGAATTACAGAATGCAAAGGGCCCGGACGCGGTCCTCATACATCTAGGAGGATACAACCTGGCGAGCATGGGAAGAAGGGAACTGCTGTCACCATGACATCAGGGATGGCAGCACTGGCCAGGATAATATGCCCAGCAGACTTAGTTTGATCAGAGTTGATAGCAAGGCAGGTATGGAGGGGGGCCACCGAGCCTTGGGCGGTAGGCAGGTCCAGATGGAAGCTTAACATCACAATAGCAAAAATATGTAGGGAAAATGGCTGGGGGTTCATGAGCCATGGACTGATCAACCTTAGGGCGCCAGGTTGGGGTACACTTAACCTTAGTGGGCATAGATATGTTCATTTTAAGCATTGTCAAGGTTGTGGAGCAGCTAGGTTTCGTATGAGGGAGCGGGCCGAAAGGGGAAGCTGCCACCGATCTGGACGGAGGCAGCACAGAAAGGTTCTCACGGAAAAGAGTAACTTAGATAGAAGAGCTGCTCAAACGGTGTCCTTGGGATGCCTTACAGCAGGGGCAGAGGTGAGCAGGCAGAATCAGCTTAAGTGCAAACTCAATAAAACCAAGATTATATTCTTCGGCCAACCTGTAGAGAACAATTGGGTTGCCTTCAGACCTCTCTTTTCCCAGCACTGCCCAATTGGGAGTTAAAAACCTAGGTATCCATATTGACAATGAGCTATCAATGCGGACCCAAATACAAGCCCTAATAGGAACCTATTTTGGAGTACTAAGGATGCTCAAGAAATTTCATCCGCTTCTCTCCCTGGATTCTAGGAAGACAGTGGTTCAGGCTTTGATCACGTCCTGACTGGACTATGCTAAGGGCCTTTATCTAGGTCTGCCGGACTACCTGTTACAGCGTCTTCAGTTACTGCAGAATTCAGCAGCAAGACTAATTCTTAAACTAAAACCCAGATCACATATGACCCCCTATCTGAGGTCCTTACATTGGCCCCCGGTTAGGGTAAGAATAAATTGTAAGGCCCTGGTTATACTTTTCAAAGCCTTCCATGGAACATGTGCCACCTACCTTAGAAAACGAGTCAGCCACTATGTGCCCACCTGGACACTCAAATTGTCCAATGCCGACCTGGCTTGCATCCCCAAAGCTCACCTGGTAGGCAGAGGAGGCAGATCATTTGACTTTTTGGGAGCTCACATTTGGGATAAACTACCAGCAGCTCTGAGATCTATGACAGCGCTCTCCCACTTTAAAAAAAAGCTGAAAACTTGGCTATTTAAAATCTAAGTCTCGTAAGATGTGCACTTGTTAATTGTCAGCGCCGGGACACTCTTGAAAGAGTAGCTGTGTGCTATACACATATGGGTCATTCATTCATTCATTCAGGCGACAGCACACAAAGACAGCCAGAATAGAAGAGCTGCTTAGACAGTGTCCTTGGGATGCCACAGGGCAGGGGCATGGAGAAGCAGGTGAGGGGTCAGCAAAGGTACAGGCCAAGCAGAACTGCACTTGCGGCCTGGCCCATGCCTGACGGCAGCCCACAAGATCGGTAGCAAGAGAAGCCTAGAACCATAAACACTGGAGTTCCTGGGGGACGGACCACTGCACAAAATTAGTGCTGTTGGCTAGAAAGGAAACAAAACAAGTGGGGCATTATTATTAAGAGAAGGTAACTATGGCAAAATACATGGGTCTCGAATGACAGACCATATCGTTGTGAAATGTTTGATCCATGTGTCTTATGAAATAAAACTGCAACCTTTTTTACACCATAAGCTTGTGTCCTTCAAATGTGTGAAGAGAAGGCAGTATAAATAATGGTTAAATACAAAGTGGTTCTGTTGGGTAGTGAGAAATTACTTTAAAGGAAGGCTAGATCAGCTCAATGTACATTGAAAGAACCTCTCTGAAAACAAGCAACTCTAAATAAAGTCTTTATATTAGTAAAAAGCAATCACGATACACAAGAATTACTTCATTCTGTGAAGCCACAGGTTTCAATAAATGGTAAAACCGTTACGAAAACATGTGATGAACGTGACTGTTGGTGAACAAAGTGATCAGTGCATTAAATCCAGTGACACATATATACAATTTATACATGGGGAATTAGATGGCCAGAGTGTTGAGTTAATGCTCCAAGGAGACAAGGGGTAAATGTACAAGCTCCTGGAGTTATCTTGACCAGTGGTAAGCGTCGACATTTCGACCCCAGAGCGCCCCAGTTGGTGGACGCAGCGGGTCTTTCTCAAGACAAGGGACAGTCTGAAAAGGAAAAAGGGGGAGAGGGTTTTCAGAGAAGAGTGAGTTTAAAAATCGTCAAACATGACGTATGTGAGCGAAAATTACTCACATGAGGGGCAGGTGGAGATATCACAGCCTGGTGGGTGGCCAAAAGGTCCAACCTAGAAGGGGAAAATTCAGAGCGGCTGTAAATGCCAGGGTAATAGGAAGGTGTAACATTCACCGCAAATGAAGACCAGAACTCGGAGTGGTGAATGGCAAGGAATTGTTTATTGTAAGTCCGAACTCCTGTGACCTCAGCCACAGCCTTCCTCGCAGCTGTCGCCTCAGAGTGTCCCCGGCGCTCGCCTTGGAACGCTGGTCGCGGTGACATTCTAAGTGATGTCACCGCGAGCAGCACCATCACATGCAGAGCCGCCGGGGGGGGGGGACAGAGGAGGGAGATACCACACATCCCCCTTCCCTGCAGAAATAGAGAACATTGGATAGAACAATAGACAAGAACCAAATTGGGGAGAAACATACATTATGCAGAATGGTATATCATTACATACTGGTCAAAATGCCTGGGAGGTCTGATCACTCTCCTGATGGGCCTGTGTCTTGGGAGAGGAACACCAGGTGGCGTCCTGCTGGCGAGGCCGCTATCTAGACCTTGACTACTCCCCCCCCCCCCCTTTCACCTTCTGGGTCTTCTACAGGAGGGTGGTACTTCACAACTCTCCCTAAGTTCCATATCTTTCCTTCTTGGGTCTTGACCGCATTCTTGAAAAGTTTTGTGATTTTTGTGGGACTGCTGTACTCTGACCAACTCGCCTTCCCTGTGGGAGCTCTGATTTTGATGTTGTCTCCAACCTTGAAACCGACCTCCCGTGTGGCCTTGCGTTGGTCGTAACCTTCTTTCCTCACCCTCATGGATTGTTCATGTTTCCTCACACTGTCCTTTTCTTTGGTTCGGTCCGACCACCCCTTGTGCCATTCCATCCACCCCGGGGCAAGCTTGGTGTTGGGTGTCCTTGCGCGGAGCAATTCGAACGGGGTGACGCCCGTCGTCTGATGCGGCGTGAACCTGTATGCTTCCAGACGCCTCCATAACTCTTCTTTCCAATTTATACCGCTTGCTTTGGCCAGCTGGATGCTCTCCTTTATGGTTTTGTTAAAGCTTTCGACCATGCCATTGGTTTCTGGGTGGTATAACGCGCATCGCTTGTGCCTGATGCCTCTTTCTTCCAGGAAGTCTTCCATCTCTTTTGAGCATAGTTGCCCTCCGTTGTCGGTGAGGATGTTGCTGGGGAGCCCCTCTCGGATAAATACCTCCTGCAAGAATCCGATGACGGTCTTAGTCGTGACTTCGCTGACGTGTTTTATCTCCGGCCACCGGGAATACAGATCCACGAGCACCAAGATGTAAGGTGTCCGCAGTTCCCCGGACATCGGGCCCAAAATGTCTAAAGCCAACTCGTCCCATGGTCCAGACGGGGGCGGCCTACACACCATGGGTGGTGTCTGTTGCTTCAAGACCTTGTCGCTATTGCAGCACGGGATGCACCCCCTGATTCTCCTTTCCGTGATCAGGTCCATGTTCGGCCACCAATAGCTCTCCCTGAGTCTTTGCTTGGTCTTAGTGATTCCTAAGTGCCCTTCGTGAGCTATCTCGACCAGGTTGTCTCTCACACTAGCTGGTGGTACGAGTCTTGTTCCCCTGAACAGGCATCCGTCGACAATGGTTAACTCATCCTTTACAGCCTGGAAGGGCCGCAGGTCTTCATCACGTTTGTCCACGTGCTTCCATCCATCTCTCACTCTTCTGCAAACTTCTTCCATGGTCTTGTCCTCTTCTTGTGCCTTTCTCCACGTTTCTTCACCCAACGCCTTCTGGATGGTGCAGACATTCTCAACCATGAATCCTTCTTCATCCTCATCTGTTTTGTCTCGCATTTCACTCGCTTCTGC
Source organism: Lissotriton vulgaris (assembly GCF_964263255.1). Taxonomy (NCBI): domain Eukaryota; kingdom Metazoa; phylum Chordata; class Amphibia; order Caudata; family Salamandridae; genus Lissotriton; species Lissotriton vulgaris. Next base: position 701,135,435 of record NC_141693.1, read on the forward strand.
ATCACTGACAAGCCTGGACAGACAGTCGGCTGCAAGGTTTTGCGTTCCTGGAACATACTCGACATTGAAGGTGTACTCCTGGAGACTGACCACCCAACGCCTTATCCTGCTGGAGATGGCATCCAATCCCTTCCTGCTGAACACTTCTACCAACGGTTTGTGGTCGGTTCGGAGGGTGAAATGCGTACCCCACAGGAAGTCTCTGAATTTGCCTACCGCCCAAGATACCGCCAATGCCTCTTTTTCAATGACTGAGTAGTTGTTCTCAGATTTTTGGAGTGACCTTGAGGCAAAGGCCACGGTTTCTTCTCCTTCCACACCTTTCTGGGTAAGAACCGCTCCCAACCCTTTTGCACTAGCATCCGTGGTGAGGATCGTTGTCCGGCCGGGCATGTAGGACTTCAAACTAGGGGCTTCCGCAAGAGCTCTCCTTACATCCTCGAATTCGCTCTGGCATTCTTGGCTCCATTTGAACTCGCTTTCCTTCTTCAGCAACAGCCTGATGGCGTAAGTCCTGCCTGCTAAGTTTCTGATGAACTTTCCATAAAACTCCAACATCCCCATGAATGATTTGATCTCGTCTTTGTTCTTGGGTGGTGACAGATTCACAATGGTGTCTTGGAGCTCGACCTTGGGACGTATGCCTTCTGCTGTAATCTTGTGACCTAGGAAATCCAACTCGGCACAGCTAAAAACGCATTTGTTCTTCTTCACGGTAAGGCCCTGGGACAAAAACCTCCTCAGTACACATCTCAGTCTCTGATCATGCTCAACTTGGTTCTTTGCGAACACCAGTACGTCATCCTGGTAACACATGACGCCCGGGATGCCTTTCAGGATGTTGCCCATGACTCTTTGAAAAACGGCAGCCGCCGAGACCAGGCCGAAAGGCATCCTTTTGAACTTATAAGCGCCCATGGGTGTCACAAAAGCAGTGAGTTCTTGAGACTCCTCGTGAAGTTTTATCTGGAAATAGGCCGAGGTGAGATCGAGGGTGGAAAACACCTTGGCACCCTCAAGCATGCTCATCATTTGGGTGATGTTCGGCAAGGGGTATCGGTCAACGACGACCTCTTTGTTGAGTGCCCTCAAATCAATGCAGAGCCGGACTGACCCATCCTTTTTCTTCGCTGCCACGATGGGCGCCAACCATTCGGTCGCTTCCACAGGTTCGATAACTCCAGCCTTGCACAGCTTTTCCAGTTCAGTTCTAACCTTCTCCTGAATGGCTATGGGGAGTCTTCTGACTTTTGCCACAACGGGCTTTGCATCCTTCTTCAATTTGATTTTGTGGCAGTAGTTCTTCAAACACCCAAGCTCTTCCCTAAATACCTCTTTAAATTCTCTTGTGATGTCAGCCTCACCCTCCTGTATCTCCTGTATCAAAATTTGGGGATTGCTGTTGGGATTGAGGTACACCCCTAACCCCTTTTGTGCACGCCACCCCAAAATGTTATCCCCTACAGTGGACACATATACTTTGGAGACAGTAGACCTGTTTCTGTACTCAATCTTACTCAGGAAGTACCCTTTCATGGAGATGGGGCGCCCCGCATACCCTCCTGGTCTCAGGTCTAACCTCCTCAAGATTATCTTGCCTTTTGACACACGTGAGAACTCATTGGCATTAATGATAGTTATTCGGGAACAAGAGTCAAACAATGCATCTAACTCAACATTCCCAACTTTTATAGTGTCTTTGGGACTTTCAACTTGTTCCTCTTCTACCTGTGCTGTAACTTCTTTTTCCAAAGGGTTTCTGGGGCCTGGCATCTTCAACTCTTGTACTTGCACAACAAATTAGTCGCTCACCACATTCGTTCTGTCTCTATTCTGTCTACTGGCCCCTTGCCCACTCTTGCAAAACTGCTTGAAATGGCCCTTCTTACCACACTTGTTGCATGTGAACCTGAGGGCGGGACATTCCTTGTCGTTGGCTAGGTGCCCTTGTTTCCCACACCTGTAGCAGGTACCCTTGTATGACCCTCCCGGTCTGCTTTCCTTCTGCTCCTTGTCCACTGCCTTCTGACCTTTAACAACAGATACAGTCTCACATTCGGACACCACCTCACTGACATTGACCTTGTCATCGATCTTCTTCTCCCCTGCATCTTGCTTAATTTCTTTGACGCACTGCAACATGTGCTCTACCTGCTTGGCTATGATGAGAACTTCTCTTAACGGCGGGTCATCTTTGAGCCACAGCTCCTCACGCACTCGCTCCATCCTGCAGGTCAAGACGAACTGGTCCCTAATTCTCTCCTCGCTCGCTCCCCCAAACTTGCACGTTGCAGCCAACTTCCTCAACTCAGACACAAAATCTTCTATAGATTCCCCATCCTTTTGTGCCCTCTTACCAAAATGGTACCTCTCCATAATTGTGCTGGTCTTGGGGAGGTAGTGCAAATCTAACTTCTTTAGACTAATTTCAAATTCATTCAGACCCCTTGCCTCCTGTGCCCCCAAATCCGGGAGATGGTCTAGGACTTCCTCTCCCTCTGCGCCCAAGTAGTAGGCCAACAGTGCAACCTTTCTTTCTAGACCCAAGTTTGGCCCACATACAGTAGCATAATTTAGGAACACTTTTTTCCATTTCTTCCACAAGATGGTGAGGTCCCCTGGGTTGGTCAGGAAGAAGGGTGGAGGAGTCACACTTTGCATGCTTAATATACGATAGACAGTGAGAAAACTCTAACCTTCAAGCATGCACCTACCCCCCTTTCAACAAACTGCGTTCAGTGAAAGCCTGAGATCCTATCTTAATAAGAGTGGCTAGAGGGAATTAGATTACCAGTGAAAACGTTCATGAGGGAACAGAAGTCTGACCAGCCTTGTACAGCTTAAACTTGCTAAGACATGCACGTGGAAATATAAACCTGTCCCTCCCAAAAAGGTAAACACTACGTTCTCCAAGTCACAGATTAGATATGCTTCTTCGGTGCAGTATGTAAGGACAGTACTCCCATCACAGTGGTCACACTGCAGAGCTCCCAAAAGCGCGACCACCAGATGTTCTTCCACTTTCCGCGCTGGCAGCAGAACCCACAGTCACTCAGGCGCAAGGATAGGTTATACTGACATTGAACCACAGCTCCGCTGCGCTCGTTGGCCCCTTGCTCCTTATACGTCGCGCTCTCAGAGGCCCCTGGGCATTCCACTGACAGTACTTTAGACAGCCTTCACGCCTCAAACTCCCTCGCAGCGCCGGCAGGTTCAGGTCTATGCCAGTTCAAAACGCATTGCTTCACCATCCCACGCAGTTGGATTCTACCTCTATTTACATTTCCTGCTATATTCTATGTGGACTTTCACACATGCGTGCCAACTGCTACGCACCGCTAACGCAGGGACTCTGAGCAGTGAGGCAGGGAGAATTCATCAACTGACGCCAGGCTTCTAACACCCCTGTGTCGACACCACACAGCGCTGCCCTGCTGCTGATCGAGGAGCGCGCGTTGAAAGCCTCGTGAGAAGGGCTGGTAACAAATGCGCCGGACTTCTGCTTAAAGTCACTGCTCCGGTGGCGCTATGATCGCTCGCAGGCAGGGATTACCTCACCTTTTAATTTATTGACATTGATGCTCGCCACACACAACGGCGGAAGGTCTGGCTCCAGCGCGCCAGGGCACAAACAGCTTTACCTCACTTTCGGAGCGTCAGTCGAGAGGAGACTTCTCTCCTCGCTCTCCAGGCACCAAGGATTTCACTTTCTTTACTCAATTTGTCGGCTCAACCTCTCTGTAGAGCTGCTCCTCGCGTCGTCAGTTTCAGTCAGTCTTTACACGCGACTGTTTTCCTTCCCAGTCGGCAGGCTGCATAAACACGATTCAGCTGCTGCTTTTCCGCTTATCTTCCTCCAGCCGCATACTTCTCGGCGTGTTGAGGTCACAGGCTTTTGACCCTCGACGCCAGTGTAACATTCACCGCAAATGAAGACCAGAACTCGGAGTGGTGAATGGCAAGGAACTGTTTATTGTAAGTCCAAACTCCTGTGACCTCAGCCACAGCCTTCCTCGCAGCTGTCGCCTCAGAGTGTCCCCAGCGCTCGCCTTGGAACGCTGGTCGCGGTGACATTCTAAGTGATGTCACCGCGAGCAGAACCATCACATGCAGAGCCGCCGGGGGGGGGGGACAGGGGAGGGAGATACCACAGAAGGTCTGTCTTAAAGTGCTTTATAAGTGACCCAGTTGTGGCTGAGGGTGGCCAGTGAGGGAGATGCAAAAGTATGCATGAGTGCTGTTATGTTGAATCAGAAAAATCCCTATATGGTGAGGCAGTGTGACTTATGCGACTAATATGTGAACTAATGCCCTCTTATGAGGCATCATTTAACTCATGCGACCAATAAGTGAACTAATGCCCTCTGTGGAGGCCTTGTTAAAAACAGGGTAGTTGAATCGTAAGAATAACGGGTAATATTGTGGTAACCGGGAAACGAGAATGATCCCTCCATGTGCATGCTTCGAACGGTCTGTGGAAGCGATGCGGTTGCCAACCATAAGGTAGTGAGAGCGTGGCTGGGCACAAAGGTATAAAATAAAAAATGTGCGAGTGCTCAGAACGCTAAGTCGGATTTAGGCGTCGGGTATCTGAAGCTCAAGGTAGTGAGAGCGTGGCTAGGCACAATGATTTAAATTAATAATGTGCGAGTGCTCAAAACGCTAAGTTGGATTTAGGCGTCGGGTATCAGAGGCTCACTATGTTGAGCAGATCGTTAAGTAAGCGAGGTGGGGATTGAAACCGGTGTGGGTATCAGATAGTGACTTACCCCGTGATGAAGTGAAGCAGAACCGCGAAGGAATGGGCTGTGTGTCCGCACGCGATTAGAGTAAGCGATGAGTGCGGAAACCCAATGATAGCAATTTAAGGAAAACCTTGTGTACGTACAGGACGTTGGTTGCTAGGCAACTCAGGGGCGGCTTACTGTATTACGCCTAACGCATGGTGACGGGGGCAGGCTGGCTGGTTGCTATGCAACGTGAGTACGCGTGCCAGATATCACGCATCACGCGTGGGGATGGTTGGGATAAGTAATCCGGTTTAAGGTTAAAGGGAACCTCATCGCGTGTGGAGGCGATCGGGCAGTTAAATCAATTTTGGGGTTGGAATCTCGCAAATGGCAGAGGGACCTCAATTGGAACATAGGCGGGACCTTCAATACAGAGAGGGCATGCTTTACAAGTACTGCATTTGAAATGTCCTGCTACAGGTGGCAAGCCCAGATATCGTCTCTTAGGGTTAGAGGCTTTGGAGGCTCCAGAAATCCTTTGACCACATTGTCCTTTATATTACGTCCTCTCTTAAATGCAAACAATGGACTCTCATCCATCTTCAACTCTGAAGAAACCAAATTCCAGTATGTATTCACGGTTTTTTTCATGATGTTGCTCCTGGAGTGAAAGGTTGTGACACAGACCAGGTTGTTTGTGGCTGGTTTCTTTTCTTGTGGGATGAGCAGATCCCCTCGTGGATAGTACCAAGCTCTCTTTTTGGCACGTTTGAGTAAACCAAGGGGATAACCCCGATCACGTAGGCTTTTGGTTAGTATCTCACTTTCTTTGAAGAAGTCTGCCTTTTTGGTGCAGTTACGCCTCATTCGTAAATACTGTCCAAAAGGTAGGTTGTCGCGTAGAATACGGGGATGGTGGGAATCGTACTTGAGCAGTGTATTCCTTTCCGTGGGCTTTCTGTATAGATCACAGAATATGAGCCCATCTTCAACCTGGAGCAGGAGATCCAGGAAAGCAATGTTGTTTTCTGTCATAGTTTATAGTGAACTGTATATCATTGCATCTGGTATTTAACCATATGAAAAAGTCTTTTAAATCAGCTTCTGTTCCTGACCAGATCATGATCAGGTCGTCGATATATCTTTTCCATATCGATATTGAATTTACGTAAGGATTTTCTTCCATGTATAGATGTTGTTCCCTGTATTTATCCATATACAGATTCGCCAGGCTCGGTGCATAAGTCGCACCCATGGCTACTCCTTTGCACTGTAGGTAAAATTGTTGTTGGAAAATGAAGTAGTTGAGCTTCATAGCGATCTCCAAAAGATTGATGAGAAAGTTGGTAGGTATCCAATGTGGCGCAGGGCGCTTGTCCAGTATGGTATGAATGACATTGATGGCTTTATCTTGGGGTATTGAGGTATATAAAGAGGCGACATCAAGTGTGACCATAAACTGCATGTTTTCATCATAAGGTTGACCTTCCAACAGTTGGATAATATGCATTGAGTCTCTTACATATGACTTGGTTTCAGACACCAAAGGTTGAAGGAAGTGATCAATGAACTGGTTCACAGTTTTCAGCACAGATCCACAACCAGATATGATCGGTCTCCCTGGGGGGTTGCTTAGCCTCTTGTGCACCTTAGGTAAGGTTAGGATCGCCGGGATACGTGGTTCCTTTTTTATTAGGAAGTCTCTTTCTGGTGGACTGAGGAAACCCTTGTTGACACCATCCTCAGCTACAGTCTCAATCAATGTTTTTATGCCCGCTGTAGGATCTCTTGGTGTGGGTTGATAACTTTCTCTCACATCTAGCTGGTTCTTGATTTCAGCTACGTAGTCCTCAGTATTTTGTAACACTACTGCCCCACCTTTATCTCCTGCCTTCACAACGATAGAGGTGTTCTTGCTGAGTTCTTTTAGTGCCACATTTTCCTCTTTAGAGATGTTGTATTTGTTGTACTGTCTCTCCTCTAGGCTCGACATCACCTCCTGCATTACTATTTGTTCGAATGCTAGTATTCCTTGACTCATACAGTATGATCCAGGTGTGAAGGATGATGGAGGTTTAAATGGTGTAGCCGCCATTTTTGGAGTATATTCATTTCTGCCAAAATAGTATTTGAGTCTTATCTTACGAAATAATTTTTGCAATTCCAGCTTGGTTGTGAATGCATCTGGTCTGCTGGTGAGGACAAAAGAGAGTCCTTTGCTGAGAATACTCCTTTCTGCAGGTGATATCTCATGATTGGATAGGTTGATGATGGGATCTGTCAATGAATGAGTCTCATTGGCCTCTATGGGTATCTCAGGCATCTGGTTCTGAGGAGGTCCTGTGGGGGTGGTGTCGGTGACTTCTCCCATCACAATAGGGACCTTTACCACTGATTGGTTCAACTCTTCTCTGGTTTCTATATTCATCTCCTCCAGATGGTCAGACTCTTCTCTGGTTTCTGTATCCATCTCCTCCGCTTCCACCACGGTGGCCCCCACTGATGTACTCCTCTCTGTGACTTGTGTTACCATCTGTTGGTCTGCTTCCGAGTCGAGATTTCGCCGTGTACTTCCGGTTGATAGAACCTCACTCTTGCATTCCCTCTTGGTGCTCCTCTTGGTTTGTTCCATGGTCTTCTGGGTGCCCAACCTTGATCGGCAGTACCACCCCGGTTGGGTTGGCGGTAGCCTTGGTCTAAAAAATGTTGTTGTGGAGCTTAAGGGGGTTGCCTGCTGGTAGATGCTCCCTCGTGTTCAGACTCAGATCCGCTGCCAGCTGAAGAGTCGGAAAAGGTGGTGAACCTCCTTTTCCCCTGTCTGCTTCTGTTGATGAAGAAGCCTTGTTGATCTTGTTGGTAATATTCATCCGCAAGGTACGGGTAGGTGACTCTTTTATCGTAATTGCGGATATCTTTTGTAAGTTTGTACAGTTTTCGATTTAGAGTCACTGTTTGAATTCAGCCAATGTCTTCTCTGCCCTTTCCAGGGCTTCCTTGGCATTTGAAAGTGCGCCGTCTTCGAGTATTTCTTTCTTCAGGTCAGCGATTTCTTGTGTTAATTTCTTGACATATTCTATGGCTGTTTCCACCCCTAGCACCATCCAGTGCCTGGAGCAATTATTAGCCACATAGCTGAATCCCTCCCTGAATTTAGGCACATCAATGAAAATCCCAGGCTCGTTTCTGATTTGCAAACCTTTTGGTATTATATTTGATGCCAAATATTTAGTCAGGACATGCCCATGGAGACGGGAACGGATTAGTTTCTTTTCAACTCTTTCGATTTTGAGCAGTTTTTCATTAAGTGTTACATCTGTGGATGTTCGGTCTGCACCTAATAGAAAACTGGAGGAACCTTGTTCCTTTATTAATTTGGCTATATAATCCTCGCTGCAGGAAAGAGTTTCTTTATCTGACATCATAGGTACTTAGGTATTTTATGACATTTGAAAACGATTTAAGGAAAGAAAAAATCAAGGAAAAAGACCCTCGCAAGTGTGCACTTGCAAAAGATTGGCTTACATAAAAGGGGTGACCCTCTGTAACTCAGAACACGCGATGAGGTTCCCTTTAACCTCAAACCGGATTATTTATCCCAACCATCCCCACGCGTGATGCGTGATATCTGGCACGCGTCCTCACGTTGCATAGCAACCAGCCAGCCTGCCCCCGTCACCGCGCGTTAGGTGTAATACAGTAAGCCTCCCCTGAGTTGCCTAGCAACCGACGTCCTGTACGTACAAAAGGTTTTTCTTAAATTGCTCTCATTGGGTTTCCGCACTCATCGCTTACTCTAATCGCGTGCGGACACACAGCCCATTCCTTCGTGGTTCTGCTTCACATCATCACGGGGTATGTCACTATCTGATACCCACACCGGTTTCAATCCCCACCTCGCTTAATTAACGATCTGCTCAACATAGTGAGCCTCTGATACCCGACGCCTAAATCCAACTTAGAGTTTTGAGCACTCGCACATTATTAATTTAAATCATTGTGCCTAGCCACGCTCTCACTACCTTGAGCTTCAGATACCCGACGCCTAAATCCGACTTAGCGTTCTGAGCAATCGCACATTATTTATTTTATACCTTTGTGCCCAGCCACGCTCTCACTACCTTATGGTTGGCAACCGCAACGCTTCCACAGACCGTTCGAAGCATGCACATGGAGGGATCATTCTCGTTTCCCGGTTACCACAATATTACCCGTTATTCTTACGATTCAATTACCCTCTTTTTAACAAGACCTCCACAGAGGGCATTAGTTCACTTATTGGTCGCATGAGTTAAACGATGCCTCTTAAGAGGGCATTAGTTCACATATTAGTTGCATAAGTCACACAGCCTCACCATAGAGGGATTTTTCTGATTCAACATAACAGCACTCATGCATATTTTTGCATCTCCTTCACTGGCCACCTTCAAGCCACAACTGGGTCACTTATAAAGCACTTTAAGACAGACCTTCCTATTACCCTGGCATTTACAGCCGCTCTGAATTTTCCCCTTCTAGGTTGGACCTATTGGCCACCCACCAGGCTGTGATATCTCCACCTGCCCCTCATGTAAGTAACTTTCGCTCACATACGTCATGTCTGACGGTTTTTAAACCCACTCTTCTCTGAAAACCCTCTCCCCCCTTTTTCCTTTTCAGACTGTCCCTTGTCTTGATAAAGACCCACCGCAACCACCAACTGGGGCGCTCTAGGGTCGAAACGTCGACGCTTACCATTGGTCAAGATAACTCCAGGAGCTTCTACATTTATCCCTTGTCTCCTTGGAGCATTAACTCAACACTCTGGCCATCTTAATTCCCCATGTATAAATTTTATATATGTGTCACTGGATTTAATGCACTGATCACTTTGTTCACCAACAGTCACGTTCATCACATGTTTTCGTAACGGTTTTACCATTTATTGAAACCTGTGGCATCACAGAATGAAGTAATTCTTGTGTATCTTGATTGCTTTTTACTAATATAAAGACTTTATTTCGAGTTGCTTGTTTTCAGAGAGGTTCTTTCAATGTATATTGAGCTGATCTAGCCTTCCTTTAAAGTAATTTCTCATACCCAACAGAACCACTTTGTATTTAACCACGCTTATCCAGGTTCGGATGGACATAGGGTCACCCCTTTTATGTAAACCAGTATAAATAATGGTGCCATGGAATGGAGGAGAAGAGCGAACTCGAAGGCCTGGGTGGGGTTGCAGTATTACAACATTACGACTATAGTAATAGCACAATGCATTCTCCCGATTTGCAGAAAAGAATCACATTAGAGAGGTACAGCAGAACTTATTCCTATATTATACAAAAAAACTTAGTTTGAAGAAGTGGATACAAGGCAAAGGACTTGAATGTAGTTTAGAGAAGTACCTTGGGGAAAAACAAACCACCGAAAATCATTAATGTTTGTGACACACGTAAATCCTACAGAAAATTAACCACCTGCTCCAATGTTTGCAAAGCACGTACTCCAACTGGTCATATTGTAATTACTATATTAACACTCTACTAATGTGATGCAAAATTTTATTTAGGACGGTTTTGAAGTTTTCTGCTCCTGACATCACCAGTTGACTTATTTGGCCATAGCACGTACATAAATCGGGCCTTCAGTAATTGAATTTTCATGCGGCATTGGTGGAATCACATAAACAGATTAGTATCTGATGTAATGGAATTGCTGGTGGTATTGGCAGTATCATGAACACAGATTTGGGGCAGCAGCATAGGAATTTCTCAGCAGTTAGTATTTTCTTTAGTTGTGATAACTGAATTTATTGAAATATCACTGGCATGTTTTGTCAAATTTACTGCTGACAAATTAATGCCAACAGTTTTTTTTACACACCTCAACATTTACAACGACCAGACAGATTGGCGATAAGAACACAAAACGCATGATTAGGCGCAGTAGCAGCAGGCATTTTTACGCCTGCTCTGACCTGGTGTAAAGTCAGACGCCAGCCTGCACCACAATAGGGAGCCCAACCCAGAGCCACACCAGAAGAAGAACAGTTGCCATGGAGCTACTGATGATGCCCAGCGGACATGCAAGAGGGCCACAACACCCACTGTGACCACACCCAGGACCCCCCCTGGGACCCTCCCAGGTAAAGACATGCTACTCCAGCTACACCTAAACATGTACCAACTAATCTGCCTTATGTCACACAATTACAACTGGTGACATGCATGTGTGGGCACAGAAATGAGCATGGCACGTTCACTATTGAAGCAAACAATAAAACGTTATTGAAACAACACAGAAATAACATTAAGACACATGGCAGTCCCCTCAACACATTCCTTAGGTCACAGCCTGCAAAACAAAAAACATGATGAGAAGGAGTGTCCATCACACATCAAAGGGCAGAGAGAGAGCGAAGAAGAGAGGGGGAGAGAGAGAAGAAGAGAGGGGGAGGAAGAGATAGAAGAAGAGAGGGGGAGAGAAAGAGAGAGAGAGAGAGAGAAGAAGAGAGGGAGAGAGAGATAGGAGAGGGGGAGGGAGAGAGAGAAGAAAAGAGGGGGAGGTAGAAAGAGAAGAAGAGAGGGGGAGGGAGAGAGAAGAAGAGAGGGGTAGAGAGAGAGAGCCGACACTGTCACCCAGGCCACACTGATCACCTGCTGCCACCGGTGTGTCTCCAACCACTTGCCTGTACGTGGAGCAGCACACCAGGTCCCACATCTGAGACAGCGCTGTCATCTGAAACAGAGTCCAGAGACAAGACTGGCACAGTAAACACACTTGCACAGGACAACATCACCCGCCCGTCCATGCACACCCAGCCAGCGGCATCCCAGCCCCTCCCACCGCCCATCGGAGCATGCCTGCCAGTGCACACCCAGGCAGAGGCATCCCAGAACCTCCCGCCGCCCATCGGAGCATGTCCGCTCATGCACACGTGGGCCTCACTGCTCACCTTCTGCCATCGGCATGTAGACTGCAGGTCCCACCACGTGCAGCTGCAAGCCACAAGTCCCGGCCCACAGACATAGCACCCTCGGCACCATGCATCCATGCTGCGCTGGCCACCAGGTAACACGTCTGGTGCTGGGAGCATATTACACCTTCGTATGGTATGAACCAGGGCACCCAGCAACATCGCAGCATGCACAGCCGCTCATCCCAATGAGGTGCCACTAACTCTGTGACCTCGGAAGCAGGGCCACGATGTAGTAGGCCCGTGCAGAACACTGGTGCGGCCTACACTGCGGTCCAGCAAGGCCCACAAATCCTGGGCAGTCTGGACCACCAGGAAGGGCCCTCCTCGCAGGCTGCACACCCGCTCAGCAGCTCAAGGTGCCAATGACTCAGTGCACCCTAAGTCATCGTCCGGTGGCGGGGTGCCTGTAACGGGTGCAATGCAGCGTCTGCCACAAACCCTGTCCAACCAAAGTCAGCGTCCCATGGCCGGGGTGCCTGTGCAGGCCACTCTGCAGTGACTGCCACAAACCCTGTCCAACCCCAGTTTGCGCCACGTGGTGATAGGACTGTGCAGACTGCAACGCAGAGACTGCCACAAACCTTGTGCAAACCCAGTCATTTCCACGTGGTGGTACGCCCATGCCGGCCGCAGGGCCTCGGGTCTGCCATCCAGTCACCACCGGCTGAGGGGTATATTACGTCTTCGGCCCCTTATATTTGAATAGTCACATTGCCTGTGACGCCTATGCCGGGTGGGTGTGGTGTGGTGTGGAAACCTGCCCTCAGAGAGTGGCTGTGACATGCTGACAACTAGACTAGTGACCTGCACAACACCAGCGAGTACGCCTGCAATGGATAGCCACCCCCTGGGAGTGTAAGCAGAGTGGTCTGGCCTGCTGTAGGCTGAAACAGTGCAGGGCTTGAGAAAATGACTCGTGGGCACTTGGCGTGGTTCAGTCCATGTCCGGACTAGAAAGTGGCTGCTGCGTGTGTCTCTGTTGTGGTGTCCACGGGACCCCTGACACAAATTCCCTCTGACTGCCATCTCACAGGATGTACATCATTGACGCAAGGGAAATCACTGTCCCTACATTCATCCACACATACATACATGATTGAGGAAAGACATGACCCAGCAGTGTGTCACTGGGTGTTTATTGCACATCCAGTACTTTTCCAGAGCTGGAGCTGTACAGGGCAATGCCGCATACACCACAATGCCTGTGCCCGTGTTGGGCCAGCCAAAGTCCATCGTGGAAGACAAGTACTGCGGAAGAGGAAGGATGCAGTCCACAGTCTGGCCGCCATGTAATTGGTCATCAAACAGGATGTGGTGGTCCATGTTGCTGTCCAAGGTGAATGCATCAGAGTGAATTGGGGGTCAGTGAAAGGTCATAAGGCTACATGCGGGACCAGCCAGGAACAGGCCAGGTGGTGGAAATGAACGCTACTGAGCCCTTCTAATCACAAGCCCATCCACGTCCTTGTCCCTGTATATGTGCCCTGCCCCACCTGGGGGTGTTGCTGTACCGGCTGCGGGACTGTGTGGTACTGACACCTCAGGTGTCGGAGGTGGATTGTCTGCCACACTGTGTGGCACAGACACCTCAGGTGCCGGAGTGGTTAGGCCTGCCACACAGGGAGGCATAGCCCTACCAGGGGTCGGAGATGTGGATGGTGTGGGGGCAGCAGCATTCAACATCACCACGCCTTGTGGCAGCAATGCCATGATGAGGATTTGCAGGGCATGGTAGATCCCTGCTACATTTCGCTGATGTGCAGCGGTGGCTGCCATCCTTTCCGCCTCCATCCGCACCCTGTCCTCCATGAGCCTCTGCGTGTTTCCAGCTCATGGCTGGTATTGCTGGAGCCACTCTGAGCGGACAGGTGTTCTTCTCTCCAAGTCATGACTCCAGCGATGTCAGTCAGGGCTTGTTGGAGACCATGGAGCGGAGCTACACACCCAAGGATAGCATCAAGTTTGGTTGCCATTTTGTCAAAGCCCAACTGCACTTGCTCTGCTGTGTCCCTCTGGTCCTCCAGCACACTGCGTTGGAAGGCCATGTGTTGTTCCTGGGTCTTGGGGGGGTGCTGGGGCTGTGGGTGCCTCCTGCTGGGTTGTTTGGGTAGTGGGTGGGGTCTTCTTGATGCAGCTGGCCTGCCCTGATCCTGGAGGTGAGCTGCAGATGAGGTCCATGGTGTCTTGGATGGCTTGGGTGTTGCTGGTGGTGTTGTCCTCCTTGTCATTAGTGAAGAGCGGCTGGGACTGGTCTGCAAGTGGTGTTGATGGTGCCCCTGCGATGTTAAGGGGAGATGGTGTATTATGAAGTCTCCACATGTATGTAGTCGCATGGTACATGTTGACATTCAGACAGCATGGCATTGTACTTTGTGACAGTCTGTAGATCTGGGCGAGGACCCAGAGTCATTGTGGGTGTACACTGTGCTGTGTTTTATTGTGCATGTGTGCCACTATGTCCATCTCCTCCCATCCCCCCAGTAGCTGATGGACACTCACCCTGTTGCAGTTGTGTTGTGTCCTGTCGAGCAGTGTCCGGTCCCCCGACTCCGGCCACAGTCTCTACACTGATGACTGTTGACACCAGCTCCTCCTTGTCATCCAGCTCGAGCTGTGGCGCTGGGCCCCTACCTCCAGTCTGCGTTGCTGCCTTCCGGTTGGCAGAGAGTTTCTCCTTGGTCCGCCGCTTGATGTCATTTCATCGCCTCTTGACCTCGTCCATTGTCCTCTTGTGCTCCCCGACGGCATTCACCTTGTCTACTATGTCCCTCCATATTCCATTTTTTTTGCCCAATTACACGTTGGAGGTGATGAACAGTTGTTGATGGTGTTCCATCACCTCAGTGACTATGCTCCTATTCGCCGGCGGACTGAACTTCGTCTTCCTCTTCTTCTTGTCATTGCCCTTCCCTGTCCTCGAGTACATGGGCTGGTCTTCCGTGGTGCTTGTTGGGTTGGGCTCATCCTCTGCGCCCGCTCCGGTAGCCTCCATGGTGCTAGGGTGTTGGTCAGTTTGTGTTTGGGTGTTTTTTCTACTTTTATGGTGATTTTTCCCCCTGCCAGGTGTGTGTTGCAGGCCTGGTGCTTCTTATTGCTATTTTCCCATTGCGTTTGGGCCCAACACAGGTTTTTTGGTGTTGTGGTTTGCGTTTTTGTCTCCATTGCGATGGATGTATCGCGGACATTGTCTGCGTTTTAGGCAGACTATCGCATGATACCTCTTTGTTGTGAATTCCACGTTGACACAGGGTTATTTTCCCGCAATGGACTGCGATGTTGAAAGTTGCGTTACGCTATTCTTGCGATAGATATCACACGTCCTTGTGAATATACCCTAGAGTAACCTATTGTGACATCAAATGCAGATGCCTATCGACTCACCCATAGATTAACCTCGAGCATTCATAGCCATCTTGCAGAGAGACGTCCACTGCATCTCTGTTATTGTTGCCCTTTACTGCTCAACTGTGTGACTGTGGCCATTTGTCCTTGTTTGCATTAAAGCCAAGGCTACTGGAATTATGCGATTTTGTGACTGCCACGTTTTTCGCGTAGTTAAGGATTTGCTGCACTTGCCACATAATGCATCATCTGCTGCATATTTTGCAGAATTTTAAACAAAAAAGTTTTGTTTTTAGCTCGCAGCAGATCAAAAGTTACTAAAAAATAGAGCAACTTGTATTGTTACACAGTGTGAGGACCACTGTGAAAGTTGACTATTAATTTTTTAGTAGTTTGACGTTGTATTTGAATGTTAAAGTGGTGCTGATGAGATGAAACCTTTGCTAAGGTGTGTTAACATGGGAAAAATGACAATTATGAATACTATCACAAAATGTGATGCATTATGCTGCATAATTTGACTTTTCTTGACACATAGTTTAGTCAACTCTGCCGCATAATATGATTCTTCTCTACCACATAATTCCAGTGGCCCTGATTGAAACCCATGGCGCCATTGCTATGCCACAACGTTTTCAGTTTTATTTCCATCTGGATGAAGGAGGTAAAGGAAGGATGCTTTTCTGATGGGAGCTCTCTAATTTCATTTTCACCTAGCTTGCCTCTCGGCAATGACAACTCAGAGTGAGGTTGAAAGTTCATCCTCTGGGGAAAGATTTTACAGTATCATCAATGTACGGGACAGTGAACCTACCTACGGCGCCATGCGCAATGTACTGGCAGAAGGTCATAAACGCAAAGCAAGAAAATATCATTTCTGTCTCACCGTCGCCGACTGATCGGATCCTTTTCTCTCTGCACTTCAGCTTCACAAAGTACTCCAAGTGAGATGGACAGAAACACACAGCAAAGATTGAACACAAAATAAAGCTGCATGCTTTCAACTCAAAGAGGCCCTTCACTGGTGCCTGTACAGCGTTTATCTTTCTTCGTTTCTTTGCAGCACTTTCTATTTTTTTCTATGATCTTTTAAGTTTCTTCTTTTAAAAAACAAACCCCCAACCATATGTTCCCCCCTGAAAGGAGATATTGTAGAGGGATACTTAATACAATGTAGCAACCACTTGAAAGCGCTTTAGTTGCAAGACCCAGCGCATTCTCCCGTGTCTCTCTTGCTCAAGGAGGCATTGAGCGTCTGTTTTTCTAACTTCCTCCTGGGGGAGAAATAAAAGGGCCATCCGAGTGTACCTCTTCACGTTTATCTTTTGTTTCCAATTGTTTTGTTTTTGTTCTTTTTGACACCTAACAATAATCAACCCTTCACACTGGTCCACTGGCTGCTGTTCCCATTGTTGAACTCCGCAGGATGGTAGAGGAGCTTGGCGCTAGTCTCCTGTAATAATAAGCATGAGTCGCAGCCAGGCTGCTCTTGGAATAATGACTAAGGGCCGAAGAGAAGGCTCTGAGTTTTACATCAGTAAAGTACCTCAACAGGACGGAAAACAAGCATTGGCATAGCCAATAGGTCCCGCCTTTGGTACCTTATAAGTGTTTTGCCATGCAACAGTTAATGTTGTTGCACCAAGGATATTGTGCTGCATAACTAAATACTTATCAGGTCCCAAAAGCGAGACCTATTGGCTATTCTGGTGCTGTTGCTGGTCTGAGTGAGTCACGTGCGCTGCTGCTTGTTCCTCGATGATACTGTGCCTGTGATGGAGGGAGTCTAGGACTCATGCACAGGGCTGTGCCTGTTCTGTGTGTGTCAGGATACTGCTTTAGCTGATTGTGTTTTGCCTATATCAGCAATTATTCCCATATCAGGGGTGACACCTTCAGCAAGTACTGGCTAATTCAGCCAGCAGAACCTTGCGGAGTGGGACTTCCAGTTGTTTTTTGGGATATTGAAAGATTGGGCTCCAAAATTTGCATGTGCCTATGTGTAAGGCTTGCATTGCTAATGCTATGTCAGCTTTAATTATTCCCCTGTGTGTGGGGGTAGTGGTTGGTCTACAGTGCTTTGTGATTTACTTCCATTTGTGGATGTCACCCCCTTCCTTGTAGGGGGGCAACATTTTTGTCAGGTTTCTATTGTCATTTCCCCTGTCTTTCTCTCTAGGAATATTGCTGCCACCAGTGGCATCTAAGCCACACAACTTCTGTTCTCTTGCTAAAGCAAGTTTAGCTTGAGCCAAGGCTATCTCTTCCCTCTCTATTTGGAGTTGGACAGCCCTCACCCTGGCCCTATGCTCTTTCCTCTGGGGGGAAGTCATTCCCCTTTGAGATTCCCTTGAGACACTAGAAATATGAGAGTCCCTTGATGGAGATCTCACCCTTCTGTTGCCTGGGGGAATTATGTTATAGGATCTGGGGAGGTGCTGGCCCTCTCCATTCCCATGTAGGTCTAGGTTGGCCTGGTTAAGCCTGGCAACTACAACCAGGTTACCCTGCTGATCCTGATCAGGCTCATCTACTTCTGAGCCATCCTCCTCCTCTTCCTCCTCTTCTTCTTCCTCATCTGGCGTTTTCTCATTCTCAGGGGTGTTCACTCCATCTCCTAAATCTAAGGGAGCTGCACTCACCTTATCTAAGTCATCCATTCCAGGATGGCTATCAGGGAAGGAATGGTGGGGTTTCTACCCCTTTTTAGCCCTCTTACAATGCACAAGGCACCCAAGTCTTTGTGGCTAAGTTTGTCATAACTGGAAGTTGCCTTGGTACGGTCAACTGTCACAGGGGCAGAGCGTGAAGCTCCTCCTGTGACAGACATGACTGCTAGTGAGGTGCAAGTGGTGCACTTACCTACACTAAGTGTTTTCCTACTGTACCTTGCTAGTGAGTTGTAGTCAGGGTGTGCTCATCCCTTTAATCTACAACTACTAAATTCAGTAGAACTTAAATATGCTAAGCTTTTGATTTATATGTACCTAAGGTACTTGATGTGATCTTTCAATTTGATAAAAAGATTGCAATGGTAAAACAACAGCAAGCTGAAATCTGCACCGCTGCACACCAATGTGAGAAGTTGGCCTGATATATGATGTTTCCAATTCTGGAACCACCTTGTATCAGTCCAAACAATCCCTTATGTTGTCTGGTTGTAAGTCAACCTTATTAGACAAGCTATCCTAGTGGTAGCATGGACTAAGCAGCCTTAAAGGCTAAACTCAAGAGGTCGTGTTAAGCGAGCTGTTTTACCAATCACAATCCTGTAATATCAAATGAAAGGACACCACACAAGTATATATTATAAAAATATATATGTTTATTTCTAAAATAATCCCCAGTACTCTTTATGAGCAAAGGGGCACAAGCATTAAATCAAAAGCACAGTATAACATATGAAAGTTGCACAATCATGGGGAGGGCGGGTGGCCACTCAAACCATATATTAAGAAAGTGGTATAAGAGATACCACTCGAACAGTGGTTAGGCCTAGGGCCTAGGGAATCGCTGGGAGCAGTCGGGACAAGCAATGCTGAAGTCGGGAAAAGCCCGCAGGATTCGGGTGCAGCGCTTAAAGCACACGCATGCACCAATGTTACGTCAATGGTGCGTAAAAGTTACACAAATAGAGTTTAAGGATACTTCCGCTGAACCTAGGAGGACAAAACTTTAGACACAGACCCTAGAGGTGTGTACCAGTGTGGGAACACCGGCGTTGCTGAGTTACCTCACCCACAGGAAGGGGGTGCATAGGGTCGAAGTGGCGTCGGGTTTCGTCACGCAGGTTGTTGGTGCTTGAAGCTGAAGATGCTGCAGGTGATGTGAAGGAGAAGTGTCCGTTGTGATCCAAGGGTGGATCAGAGTAGAAAAGTACCTGAAAGCAGAGGGGACAGAATCTGGGCCACTCAGCAGTGACCAGGGTGGAACCAGGACAGAACCAGGCAATGTCGGGCGCAATCAGGTGGTTGTCGAGGAGCTTCTCTCCGCTGCCACGTGGGCTCTGGGGCATCTGCGATGTCCAGGAGCGGGTCACAAGCTGTCCCACACAGGTTCTCATTGTCGGCGCTGTCGGCTTCAAGATCGGAGCAAACAACACTTGGCAAGAGCAATCCACATGGGATTGGAAGATTGCTTCTCACTTAGACCAGGAGGGTCAGAGCGGGTGCTCCTTTTCAGAGGATCGGGTGCAAGTCTGGAGCAACTAGAATCACAAGTCGTATTTAGGTTTTCGCTGGCACAGGGGCCACAAGCCATCTGACAAGTGACCGGGCCAATGCGTCAAGCCAAAGAAAGCAGAAGGGCCCCACGAAGCACTCATTGAGTGTAGAGGGGTGAGCTTCAGTGCAAAAGTGGCTCAGGGTTGGGGCTTCTCAAACCCTGGTGTACAGCTTCGAGGGTCACTCGTGGGCTGCACAGTCAGCGTCTCGTGGTCTTTTCAAGATGGCGTGCCCCACACTTCTGGTCGCCTCCACGGGTCTCAGCTCTGCAGGGACTGTGGATTGGGCTGTAAGAAGGCAGGCAAGCTTGATCTCGTTGATCTCTGTCACTCGAGTCCCAGCAGGAACTGCAACAAAGCAGATGTCGAGGTGCTGGATGGTGCCTGTTTGCACAGGGTGGTCACTCCTTGACCACAAGGGAGATTCTTCAGTCTTCTACGTTGAGTAGGATGTTGAAGTGTCCGGAGTTTTGTTTCAAATGTTTCATCAGGATAATCTGAGTGCGTTGGCAGTGCTCCCATTCTTATACCAATCTAGGGGGCTGGATTACCTGCTAGGTCCCCTCCTTTGGGTGGGACCCAGGAAGGGGGTGGGTACACCCCGTTCCCTTTGATCCAGGCCACGCTGGGACTGGGGCTGGTGTACCCCAGAACCGGTTTGGCCGGATTATGCAAGGGCAGCCTTGTGCTCCCCAGGCAGTGTCTGGTTTCTTTCAAACCTCCCTGCTACAATCCATTATCTCCTGTCTGGGGTGGTGTAACACCTCCCTGTGACAGGAAAGCCTTTGTCCAGGCCTCCTCTGCTGAGTTTCCGTCAGCAGCAGGAGGTCAGACTCGTGTCTGTTGCAGAAGCATCCATTTTGTGGATCTGAGGCTCTTTTAAAAATCAACCGTGTTTCAGTAAAGTAACATGTCTTCTCCCTCTAGAGGGGTGGAATGCTATCCCCGTCAACAGGACTGTCGAGGGGATAGTATTCCAAATCGTATGACACCTTACACGACATGTTTTGATAAAGCCAAACCAAAGTTGCTATATAACCGCGAGGATTATAATGCACTTAATAGTATATGGTATGGCATTATCCCGGAACAGTTCAGGGAGTTGTTCCCGACAGCTGCAGGCAGGCTCAGCTCATGTTAGAGCTCCATCTCACATTAAACCACGCACTCTGCCTCCAGGATTGATAAGGCCTTCTATAGGAGTGGCTCACAGGTTTATATGTGTCCAGATATAGGTTTAGATATAGGTATACTATATCTAAGCAAGGGGTGACTACACCCACTTACCCCAGCTGAGTGATCAGCCAGTTGTGTCAATTTAAGAACCAGCCAGGGGTGGCAAAAGCTATGCTTCAGCCCCTGGTAGGCCTTGGTGGCACCTATGGCCTGAGCACCTATAGTGCATGGTACAGGGCTGACAAGTAGTCCATTTTCCAATTGGGTTATGTACCTCTAGTACATGTATGTGAATTTAGAGAGAGAACAGCAGGCTGGGGGTCTGATTAGCAGGCCCACAGCCTCAGTAAGTCGAAAACCAGTGAAGCAAAAAGCAAAAATTGGGGTGACCATAGGATAGCAGACCCTACTCTCCTACACTATGTCTAAGGTTTTGTCCTTCTAGGTCAGTCGGAAGACTCTTAAAACAGTAACTCGATAACTTTTACGCGTCATTGACTTTGCATTGGTGCATGTGTGTGCTTTAAGCGCTGCACCCGAATCCCGCGGGCTTTTCCCGACTTCAGCATTGCTAGTCCCGATTGCTCTCAGCGATTCCCCAGGCCCTAGGCCTGACCACTGTTCAATTAGTGATACTTATACCACTTTTTTGATATATAGTTTGAGTGGCCCCTTGGCCTTATCCATAATTGTGCAACTTTTATATGTTTAACTGTGCTTTTGTTAAAACGCTTGTGCTTCTAGACTCATAGGGAGTATAGAAGATTATTCTAGTAATAAATACATATATTTTCATAATATATAACTTGCGTGGTGTCCTTTCATTTGATATTACAGGATTGTGATTGGTAAAACAGCTTGCTTAACATGCCCTCTTGAGTTAAGCCTTTAAGGCTGCTTAGTCCATGCTACCCTTAGGATAGCTTGTCTATAAGGTTGACTTACAACCAGACACCATAAGGGATTGTTTGGACTGATACAAGGTGCCCCCAGAATTGGAGACATCATATATCAGGCCAACTTCTCACATTGGTGCGCAGCGGTGCGGATTTGAGCTTGCTGTTGTTTTACCATTGCAATCTTTTTATCAAATTGAAAGATCACATCAAGTACCTTAGGTACATATAAACAAAGCTTAGCATATTTAAGTTCTACTGAACTTAGTAGTTGTAGATTAAAGGGCTTAGCACACCCTGCCTACATTTCACTAGCAAGGTACAGTAGGAAAACACTTAGTGTAGGTAAGTGCACCACTTACACCTCACTAGCAGTCTTGGCTGGCACAGAGGGAGCTTCAGGCTCTCAGCCTGTGATGGTTGACCTTACCAAGGCACCTTCCAGCTATGACACCCTCAGCCATAAGGACCTGAGTGCCTGGTGCACTTCAAGGGGGCTGAGAAAGGGTCACAACCCTACCATTCCTATCCTGATAGCCATCCTGGAGAAGGATGATCTTGAGAAAGCTAGTGTAGCTCCCTTAGGGTCAGGAGATGGAGTGAATCCCCCAGAGAATGAGAACAACCCCCTGACTTAGAAGATGTGGAGGTAGACCCTGACTCAGAAGAGGAAGAGTAAGATCAGAATCAGAGGGATAACCAGGTACATGTGGGGAGGCTTAGCCAAACCAACTTGGACCTACTTGAAAATGGAGAGGGCCAGCACCTAGAATTGTTCCAGGCAATAGAAGATTTAGATCTCCCTCCAGAGATTCTCAAATTTCTAGTGCCTCAAGGGAATCTCAAAGGGGAATGACTTCCCCCCAGAGAAGAGAGCATAAGGCCAGAATGAGGGCTGTCCAACTCCAGACAGAGAGGGAAGAGGTAGCCTTGGCCCAAGCTAGACTTCCTTTGGCATGGGAAAAAATGTTGAGTGGATTAGATTCCACTGGTGGCAGCATAATTCCTAGAGAGAAAGACAGGTCCTATGACAATAGAAACCTGACAAAAATTGTGCCCCCCTACAAGGAAGGGGATGACATCCACAAATGGATGACTGCTCTGGAGAGAGCCTGCATGGTACAGCAGGTTCCTCAAGATCAGTGGGCTGCAATTTTATGGTACTCCTTTTCTAAGAAAAGGGAGGGATAGGCTCCTCACAGTTAGACCTGAGGATGCCAAAAACGACTCTGTCCTGAAGAGTGCTCTTATTGAGGGGTTTGGCCTAACAACTGAGCAATAGAGGTTGTTGTTCAGAGATACCCAAAAAGCTCAAACTCCGGACTGGACCTATTTTGTTGATTGTGCCACTAAGGCTCTGGAGGGTTGGCTGCAGGGTAGTAAAGTATCAGACTATACAGGATTGTACAATCTTATAATGAGAGAGCAGATCCTTAATAACTGTCAGAACCAGCTGTTGCATCAATTCCTTATTGACTCAGATCTGGCCTCTCCCCAAGAATTGGGAAAAAAGGCAGACAAATGGGTCAGAACAAGGATTAAGCAGAAACCCCTGAACCATGGAGGTGACCAGAAGAAAACAGACCAGAAGGGTGGGGATCAGAAAGAAAAAGACCAGAAGTCTTCTTCAGGCCCCCAAAATAATTCTAATAAGGAGGGTGGTTCCCAGAATGGAAACAAGAAGAAGAATGATGGCCCAAAGAAACATTGGTGCAATACTTGTAAGTCCACTTCCCACTGGGGGAGTGAATGCACCAAGAAAAATCCAGTTCCAACCACTGCAGCTCCTAAAGCACCTGCACCCCCTAGTACAGTTAGCAGTGGTGGTACACAACCTAAGGGTATAGTAGGGTTGACCCTGGGTACTGAGATGGAGTCTGGCTTAGTCAGAATCCCTACTCAGGCAGTTCAGCTCTATGATGTGGACACATCCATGCCCAATACTGTGAGTCCCAGTAGCTTGGGCAAGTATGGGCAGACGCCTTTAATTAATGAGAAACTGGCTCAGGCCTACAGGGACACATGTGCCAGTGTCACTATGGTGACACCTAACTTTGTGTACTAGGTGAGAATTACCTAGTGACCAATGCAAGCAATGCCACTTCTACACATAGTGTGGCTATTTTTAACTTCTCCTGGGGAGGGGTAACTGGCCTCAAGAAAGTTGTTGTGAGTGCAGACCTGCCAGTAGACTGTCTGTTGGGAAATGATCTAGAGAACTCAGTTTGGTCAGAGGTGGAGTACAGGACTCATGCAGAAATGCTAGGGATATCAGCACATGTCCTTGCTGTAACCAGGTCCCAGGCCAAGAAGTGCCTACCTGAACCTGTGTGGATCTTGAAACAATAGACCAACCACAATGCAAGAGAAGGAGTAAGAGGGTTAAGGCAGTGCCTTCCCACTTGCCCCAGGTTGAGGATCAGCTCTCACAGGAGACTGATTCTGAGATCCAAGAGGAGACTGTCTCTGAAGAACTTGAACCTGATCAGGTTGAGTTTCTGGGGACAGGGGGACCCTCAAGGGCAGACCTGGGGCAGGCTCAGTTAACTAGCCCTTCCCTTGAACCCCTCAGACAGCAAGCTGCTACTGAGGCTGCTGGGAATGCTCAAGGTACCCATAGAGTGTATTGGGATGATGGGCTCCTTTATTCAGAGGCTAGAGACCCCATGCCTGGTGCCACCAGGAGGTTGGTCATACCTCTGCAAATTAGGGGCTTCCTTCTTACCTTGGCCCATGATATTCCCCTTGCTGGACACTTAGGCCAGAACAAGACTTGGGAGAGGCTTGTCCCTCACTTTCACTGCCCTCATATGTCAGAAAATGTCAAGGAGTTTTGTCGCTCCTGTGTCACTTGCCAAGCCAGTGGTAAGTCAGGAGGCACAACAAAGGCCCCCCTGATACCACTACCTGTGGTGGGGGTACCCTTTGAAAGATTTGGAATTGACATTGTGGGTCCCATGGATCCACAAACAGCATCTGGGCACATATTTATACTGGTGGTAGTGGAGCATGCCACCAGGTATCCAGAGGCAATTCCCCTGAGGACCACAACAACACCTGTTGTGGCAAGGGCCTTCCTGGCAGTTTTCTCCAGAGTGGGCTTTCCAAAGGAGGTTCTTTCAGACAGAGGTACCAACTTCATGTCTGGATACTTGAAAGCAATGTGGGGAGAGTGTGGAGTGAACTATAAGTTTACCACACCCTATCATCCTCAGTGCAATGGGCTTGTAGAAAAGTTCAACAAGACCCTAAAGGGAATGATAAAAGGGTTACCTGAGAAGCTTAGGCGACGATGGGACATCCTTTTACCCTGCTTGCTCTTTGCTTACAGAGAGGTCCCACAGAAGGAGGTTGGCTACAGCCCTTTTGAACTTTTGTTTGGCCACCCTGTGAGGGGTCCATTATGTTTGGTGAAGGAAGGATGGAAGTTACCTCTCAAAAAGCCTAAGCTAGATGTTGTGGACTATGTACTTGGTCTCTGCTTCAGGATGGCTGAGCACATGGAAAGAGCATCCAAAAAGCTGGAGGCCAGCCAAGAATTACAGAAAGCTTGGCATGACCAAAAGGCTGTTCTGGTTGAGTTCCAGCCAGGGCAGAAGGTGTGGGTGTTGGAGTCAGTGGCCCCAGCAGCTCTCCAAGACAAATGGTCTGGACCCCACACCATACTTGAAAAGAAGGGAGAAGTCACCTATCTGGTTGACCTTGGCACCCCTAGGAGCCCCCACAGGGTTCTCCATGTAAACAGATTGAAAGCATTTGTTGACAGGGAGAACATGAGCCTGCTCATGGCCACAGATGGGGAACAGGAGGAAGAGAGTGACCCTCTCCCAGACTTGTTGTCCCAGAACCCTGAAGATGGTTCAGTTGATGGAGTAGCCTTGGCAGGCAGCCTCACTGAACAGCAACAGATGGACTGCAGACAGGTGTTGCAGGCCCATAGACATATGTTTTCTCTCACACCCAGTCAAACTAACTGGTGCACCCATGAGGTGGACACTGGTGACAGTCTGCCTGTGAAGAATAAGATGTACAGGCAACCTGACCATGTCAGGGATTGTATAAAGGCTGAGGTGCAGAAAATGCTTGAACTTGGAGTGACTGAGCCATCAGAGAGCCCATGGGCCTACTCAGTAGTTCTTTTGCCAAAACCCCATACCAAAGATGGAAAGAGAGAAATTAGGTTTTGTGTGGACTACAGAGGTATCAATGCTGTCACTAGGACAGATGCTCATCCCATTCCAAGGGCAGATGAGCTCATTGATAAGTTGGCTTCTGCCAAATTTCTGAGCACATTTGATTTGACAGCTGGCTATTGGCAAATCAGGTTAGCTGAAGAGTCTAAAGCCAAAACAGCATTCTCTACCCCTAGTGGACATTATCAATTTGTGGTGATGCCCTTTGGTTTGAAGAATGACCTGCCACCTTCCAAAGGTTGGTGAATCAAGTCCTTGTTGGGTTGGATGACTTTTGTGCAGCATATCTAGATGATATTGCTGTCTTTAGCTCCACCTGGGAGGATCACCTGATCCACCTGAAGAAGGTTCTGGAGGCCCTGCAAAAGGCAGGCCTGACTATCAAGGCTACCAAGTGCCAGATAGGGCAGAGTAAGGTTGTGTACCTGGGCCACCTAGTAGGTGGGGGTCAGGTTCAACCACTGGAGAGTAAGATCCAGACCATCAAGGACTGGGCTCCTCCAACTACCCAGACAGAAGTCAGAGCCTTCTTGGGCCTGACTGGATATTTCAGAAAGTTTGTAAAGAACTATGGGTCCATTGTGACACCATTAAATGACTTGACGTCCAAGAAGATGCCAAAAAAGGTTCAGTGGACAGTTAGCTGTCAAAAGGCATTTGATGACCTGAAGAAGGCCATGTGTTCTGCACCTATCCTGAAGAGTCCTGACTACCCCAAACAGTTGATTGTTCAAACAGATGCTTCTAAGTTGGGGGTGGGAGCTGTGCTTTCACAACTTAATGTAGATGGTCAAGACCAGCCCATTGCTTTTATTAGCAGAAGGCTGACCCCTAGGGAGAAACGTTGGTCAGCTATTGAGAGGGAGGCCTTTGCTGTGGTTTGGGCCCTGAAGAAGTTGAGACCATACTTGTTTGGCACTCACTTCCTAATTCAGACAGACCATAAGCCCCTCTTGTGGCTAAATCAGATGAAGGGTGAAAACCCCAAACTACTCAGGTGGTCCATTTCCCTACAGGGGATGGACTTTACAGTGGAACACCGACCAGGGACTGACCATGGTAATGCAGATGGTCTCTCCAGGTATTTCCTCTTAGAACATGAAGACTTATCTGGTCAAGGTTAAGTTTAATGTCCCTGCGTTTGGGGGGGTTGTGTAGGAGAGTAGGGTCTGCTATCCTATGGTCACCCCTATTTTTGCTTTTTGCTTCACTGGTTTTCGACTTAATGTGGCTGTGGGCCTGCTAATCAGACCCACAGCCTACTGTTCTCTCTCTAAATTCACAGACATGTACTATAGGTACATAACCAATTTGGTACTGGACACCTTGTCAGCCCCTATACAGTGCACCATAGGTGCTAAGGGCATAGGTGCATCCAAGGCCTACCAGGGGCTGCAGCATAGCTTTTGCCACCCCTGGCTGGTTCTTCAATTGACACAACTGTCTGATCACTCAGCTGGGGCAAGGTGGTGTAATCACCCCTTGCTTAGATATAGTATACCTATATCTAAACCTATATCTGGACACATATATACCTATAAGTCACTCCTATGGCAGGCCTTAACAATCCTGGAGGCAGAGTGCTTGGTTTTATGTGAGGTGGTGCTCTAGCATGAGCTGAGCCTGTCTGAAGCTGTCGGTAACAACTCCATTAGCTGGTCAGGGATAATGCCATACCTTATACTCTTAAGTGCATTATAATCCATCGCGGTTATGTGCTAACTTTGGTTTGGCTTTATCAAAACATGTCGTGTAAGGTGTCATATGATTTGGAATACTATCCCCTCGACAGTCCTGTTGACGGGGATAGCATCCCACCCTTCTAGAGGCAGAAGACATGTTACTTTACTAAAACGCGGTTAATCCTAACCAGAGCCTCAGCATCACAAAATGGATGCTGCTGCCACTGACACTAGTCTGAACTCCTGCTGCTGACGGAAACTTGGCAGAGAACGCCTGGACAAAGGGTTTCCTGTCGCGGGGAGGTCCTGCACCACCCCAGATAGGAGATAGTGTATTGCGGCAGGGAGGGCCGAAAGAAACTAGACAGTGCCTGGGGCGCACAAGGCTTCCCATTGCATTATCCGGTCAAACCGGTTCTGGGGCACACCAGCCCCAGTCCCAGCGAGACCCTGGACAAAGGGAAAGGGGTGTAACCACCCACTTCCTGGGTCCCACCCATAGGAGGGACCTAGCAGGTAATCCAGGCCCCTAGATTGATATAAGAGTTGGGAGCAGTGCCAACGCACTCAGATTATCCTGACTGAACCTTATGAAATAAAACTCTGGACCCTTCGACATCCTACTCGACATAGAAGACTGAAGAATCTTCCTTGTGGTCAAGGAGTGACCACCCTGTGCAAACAGGCACCATTCAGCACCTCAACATTTTCTTTGTTGCAGTTCCTGCTGGAACTCGAGCAACAGAGATCGACAAGACCCAGTGTGCCTGCCTTCTAACAGCCCGATCCACAGTCTCTGCAGAGCTGAGACCCGTGGCAGCGACCTGAACTGTGGTGTCGACCATCTTGGAAAGACCACGAGGCGCTGACCATGCAGCTTAAGAGGCCCCCTCGAAGCTGTGCATTGGAGTTTGAGAAGCCCCAGCCCTGAGCCACTCTTGCAACGAAGCTCACCCCTCTACACTCACCGAGTGCTGCGTGGGGCCCTTCTGCATCTTTTGGCTCAACGCGTTGGTCCGGTCGCTTGCCCGTTGGCTAGCGGCCCCAGTACCGACAAACCTTTGAATTTGACCTGCCAGTCCGGTTGCTCTGGACTGGCCCTCGCTCCCCTGAAAAGGAGCACCCGCTCTGACCCTTCTGGTCCGAGTAAGAAGCGATCTTTGAATCCTGAGTGGGTTGCGCTTGTTAAGGGTTGTTTGCTCCAATCCGGAAGCCGACACCGCCGACAGCGAGAGCCTGCGTGGGACAGCTCGTGATCCACTCCTGGACATCCTCGGTGCCCCAGAGTCCACGTGGCAGCAAAGACAATCTTCTTGACAACCACCTCATTGCCCCCGACATTACCTGGTTCCTTCCTGGTTCCACCCTGGTCACTGCTGAGTGACCCAGACTCTGTCCCCTCTGCTTTCAGGTACTCTTCATCTTCGATCCCCCCTTGGATCGTTCTGGACACTTCTCTTCTGGCCGCCTGCAGCATCTTCATCTCCAGGCTCCATAGATCTACATGACGAAAGCCGACACTACTTTGCCCTGTGCACCCGCTTCCTGTGGGTGAGGTAACTCACGAACACCAGTGCTCCTGTACTGGTATACACCTCTAGTGTCTATGTCTAAAGTTTTGTCCTTCTAGGTCAGTCGGAAGACTCTTAAAACAGTAACTCAATAACTTTTACGCACCATTGACTTTGCATTGGTGCATGTGTGTGCTTTAAGCGCTGCACCCGAATCCCGCTGGCTATTCCCGACTTCAGCATTGCTAGTCCGGATTGCTCCCAGCGATTCCCCAGGCCCTAGGCCTGACCACTGTTCGATTATTGATACTTATACCACTTTTTTTATATATGGTTTGAATGGCCCCTGGGCCTCATCCATAATTGTGCAACTTTTATATTTTTAACTGTGCTTTTGTTTAAACACTTGTGCTTCTAGACTCATAAAGAGTATAGAGGATTATTCTAGTAATAAATACATATATTTTTATAATATATAACTTGTGTGATGTCCTTTCATTTGATATTACAGGATTGTGATTGGTAAAATAGCTTGCTTAACATGCCCTCTTGAGTTAAGCCTTTAAGGCTGCTTAATCCATGCTACCCTTAGGATAGCTTGTCTATAAGGTTGACTTACAACCAGACACCATAAGGGATTGTTTGGACTGATACAAGGTGCCCCCAGAATTGGAGACATCATATATCAGGCCAACTTCTCACATTACCCAAATAAAGTACTTTTCGACTGACTGACCTCCGCTCCCGTGCCAAGGAGAGGGTGGCTGACAGGCTCAAACAAGCTAATCAGACAGGTGGCAGAACATCCACTGCGCCAGGAACATCACCCCTGGAAGAATTGGTGGAGTCCACCCTCCAGCCTGAGACCATCATTGGCATTGGAGCCACGGACAGCTTATTCAGAGGAAACAACAGACAAGTTAAGATGTGTGCACAGCATGGTGTGCCCCCCCCACCCCCAATCCCCAATGAGCAAGTATAAATCCCACTCCAGTCCATAATTTGCTAACAACCAGCAATGCATCTGGGGAGATGTAGTCCTATTTAACACATAGCATACCAGTGAGTCAACTGAACCCAAGTGCATGTGACCCACATCAGTAAATAAGCAAGCTGGGGACTGTTAGTTTGAATGGCATTCATGTAATTTAATGAAACACAAATGGTGCAAGGCAAGCCAGTAAATAGACATTTTGTACCCACAGGTGAACATACACCCCAGACTTCTGCGAGGGAATCCGAAGAGGCACCTACGGGACACGACAATCAGGAAGAAGACACCCTCTCACCCGCAGATGTAACACCACCACCACCACCAAGACCCAGGAAGTACACAGTGGGTAGCCTTCAGGATATGGAGGGGTCCGAGGAGGAGAGCATGGGCGCATCACAGACCATGCAGGAAGAGGCAGAATAGACTCCAGAGACACAGTCACCCATGGAGCGTGGCCACACATGTGCTTGACGACGCATACCAAGGGCACACAGTCAAGATGCACAGGGTGAAGATTCCAGTGTATTCGCAGGTCTGGAAGGAAACAGGTTGAAGGTGCAGCGGCTGCAAGTGAAGACAATGCAGTCAATGCAACTTCAGATCGTGGCTATGAACAAACACATGAGGGACATAAAGGAGGGCATAAATGGTATGAATGACACTGTTGCAGAGGGCATCCGGGACATGGCTGAGGCTGTAAGGCTGTTATGCAGCAAAATAGACATTGAACGTGGGGCAAGGTGCAGGGACAAACAACACATGGAAGGGTACACAAAGGCAGTGAACCGCCTGTGCAATGCCACCTCTGTCCTTAGCAGACGCTCAGTGGCCATGCAGTTGGAAATGGCCCACTGCAGCCAGGATGTCGCCAGGGGGTTGGTTACTGTCACCACTGTGTTAGAAGTGCTCCAGGCAACACACATCGCTGCCACAGGGTCTGGGGATGGTGGTGAAAGTGAGGGGTTAACAAGCCACAGCAGCATCATTCCACCAATTGCAGAGTCCAGGAGGCACAGTGCAAGGCAAAGTCCAGACGCATGACAGTCCTCTAGGGAGGGCAGTGTGCAAAGTGAGCGGAGCAGTGCTGTGCGTGGCCACAGGAAATGAAACCATGCTTCAGCTGGCATTGGGAGATGGGTGAAGTAACCCATGTAACCAACTGATAAGGGATGACAATGAGCATGCAGTGTATCAATGCCATGCTGGGATTGTTGAGGCACTGCGAGGCCAATATGGTGCGGCGGTGTGTATTCCTATTGCCTGATGTTAGGTAAATAAAACACCGTTAAACAATTGCAATTACTAGCCTTGTCTCATTACTTACTCAGAAATAGTTGTGTGTGATCTCTGCACGTCTGTGTCTCCCATCTGGCGCTGCTACGACACCTGCTGCACGGTGCAGTGGCTGTGGACATTCTTCATCCTCTGATTCAGTGAGTTCCACGGGTGTTCCCTTCTTTGTGGCCAGGTTATGACGCTTGGCACATGGTGCTATTCTTTTGCAGCAGATCAGATGGTGGTACTGCCGTTCACCTCCACTTTTGTGGAGGCAGCAGGACCTGCTTTTCAGGAGTCCAAATGGACACTCCACCACATTCCGCGTTGATTTATGGGCCACATTAAATCTCCTCTCACTTGGGATAGATGGTTTGAGGTATGGAGTCAGGATAACTGCCCGCACCTCATATGCGCTATCACCTAAGTGGTAAAGGAAGAAACATCATTCACAGTCAACAACAGATACATTCAAGGTATACATCAGGGTGTTTCACACTAATTTACTAGCAGGTATTCTTCTCCAAATTCACCCCAGCCTGAAATGTATAGATCCTACTGTTCCTGAAAATGTAGGAGTCATGCGTCCTTCCTGGAATTTTTGCTACAATATCGGTGATGATGTGTAACGCATCACAAATGACCTGTACGTTGATTGAATGTGTTGATTTATGGTACCAATATATGTACTCAGTAGCAGAGAAGGGGCAGATTGGAATATGTGTCCCATCGATGCACCCCATAACATGTGGGAACTGGGCCTTCTGGTAAAAATCCATCTTTGTCTAATGCAGTTCCGTCTGTGTGCTGGGGAACCGGATATAGTGGTGCATTCTTTGCATCATGGCATCCAGGAATGTGTTGAAAAAGCGTGACACACCCCCAGCCACAGCTGTAACCCCCTGGTAACTACCTGATGCAAGTAGTTGCAGGCAACAAAGGACCTGTACATGTGGTGGTATTGCGTGTGCCCTTGGTGTCTGGTGCTCCAGAATTGGGTGCAGGTCACATATCAGGTCTAGGATGGTGGTGGGGTGAAGCCTAAACCTCTCATGGATTTCTGCCTCTGTGAGTTGGACTAGTGTAATGCGCACTCCGTATACGTGTTCCTGTCATCTCCAGATCCTCAGTGCTGCTGCTTGCATCCGCATCCACCTTGCAATGACATAGAGGGCCGCCATTGTGTTCACGCAGATGCATTCTGTGGCTGTTCATATGCAGTGCACCTGGTTACCACCTGCTTTGAGTCGGTGTTAATTTGCGACTCCAAAATAGCAAATTTTTCAAATGATGGCAATTTGCGATTTTTTTGTTCATTGGTTTGCGAATTTGTATTGTGATTTCTTATTTAGAGGATCGCAAAATAGAGAGTCGGTGTGGCATATTCGCTAAATAAAGAATCGCTATCTGTTTTCCTTTATTTTTAGCAATTCTTGATTTTGCGATTAGGTCTTTCTGTCTCTAAATTTCACATTGGTCATTTGCAATGGCAAACATGGAAATTTGCATAATTTCTGTGTTTGCAATTTGTCTACCTACATCTGGCCCCTAGTCTTTAGGGAACTTAGCATGGTCTTTCCCAGAATCTTTCTGGGAGGGTATCCTGCTGCCGATGCAGGATTGTGGCTGGGCCTAGTGCCCCTGACAGGAACTGATAAAACCAAGGTCAATGGTAGCCCTCGTGAGGGGACTCCCTTTGACCTGATTTGATGTGTTCCTATGGGGGGCTTTAGGCCCAGCCACATAAGTGGTGCAGAGTTTTTATTGGCACAAGAGGGGTAATGCTGGGTGGTAGGAATTTTGTGGATTCGTGCTGGTTACGGAGCTTTTGATCACAAAAATGTAAGGAAAATGTTTGATTTCAAAGTTTGAGGTTTGCATGGCATTGTGGGAAGCATGCAAGGCACACCACCCTGGAATTCTCTGGTTGTCTATTTATAAAAATGTATTGGGTTTGTAGGTTTGTGTGGATAGTGTCACAGCACAGCCCCAAATACCAGAGCCACCACTATTTTTTTCTATCAACGTAGTTCTTTAGGGCCTTTTGTGTCGTGGTCTCTTGGCTCACCCACACAAGTGAAGTACCATAGAGGGACATGTGGGAAATCAGGGTAGTAGCAAATTTGTGGGTCCCCATAGATTACAGAAGTTTACCTCAGAGAAATATGAGAAAAATATATGTTTTAGTTAAAGTTGGACGTTTGCAGGGAATTGTAGCCGTTGGCTAGCAGCCCCAGTACCGACAAACCTTTGAATTTGACCTGCCAGTCTGGTTGCTCTGGACTGGCCCTCGCTCCCCTGAAAAGGAGCACCCGCTCTGACCCTCCTGGTCCGAGTAAGAAGCGATCTTCGAATCCTGCGTGGGTTGCGCTTGTTAAGGGTTGTTTGCTCCAATCAGGAAGCCGACACCACCGACAGCGAGAGCCTGCGTGGGACAGCTCGTGATCCACTCCTGGACATCCTCGGTGCCCCAGAGTCCACGTGGCAGCGAAGACAATCTTCTCGACAACCACCTGATTGCACCCGACATTACCTGGTTCCTTCCTGGTTCCACCCTGGTCACTGCTGAGTGACCCAGACTCTGTCCTCTCTGCTTCCAGGTACTCTTCATATTCGATCCACCCTTGGATCGTTCTGGACACTTCTCTTCTGGCAGCCTGCAGCATCTTCATCTCCAGGCTCCATAGATCTACATGACGAAAGCCGACACTACTTTGCCCTGTGCACCCGCTTCCTGTGGGTGAGGTAACTCACGAACGCCAGTACTCCTGTACTTGTATACACCTGGTATACGCTACCTGACGCCATTAGTGAACTGGCTACGGGGTGCTCCAATTTTTCCATCATTGGAGACTTAAATCTGCACTTTGACAATTCTACCAGTCCCTCGGTGTCCAGTTTTGTGGCAGACCTTGAGGCGCTCCAGCTGAATCAGCTGGCGGCACAGCCCACCCACTCAAAAAATGACGGAAAATACCTCGTTTCCCTCCCTCCCCCGGTCCTTTTCCCTTGTGGTTTTATTGTAAATAATTCGTTGTGTATATAAGTGTCACTATATATTGCACTTGTCACCCTATTCACTACTGTCACCATTCACGAATTTAAAGTGTTTACCAGTAATGTAGTGGAATGAAGTAATTCCTATATACTGTTTCTGTTTTCATGTTTTTAATACATATAAAAACTTTGCATATCAGAGAGTGTTTTGCTTGTTATACATTTAGGAGCTTTTTTCAGCTTCCTCCAAAGGAATTGTTTTCTCTACCCAACAGAACCATTTTGTTTGTGAATCGCATATACCCAGGTTCTGAGGGACACAGGGTCACCCCTTTTTGCTAAAATCACCCACTCAGGGGGTCATACCCTTGATCCGTTTTTTACTAACCTTACGGAAGCCTGCATTACCAGCTACACACCTCTAGCATGGACTGATCATTATTTGATACAGATCCATTGCCCTACTCCGGCTATTCAACCCAAGCGAGTGGTGTGCTCGGTTCCAAGACGACGCTGGAATAAACTTAAGCTGGATGAGTTTTTCCACCTCTTATCGGCTGACCCATTTGACATCATGGGATCGCCTGATCAGGTCTATGACAGGTTTTGTAATTGGGTATCCAGGGCTTTGGACATTCTTATTCCCTTGGTAGGCTGTAAAACTGGAGCCGGTAAAGCCAGCCCCTGGTACGACGACTCACTGCGGGCACTGAAGGTTTCTTGTAGGCGTGCAGAGCGGGCTTGGCGTAAAGCCTATAACAGCACGAAGAAAGTTCTCTACCTGTCCACTGTGAAAGTGTATCACCGGGCGGTATGCAGAACTCGGGCCGCATTCTATGCTGCACAATTCAGGACTAGTTCGAACCCGTCTAAGGCTATTTTTAAGGTATTGAAAGACCTTACTGCCAAAAAGGTAACAACGATGCACCAGAGCTCTGTTGAGCACTGTGAAAAATTGGCAGAGTTCTTCCTGGAAAAGGTGAATGCCATTTATCGGGCCTTTCCTTCGGCCACTCCCTCGGCTAATCCATCTCCTAAGCCGCTACCATCTGAGGGATTGCATTCCTTACCTATTTTAACATCTGATAGCCTAGACACATTGGCCCGTCAAGTGAAGTCTGGGTCCCCAGAGGATCCACTTTGCCCAGATGTGTTCAAAGACCTAGCGGTACATGATATCTCACCGCTATGTTCTTTGATCAACTCGTCACTAACATCTGGCGAGGTTCCACTGAAGTGGAAGCGAGCCATGGTTCGGCCTATCCTTAAGAAACCCAGCCTGGACGGCAGCAAGCCTGAGAGCTATCGGCCCATTTCACTCTTGCCGTGGCCGGCTAAGGTTATGGAGGCGCACGTAAATGCTGTCCTCTCGGAACATCTTCGCCGCGCAGACATCCTCGACGCGACGCAGAATGGGTTTAGGGCTGGTCATAGCACGGAGACGGCTCTGCTTTATATGGTGGAGCATCTTCGCTCCGTGCTTGACGCGGGACAAACGGCAGCGCTTGTGCTATTAGATCTGAGCGCTGCCTTTGACACCGTCTCGCACCCGATCCTTCTGCTGCGCCTAGAGGAGGCTGGTGTCACCGGTATCGCTCTCCAGTGGTTCCGGTCGTTTTTAGCCAACCGGGCCTTTAGCGTGACCGTCCCACCTTACCAGTCCAAATTCCATCCGTTGAACCTGGGGGTCCCCCAAGGCTCCTCGCTGAGCCCTACGTTGTTTAATCTGTACGTAAGGCCGCTAGCTGAGGTTGTCAGGCAATGGGGTATGACGATGGTGTCATACGCCGATGACACCCAGCTAGCGGTTACGATCAGCGGGGATGCCGAAGTCGATGCCCCCAGGTTTCAACATGGACTGCAGGCGGTCACCAGCTGGATGACGTCCAACTGTCTCCAGCTGAACGCTAGTAAGACCGAGGTCATGGTCTTTGGCAGACAGCCGGATCTTTGGGGAGAGAGATGGTGGCCTGGGGAGTTGGGTCCTGCTCCCATCCCAGTCGCCGAGCTTAAGAACCTCGGGGTCTGGCTGGACCCTTCCCTTACGTTTGTGTGCCATACCAAACGCACGGCAGCATGCTGCTTTGGCATTCTGTGCGGGCTCCGTCCAGTGCTTAAGTTCTTCGATGCCCCCACCAGGCAACTCATGATCCAAGCCACTGTCATCTCTAGGCTGGATTATGCGAGTTCCTTGCTGGTTGGTCTGAATCAGGCAGAGATCGGGCGCTTACAAAGGATACAGAACGCCGCAGCTAGAGCGGTGGTAGGCCTTCCAAGATTCTGTCCTACCTCCAGTACCCTGCGGTCATTGCATTGGCTCCCGGTGGCCCAGCGGATCCAGTTTAAGGTCATCTGCGTCGCCTATAAAATTCTGAAGGGGTCCCCAGCAACGATCCTTATGGCCCTCCTTGCCAACTACACCCCAGCGCGACTCTTAAGATCTGCGAACCTAGAACTGGCTGTTGTGCCGCGCTTCAAGCGGAGTAGAGCTGGAGGACGCTCGTTTCGAGTGCGCGC
Organism: Lissotriton vulgaris; assembly: GCF_964263255.1. Lineage (NCBI taxonomy): Eukaryota > Metazoa > Chordata > Amphibia > Caudata > Salamandridae > Lissotriton > Lissotriton vulgaris. Next base: position 701,171,928 of record NC_141693.1, read on the forward strand.
GGCGGTCCTGTGGAACTCCCTGCCCCCGGCGGTTCGCGCTATGAGAGATTTGCTTTCTTTTCGCCGCGCGGTGAAAACCTTTTTATTCCCTTAGTTTGTTTACAGATGTTTGTTCTTTTGTTTAGTTGTGTTGTGCAGCTGCCTTGTCGGGCGCCAGGACGCTCCTTAGCTGGAGCATCTGTGCGCCAAATAAAAACGCATAACCTCTAGTGTCTATGTCTAAAGTTTTGTCCTTCTAGGTCAGTCGGAAGACTCTTAAAACAGTAACTCAATAACTTTTACGCACCATTGACTTTGCGTTGGTGCATGTGTGTGCTTTAAGCGCTGCACCCGAATCCCGCTGGCTATTACCGACTTCAGCATTGCTAGTCCCAATTGTTCCCAGCGATTCCCCAGGCCCAAGGCCTGACCACTGTTCGATTAGTGATACTTATACCACTTTTTTGATACATGGTTTGAATGGCCCCTGGGCCTCATCCATAATTGTGCAACTTTTATATTTTTAACTGTGCTTTTGTTTAAACGCTTGTGCTTCTAGTCTCATAAAGAGTATAGAGGATTATTCTAGTAATAAATACATATATTTTTATAATATATAACATGTGTGATGTCCTTTCATTTGATATTACAGGATTGTGATTGGTAAAATAGCTTGCTTAACACGCCCTCTTGAGTTAAGCCTTTAAGGCTGCTTAGTCCATGCTACCCTTAGGATAGCTTGTCTATAAGGTTGACTTACAACCAGACACCATAAGGGATTGTTTGGACTGATACAAGGTGCCCCCAGAATTGGAGACATCATATATCAGGCCAACTTCTCACATTAACCAAATAAAGTACTTTGCGACTAACTGACATCCGCTCCCGTGCCAAGGAGAGGGTGGCTGACAGGCTCAAACAAGCTAATCAGACAGGCGGCGGAACATCCACTGTGCCATGAACAACACCCCTGGAAGAATTGGAGGAGTCCACCCTCCAGCCTGAGACCATCATTGGCATTGGAGCCACGGACAGCTCATTCAGAGGAAACAACAGACAAGGTAAGATGTGTGCACAGCATGGTGTGCCCCCCCCCCCCCACCCCCAATCCCCAATGAGCAAGTATAAATCCCACTCCAGTCCATAATTTGCTAACAACCAGCAATGCATCTGGGGAGATGTAGTCCTATTTAACACATAGTATGCCAGTGAGTCAACTGAACCCAAGTGCATGTGACCCACATCAGTAAATAAGCAAGCTGGGGACTGTTAGTTTGAATGGCATTCATGTAATTTAATGAAACACAAATGGTGAAAGGCAAGCCAGTAAATAGACATTTTGTACCCACAGGTGAACATACACCCCAGACTTCTGCGAGGGAGTCAGAAGAGGCACCTACGGGACACGACAATCAGGAAGAAGACACCCTCTCACCCGCAGATGTAACACCACCACCACCACCAAGACCCAGGAAGTACACAGTGGGTAGCCTTCAGGGTATGGAGGGGTCCGAGGAGGAGAGCATGGGAGCATCACAGACCATGCAGGAAGAGGCAGAACAGACTCCAGAGACACAGTCACCCATGGAGCGTGGCCACACATGTGCTTGACGACGCATACCAAGGGCACACAGTCAAGATGCACAGGGTGAAGATTCCAGTGTATTCGCAGGTCTGGAAGGAAACATGTTGAAGGTGCAGCGGCTGCAAGTGAAGACAATGCAGTCAATGCAACTTCAGATCGTGGCTATGAACAAACACATGAGGGACATAAAGGAGGGCATACATGGTCTGAATGACACTGTTGCAGAGGGCATGCGGGACATGGCTGAGGCTGTAAGGATGTTATGCAGCAAAATAGACATTGAACGTGGGGCAAGGCGCAGGGACAAACAACACATGGAAGGGTACACAAAGGCAGTGAACTGCCTGTGCAATGCCACCTCTGTCCTTAGCAGACGCTCAGTGGCCATGCAGTTGGAAATGGCCCACTGCAGCCAGGATGTCGCCAGGGGGTTGGTTACTGTCACCACTGTGTTAGAAGTGCTCCAGGCAACACACATCGCTGCCACAGGGTCTGGGGATGGTGGTGAAAGTGAGGGGTTAACAAGCCACAGCAGCATCACTCCACCAATTGCAGAGTCCAGGAGGCACAGTGCAAGGCAAGGTCCAGACGCATGACAGTCCTCTAGGGAGGGCAGTGTGCAAAGTGAGCGGAGCAGTGCTGTGCGTGGCCACAGGAAATGAAACCATGCTTCAGCTGGCATTGGGAGATGGGTGAAGTAACCCATGTAACCAACTGATAAGGGATGACAATGAGCATGCAGTGTATCAATGCCATGCTGGGATTGTTGAGGCACTGCGAGGCCAATATGGTGCGGCGGTGTGTATTCCTATTGCCTGATGTAAGGTAAATAAAACACCGTTACACAATTGCAATTACTAGCCTTGTCTCATTACTTACTCAGAAATAGTTGTGTGTGATCTCTGCACGTCTGTGTCTCCCATCTGGCGCTGCTACGACACCTGCTGCACGGTGCAGTGGATGTGGACATTCTTCATCCTCTGATTCAGTGAGTTCCACGGGTGTTCCATTCTTTGTGGCCAGGTTATGACGCTTGGCACATGGTGCTATTCTTTTGCAGCAGATCAGATGGCGGTACTGCCGTTCACCTCCACTTTTGTGGAGGCAGCAGGACCTGCTTTTCAGGAGTCCAAATGGACACTCCACCACATTCCGCGTTGATTTATGGGCCACATTAAATCTCCTCTCACTTGGGATAGATGTTTTGAGGTATGGAGTCAGGATAACTGCCCGCACCTCATATGCGCTATCACCTAAGTGGTAAAGGAAGAAACATCATTCACAGTCAACAACAGATACATTCAAGGTATACATCAGGGTGTTTCACATTAATTTACTAGCAGGTATTCTTCTCCAAATTCACCCCAGCCTGAAATGTATAGATCCCACTGTTCCTGAAAATGTAGGAGTCATGCGTCCTTCCTGGAATTTTTGCTACAATATCGGTGATGATGTGTAACGCATCACAAATGACCTGTACGTTGATTGAATATGTTGATTTATGGTACCAATATATGTACTCAGTAGCAGAGAAGGGGCAGATTGGAATATGTGTCCCATCGATGCACCCCATAACATGTGGGAACTGGGCCTTCTGGTAAAAATCCATCTTTGTCTAATGCAGTTCCGTCTGTGTGCTGGGGAACCGGATATAGTGGTGCATTGTAACACCACCACCACCACCAAGACCCAGGAAGTACGCAGTGGGTAGCCTTCAGGATATGGAGGGGTCCAAGGAGGAGAGCATGGGAGCATCACAGACCATGCAGGAAGAGGCAGAACAGACTCCAGAGACACAGTCACCCATGGAGCATGGCCACACATGTGCTTGACGATGCATACCAAGGGCACACAGTCAAGATGCACAGGGTGAAGATTCCAGTGTATTCGCAGGTCTGGAAGGAAACATGTTGAAGGTGCAGCGGCTGCAAGTGAAGACAATGCAGTCAATGCAACTTCAGATCGTGGCTATGAACAAACACATGAGGGACATAAAGGAGGGCATAAATGGTCTGAATGACACTGTTGCAGAGGGCATGCAGGACATGGCTGAGGCTGTAAGGCTGTTATGCAGCAAAATAGACATTGAACGTGGGGCAAGGCGCAGGGACAAACAACACATGGAAGGGTACACAAAGGCAGTGAACCGCCTGTGCAATGCCACCTCTGTCCTTAGCAGACGCTCAGTGGCCATGCAGTTGGAAAGGGCCCACTGCAGCCAGGATGTCGCCAGGGGGTTGGTTACTGTCACCACTGTGTTAGAAGTGCTCCAGGCAACACACATCGCTGCCACAGGGTCTGGGGATGGTGGTGAAAGTGAGGGGTTAACAAGCCACAGCAGCATCACTCCACCAATTGCAGAGTCCAGGAGGCACAGTGCAAGGCAAGGTCCAGACGCATGACAGTCCTCTAGGGAGGGCAGTGTGCAAAGTGAGCAGAGTAGTGCTGTGCGTGGCCACAGGAAATGAAACCATGCTTCAGCTGGCATTGGGAGATGGGTGAAGTAACCCATGTAACCAACTGATAAGGGATGACAATGAGCATGCAGTGTATCAATGCCATGCTGGGATTGTTGAGGCACTGCGAAACCAATATGGTGCGGCGGTGTGTATTCTTATTGCCTGATGTAAGATAAATAAAACACCGTTACACAATTGCAATTACTAGCCTTGTCTCATTACTTACTTAGAAATAGTTGTGTGTGATCTCTGCACGTCTGTGTGTCCCATCTGGCGCTGCTACGACACCTGTTGCACAGTGCAGTGGCTGTGGACATTCTTCATCCTCTGATTCAGTGAGTTCCACAGGTGTTCCCTTCTTTGTGGCCAGGTTATGACGCTTGGCACCTGGTGCTATTCTTTTGCAGCAGATCAGATGGCGGTACTGCCGTTCACCTCCACTTTTGTGGAGGCAGCAGGACCTGCTTTTCAGGAGTCCAAATGGACACTCCACCACATTCTGCGTTGATTTATGGGCCACATTAAATCTCCTCTCACTTGGGATAGATGGTTTGAGGTATGGAGTCAGGATAACTGCCCGCACCTCATATGCGCTATCACCTAAGTGGTAAAGGAAGAAACATCATTCACAGTCAACAACAGATACATTCAAGGTATACATCAGGGTGTTTCACATTAATTTACTAGCAGGTATTCTTCTCCAAATTTACCCCCAGCCTGAAATGTATAGTTCCCACTGTTCCTGAAAATGTAGGAGTCATGCGTCCTTCCTGGAATTTTTGCTACAATATCGGTGATGATGTGTAAAGCATCACAAATGACCTGTACGTTGATTGAATGTGTTGATTTATGGTACCAATATATGTACTCAGTAGCAGAGAAGGGGCAGATTGGAATATGTTTCCCATCGATGCACCCCATAACATGTGGGAACTGGGCCTTCTGGTAAAAATCCATCTTTGTCTAATGCAGTTCCGTCTGTGTGCTGGGGAACCGGATATAGTGGTGCATTCTTTGCATCATGGCATCCAGGAATGTGTTGAAAAAGCGTGACAGGCAACTTTGTGAGACACCCCCAGTCACAGCTGTAACCCCCTGGTAACTACCTGATGCAAGTAGGTGCAGGCAACAAAGGACCTGTACATGTGGTGGTATTGCGTGTGCCCTTGGTGTCTGGTGCTCCAGAATTGTGTGCAGGTCACATATCAGGTCTAGGATGGTGGTGGGGTGAAGCCTAAACCTCTCATGGATTTCTGCCTCTGTGAGTTGGACTAGTGTAATGCGCACTCCGTATACGTGTTCCCGTCATCTCCAGATCCTCAGTGCTGCTGCTTGCATCCGCATCCACCTTGCAATGACATAGAGGGCCGCCATTGTGTTCACGCAGATGCATTCTGGGGCTGTTCATATGCAGTGCACCTGGTTACCAACTGCTTTGAGTCGGTGTTAATTTGCGACTCCAAAATAGCAGATTTTTCAAATGATGGCAATTTGCGATTTTTTTGTTCATTGGTTTGCGAATTTGTATTGCGATTTCTTATTTAGAGGATCGCAAAATAGAGAGTCGGTGTGGCATATTCGCTAAATAAAGAATCGCTAACTGTTTTCCTTTATTTTTAGCGATTCTTGATTTTGCGATTAGGTCTTTCTGTCTCTAAATTTCACATTGGTCATTTGCAATGGCAAACATGGAAATTTGCATAATTTCTGTGTTTGCAATTTGTCTACCTACATCTGGCCCCTAGTCTTTAGGGAACTTAGCATGGTCTTTCCCAGAATCTTTCTGGGAGGGTATCCTGCTGCCGATGCAGGAGTGTGGCTGGGCCTAGTGCCCCTGACAGAAACTGATAAAACAAAGGTCAATGGTAGCCCTGGAATTCTCTGGTTGTCTATTTATAAAAATGTATTGGGTTTGTAGGTTTGTGTGGATAGTGTCACAGCACAGCCCCAAATACCAGAGCCACCACTATTTTTTTCTATCAACGTAGTTCTTTAGGGCCTTTTGTGTCGTGGTCTCTTGTCTCACCCACACAAGTGAGGTACCATAGAGGGACATGTGGGAAATCAGGGTAGTAGCAAATTTGTGTGTCCCCATAGATTACAGAAGTTTACCTCAGAGAAATATGAGAAAAATATATGTTTTAGTTAAAGTTGGACGTTTGCAGGGAATTGTGGGTGTTGAACATGGCCCATTTTGCAGGGTGATCCCCAAACTTTGGTCATCTTCAGCCTATTTTTCTTATCCTTCTTTTTGTTGTTTTTTAGGACTCTAGGCACTTTACAGTTGCTAATCAGTGCTAAAGTGCATGTGGTTGTTGCTCGGATATGAATTACCTTAAATAAATAAAAAGACAAGGGGCGATTGGCAATAACACAAACAAGTTAGTTCAATTAAACTCTGTGGCTAGGAGAGCCTGGACAGAATGCATGTGCTCAAAATCTCCGAGTGTACAAAGTTTTGACTGCTGTTATGTACAGTTAATGAGCTACAATAAAACAATTTTCTAAATTACAAAAAGCATCTCAGTTGTAAATCAATAAGCATTAAAGACACAGATGGCTCTCGACCTCAGGGAACGCTAGTGTGGGCCAGTGTGTATGTGTCCACATGTCTGGCATGAGAAGCACATGATCACAACGTGTAGGGTTCCTGTCATGTCCTGATTAGCTGAGTGTGCCTATCTACATGTGGTATCTAGCTATTCTGGGGAATGGAAGTCTTTGGCTAAACGGTTTTATTGGGGGCCAATCATCTTGCACTTGTTCGTGATACAACTATCTACCTGTGGGATCAATCAGGATTTTCCCCGGGTGCATGTTTGTCTTTGGTTTATGGGGGACCCCACCTGTGACTTGTTTCTCAATAGCCTTGGGCATGAGTCACAGGACCTGCCTGACCACGTATATCTGACTCTTGGTTGATGGGCAGGTCACCTTGGGTGAATCTGACAGCAAGGATGTGAGTTCATCAGAACTCCTACTAATAATATTGCAGCCACTGGTGTTCCTTTTATTGACATTATCAACATTGCACGTACAGTTGTCATCTTGTACTGGTATTAATGAGGTTATGTTTGCTCTGGTCTGAAAGTACAATGAGATTGTTCTTTTTCGAAACAATAATATTATTATACAAGCATGGATTATGATATACATTGCTATCGATATTGCTGAAGTCAGTGCAGCTGTGCGGGCACAAGTTACGGTACAAATTGACAGGCATTGTGCAGGCACAAATTATGGCCTAGGTTCACATTGCATTTTCTGATATCGCCTTTGTCGGGCCTACACATATCATGACATTCATTGACATAGTATTCACCCATTCCAACATTCCACTCTCTGATTGATTCATCAACTACTCTATTCTCCTTGTATGTGATGACAGTCATGTTATTTGAAAGTGTGTGTGTGTGCATGTGTAGTGTCTGTTGCTTTTACCCTAGCTAAGTGCTCACTAACAAATTTGAGTGCTGCCTTTTTACAGCAAGAACCCCCTACTTGTAGGAACCCACATAGCAGAAGTACAGCAATGAGAATCGATGCAAATGACATAAGTAGTTTGGACACCCATAAGGGGTTCCATGAAAAAATACTCTGCAACCAGTCCTTCCCTGGGTGTATGGTCCACCAACTCCTCCCTGGAGGATCAGCAGCAGAGGGGGCCCTGGGGCCCCTGCGGACACCCAGATAACAGATTTTAGGGTGATAGGTAAGGGAGAGCAATTGTGAGTGTGAGATGGGTGGTGAATTGTCTCAGGGAATGATTTTTTACTATGGCACAATTGTGTTCTGGGATTGTATTATGGCATTGCCATCCCAGACAGCCACCCCATCTTGCTGTGACTGTGGGTCCAGGCACTGTGGGACTAAATTCCCTGCTTTTTGCAGCAATTTCATTGCATTCGGCCATCCATGCGCTGGGGAGGCTTCAGCCTCAATTACTTGGAGTGATGTGTGCGTGTTATCCTCTTCTTTCTTCTGGGGATGGATGAGCCATAGGGGCTGTCCTCTACTATTCCATTTTGATTATCGTATAGTTTTATGTGGCATTGGTTGGTCATGTGGCCCATGTGTAACAGTAGTGGCATTCTATTAGGCTAGTTTGGACATAGCCTCCTTGACCACGAGGATGGGTGGATACCTTCCAGGGATCCATGAACCGAGCTCACCTTGAGACAGCTTGAGGCTAGAGCAGCTCGCTCAAGGGCGGTCCTTTACAATTTATGGTGTACCAATTTGGCAGCATCTCTCTGTGCCTGCTCCTGCCTTTCCCTGTGCTTTTGCTGTCTCTTCTGGAAATAGAGTAATATGTGGGTTTGTATTTCCTGCCAACATTTTTGGGTCTAGCCCTACTACACTAGCTAATCCAGTCTGGATCTCAATGGGTAGTCCTCTATTGAGGATGTTGTAGAAGAATCCAGGGCCGTCCTTTCTTCTACACCCATCGTTCTCTTCCTCTGCCTAGGAATTCAGTCATTTTTTCCCTAGGCTACATGCTTTCTGCCATCAGTCTTCCTATATCTAGGTGGTTGGGTAACAGCTGGCTTGGGATCATCCTGATCTGGTTTCTGAATGAATTAAATACAGCCCTGTCATGCTCGGTGATGGTGAGTGTGACTGCTGGGATACAGGCTTGGGAGAACACAATGTTGGCTGCTTTCCAGTGAGCCTACTAAGGCAGACTTTTAACGTCACCTATGGCTACGTTTATACCTGCGGTGTTCTGTTCAAAACATGGGATCCATTTTCCTGCCCTGTCCATCATGGGGGCAGTTTTTATTCCTGAACCCTTCTTTGTTCATCTGTGCCCAAGGCACATGGATGGTTCCTGCTGCGCTTTTCTAGAGTAGCGGGCTAATCCTGGCTGTGAGCAGCTCTGTTGGTTTCTCCTCTACGTAGCACTTCCAGTGTCTCAAACACTTCTACATGAAGGGGTGATTCCATTTTGGATCTCCCCCTTCATTGTATAATTTCCGTCATAATTGAATTATCACTATGTCAAGTCATACAAAATGGATGCCACCAATGTTATCTAAACTTAGCGTCCACGCCACCATACACCGGCAGGGATTTGCTCTCACTAATGTTTGCCATCCTATTTGCTGCCACGCTAGGTTACAGCAATCCACTGGTCGAGGAGGCTACTAGACAACCCTTGGGCAGCAAGCCTCAGGAAGGAGAAGAAGATCCCAGGTCCAACCAGCTTGGAAACTATCAGCCCCAGCTCAGACGGTACCAGACTCCCTTGGGCATTGACCTATCACCCATCAGCCGCAGCACATCTAGTCCGGCCCGAACAAGGAACGCTTACTCCTAAGCATCTCATCAGGCGCCATAAGGTCAGAGGGAGGTTTGTGGTCCTTCTAGAAGATGATTCCACCAGTGGAGGGGAAGAAAGGCGCACCAGCCCCCCGGATCCAACTCCACCAAGGCAGGTCTATGGCATGGAAGAAGCATCAGGGAATGAGATTGAGGCCAAAACACTGCCTAGAAAAACAGCACCTAGCACCGAGAGAAGGAGGCAACCCAGGTAGGAAGTAGAGGATATGCAAGAATTAAGGATGGAAATAGAGAGAGCTCTCACCTAGGAAGCCCAGCAAGGAGAGGGTACAACATCCCCTCCCTAGGAGGAAACAGGAGCTTGACTTTGGGCCCCATATATAGATCAGGCTCCCACTAGCAACCCATACATCACAGGGCTATCGACGAAGGAGAAGGGGCTGACTAGGTAATAAGTATCCAGGAAAGCCTGACTTATACACATTTGAGATGTAGAAGGAGCAGCATGGACCCTTTACACTTGCACAAGAAGAGCAGTGACAAGGATGTCTGTCGCTCCCCTGGATGCGCTGGTCAGACAGGCCAGCCACTAGAGAGATAATATACAAAGAAGCAGGTGAGGCCTTCGCATGGCTTTGCTGTCATTTACTGTCCTGCTGTAACAAAAGGCAGGGCCACCAGTATGACCGCCCTTGGTCAGAGGATGGATCCTTTGAACCTGAGGATATGGCCATTGTGGACAGCCTTCCAAAGCAGCAATGTCTTACCCATTAAGCTCAGGGGTGCCTTCAACTGGCACTGTGGACACATCAGGGGCCGGTTTATAATGTCCCTCCCCTTCTTCTTCTTGGCAACTCCCTGGGCCATTCTTCCAGGCCACAGTCTCTCGTCTTGGTCAGCCATGGACCTTCTTGTCATACAGACCCATTCAGGCAGGCCTAACATCTCCAGGTGTGGCCTGAGCTTTACTTCCTTACAGACAGACAGTGTGCTCTTTGCAATGTACACTATGCAATGGTGAAAAATAGTAGGGATAGCCTGCTTTGAGGACACTGGATGACACCTCACAGTAGTCATTCTGGATTGTGTATCTCTCCGAGCCTCCACCCTTTGCCCATGGATGGTAATCCACTGTCCATCATTAGAGGAATTGGAAGGCATGTGGACTTTTGGCACCATCGCTCTATCCCCTAAGAACACTAAGGTAACCTCTGTTCTCTCCACCATGCTAACTGGGAACATCAACCTATATCTCTGCCCACCGGTGGGAAGCAGTGCCCTCTTGGGACCTTTGGTGTCTTCCATGTAGTGTCCACATTTGTAACACTCAGTACACCGGGGGACAAACCTCCAAGTCTGTTTGTCAGAGAACCCTTTCTCCTTTGATTTAGAATGGGATTGGTTTACTGTTCCCCTGGGAATTATTATGTGGGCCTTTGAAGAACTCTTTATTTTGAAGTTCTTTTCCCCATCTTTTTTCTGGGGGGACCTCTGACCACCCTTCTTGTGATTCCCCCAGATACCTTTTAGGACCCTCTGGTGCTGACCCAGAGATCCACCGCATTTGTTCCCAACTCACATCCACATAAAAACAGAGCCACTGAACGTGCAGCAGATTACGAAGCTGAATTGAGGTGCATTATAGAGGGCGCGCTGTCATCTGCCTTCCTTTATGTACACGCACGAGTGGTAACGCTGAACTGAACTCTGCCGACGCTACTGGTTAGTTCTTGGGGACTGATTACAAGTCTCATACCAGCTAACTTTTAAAATTGTATTTGCGTATTTTGCACATGTCTTAAAACTGATTACTAGTTTGAAACTCTTGGCACATTTTTAAACAGTCTCTGCCTTACCTGCTACATAAAGGGCACTCTCCCCGGTCCACCGCGAGAAGTCTTGTTTGAGTGGAGGTAGACCTGGCCCGATGCACTTCCGGTGGAGCGTGAGTTGGCGCTCTAGTTCCCAACTCACATTCACATAAAACAGATGCCATCCCAAGCGCACAAGTGGCGCCAAAGGAAAGCCCGTCTGCACCCGTCCGCGCCCAAACGGGCCCAGGGACCAGTACCCCTGCTCCTATAACCCACTGCTGGCACAAGTATTCAAGCACATTGCTAAAATCCCTGAACAGGCCACCTGAGCCACTCTGCGTTCACTTAATATCCATCCAAAAATCACAAACTAGATGCTGACACTGTAATTTTGAGATCCCCGTGCCCTGGACCTCGCCTCCTTGCCGCAAGACAACATACAAGCTGTTCTTGCTCAACTGCAGATCTCTTCCTAAACACAGAACCGAAATCTTAATCCTTCTAAGCGTAGAGGACCCCGAAGTACTCTTTCTTACGGAAACATGGCTGAACACTTGTTCAGACCCGGACATAGTCCAAGCCCTATCCCCAGGCTACTCCATCCAAAGAGCGGAAAGAGAGGCAGGAAAGGGGGGGGGGGGTTGCCATCATACATAAAGATCACTTAACCTGCCGCTTGATAGATAGTCCGCTATTGGGCTGTGAAAATACCCATTTTATGATCAACTTCACCCCCTCCCTCACACTCTCTGGTATTCTAGTCTACTGTCCGCCGGGTACCCCAGGACAGTTCGCAAAGTCATTGCTAGAAACAGTAGGGATCCTCGCTAGCCGTACAGCCAACTTTACCCTGCTGGGGGAATTTAACCTACACTTCAACGACCCCACAGCCTCACTCGCCGCAGAATAAGCCCAGGACCTGGCAACATATCAACTCATTGAAAAGGTCTCACTCCCCACCCATAATAAAGGCCTCCTACTCAACCCCATTTTCTCCAACCTTAGTAACCTGGTAGGGTATAAGGCCTCCCCCCTTCCATGGACTGACCATTTCCTTATACCTCTTCTCTGGACACTCCCGACAAGGCTTCCGGCCTCCCCCCACAGCGCTCTTCAATCCGACCCTGGTCCAAACTACCCGTAGAGAAATGGACATTAGAACTTAATAGAATGCAACCCAGCCCCACCATGGACCCCACAGAAAACAATAACGTTTTTCACAACTGGATTGAGAAATCCCTCAACCTGGTGCTCCCTAAAGTTTTGATCCAAAGGAAAACGGGCCCCCACCGCTCTCTATGGTACACCCCCAAACTGCATACACTAAGGCAACATTGCAAAAAAGCAGAGAGAAGCTGGAGAAGAGACTTCTCCCCCAAAAAAACAAGAATATAGATCGTCCCTACGTCAGTAAAAACTCAGAAATCAAAACTGTACAAGCCTCCTTCTATGAGGAAAGATCCTAGCAGCAAGCAACTCCCCTCGAGAAATGTTCCCCATCACCACTAAACTTATGAAGAATCCCGGCCCCAAGACATCCCAGACTCCTCAAATCACCACTGCACTGAATTGGCAAACTTCTTTCAGTCCAAAATCCAGAAAATCCTCACTCGCCTTCCTCAAAATGACCAGATCAATCTCATTAGCGCCACAAAGGAGGGCTCTATAAATGTCTAATACAATACATTTTGCTAGCTCCCTGGGATCAGTGAGCTTAGTATCAATCAGGTGCTGGTGCAGCTCTGTAAGATAGATATTGAACATGTGTTTTCTCTGTATCAGATTAAACAACACAGTACAAACATCAGCTTAACTGCCCTGCACCCAGACATATGGGGCCAGATGTAGGTAGGCAAATACCGGTCGGTAACGGCTGAAATTCGGTAATTTCGGCCGTTACCGACCGGTATTTGGAAAATGAGATGTAGGTGGGCATTTTACTGATTCGGTAATTTACCAAATCGGTATTTTAAGGAAGCAGTAAATTACCGATTCCTTAAAATACCGAATCGGTAAATTATCGATTTTGCTATGTAGGGAGCACTCAAATGAGTGCTTTTCCCCTGTTAGGATTTGTTATTTACCACCAACTATAAGTTGGTGGTAAATAAAGAAAACCTTGGAAAAAGCATTTTTTTTGCTTTTCCAACAGTGCTATGTTGCAGACATACATGCCCTTAGGGCATGTATGTATGCAACATGTGCACCCATACACAATAGAGGAGTGCAGCAGGGTGTCAAAGTGACACTGCCACCCTTCAATGTTTCCCCCTTTTACAGAATCGGTAAATACCGATTCGGTATTTGGCATTCATTCCTATGGGCCTCCAGGCCCATAGGAATGAATGGCAATTACCGAATCGGTATTTACCGGTTCAGTAATTGCCGAAACTTACCGATTCAGTAATTTTTTCAGTAAAAATACCTACATCCCATTTGCCTGTTCTTAAATACCGAATAAGTATGATTCGGTATTTAAGAATCGGTGCTTGCTAGCATAAAAAAATCCACACAAGATTGTCTATGCGCACAGAGTTTTTGGCAATTTCCTGCCTCCCCGCCCTGGCCCCAGCCTGTTTTGCCTAAAGATAGAGAATCCCAGAAACATGTCAACAAAGGGATTTTAGCATTTCTCCATGACCATGGGACGGGCCACAGAAAACATAACATCTGTTTTGACATGCCAGGTCTCTACCATCAAGATGGAGTGCATTTCACTGCAGAAGGAATCAAAATTGTCCTTAATAACATCAACAAATGCATTCAGTTCTTCAACTAAGAGTGCTCAACACACTATAAACAAAACAGATGGTCTTAGATTCACTCTATATCTGAATCATACAAATGTTTCATTTAAATAACATTTTCACATGTAGGACACCCCTGAGAGCAGGTAAACAATGTCATTTTCTGGGTATTCGTACAACAACCACAGGAGTCGCTCGAACAAAATTTCAAAATTTTTAGAAAACACACAAAACACTCCAATCAGCCTCTTGAAAGAAACTCAAAGAAGTGAGTTGTGGGGGCCGCACACACCTCTTCCCAGGCCAACAGGTGTACATTGTAGTGTGTGACCAGGAACTGGCTTATCTGCACAGAGTGTTACAAGAGACTAACCTCTCCACTAACACTGTTTTCAGAGTGAAGGACAAGTATATTGTGGTGTGGGAAGAGACTAACTTCTCCGCTCACATCATGACAAACTAGAACTTAGGACCATCCCACCTTTAACTCTGGATTCCTTCCTCACCCTTCTATCCTCATAAAAAAGTGGCTCTCCCCTAGACCCCGCTCCCCAAATATCCTGTCATTGGTTGGACCTACCATTGCCCCTTTTGCCACCGCACTTATAAACACCTCCCTCAAGACTGGCACAGTCCCTACCAAGTGGAAAAAAGCAATGGTCTGCGCCCTACTAAAAAAAAAACAATCTAGACCCCACAGATCTGGGCAACTTTTGACCCATCTGTCTTCTGCCGTGCATCAGTAAAATAACAGAAAAACACATCAAGCGCACCCTCTCAGCATTCCTCGAAAACAATGGCGCCCTCTACCCCTCTCAAACTGGATTTCGGCCTGGCCAGGGGACGGAAACCACCATATTGTCAGTGGTGGAGGAAACAAGGAAAATCTTGAATGCAGGAGGCACAGCCGCAATAATCCTCCTCAACCTCAGCGCGGCATTTGACACGGTCAACCACCTTCTCCTAGTATACCGTCTCAATAGAGCAGGAGTGTTGGGAACAGCACTAAAATGGCTACAGTCCTTTCTTGAGGGTAGATCTTTCCAGGTGTTCCAAAACAATCATACCTCACAAACCTTGCCATTAGGGTGTGGAGTCCCACAGGGCTCCTCGCTTAGCCCCAGCCTTTTTAATGTTCATATGGCCCCCCTGGCAGAAATAGTGTCTCCATTCGGAATTTTACTGGTGACATATGCTGACGACACGCAATTAGTTGTAGCCCTTAGCCTGCCATCAAGCTAAACGCCTGCTACCCTGTCTGGAGAAATAGTAGTAAAATGGATGAGTGTCTCCCATCTGAAACTTAACGGGGAGAAGACGGAAATCATGATACTGGGCGACCACTCAAGCTCCGGCCTAAATACGCTCTGGCCGCTCTCAATGGGACCACTGCCCACCCCCACAACAGAAATTAAAAGCTTAGGAAGCTGGTTAGACAAGAACCTCACCTTCAAAACCCATGCAAGAAAGTCAGCATCCTCATGTTATGGCCTGCTTAGAATTATTTGTAAGATCCTTCCCCTTCTACCCCCGCTCGCTAAAAGATTAGTCACCCAGGCCCTCATCCTGTCCAGACTGGACTATGGCAATGCCCTCTATTTAGGGGCCCTCAAATAAGTAATTTCCAAGCTACAGGTCATACAGAACTGGGCCGCAAGGCAGCTCACTGATACCCCCGCCCGTTGCTCAGCAAAACCAGGCTTCCACTCTCTGCATTGGCTCCCTGTCCTTCAGAGAATAAACTTCAAAGCCTCTGCATAGCACATAAATTCTTGAGCAACCTAATCAACAGGGACATGATCAGCCCTTACAGAACCAACAGGTCACTTCGCTCTATCGATCTCCACCTTGCAACAATACCCAGGATAAAAAAGGTCAGAAGCAGAGGCAGGCTCTTCTCACTTAACGCCACCAAGCTATGGAACGCCCTCCCACTACACCTGCGGAGTGAACCTGACCATCGGAAATTCTGTAAACAACTGAAGACCTGTCTGTTTATGTAGACCCATTCTAACGTTGTACCCTTTGTACCTCCTCAGTGCTGGGACGCCCCCGGGTAGCCATGCGCTCTATAAATGTCTAATACAATATAATTTGCTAGCTCCCTGGGATCAGTGAGCTTAGTATCAATCAGGTGCTGGTGCAGCTCTGTAAAATAGATATTGAACATGTGTTTCCTCTGTATCAGATTAAAGAACACAGTAAAAGCATTAGCTTAACTGCCCTGCTCCCAGACATTCAGTGCCTTGCTAGCATAAAAAAATCCACACAAGATTGGCTATACGCACAGAGTTTTTGGCAATTTCCTGCCTCCCTGCCCTGGCCCACAGCTTGTTTTGCCTAGGGAATCCCAGAAACCTGTCAAAAAAGGAATTTTAGCATTTCTCCATGACCATGGGACGGGCCACAGAAAACATAATAACATCTGTTTTGACATGCCAGGTCTCTACCATCAAGATGGATAGCATTTCACTGCATAAGGAATCAGAATTGTCCTTAATAACATCAACAAATGCATCCAGTTTTTCAACTAAGAGTGCTCAACACATTATAAACAAAACAGATGGTCTTAGATTCACTCTATATCTGAATCATACAAATGTTTCATTTAAATAACATTTTCACATGTAGGACACCCCTGAGAGCAGGGAAACAATGTCATTTTCTGGGTATTCGTACAACAACCACAGGAGTCGCTCAAGCAAAATTTCAATTTTTTTAGAAAACACACAAAACACTCCAATCAGCCTCTTGAAAGAAACTCAAAGAAGTGAGTTGTGGGGGCCGCACACACCTCTTCCCAGGCCAACAGGTGTACATTGTAGTGTGTGACCAGGAACTGGCTTATCTGCACAGAGTGTTACAAGAGACTAACCTCTCCACTAACACTGTTTTCAGAGTGAAGGACAAGTATATTGTGGTGTGGGAAGAGACTAACTTCTCCGCTCACATCACTTTTCAAATCAAAGGCATACATAGTAGGGTTCAGAAACAGGTTAACCTCTCCACCCAGACCAAATTCCAGGGCAAGGACTTGTGTGGTAGAGTGTGGCAAGAGACTATCCACTCTGTCCAAAGCCCTTTCCTGGCCAATAGACATGCACAGTAGGGTGTGAAACTGGGCTGACCTCTCCAATAACCAATCTTATGTCCTGGTTGATTGGCATGTGTAGTAGAATGTGGTGAGTAACAGGCCTCTGGTCACTTGCTTCCCATAGCCATGGGTGTGAGTAGTATGTGTGGCAAGGGATAGGCCTCTCCCATGGGGTTGCTTTCCAGGGCAAAGGATTTGTGTAGTAGAGGGTGGAGATGGACTAGCCTCTCTGGTCAGACCACTTCACATGGCAACAGGTGTGTATAGTAGTATGTACCAAGAGATTGGCCTCCCCAGTCACACATGGTGGCAGGCTTGCATACTAGGACGTGGCAAAGGACTGGCCTCTCCCTTCATACCTCTTCCCATTGTGATGGACGTGAGTAGTAGGGTGGGGAAGAGACTGACTTCACCCGAGTGGCTGCTTCCCAGGAAAATGGGCCTGCATAGAAAGGTGCAAAAAGGGACTGGCTTCTCCATTCAGAGTGCTTCACATGGTGATGGCTATGCATAATAGGGTGTGGGGAGGGACTGCTTCCCAAGGCAATGGGTGTACATAGTAATATATGGAGAGAGACTGGTCTCTGCTTCCCAGAGCAACAGGCATGCATAGTAGGGTGTGGTAACAGACTGGCATATTCGGTTAGACTGCTTCCCAGGGTGATCGGTTTTGGTAGTAGGGTGTAGCAAGAGATTTTGGCATCTCCAGTCAGACTGCTTTCCATAGTGACTGGTATGCATAGTAAGGTGTGGAAAGGGGCATCTCTGAAGGGCCGCTCCAGACAAAAAGCTTCCCAGAGTGACAGGTGCGTGCAGTAGGGTGTGGCAAGACATTGGCCTTTTTGGTCAGATCGCAGGTCGAAGGGCATATGTAGTAGGATGTGGCGAGCGAGCGACCTCTCCACTCACACCCTTTTCAATGGTGATGGGCATGCATAGAAGGGAGTGGCAAGGGACTGACCTCTCAGGGCTGACCTCTTCACAGGGTGAGGGGCATGTGTAATATAGTGTGGAGAGGGACTGGCCTCACCAGCCACACTGCTTTCCATGGTGTCAGGCATGCATAGTAGGGTGTGGAGAAGGATTGGTCACCCTGGACAGACCTCTAACCAGGGTTACAGGCATGCATAGTAGTGTGGTGGGGGAACGGTCTCTCTGGTCACCTGCTTCCCACCTGCTTCCCATAGATCCAGATGCACATAGTAGGGTGTGGCAAGGAACTGGCCTATTCAGTCAGACTGCTTCTCAAGGCCACAAGCATGTTAGGAAGCAGTCTCACAATTAGGTTGATGCAATGCGCTAAAAAAAGGACTCTAAAGAATCCATAGTCAGCCCTGGCTTTGACTATATTTCTGCCATTGTCTGTGGAAACGAATCCAGTGCTAAGACCTCTGGGTTAAAGCCATTCACAGACCTTGGTATCAAACTCATCCAAGATGTTGGCTGCTGTATGAGATTTCTCCATGGCCAACATTGCAACTGTTGAATGCAACCGGATGCCCTAAAAAACAGTTGCTCTTCTTTGCTTCAGTCCCTTGAAAGAGATCCAGTGTGCAGTGATGCACATGTAATCTGTTACGTGAAAACTGACCCACATGTCTGTCATGAGTTGGATGGCCAGAGCAGCAGACTCCTTCGGTGGTCACCAACCAATTGCAACACTTCATGAGGCAGTTCTGGCACAGCAACTGTGGATAAATAGGTCTAGCTGAGAACCTTCCATTTTGGGTAGAGGGCCTCTGTAAATCCTAGGAATCCCTCTTATTCCACACAAGAAAAAGGGAGGTCAAGCAATAACATTTTAACTTCCTAAACATAGGCTTAAAACTAGGCTGTTGGTTGGTGCTATTACCACCACAAGTGACCTACACGTACCAGTAGCAAGTAGGCTGCTTGGGCGCATTGGGTGACTATCAATATCCTGCTGTCCCTTGTGCCATACAGAGGTTGCTGTAGGTGATGATTGCACACTATGGGTGAGACTCACAGGCTGCTTTGGGCAATGCTGTTGCTGGCATCCTCTTTTTTCTCAACACATTCTTCTATCAGTTCAACTGTTTCTTCTCTCTCACCACCAGCAGCTATTTTGTTGAGGTGCTCTTCGACATGATTGTGTGTTGTTTTTTTTCAGATGGAACACTCTATTACAGTAATTCCGACCTGGCTTGCCACAACAACATTTCTGGCGGATATTGGAGCATCTGCTCCTAATGCAGACAAAGCGTAGAGAAGTCCAAAACTGGGAAGGGGAGCTTTCTTATTGTGCCAAAGTCTGAAGAAATTGAGGTGGAGATGGGTGATTTTTTTATGTTTGCTTGTCTGTAGAGTGTGCTGTGATTGCCATAGGGGTGATTGTGACTGCATGTTTTTGCGGTCTTACAAATATGGAAGCAGGTGACTTTGGTGGAACCATTTGCTTCTGAGCAGGTTCAATAGACGTGTGCTGTACTTCCTCTGTGCCAATCTCCACACTGGCAATTACTGGCTTATCATATGATCAACTTCTCTTCCAAGGCTTCCAGGAACTCTCTTTTTTCTTTGTGTTTTGTGGTGGGTCCTAGACTTGGTCAGGTTGAAAACATATCCATAGCATCATGGGAGGGGGGGGGGGGGGGGAGCAGTCTCAACAATATCTTGCTCAGCTGCCGCCTGCTTTGGTCCTACTTCCGGAAGAACTTTTGCTAATTTCTGTTGTTGCTTTCCTCAAAAAGTTACCGAACAGTCTGCTCGGGTAAAGTATCAACTCAACATCTATTTTCGAGTTGATTTTCTGATTGATCGCATTAAACCTATTGCTGTTCACATTCAAAATGGTATTGTCACGCTCCAATATTTACCTGAATGGGCCCCTCAGGTAAAAAATCAACCTAAAATGTGTTTGGAACCTGCCCGTGTTCAAGAACTGCCACTCATTCAAAAGATGTGCTTGCACTCTGAAATATGCCATCAGCGTTCAGAAAATCCCACTGGCATTCAAAAAAAGTTGCTCACGTTTGTGTTGATCGAAACAAGTGAAGAATCCAGCCTCTGGGATTTGTGACTCTTCAGTGATCCACGCTCGCCTGCAGAGTCAGCACAGTACAGAGGAGTATGGGGTGCATTCTTTGGAGGCCATGGTCGTGCTCTCTATCTCTCCCTCCTTGGTTGGCCCAGCAAGACGGTTATGGCTTAAACAGGGACCATGAGGCAGGAAAACCTACTGCAGCATTCCGGTCAACTTCTGCCTTGCTTTCTCTCCTTCTTGGGTAAGGGCCCCATTGGTGATGTAAAAGTGATCAGGAAGGATGTGAGTGGAGAAGTGTGGCTCCCTGGTTAGAGGAGGCATACCCTGAAGCAGAGGTCAGACCCGGGACCAGGATTCAATTCCCGACGCGGCAGGGTCTTGAGCCCAATTGTCTACGGACTCGATAATTCTCGCTTCGGTGCCCACTCTAATAATGGGTTCACACTATGCAACTCTGGGCATTAAGCTTGCTTAATCTCCACAACGGCCCCCGTGGCGGGATGCCTGGCTTTCACCTTGGGGATGCCCAGTACGGGTTATCCCAATGCAAGCGCCGAGATGCCCTAGGGTAAGTCGAGCGCTATATAAGAACACACATACATACATACATACATACTCCAAATGACGAAAACAAAACAGTGATGCTTGAAGTAAACTCAGTGGCTGGTAATTACTCAGAGTCCCATTCCAGTCTATTGTTTTTTGTCTCTGTCAGCAGGCCAGGAAGGCTTCAATATGGAGGCAGTTCAACAGCTCATCCAGCAGCTCCTTGCATATGTTTTTTAGGTAATGTCCCAATGCCTCTGAAAGACTGGCCTGTCAATTACACCAACCCTACATATGAAGGAAGAATTCTACTGGTTCTCTACAAACTACCATCTTTTCAGCTATTGAGAAATCTGAAACCAAGTAGGGAAGTTTCACTCCCGATTTTTTAATCATGTAGCGGACAGGGTAGCTTATGTCCTGTCAGGGTCCGGAACTGGTCTAAACCAGTTATCTCTCTTTGTACACCTTTTCTTTGCAGAAATAGATAGTCATTGTTTCAGGTGATGATTACCACAGTATGTAGCGCTGAGGGGAGCCTGAACCTTGGCATGAGCACAATCAAGACCAAGACTTTGTAACTGGCTCCCATCAATCTTTGGGAGTAAAACTTGTGGGAGAGACCAAGGAGCAGGCCCTGCCTGGAAGATTCCTTTTGCACAACAAGGGAAACGGCTGGCTCCACCTCACCATACTATCCATTAAGTTAAGTGGTGGTGCTGAGGAAGAGACAGCCAGTAGGCCAAAGATACATAACTAAAGCAGCCCTGTCTCCATCTTCCCACACCTTCGTGTCTGATACTATGCCCATAGCTGATGAATGCAAGCAATACAATTTGCCAATCTGGGGAGGATGCCCCACTGGCCTTACAGTCATACACTTCCATTCAACATGGAGTTGCAGTACCAGTTGCCATATACTCCTCATTCACCCACTACTCATTTAGGCTGAGGTCGAGAGGCACCTCACTCTTCCAGAATAGGACAAGTAACTGACCTGTGCTGCCACCACTGTTCCATGTTTATGTCCTTATACCCAGACAATAGTCCCATGTCCTTGGATGGCATGTCTTGTCACCTTTTCACCCCACATAGCCACACTCTGGGTCTCAAAACCTTACACAGAGCCTTGGCACATCGCACCTGTATGATCATCATGTGTTACTGAGGGGTGCACATCTGCAAATCATGAATGCTACATACCCATCCAAACAATTGGGCATAACGTGGACCCCTGTAGCTCCAGTGGTGCAGGTGGACCCCCATCCTTCAATGGGCCCCCATTCAGTCTTAAGAATATGAATATCTGTGACGTATGGTAGTCTCAGAGACTTCTCGAAACGTTCAAGGATAGGGTCTCTATCATTTTAGGTTAAGCCACTGCAAACATTGTTTTTCTTGTAACTAGGAAAACGATCTCTTTTCATCCTGTTATATATAATCTGCTCTCCAAAATTATATTATGTTGTGAACAAATCCAGCAGACACCTATCGAAACAGGTCATTTGGCATTTCCAGTAGGGGTTACAACTTTAAAAAGTAAGCAAATGAGATGTACCATATGTGTTTAAGCCATTTTACCAGAGCTCAAAGCATATTTGTACTTATGCACTTGAAGAAGCATGACATACATTTTAAGAAGAGATCACTTCAGAAATAATGTGTAATGAGTTTATTCAGATTGAAATATCGAACCCTGACCAACAGCCACCTCTCATGCCCACTGCTCAATGGCTCTTCGCAACACAACTTGTGGTGTTGTCCACATATAATTAAAAAGATAATTCGTTTGGTGGATACAAGAAGATAGGTTTTTTTCACCTCATCCACAAACTGCTACTGGCCAATTCACCAGAACGTGTCACAACATTCTATTCGACAGAGATCTACAGTGGAACTACAATGAATGTGCATTCCATATGTTAATTACAGCATACACACAATAAGTGGAAGCATAAACCAGACCATTACATACCTCCCATCTTAACAAAAACAAAGAAAAATTATAAGTTCAGAATACAGCAGAAAGAAAAAACTTTGAGACAAATGAAAACAAGTCATACATAATCCTTCATATAGACAGGTGGCTTCCGTATTCTTTGGCTCCTAACACGAACATCAAAAGAAGGCTTAGAACCATCTGAAGAAACATTGGCAAAATTAAATGACGGCTTAACAGAATCAAGGACATTTTGACCACCCACTTCAGATTTCACAATTACAATTCGACTCTTATTCCAAATCCTTCCATCTTTTGTTTTGACAGCATTCTTAAAAACCTTAACCACAGGTCTAATATCCGTATACTTAGACCAGGACTTGCGTCCAACAGGTGTTTTTATTTTAACAAAATCACCAATCTTAACATCATGAAATTGAGCACATTTTCTTTCATCAAAATATTTCTTTCTAGAAAGTTGTTTTCCCAACTCCCTTTCTCTCCATTCACCAATACTGTTATCTACCAACCCTTTATCCAATTTCATCCACCCAGGACACCACATGGTATTAGGAATTCTGCCTTTAAATAACTCAAATTGAGATTTTCCAGTAGTGGAATGAGGGGAACTTCGATAAGCAATTATCCTCTCCTTGAGGGCAACCTTCCAATCCAACCCATTAGCCCTTGCTAGCTGTATACATTCTTTTAGAGTTTTGTTAACTCTTTCTACAGCTCAATTAGTTTCAGGATGATACAATTATGATCTTTTATGAGATACCCCACATTTTCTCAAGAAATTTTCAAAGAGACTAGAACAAAATTGAGGCCCATTGTCAGAGAGAACACTGTTAGGAAAACATTCCCTCTTGAATACATCGTCTAAGAACTTGATCGCAGAGTCAGAAGTTATCTCTCTGACTGCACACACCTCTATCCATCTAGAGTATAAATCAATGAGAACTATCAAATAAGGAGTATCAGACACACCACTAAGTGTACCCAGAATATCTATTGCAATTTCATCCCAAGGATGATTTGGTAAATCTCCACAGACCATGGGAATCTGTTTAGTCTTAAGACCTTTGTCACTTGTACTGCATTCTACACACTCCCTAACCATTCTTTTAATTTCTAAATCCATTCCTGGCCACCAGAATTGGGTACGCATCATCTCTTTAGTTTTAACAATTCCTAAGTGGCCAGAGTGTGCATGCTTCAATAATATTTTCCTAATCACTGTAGGGGGAACCAACTTCGTTCCACGTGTTAACATACCATCTGAAATTGATAATTCCTCACAAACTAGAGACCAAGGTTTTTCCAAACGTTTATTTTCTCTCAACAAGGACATAACCTTGATTAATTCCTCATCTTTATCCAGTTCATTTTTCCATTCATTCTCCCCAACAACACCTTCTGTGACCTCACACACATTGATCAAATCTTCTACCTCCACCTTTTCCTCATCACTTATAACTTCCTTGTTTACTAATCTTGACAAGCAACCAGCGTATTTATTAGAAACCCCAGGAATGTAATGCACATCAAAGTCAAACTCTTGCAATGAAATGATCAACCTTCTGATTCTAGAAGATATTACATCCAAACCCTTCTTTGAAAAAACTTCCTTTAATGGTTTGTGATCAGACATAACAGAAACCTTAGTACCCCAAACCAAATTCTTAAATTTCCTCAGGGCCCAAAAGATTTCTAAAGATTCCTTCTCTGTTACAGAGTAATTTAATTCTGGACCTCTAAGACGCCTTGAAGCACAAGCAATTAGAGATTCGCTGCCATCCTTACTTTGAACTAACACAGCTCCAAGACCTTTGTCACTCGCATCAGTAAAAATGAAGGTTGGTAAGCCAGGAACAAACGCATGTAAACACGGAGCTTTTTTAAATTCATCCTTTATCTCCACAAACTCTCTCTTACATTCACTAGACCACTCAAAAACCACACTCTTAGCAGTAAGCCTCCTCAATTTTTTTGTCTTGTCAGCGAAATGGATAATAATCTTTCCATAAAACTCGACCATTCCAAGAAATGAAAGAAGTTCATCCTTATTAACAGGTTCAACCATTTTGTTAATAGATTCAACTAACTCACTCTTAGGAAAAACACCTTCACTTTTAATGCAATGACCAAGATAATTCACTTCATTCATCCCAAATTTACACTTTTCCCTCTTGAGTGACAAACCAGCCCTATTCAATCATTCCAAAACAGCACATACACATCCATTATGTTCAAAAATGTCTTTACCATAAATCAACAAATCATCCTGATAACATTTGACACCGGGAAGACCCTTCAGAATTTTTGCCATAATACGTTAAAACACTGAGGCTGCCGAAATGAGTCCAAAAGGCATTCTTTTAAATTTAAATGTACCCATTGGTGTAATAAAGGCCGTTAACTCTTGGGAATCTGCATCTAGCTCTACTTGATGGTAAGCAGAAGCCAAATCCAAGGTAGTAAAATATTTTGCACCTTCCAAAGTTCCCACAATTTCATCAATGTTTGGCAAGGGAAATCTGTCTACTATAACCTCCTTATTCAATGCACGTAAATCAATGCACATGCGAATCTCTACAGATGGTTTCTTGGCAATCACAACAGGAGACAACCACTCTGTGGCTTCTACCGATTTAATAATCTGACTCTCAACAAGCCTATAAATTTCCTTCTGCACACTTCCCTGTTCACCCAATGAAATTCTCCTTACTTTAGCAACCACTGGAATTGCGCCTTTTTTAATTTAATACGGTGCTTGTAACCTTGTAAGCATCCTAAACTTTCATTAAAAACATTAGGAAATTTGTCTGCAAATGAGGAAGACATATCATCCACCTTTTGTATTTGAACTTGAGGAGAAGCACTGGGATTAAGTTGAACTCCTAGATCACGTTGATGTCTCCAACCCAGTAAATAGTCACCCTGTTTTGCCACATAGACTTTACCTGGAATTATACGACTTCCTAACTCAATAGTAGCCATAAAATGACCCAACATCTTAATAGGTTTCTTGCCATATCCCAAAGGAAAAATATCAAAAAATATCACTTCTTAAGAGTTTAACCTGGTTTTGAAAATGTTGAAGAAACACTTTTTCATCAATTATAGTAATTTGAGAGCAGGAATCAAATTTGAAATCAATTAACTCATTGTCAATTTTTACTAAATGAGATGGATGCTCTAAAAGATTACAATTTACTTGAAAAGTTACAGTTTTAACTTGAGGTTGAGACCGCTTCCTACTCGATCCCTCTCTTTTGTTCGTTTTGGTTCTACAACACTTTGAGAAATGTCCCCACCTTCCACAAGAATTGCACATAGATTTCAATGCAGGACAATTAGGAGAATTGGCCAAATGCCCAAAATTCCCGCATCTAAAACAAGAAAACGTATTATTAAAATTAGAAACATTTGAACTAGAACTATTCGTCACATTATCATTTTTTACTAACGTAACATTTTCATCTTTTTTTACTTGACATATAATCTCTTCTACTTTAGATGCAGTTTTAGTCTCAGTATCTGTGGTTTTCTCTTTTTCTTCTTTCAGTTCTTCCACACATTTTGTCATATGTTCAACTTGTTTTGCAATAACTCTTACTTCCTCCAAGGGGGGTTCATCCTTTAACCAAAGTTCCTTTCTTATACTGTCATGTGCACATTTTAAGACAAATTGATCTCTTATTCTTTCATCTAAAGTCTGCCCAAATTTGCACGACGAGGCTTGTTTTCTTAAAGCCGAAACATAGTCTTTTACTGTTTCATCTTTCTTTTGACCACATAAACCAAAATGATATCTCTCCATTATCGTGCTCAGTCTTGGAAGATAATGCCGATCTAATTGTTCAATTGCTATTTCATATTCATTCAAGTTTCTTTGCTCTGACGCTATTAGTTCCGGCAAATGTTCTAAAACATCTTGACCTTCTCCTCCCAAGCAATGTAGTAATAAAGAATGTTTTCTTTCTGCATTTAAATTCGTGTCACAGACCCTTGCATAGTTTGCAAAAATGTTCTTCTATTTTTGCCACTTAACATTTGGCTCACCCGGACTCGTCAACAAAAATGCTGGTTGAGTTACGTTCTGCATTCTTCTTTTTTTGTTTTTAGTTTTACAAACCAATAAAAAAAATGTTTTTTTATTTATTTCTTGACCAAATTCAAATTCTCCTTTCCTTTTTTTTGTTTTTATTGTCTTATGAATGTAGTAGCAGTCACAATAGAATTGCTTATTTTCTTTTTTTTTTAAAATAACCTCCTTTTAAGATATCCAGAGCACTTTTAAAAAAAAATATTTCTATTATTTTTGCTCAGTCATTCATAGATATAGCATTTTTAGTAAAAGAACAGAACAGCACACAATGCTGTAATAAAGGGGATGCTTATGAAAAATTCCAATGAATACAATGGAAATATGTGTGTTCTCTTAGACTAAGAATGTTCCTTTCTTTATTTCGTGCTGATAGTCATAATGGAATGTATTCATTGATGTCAATACAGAGCAGGAACGCAGTTTAGAGTATGAATGTTCTACTCTTTGTCAGCTTAGAATAGGAATGCTCCAGTCTTAGCTTCGTTTTTTTTATGTACGATGGAACGCATGAAGTGACGAGGAAATAGAGCGCTGAAACGCATTGTGAAGCGTGATTCTGAAAGATGAGGTCTTCACGCAACACACGCAGCGTAATAGTACAATGATGTACTTGACACGCACGTCGCTCTTTTAAAAAAAATGGTGTTTCCGATATTTTGCATTTACGAAAGAAACTGCTTCTAATCCTCCCACCGTACTCCTCACTGTGTTCTTTAAGAAAATCAAAATCTGTCGTACAGCCACTGGAAAGACATCGCTTCCTTTTAATAAAACTGCCGCTGGAGGAGAGGTGCACGGAAACATGCAAGTCTTTGTGTTGAGGTAATCTTTTAATCTTCTTCTCCGGATCGTCGCCAAATAAATGTGTTGTTGTCCACATATAAATAAAAAGATAATTCGTTTGGTGGATACAAGAAGATAGGTTTATTAACCTCATCCACAAACTGCTACTGGTCAACTCACCAGAACGTGTCACAACATTCTATTCAACAGAGATCGACAGTGGAACTACAATGAATGTGCATTCCATATGTTAATTACAGCATACACACAATAAGTGGCAGCATAAACCAGACCATTACACAACTCTCACTTAACATTCCACATTCTAAATTCTTTTGCATGAACTGGGACAGGGTGGAAGAGGTAGCATCACTAGTAACCACATATACCAGAACATAACACATCCCCTTTTCTCCACCTTCAAAGAACAAGGGGCAAGATGTAGGTCGCCCAATACCGGTCGGTAACAGCCGAAATTACAGAATTTTCGGCCGTTACCGACCGGTATTTGGCTTTTGAGATGTAGGTGGCATGATTCCTGGATTCGGTATTTTACCGAATCGGTAATTTAAGGAATCAGTAAATTACCAAATTCTTAACATACCGATTCGGTAACTTACCGAATCCGTAATGTAGGGAGCACTCAAGTTAGTGCATTCCTGAGTTAAGGATTCGTTATTTACCACCAACTACAAGTTGGTGGTAAATATCGAAAACCTTTGAAAAAGCAATTATTTTGCTTTCACAACAGTGCGATATGGCAGACATACATGCCCTTAGGGCATGTATGTGTGCCACATGTGCATCCATGCACTATTCAGGGGTGCAACAGGGTGTCAATGTGACACCCTGCCACCCTTGAAAATGTTCCCCCTATTACAGATTCGGTATTTACTGAATCGGTAATACTGAATGGCTTCCCATTCATTCCTATGGGCCTCCGGGCCCATAGGAATAAATGGGAATTACCGAATCAGTAAATGTTGATTCTTAATTACCGAATCCTACCGATTCGGTAAAATTTACTGATTAATTATCTACATTTACGAATCAGTAAAATTTGGTATTTAAGAATAGGTAAATTGAGATTACCTACATATGGCCCAAGGTCTTTATTAGTGCTTCTAGATCCACAACTTCTAAAACAGCAAACCTTCAGTCTATTTCATTGATTGCACCTTCACACACCGCATCAATCTCCACAACCATCCACTCATCATCCTCACTACTCACACTACCCTCCAAGGACAACCTTGACAAACAATCATCATTGACATTACAGCCACCGGCACATATTTGATGGAAAATATATATTCTCAAAGTCTGTACAGCCACTTAGCAATATTTAGAGTGGCTCTACAAGCGCAAATAGTAGAAAACAATGTAATCAAAGTCTTGTGATCACTGTGCTTTTAAAATTTCATTCTCCAAACAAACATCCTAAACTGCTGTATACCCCACCAACAAGCTGTTGCTTCCTTTTCTATGGTGAAATAGGTACTTTCCTTGCCCTTTAGTGTACGAGAAGCAAATGCCACCACTTGTTCGCATCCATCCTGTACTTGCACCAACACCTGCCCCAAACCATAATTGCTAGCATCTGTCACAATCACTGTTTCATCATCAGGGTCAAAAGGCTTCAATACTGCTGCCTTCACAATGGCCTATTTCA
Organism: Lissotriton vulgaris; assembly: GCF_964263255.1. Taxonomy (NCBI): domain Eukaryota; kingdom Metazoa; phylum Chordata; class Amphibia; order Caudata; family Salamandridae; genus Lissotriton; species Lissotriton vulgaris. The sequence continues at coordinate 701,200,947 of NC_141693.1, forward strand.
CACTTTCAAACGCTTATTGACAATCAAACGTCCACTGAAAAATTGTGCCTTTTTTCATGAGAGCACGCAACACATAGACCTTTTCAGAAAAATGATCACAAACTTGGAGTTTTCCACCATTTTAGGAAAAGAGCACAATTGTTCCTCATCTTGAGGAGAAAGAGCTTTATTAATAGCCTCCACCAAGCTCAACCTTAGTTTAACGCCTTCACAGGTTGGCGTATGGCTCAAATACTCAAACTCCTCCAGTCCAAATTTGCACTTAACAAATCCAGCGGTTAGACCACCCTACTGCAATTTTTTTCAAAACCTCTACTAACACACCGTCATGCCAGTCATTGTTTTTTGCCCACACCAACAAATCATCTTGAACTACCAACACATTCAACAGTCCCTGCAGAATCCCCTGGATGATTCTCTGGAAGAATGCCAATGCAGATGCCAGTCCAAACTGCATATGAATACATTCATAAAGCCCCCTCAAGTGTCACTAAAGATGAAAGATGCCTTGGCTCTGGATGTAACTCTACCTAGTAATAGGCACTCAATCACTACAGCTCTCTTTACTGACATCAACATTTCCTTTATTCTAGGCAGGGGATGACGATCTATCCAAATACTTTTATTTAGGTTGCGGAGGCCCACTCACATATGAATCTTGCCATTCGATTTGCTGGTTAAAACAATGGAACTTTACCATTCAGAAGCCTCAATGGGCACAATCACACCATTCAATCATTCATAAAATCTTTATTCAATAGACAAAAGCAACCATAAAAAAAACACAATAAATATAATATAAAATCTTCTTAATAATAAATGGTCTCTCAGCGCACAGCTCCACAGTAAGTACCCCGCTCAACACCGCCCAGACCCCGGTTCAAGGCCCAGTGATACGGCCTTGGACTCCCTTCTGTTCTTCTCTTTTCTTAGCTCTTATTTTCCAACTTCCCTGTTATTCACTTTTCTCCTAATTTCTGCTTTTTCACCTCTACCTGTTATTTTCTTTTTTTCGTTCTTTTGCTCAGTTTTTTATCTGCACTGTTTCAGCTGCCACAGCTGCTGCCCCCGCACCCCCTCCCACTTCTTCCCACTCCCCTTGCCCACCTCCCAGCTGTCCCACCCTTCCCCGACCCCTACTTAATGGCGGACGCTGCATGCCAGATTTGGTCAGGACTCAGCTCTCTCAGCACACAGCTCCACAGTAAGTGCCCCGCTCAGCATTCACCAGTGCTACAGCTCCTCGGCTCTCTACGCACTCAACGTCAGTAAGAACAACAAATGCAAGCTCTCCCCTACTCTCAACACCCACAGACGTATCACCTGCAGACACTGCCGCTACTCCTTCACGTTTGCCGAGACCCAGGACCCTGCCCCACCCTCCAGCAACCCTCTATCGCACCCCAAACTCTACAATGCATCCTCCTCAATGTCCGCTCACTCCACAGACATGCAGCAGAAATTTGGGACCTCCTCGATAGCACCTCCCCGGACGACGCCTTCTTCACTGAAACCTGGATGAACGCCATTTCTGGACCAGACATTGTGATCATCATCCCTGAAGGATACAATATCACCCGGAAGTACCTCCCCAACTGCCCCGGGGGAGGCATTGCCATCGCCCACAAGGCCAACCTTCATCTGATCACCTACACCGACGGACCCACAGACCTGATGGACACCTCCACTTCTAGATACAAACCAACCTGTCCACCACCCTTCAGGCCCCCACAAACCCCTGCCCCCACCACATCTACCACAGAGCTGCAGACATCATAACCCCAAAGCTTCAATAAATCATCAACCGCTCCTTTGAGATCACTACCTTCCCTGACAACTGGAAACATGCCAAAATCAACCATCTCCTGAAAAAACCCTTGGCGGACCCCTTGGACCTCAAGAATTTAAGACTGATCTCCTTACTTCCGTATCCGGCCAAAGTCATGAAAAAACCCATCAATAGTCAACTCGCTGCCTTCATAGAAGAAAACAACATCCTCAACTCCTCCCACTCAGGCTTCAAGAAGTACCACAGCACCGAACCACCCTTCTCGCGGCGATAGACGATGTCCGCTCCCTCCTCAACAGAGGAAATACTGGCCCTCAACCTCCTGGACATCTGCACGGCCTTCCACACAGTCTCTCATTGCACTCTAGCCTGCAGACTCCATGACACGGGCATCCGGAACAAGGCCCTTGACTGGATCTGCTCTTTTCTCTCTGGCATAACGCAATGTGTCAGACTCCCTCCTTTCCTCTCTAATCCCACACTGACCACCTGCAGAGTCCCACAAGGATCCTCCATTAGCCCGAGCCAAACTACATGGCCGCTAGCATCCATCGACAGATCACACGGACTCAACATCGTATTATACACAGACGACACCCAACTCATCCTCTCCCTATCCAGGGAATCCAACATCACCAAACACAGCTTTTAGGATAGAATGGAAGCAGTCAGCAGGTGGATGAAGAACAGCTGCCTACAATTCAACATGGATAAAACCGTGGTGCTCAACATGGGCCCACACCCTGATGCCTGGAACGACACATGGTGGCCCCCTGCCCTCAGCAACCCCACCTCCCCCACTGACCACGCATGCAACATTGGAATCACCCTGGGCTCCAAACTCAAAATTAACTACCAGATCAACGCCACAACGTCTTCCTGCTACTACATCTTCCGCCTACTCGGAAAGACCTTCAACTGGATTCCCCGCGAACACAAAAATTCATCACTCATGCCCTCATCAGCAGCAGACTGGATAACAGCAACGCACTCTATGCCGGGATCAACAAAAACTTCACCTGCAAACTCCAGAACGCCAGACTACTACTCAACCTACCACGTCACTGGCACATCAGCCAACACCTACGAACACTACACTGCCTCCCAGTTGAAAAGAGAATCACCTTCAAGCTTCTCACCTACACTCACAAGGCCCTTCACAACACTAGACCCGCCTACATGAACCACTGCCTCACATTCCACATACCCCAACATTCCCTCCGCTGGGCCAAGCTCTCCCTTGCGATGGTACCTTTCATAAAGAAGACCAGAGAAGGAGGACACTACTTCTCTCTCCTCGCTGCCAAGGCATGGAACTCTCTCCCTCTCCACCTCAGACAGAAGCTGTCACTCCCCAAGTTCTTGAAGACCTACTTTTTCGACGGAGCTCTGTGAACTTGCGGGATCTGCTCGATTGACTAATACTCTTACACATAAAATACATCTCAGATAAAAACCCAGAACAGTAAAATACAGAGCAAGGATATCAGTTGGATCTGGATCACATGGATATTAGTGTCACACGAAAATTCACAGCACAGTAAATAATACTAATTCATTAGGAAGCATGTGTAGATAAACAAGGGCAGGGCGTACTCGTAAAAAGTTCAGGGATTTCAGCATTGGTACAAAAATAATCACAAAACATTCCAAAATGCAGGGTGTCCTATTGAGACTTATTGTCGCAGCCGCAGGGCACACTGCTCTCAGAGTAGGCCCAACCATTTGGAGAGGCTGAAAGATGGTGTCACAGGTTAAACCTAAACCTGTACTATAAAAACCTGTCACGCTAATAACACACCTGCGGGACCTGCACTACTCATCGTAAAAAATAGATTTCTGGTCCTTGTAATTTGTCAGCCTTTATAAACATATGACCCTGCACCGAGTGTTTCTGCAGCTCGATCTGTTCTCTTACTAGCCGAGCCCGCTCGAGAAACACCATTTTATACCATTCAGTTCCCTAAAAGGCAAGGAATGGGGTGCGGTAAAAATATCTGATCTCCTAGGGGAAGTAAAAGCTGCCTTAACATATGATAGCCAAAGGTTTCTATATATCTGGTCAAGGGCCATGCAATCCAAGAGAATGAATCGATTGAGCTTCAGCTCCTCCCTTGACCAGATCTTAATCCAACCAAGCCACTGTGTCGGTTTTATGACCAAACCTAAGCTCCGCATGCACTGAAAACGCAGGTGTGCTTTATGGGACCTGCACTACTCATTGGAAAAACTGGATTTCTGCTACTTGTAATTTGTCAATCTTTATAACCCCCCAAACCTTGCTTCCATACCTTGACAGGGAGAAACATTTTGCCTGATACATTTTTAGTAAGACGCTCGGAGACTAACAGCCATGCCACGTTCCAAACTAAAAACTGCCCCAGTGGATTTAAAAACATTGGATCCCTTTCCCTCTATAAGGAGATTCCAATTGTTCTTTGCGTCAAATAGAAATCGGGGAAGACTGAGACTGCACAGGGTGTGACTGGCTGCTTTAAAGGTTTCATAGCTGGTATATCGTGGGCCATCAACAATAACATGGGACTTTGAACTGATAAGTACAAGCTCCCGATAAAGAGACAAATTTGTCTAGATGTAGGTCCAGCCCCTGGACATGTGAGCCATAAGGACCGCATTATCAACATATAACAATACAGGGAGGGGTCTAGTACCCACCTTTGGGCAATCAGCCTGAGCAGATATAAGGGCAAGCTCCAGCCTGTTTACATGTAGGGTGAACAAAAATGGTGTAAGGATGCGCCCCAGTTGTACACCTCTTCTTGTGGGAAATGACCGTATGCAAGCTACACCCTGTGATAACCGCACTGAGGCAGTAAAGTCAGTATTTAAATTGGCTAAAAGGCCACAATGTTCGGATCCACCCCCATCTGAAAGAGCAGAGCCCAGAGTTTGACACAATTGACCCTATCAAATGCAGACGTAAGGTCGATGTATGCAAAGTGCAGGGATTCCTACCGGGAATCCCTGTATTTGTTTATGAAGATTCAAACAGTGGTCAGAAGTCGACCTACCCAGCCTGAAGCTGTATTGAATGTCCATCAGGACATTCTTCCCATTGGGCTTTATTAAAAGCCTGTTGATGATGACCCTCCCCATGGCCTTCACTATTGAGTCTGTTAATGATATGGGGCAATAAGATTGTGGATTGTCCTTATCCCCCTTCTTAAATACAGGCACAATCTCCACCATAGACCATGAAGGAGGCACTCTATCCCATGTGGGTACGTTTAAAAATCTGAGTCAAAAGGGGCCACCCTAAATATCCATACTGAATTGGTATAGGGGAATTCCATCGAGGCCCGGGACTTTGTTACTCGATAATACCAAGATGCCCTGAGTGACCTCCACCAGGGCAAAAACCACAGGGAGTGTCCTGGCACCACTACTATACTCTTCACACCCTGTTCAGCCTCACTTTTGTTATAAACACCCTCAAAATGGTTGACTCATTGCTGTTAGGATATGTGATGGCATATTGCTGGACCAGGCGTCTCAACGAAGTACGGTGTGTTTCCACCCTTTGAAAAAAGGGGACTATCCTCACTCTCACTAGCTTGACAAAGATCCTTACGGGCCATCTCCCGCAGATTAGATTTACGGTTAGCAAGGGACTGCTTGTAGGCCGGCCTACAACCACCACAAGGTTCGTCTCCCTAGGTGATTGTTTGAGTGCAAGCTTCAAGTGTTGTAGGCACCTTGCGCAATCCTTATCAAACCATTTTGGGTCTTGGGAGCTTATACATGAGGTTGATGTTAACAATAATGCATGTTACATAAACAATCCCTTTGAAGGCTTGTAAGATGTCCTGCCCAGCTGAGTCTATGTCCAGGTAGGTGGCAAACTCCTTGCAAAACTAAAAGGCCTTGAGGAGAGTGGGGTCAGCTAGACCGCGCACAGCCATAACAATGCATATTGGTGGTTAAGGCATGTGCGTAGTTAATGCAAGCGTGGTTTAGCTTCCATAGTCGGAACAAACGTGGTGTTCCTACTGTTTGCCCCAGTAATCGCACCTAACCCCCAAATCTATCCCACTTTTAAGGGGAGGGTCTGTAAATCGATCATTGATTTTATCTTTGTCTCTGCTCCTCTGTTCTTGCTCATTTCAAAATTTTGCATCATTTAGTGAGCATAATCACCTGTCTCTAGTCCTTGAGGTCTCTACAGTCCTAGTGGGCCTAAGGGGGGCTTGACAGGGGTACTGACTTGGTGGAGCAGGTTGAAAACTTACATGGGCACAGGTGGACCCCACTCTGGCAGATTTTATGGGAGAGCTTTCGGATGATGACTTTAGGAAGTTAATAAAGAATTCTCAGCCATAAGCTTCCTGTAAAGATCACTCCCTAGTCGGCCGTTTGATGGACATATAAGGATATCCAGAAACGGCAGACTCATTTTGTTATATTTCACTGTGAATTTGAGAGAGTTGTTTTTCGTATTTAGCCAAGCATGGAATTCTAGAATCATGGTGGCTGTGCCTCTCCAGACAATAAAAAAATATCGTCTATGTATCTCTTCCACAGCAAAATCTGATCCCGGAATGGATTACTGTAGTTGAGTACACACTCCTGCTCGAACAGATGGACATATAGGATGGCCAGACTGGGCGCAAAAAATGCTACCCATAGAATGTTCTTGAGATTTGCAAATAGATGTTCTATTCAAACCTAAAAAAGTTTTCTGTCATGGCCAACCTGGCACACTCCATGATGAAGTGTACCGGTTTAATAGTGTCCAAATCTTTGTCTCCTCCTGTGGAATACAAGAATACAAGTATTCAACATCCAAACTAACTAAAAAATCTGTCTCAGTGTCAAATCCAATATCTGGTAGTATCCTCAGTATATCTTTTGTATCCTGGAGGTAAGTCAGCATTACTTTAACCAGAGGTCGTAAGAAGTGGTCAACAATAGTAGATGGAATATAGAACGGTGCCTCAAAATACTGAGCAGGATGCTGGTGAGGTGAGGAGCACTCCCGCATAACGACGGGTAAGTGTATTTCAACCCTCATCATGATAAGAATGACACTTAGGTGATGAAATATACCTAGGGCTAAATCACCTACCTGTGGAAACATCGACGTCATAATTGCAGTGATGTTTAGATGTTGTTTATCTTACTCTGACAGCAATTTACTTATGTGAGGTCATGATAGTTAAAACATGATTCTTCTGTGTTTTAGGAATGGGTCCATCACTCCTATGATATCGAACTACATTCAAGTTACATAGGTGACTAGAGGATGTATTGTACCAACCTTTTTACATTTTTTGAGACCTTGTATTGAGTTTTCTTCACACTTTTTCAGATTAGATTGCAGTAGCGATTCCATCTGTTAAGGTCCTGACGAAAGCCTAGATTATTTTATCTATAGGCTGAAACATGTGGACCTGTCATTTGTATTGACCTCCTACAGTTATTCTGTTAAAATTGTATATCCACTGTTTTTATTATTGACATCAGGACAGTGTTAATTAAAATTGTTGAGTGCCCTGATGTTAAAGATTGCAGGGATTTATTAGCATGAGCTGAAAGCCATTTTGTATTTGGCAGCCATTTTAGGTAGCCATGTGTTGTTTCCCTCTTCAGAGCCTTGCACATGCTCAGAGAGGCCTAGCTAGTAGAATGCAAATGCTCCTCTTATAGAACTGTCAGGCTATTCTTCCTGATGTATGGAGAAGTAACTCTCCTCCCACTTTGTTGAGCAAGCACATTTTGGATACCCATATTAGTCATTTTGCATTCTTACATGTGCCAGGACCTCCCCTTGGTTTTATGATGACTATGCAACCCTAAGCATATATAAGGCCCCTGTTTTAGGTACTACTTAGACTGCCTCATACAGTTTCTGAGGGTACTGTGTGACGTAGTCTCCCTCATCTGAGGTTATTAAAGATGTTAGTTTTATATTTCAGCTTCGGTGCCAATCTCTTCTTTGTTGGTTTAAAAGGACCAGGTTTATCAGTGAGATCCCTGAGAAGGTTTCTATTTTCTACAAATGACGCTCCAACGTGGGCCTCATCAGAGAAGTGGCTATCCAAGGGAGTGATCTTGTCAGGAGACAGGAATGTACTGAGGATGATAGGACAGGACTGTACTAAGGAGGTACTCTATCCACGGAGATTCTGGGGATTCTCTGTCTCCGCAGCCCAGTATATTTCTGGTCTTCCTGATTTTGATCCTCCACATGTTTACCAATCCTGACTGAGAACCTTTTTGGTGTGAGTATTCTAAAAACGAGCGTTAGGTCATTCAGAACTTGGCAGTTAAAATCTGGACACCAGGGATTGGTAAGGGTTGTTTTGATGCGACACTTGCTGTTGGTTTGATACTAGGGATTGGTAAGATAGTTTGATGGGGCTTACTGTTGGTTTGGAATTTGTATTGGCCAATTTCGGAATCTGTGATTGAGAATATATAAATTACAATTTGTGTAGGCAGGTAATGAGGAGACTTTTCTCTACTTTGTATAAGATTTGAACGGCACAACGTACAAGCGTACTTTAAGTGCTATTTTGCGTATAACATTTACATATGTTGCAATATTTTTGCATGCCTGTTTCAAGCACACATCGAAGAATATGTTGCTTTTTGGAGGTACCGTAGTGAGATGTGAAGTGAATTAGCCGACTCCCCTGGAGGGAGTACCTAAATAGCTTTAGGTATAAAAACATATTTCTTCCTTGGTGACTCTGTACCCCATGGAATTAAAATACGAACATAAAACAAACAAGGATCCTATTCTGCACACTTTTATAAATGGAGATATGCAGAGCGATTCTTTGGTGTTCTGCCAGCCAAAACTAGTGAATTGAGTTTATTTTGGCCTCTTGAAAATAAAACAGTCTGTTGGGCTGTTTTGTGCAGTCTTTTGGAATAATATCGAGAAGCTCTTCTTGTAAATATGACTTACAACTAGTATTTACAAATGATTTGGTTTTAGTGCAGTCTGTGGGCTGTCCTTTGTTTCTGTTCTAAGTGTTGATCTGTGGGTTAATCGCGTGTTTAAATGTCTATGTGGTTTGTGGTTTCACATTAAAGGTACTTCTGTGAGTAAATAGCCATTGCGCTCTTTGTGAAAGAATGGCTGGCCTTAAGCGCACTGTATTGTGTGTTCTGAGTGTATGACCCCCTTCTGTATATATCTGGAATGAGCTCAATGTGTTTGTTTGTGTTTTCTTGCTATCATCAGTGTCTGTTATGCAAAATGTCATTTAATTAATATTAAATACAAATTAAATAAAAATCCAGCAAATGAACTATATGATATGCTAAATAACTACGTGTTACTATTTAAATTGATAGAGTAAGCAACTATGCCACAATGCTAAAAAGATAAAATTAGAATTCAAATTCAATAGGAATAAAATAGGCCTAAAAAACAAAATTGTGTATTTTGCAATCTATAAACAACTCTAATTGCCTTAGATACAATGTATTCCATATTAACAGGCAAACACATCATCTGTGTAAATTGGATGTTGCTGAACTAAACACACATTATAGAACGATACATTGGAAATGCCTCAGATTTAAATTGACTGCCACCGTGCTTACATTTCGACACTAAAAAAGAAGCTTCCCAATAGCTGTGCCAACTGTCGCTGAGCAGCAGCTGTCTTTTTGACTGTACGGTACAAAAGGGGGTGGTGATGGACAGAGCATCTGAACCAATCAAACACTCACACCCAGTCAACAGATCTGGGTTTAATCCACCACCGTTCTTTAGCCCACTCTGCCACCCCAGTTCAGACATGGCCATATGCAAATCAGTCTGACCCTGAGCCTCATGGAAACAGTCCAGCCCGAACTGCCAGCCATGCCTTCCCTGGACCGGAATCAAGCTTCCTAGGACCGGTTTCTGGCATTACAGCAGTCTTCCGCCAGGCTTGCTTGAATCCAGTGGCAAAGTGAGCAAGTGACTCACGTCTGAGCATACCCTGCCAACTTATGGCGACAAAGCGGTACAAAAGGGGGTGGATGGACGGAACATCTGAATCAATCAAACACTCACACCCAGTCAAGAGATCTGGGTATAATCCACCACTGTTCCCATGAGGCACAGGATCACGGCTGATTGGCATATGGCCATGTCTGAACTGGGGTGGTGTGGAGTGCAAAAAAACGATAGATTTAGGCCCAGATCTCTGTACTGGGGTGAATGCATGACATTGTTCTGCATTCTGTCCATCAATTGTTGCTTTTGCATTTGTCACCCGAGTGGGATGGGTATGCTCAGACGTGAGTCCCATGCTCTCCACACCACTGGAGTCAAGCTATCCTGGCTGAAGGCGGCTTATAGCCAGAAACCGGTCCTAGGATGCTTCATTCCGGTCCAGGAAAGACATGGCTTGGCAGTTCGGGCTGGACTGTTCCCATGAGGCACAGGGTCCAGGCTGATTTGTATATGGCATGCCTGAACTGGGGTGGTGTGGAGTGCAAAAAAACGATGGATTTAGGCCCAGATCCTTGTACTGGGGTGAATGTATGACATGGTTCTGCATTCTGTCCATCAATTGTTGTTTTTGCATTTGTCACCCCGAGTGGGATGGGTATGCTCAGACGTGAGTCCCATGCTCTCCACACCACTGGAGTCAAGCTATCCTGGCTGAAGACAGCTGATAGCCAGAAACCGGTCCTAGGATGCTTGATTCCGGTCCAGGAAACACATGGCTTGGCAGTTCGGACTGGACTGTTCCCATGAGGCACAGGGTTAAGGATAATTTGCATATGGCCATGTCTGAACTGGGGTGGTGTGGAGTGCAAAAAAACGGTGGATTTAGGCCCAGATCTCTGTACTGGAATGAATGTATGACATTGTTCTGCATTCTCTCCATATATTGTTGTTTTTACATTCGTCTTTTTGACTGTAGGCCACGGAGAGAAAGGGATGCCGACTCAGCTAGGATTTAAGTTAGTGCAAACACGCTGTAAAACCCTGCATTTAAGACTGCTGTTTTAAAAGTTAGAAATACAGTTTCAATATTTTAGATAACAGGGAAAAATTAACGGTAGGGATTTCCTTTCTTAATGCCTTTTTACATAAGCACATCTGTGGTTCTGATGTTAAATAATTACTGTCCTTTAAAAAGTGGCGCAAATTTGTTTATGTTTCAATTTAGGCTTCTGTGCTTCGGCTTATGAATGATTGCGTCTAAATATGATACGCAAGGAATGAAGCTTGCTTTTCATATGTGGAATTATCAAAATGATTTGTTTTATTTAAAAAAATCATTTATATGGAAAAAAAATATAAAAAAATATGCATTAAATTTGTTTATTAATCTTTATAAAGCTTAATATTCATACTGTAACCTCCTAGCATTAACATTAAATTTAAATTTTGTTGTACCACATAATGACGAAATTTGCATGTGAAATATCACTCTACACAGGCGTAAAAATCTCATTTTTATAACGGTATACATAATATATTTCTGATGCCCCATCTCTGGAATGTGTAGAGAACATTCTGAGGATGACTATTATGCAAAAAATTATAGGATATTCATTCTTAAGTACCCCAAATATCAAAGTCGAAATTGGGTAAAATTCACTATTTAAAACTAATTCTACCACTTTAAGGCAGCTTTTAAACTGCCTTAGGCTTCAGTAAATGCACACATTTAGGTATAACACAAACAGCTGACCTTTATACTGCTAGAAAAGTATACTGCACACTGCTTACAATTGAAACTATGTATCAAAGACAGCAGAAGATATTCTCTTACCTCTAAACAGGCAAACAGGGGAACAGGTCTGCTGTTCAGCTATCAGTATCCAGGGTGACTTTGAAATAGGGAAAGGCGCATGGAAACCCTTGCACACAGGATAGGAAAGCTGGGAAGGATTAAAGGTCCAGTTATATATTTAGAAGCCTAGCGGGCTCCCAGAGCAAGGTTTGCTTTGACATTTTGACCTCAGAAACTTTTTGAAAGATGACAGAGATGCACTGGTATGAATAAAACGGCAAAATAATGGTATATGTGCACGTTGATTAACAGATAGCTTTGCCATATATATATAGCACTAATGCTTTTAGTTTGAGGATAACTGTGCAAGGGCTGAGATAATGGGATTTAGTTTGAATTCATGTGCCCTCATGTTTCACTTGCATATTTGCTAAAGGTTTTGGGGGTTGGTTATTCATGTTTTAGTTCTCTCAGATGTGTTATATACCTCTGTACCTCCTATAACTTTGTTTATGCCCAGTTGCTACAAATAGGGGTTGATAGTGTTGACAGAAGTGAAACCTGTTTCAGGTTTCCTACTGTCAAAGTGGGGGAAGGAGGCAGGCTCCTCTACAAATAAGGGTAGGTAACATGTATGTTTCTCTCTCTTTTTCTCAATTTGTTTTAGCCTGTCTAAGCTGTCTTTGAAATAGCAATGATACATTTAATTGGCTATTCAGTAATACTGTTTTAAACATAGTTAGCAATAATAAAATGAATAAATATATATGTTATGTCACTGTCCATCATGTTTTATGAAATTATGACCGGATGAGTAGTCTAGATGGCTGTTCCCTTATTTTGATCTTTAATGAGAACGAGATGTGGGTAGTTTTTGTTCTACAAGTCTTAGGGGATAACACCATTATTGTATGTTATTCTCATGCTACATAGTTTTGCGAGGGCATTTCTGGTTTTTATTAGCTAGTCTGTGTAAATAAACTGACCGTCCTTATTAGAGCTGATGTTGCATAGTTTGGATCATGAAAAGTAAAACGCAGGAAAGATGCCCATGTGATCCTTAGCAAACATTTTTGAAGGAAATATTGTTTTATAGATAAGAACCCCTGTTAAATTAGCAGTTTTAGATTTTCCTGTTGCACCTATAACATGATCTCATGGTCCTAAGCGTACAATGTAGGTGCTTTTATTAAGAAGAATCATTTTAGAAGTGTCTGCAGTCCTGTACAAGTAGTTTAAAATCTATGAGTAAAAGTGTAGAACATTTCCTTTTCTCTTGAGGGTTTTCTGATTAGTAGATAGGAATACACTAATGTAAAGATTTAGGGTATGTCTGTGTTTTTCTCTTTTCCTCAGAATTTAGTAAATAAATACAGACTTCCTTGGCTGCTTGGGATTGGGTGATGTATTACTCTTGTCAGTTCACCAAAGAGTTCCTTTTATACTTCCGAATAGGCCCAGGCTGTTGTTTTCTTTTTTTACTCTCACATAGATAGATGGAAGTGGTTCTTGGGTGCCTTGCTAATATATGAGGCGTCCCAAGACTAGGAAGTATTCTGAGACTATCCTCTCTGTTGATAGACTGTTTCTGTGCCTTGTCTAAAGACCTTTTGTTTTGTCCACCAATAGATATTTGCTGCCTTACAACCATTGCCAGAGGGGCCCGGACATCAGATTCAGCCTGAGGAGTCAGCGTCAGCACCAGTCCAGCTTGAAGTCAAGGTGAAGGTAACAAGCACAGGCGCTGGGATGTGAATTGTGAACCCCTGCCACTGTCTTGGGTGAAAGACGGGGTCACAAACCAGAAAGGATCAAGTTTTTAATGCGCAGCTGAGAGTCACAGACCGACCAGAACGGCGAGGAAGCTTTGCTTGAGGTGACCCCTTTTGAAACAAGGGTTGCTTCAGAGATTCCAGCATCAGGCCTCTGAATCCTGGTCCCAAAGCGAATGCAAGTTTGCACCTTTGTTTGTTGGTCAAGAGATACCTGGGCATACTGGATGCAAATGTGTGCCCCCAACGAATGAGCAGTGCGCCAGCAGAGCAATACAGGAGTTAGGGAAGGACTTGAGTTTAGGGTACAGGTGCTGTGTCTCTGGTGCCTGTTAGATTGAAGTGAAGAAAACTGGTGCACAGCCTGAGACACTGGACAGGATCTCTTAGAGCATTTGCCCTGGTGGATGACTGCCCTATCCTGAATGAAGAAACATTTTCCTTGAAACTGGACTGTGATTCTTGAGTTGCGAGTTGTGCAGCTCCACCGTTGAAACAACAAGAGCCTGCCTGTGAGACTCAAATGGACACAGGGAGAAGACTCCCCTCTGGTTGGCTGTACAGCGGCTTCAATTTCCCCAAGGATGTACCCCTTTGGTCATTCCATTTTTGAGGAGGGGCAGCCCTTTGCAGCGCTTCGTACTAAATTCCTATGGCCCTGTGTGGTCCTTCTGGTCCCTTAGAGCCAGGATTGTTTTTGTAATAATCTGTTTACTTGCTTTGATATTTGCATTAGTTATATTTTTCTGCATGAAAATTGAAAAATGTGACTTTGCTCTTCCATTGCATGTTTTAAATTGATGTTCTAGCCCTCATAAAGAAAACACTAGAAAAGTCTAGTGAAATTTTTTTTATTAGATATGTGCTGTTGACTATTCTGAAATTGAAATGAATGGTCCCTGAAATGCATAGGAGCCCTGAAAATGTTTTTACTAGATGGTTCTAGGCTTTGCTTTTGCTGAGGGTTGTGAAAAATGATAATTCTGTTTGTGATAAGGCATTACTCTCTCCTGCTATCTGTATGTAAATTATGACTGATGCTCAGTTCCCTTTGTATTCCTGCTTATACCTCATATATTCCCGATTAATGAAATGTTTAGAATGGAAAAATGCCTACCTAGCAATGAATTAAGATATTGATAAATTATTGAAAATTAATGTGCAAATATTTTCTATGTTCCTACTGGATCATAGGAATGTCTTTAGCTCATGCTAAAAGGACCATCTGTTAAAGATTGCAGAGATTGAAAGCCATTTTGTATTTAGCAGCCTTTTTAGGTAGCCATGTGCTCGCCATGTGCTGTTTCCCTCTTCAGAGCCTTGCAAATGCTCAGAGAGGCCTAGCTAGTAGAATGCACCTGCTCCTCTTATAGATCTGTCAGGCTATTCTTGCTGATGTATGGAGAAGTAACTGTCCTCCCACTTTGTTGATCAAGCACATTTTGTATACCCATATTAGTCATTTTCCATGCTTACATGTGCCAGGACCGCCCCTTGGTTTTATGCTGACTATGTAACCCTAAGCATATTTACGGCCCCTGTTTTCTGTACTCCTTAGACTGACTCATATAGTTTCTGAGGGTACTGTGTGACATAGTTTCCCTCATTTGAGGTTATAAAAGATGTTACTTTTATATTTCAGCTTCTGTACCAATCTCTTCTTTGTTGGTTTAAAAGGACCAGGTTTATCAGTGAGAACTCTGAGAAGGTTTCTATTTTCTCCACTGATAGTCAATTTTAAGATTCACTTATTCACAGCTTTACTCACTTGCACTGCAACTTCCATGTTTTCCCACTCAGAATTACAACTTCTGTTTCATCACATAGAGGATCCCAGTGGTTTGTAATTTTAAGCCACTCATGGTAGCTCATTTTCACTTGTTGAGAAGATTGTAGCCTTGGACTGCGTTAAGTCTTGCAGTCAATAGGACATCCCAGATGACGATACATACCACTTCGGTGGGTTGATGGGACTTTGTCCTTCTTGTAGGGACCTTTTTTGACCATCACAAATTTAGTTTCTTGCTGTCTGAGTATAATAAATTTCTTTATTCGGTTTTTGTCATTATAAAACCATAAAAGCAACAGTTTAAGATTTACAGCATAAAAATTAGATCACACACAAAAAAGATTTTTAAAGGTTCTTTCTGTGCCTAATAATACATTTTAAAAAGTTCAATGTATGGTAACAGGTGCGCTCAGAGTCTAACATCTGTAAGAGAATCATGGCCGGTCGACATTGTCTAAGACCCCAGGCTTTCAGTAATGGGAAAAGCCAGATTTTCCTGTGAGGGAGATAATATTTGCACAACAGGATTGTATGCATACAAGTTTGTGCGGAGGCTTCATCACTAGGGCACAGGGTCAGTTTTGATTCCCAAGTATTCATTTGTGGGAAGGCGACTAGTCTGTGAAACAAATTAAATCTGAGTCTGGTCAAGAGCATTCTTTCGTAAGAGTTAATTTCCAATGCAAGATAAGGCTGAATTTGTGGCGTTAGCTGTACCATGTTTGCGTGTTGTACAGATTGTTTGTTTGAAAGCAGGGTAATTCTGAGTAACTCTAGGTGGCTCATTGCTTTCTGTTTCAGCTCTTTCTTGCTTATCTCAGTCATGGATAGTGGGCTGAGATAGAATCTTGCTAGGCCCATATCAGTGAAGAATCGTTTGACATAGGTAAGCCAGGCTATTCTGTGCGCATTATCCAGAGCCATTGTGTCCTCCAGAATAGCCTTGGTCAGCATGTTCTTGTCAGATAACCATATGCGCCTCCAGAGTAGCAATGGTTGGACTTTTATTAGGTCCTCTATGTAGGGGATTCCCAATTCCATATGGCATGCATATGTAGATGAACACTTGGGGGCAGATAAAAGGAATCTAATGAAAGGATTGTCAGCTGTTTGGAGTGCTCCGGCGTCAACGTGTCCCCAAACGCCAGCCCCATATAGGGCAGTGGCTAGGCATTTTGCAGAGTAGATTTGCAACATCTCCACTGGTGATCTCCTGCCAAGTCTTTGTGAGAAGCTAATCAGGGCAGTATTGGCTCTCCTAAACAGTTGTCTCCTCGACTCAATTGCAGCTTTCCAGTTTAGTTTCTCGTCGATCATTATGCCCAAGTATGGATACTGTACAGTTCTCTCAAGATTTTGATTATTTAGGGTAATGTTCTTTATTCGTTTTCTCGCTCCTCCAGCCACCATTACGAACGTTTTTTTCACATTTATGTGCAGGTCTAGTGTGCCCATGAAGTCAGCGTATTTATTTAAAGATTTCTGAAGTTCTATGGGGGTGCGAGCCAAGATAACCGCGTCATCCGCGTAGAGCAGTGCCGGGATCATGCGTTGTTTTAGTCTTGGGAGGTCCTGCCCCCCTCTCAACGTCCTTTCTTCCAGCCCGTTTGTGTACAGGGAGAAGAGGAAGGGGACTAGGACACACCCCTGCCTGACACCTCGCTCTACCTTGAATGATGCAGTAAGCTCTCCCTTTGTCCCATAGCGCACTCTCGCAGAAGCGTCCGTATATAATTCCCTTAGGAAGTCCAATAGTGGAGGATCCACCCCCATGTCTCGCAATAGGGTCCACAGCTTTGAATGAGAGACACAGTCAAAAGCAGAGGACAGGTCCACGTACACCATGTACATTGTCCCCTGTTTTGCGTGGATGTATTTGGACACAATTAGACTTAAATTGAGGGCCTGTTCCACAGTTCCAAACCCTTCTCTAAAACCAAATTGAAGGTCCGATAGAATATTTCTGTCGTCAGCCCATTGTTGGAGTTGTTCCAGGATTACTCTGCCAACTACTTTTCCCACAGAATCTAATAAAGAAATCGGCCGATAACATTTAGCATCTTGGCGGTCCCCTTTTTTGAAAATCGGTACCATAATGGAGTTGGACCAAGACTCCATTAAGCCCAATCTCGCTGTTGCGATGCATACTCTAGTGAGTATAGGGGCCCAGAGATCCAGGTGTTGTTTGAAGAGATCCACAGGGACCCCAACTGGTTCTGGGGCTTTGCCTCCTTTGCTTAGATTCAGTGCTTTCAGTACTTCGGGGATGTCAAACTGCATGTTTATTGGAAAGTCGACAGGAGGATGAGAATGACTTGTGTCTTCATTCGGTGATGTTAACTTGAATATATGGGAAAAATGATTTACCCAAGTTTCCTCTTCTATCGCTACGTCAATCTGAGGTCTGCTAGAGTCCGAAAGAAAGGGGGTTTTCACAATCCGCCAGAAGGACTCACTGTTTTTTGTAAGAGAACTTTTATGTAAATCGTTCCATAGGGACTGTTTCAGCTCATGTTTTCTTTGTTTCCTGACCTTTTTGTACTGGAGTCTTAGATCTTTGATCAGTTGTTTATCCCTTTTTGGTTGCCTAAGAGCCTCTTTTAGGTTTATTAGTGAGGTGGTGCAATCGTGATTAAACCAACCTGGAGTTGTTAAGTTTTTTGATTTATTTTCTCTGGTCAGCATTAGTTTGATTTTGTCCAAAATGATCTTGAAGTTTTCAAGGATGGTGTTATCGTCAGACTCCAAATCTATGCATTTTATTATGTTCGAGTATAGGGTCTTTATTATGGTGTTACTTAGTTGGACTGGATCAATCTTGCCCCATTTCACCGTGAATCCATTTGTTCTGCCCACTTCCAGGCGATTTTGGGAAAGAGTATGTGCAATTATAGTTGTCTGTGTCTGTTGATTTAAGAGGTCCAGATCCACTCTAAGCGCTGAGTGGTTGCTTAGGTTGTTTTCCAATATAGAAAAGTCCATGGTTAGCTGTCTCAGCCCATCCGTTGAAAGGACATAGTCGACAGTAGTCTCATGTCCCCTCCCTATGTATGTGGGGCAGAAAGTGTTATCATCCGAGTTTTGTGTATTTATTATTGACAGTTCCAGGTCTGTAAGAAGATTGTTCATCGCTTCCCCTTTTCCATCGTGGTTGAAGTGAGGAAGGGGGTTATCTTGCTCGTCCACTATCCCACAGTTATGGTTGTTCCAAAATGGGCAGGGGTGTATGTTGAAGTCTCCTCCCCATAGCAGGTGGACGGTTGCCTTTTTCCTGTATACTTCTGTATATCTAGCGATCTTTTCCTGGATTATCTGGATAGTTTTAATACATTTGTCCTCCTCTAAGTTGTTGTAGAGATTTACTAGGATGATAGTGGTTTATTTGCCAACTGAAAAGGAGAGTAATTGGAAGTTTGATGTGTTTTCAGTTTTAAGGAGTTTCAAGCTAGGGATTGTGTTCGCTATATAAGTAGCCAAACCCCCCTTGGGCCTACCCGCAGTACCAGAAAGGGCTGGGGAAAAAAGAGTTTTGTAGCCTGCGATGTGCAGCTCTTTTGTTGCCCATGTTTCCTGGAGGCATATTATTTTGCTGTCTTCCAAAAATTGGGCTGCTGTACCATCATCTATTTTGGGGCGAAGTCCCGCTATATTCCAGAAAATGACTGACAGTAGTCGTGACCTATTATCTTGTCCTGTAGTCATTTTCCTTTCTAGGTCCCCAGCTGGAGTGGTTGACTTATCGATGGTGGAATCCGGTAATGGTCAGTCGACCATCTCCAGGCTACTGTACCGGTTCATTGTTGGTATACCCTGCCAGTTTTCCCAGTATGGAGCTTCTCCATATCTAGGTCTAAAGTGCCTCTGTGGTGGAACACCCCATTGATCCCAGTCTCTACTTCCATTACGGGGACCCATTACCTGCCATGGGCCGTCCTGTTGGTGGAAGTTAGGGTCGACTGACCACCAAGGGGGTCCTTGGCCGTTCTGCTGTGGGGGGATTGTAGATCTAGCATTGGTGAAATCCCAGGGCTGTGGGACGGCTTTGCGCCACAGGTTGTCTTGTTCATTAAAGTGGTTGTTATGGTGATTTTTGGGATAGAAAAAGGAAAGACTCTTTGTGTCTATTCCCCCGCTTGAATTATGTTGATCCCAAGAGCATATGTACTCGACAACTTTGGGGTCCTCAAAAGTGATTACAATGCAATCACCCTGTATTACTTTTTTTGTGTGTCCCACCCATGGGGTCCTACTGACTGTTGCTATCCTGCTTGTCCAGTTAGGGGGAGAGGGGCGGTTTGTATTTAGCCAGAATTGAACCTTGTTCTTCAAGGACCAATTAGGCTCTGATGTCTCCCCTGCCAATTCTGGCACTCCCGTCATTACAACCACGAATGGCGATGCTTCGGGTGGTAGATGCATAGAGGATCTTCCATCCAAAGCTCCTCTCGTGGTGGCTTTATTTACCGTTGGGTTTGGTTTACTCTGAGGAATGTTTGTGGCAGCTGGTGTTTTAGGGGCTGGTGTGGTTACTTTTGTTGTTTTTGTGACGGGGGCTTTAGGGAGTGTATTAGGGTTAGGGGTTGGTATTGTTATTACCGGGAGCGGTTTTCCTACAACGGGATCTTTTGCGGCTGGTTGCGGTTTTGTGGCAGGACAGGTTTGTGTGTTTTTTTTACTTTGTAGCGAAGATGCAGGTTGATTATTTGTTCCCTTTTTTGGGGATTCACGACTTAAATTAGATTGTAAAGATTTGGTGATTATTAGCATTTGGGTCTCGATGTTTATTAGTCTCTTTTCGAGAGGTTGGAATAAAGATTTTAGTACTGAGGTGATGTTGTTTACCAGATCAAGAGGACCTGGTTCATTACTGTGGGGAATAGTTACGGGTGAACCTATGACAGTGGTATTTATGTTATTGTTAGGTGAGGAATGGTGTACTAAAACGTGATGGTTGGCGGTATTCGCCGCTCTTGATGGGGAGCAAGCCGGATTTAAGGGGGTAGTTAGGTCAGTTGTCTCCGCTATTTCAGTACCATTAGCTATATCTGCTTTCCCCTTATCCTTCCTTTTCTTAACGGCCCCCTCCCTCCTCCCTCTTGCTTGTCTTACTTCCTCTGGCGTATGCTCACGTAAAAGTTCAGGTGTCTTTTCTAAGTCGGAGTTAGCAGCATGAAAGATGGGACCCCCTCAAAGAAATAATTTACGACCAAGGAACAGAGGGGAAGAGAGAAATTTGTTCTAGGAAGTTGTTCCTTCAGTGGTCATATGTATCTATAGACAGTATACATCACATAATTTAAGAAAGGTGACAGAATTATATAAACATGTTTACTTTCTCATGGTTTTTATTTTCATTTGATTAAGTTTTTTTCATTTCAGTTTGTCGTATACAAAATGCATGATTCATCATAAATACATTTTTCAAACTCAAATTTTTTACTTTTTAGAACACACAATATTAATAACACACCAGTAGTAGAAAAATATTTTTTATACACAATTATAATAAATAGTTAATTTTTAAGAAGGCCACCTGATATTAAAGTACTCTACTCAATTTACAAACATACACACATGCATACCACAACCACACTACCAAAAGGGGAAAAAAGGGAGAAACTACGTATTTATTGACAAGTTCACAAGTTGTCAAATTCTAGGGTCCCAGAAGAACTTGAGACCCCCGCACATGATCGATCGACGCGCGTTTCGGTGGATGAACCACCTTCCTCAGGACCTTTTTTTCTCTTGTGGGTCAAAGATATCAGGGGACCAATTTGTATTGCAAGACAGGATTCAATTACTCCAACCTGTTCAGAGACGATTATCTGTTCTCCAGGGAGTCAATTAAAAACTTTTCGTGGCTGATGATGCCCTCTGCGGTACAAAAACGGATCGATATGATGTGGTCTCAACAGTTACGGTGTCTAGTCAGTGTCACAGATGAGGAGATCATTCCTTTGTTTAGCTAGAGATATGCCGCCATTCTCCGGACCGGGAGTAGAGAAATTACTTATTTCAATTTGATAAATGACCCCGTTCTTTATACTGCATCCATCTGTGCATACGTGGTCTCGGAGTCTACATGGAGATCGCCGATCTCCATGTAGACTCCGAGACCACGTATGCACAGATGGATGCAGTATAAAGAACGGGGTCATTTATCAAATTGAAATAAGTAATTTCTCTACTCCCGGTCCGGAGAATGGCGGCATATCTCTAGCTAAACAAAGGAATGATCTCCTCATCTATGACACTGACTAGACACCGTAACTGTTGAGACCACATCATATCGATCCGTTTTTGTACCGCAGAGGGCATCATCAGCCACGAAAAGTTTTTAATTGACTCCCTGGAGAACAGATAATCGTCTCTGAACAGGTTGGAGTAATTGAATCCTGTCTTGCAATACAAATTGGTCCCCTGATATCTTTGACCCACAAGAGAAAAAAAGGTCCTGAGGAAGGTGGTTCACCCACCGAAACGCGCGTCGATCGATCATGTGCGGGGGTCTCAAGTTCTTCTGGGACCCTAGAATTTGACAACTTGTGAACTTGTCAATAAATACGTAGTTTCTCCCTTTTTTCCCCTTTTGGTAGTGTGGTTGTGGTATGCATGTGTGTATGTTTGTAAATTGAGTAGAGTACTTTAATATCAGGTGGCCTTCTTAAAAATTAACTATTTATTATAATTGTGTATAAAAAATCTTTTTCTACTACTGGTGTGTTATTAATATTGTGTGTTCTAAAAAGTAAAAAATTCGAGTTTGAAAAATGTATTTATGATGAATCATGCATTTTGTATACGACAAACTGAAATGAAAAAAACTTAATCAAATGAAAATAAAAACCATGAGAAAGTAAACATGTTTATATAATTCTGTCACCTTTCTTAAATTATGTGATGTATACTGTCTATAGATACATATGACCACTGAAGAAACAACTTCCTAGAACAACTAAGTCGGAGTTAGTAAGTGACATGGAAAGTTGAGAGGCTGAGAGATCTACGTTGTTCGGAAGGCTGAGCCTTTTGTTGCCTTGTGATGATTCGGCTAAATCTCTCTCTACCTCTGGAGTTCTTGCTGTGGCCAATGGTCCCATAGAGGATCGCCTCGCAATCGCGAGGTCTGTAGATACTCTTCCCTCTATCAGACTGATACTTTGGTCTATAAAGGTATTAGCCTTGGTGAGAAAATCGTCCATTGGACCTAAAAGCTGTTCTCCAATCCCTCCCTTTTTTAATTTCTTCAATTTGTTACTCCAGGTATTCATTTTCATCAGGATGGATTTAGGGTGGATTTATCTGTATGATTAGCAGTGGTATGATGTAGAAATGGGTGGGTGGTAGCACTTAGAGGGGGGGCCCGGCCCGGTCTCCTCACGTTCTCGAACGGCCTCAAACGGCCCGCTCTTTGCCCGGTCTTCGCCCCGGGCTGCGACCCGCGCGCGTCCCGCGAGGCGCGTTACTGGGCTTAATGATATTCCCTTAGGCATAGAGGGGGCGTGGCACTGGGAGGGGGCGCGGCTCACGCGGGAAGAGGACCAGCTGTTGGTGGTAAATGCTGGTCCTCGCAGTCCCGGGGCCGGCGCCTCTCACCTCCGCTGCGGCCAGGCAGATGGTCCTTCCCTCACGCTGTCAAGGCGGGCTGTTTGGCAGAAGCTGTAGGGCTACTCCTGTAGCAGAGGGTCCGAATGGAAGCACAGGGAAATCTCTCAATGAGCGGCTCCCGCGGAGCGGGGGCCGCAAGAGGTTTTCAGCTAGCAGGTGGGGGCGTGGCACTGGGAGGGGGCGCGGCTCACTCGGGAAGAGGACCAGCTGTTGGTGGTGAATGCTGGTCCTCGCAGTCCCGGGGCCGGCGCCTCTCACCTCCGCTGCGGCCAGGCAGATGGTCCTTCCCTCACGCTGTCAAGGCGGGCTGTTTGGCAGAAGCTGTAGGGCTACTCCTGTAGCAGAGGGTCCGAATGGAAGCACAGGGAAATCTCTCAACGAGCGGCTGTCTGAGTAGATTTGTTCTTGTTCTAGGCCAACGGTTTCTGTGTGTTGTGTATGAGTTTGCTAGGTTGTCAGGATGCAACACTGAGGTAGCTCGTACAGCCGGTAAACAAAAGGATTGAAACCCATCAACAAAAAAGTCATCCTTGTACCAAGTCTCTTAATAACAGACCACATCTTTGATCTTTTTTTGTTGAATATCTTTATTACATTTTTTATTAATTTCCTGATGCAAACAATCTAAGCATTTGTACATGGTGCACTTTTTACAAAATCATTGTTACTATGTCGCTATATCCACAGTTCTAGGTATTACCATCCCATTTTTACAGCACAAGCAGCATCTGTATCTCAGGAGTTGACGTGCTATTTCATATTAGCATAGTTGTCCGCAACCCACACATACTGTTACCTCTAATTGAGGAGCAGGGCTTGTGTATCACATGTGACTCTTTACATCAATGATTAACCATATGCAGACATGACTAGTTTTACAGAGATGCAAGGCCCACACAAAGTTTTAGCAGTAGGATCTCAGTAGACAGTAATGCATGGGCGATGGGAAGTGAATATCATAAATGATTGCAAGATATCCTCATTTCTAACCTTTTAACCACAAACAAATGATAAAAAGGGGATCTAGTAAAGTAAAAGCAAAAGAAAAGGAGATATCTAATACTTGAAGGAACGTACTTCTAGTGTAATATGCACCTTTCGAGTGAAGTCATGCCGAGGCCTGTGTACACAATGGCGGATGAAAGTTACTTCTCCTGTACTGTGCATAGTCTCATGGGCACTAAGGTATCTTGTGTTTGAAATTATGTCTATGAAGTGTTATGATGGAATGTGGGGTCATTGCCCAACCTGGCAGCTACATCCAAGAAGTCTTGTAAGTAAATACCATCCGCCCCAACCAGCCAACACATTAGGCATTATCTCCCGCCTGCTGCATGGAAGGTGTGTGTGTCGCAGCATTAGTCTGTGGAAGTGCTTTCAGAATGTCATCTTAGGACTGGCAATGGGATACTTACACAACCCAGCCGTTTCTTCCCTATGAAGAATGGTGCTCTCTAGCTGCACCTAGATCTCTAGGGATTTTAACCAATGGGGTACCTCTGGAGGGTCTTTATGTTTCCATCGCTTGGTCATCAATCTTTTTGCAGGTATTAGGCCTAAGTCACAAAATCTAGAGCTTACTTTGTTAGCTTTTGTACGCTTGTAAAATCCCAACATACAAATCTCCCAAGTGTTCGGTACCTCGGAGTTAGTGCTGCTAGTGAGTGTTTCCGTAATCGTGTGCCAGTAGGACAGAAGGGGGCAGGACCACAGCATATGCAGTAGGTCAGCATCTAGTAGATGGCATCTCGGACAATCAGAGGAGGTGATGTTAAAGTATTTATTGATCTTGTCTGGCGAGAGATATGCTGTGTGTAGTATGAATGTTTGTATAAGTTTAAACCATGAATTGTGTGGATAGCCCAAGGCCATCTGCAATGGCTTTAAATATAGCGGGAGGGTCAGTGCTGCTATTAGCTGGGGAAAACACAAAGACAACACATTCAGACTCCCATCCAGACCCGTATCAGCAGCAGTTATCCCCAAAAGAACATAACCTACTTCCCCCGATTACAGCAGACACACTGTACATAGCCCCCTCGTATACACCTAAATTAAACGGAGTCCTGGACCCAATCGTGAGGAATCCACTATTAATTTTCATACACTGCTCTCATGGAATGTGGCGGGTCTTGGAAATAAAACTACTTATAAGCCCTGGTTGGATATCATCCAAAAACACGGTATACTGTGTTTTCAAGAGACATGGCTCTTGGAGGAAGTACACTTGTTAGGATACCAGACCTTCCACTCACCGGCTATTCCATCAATCTAGGGCCGCAATAAGGGGGGTCTCTGCACCTATGTATCAACCACAGGGGATGTCAAAGTGGGCAAGTTCCATTCTAGCCAGTATTTCCAAATAATATTATTTAAGTGGGGTCTTTCTCATAACATTATTCTAGTGAATTTTTATAATAATATGTTAAGTAATGAGATGGAGCCTACTATGGCGAAAATCCTGAGTTGTATTAACCGACTGGCAGAAGAGCCTGTAGGGGACAAAACGATTATATGGGTGGGGGACTTTAACTGTACCATCTGCCCGTCTCATAAAATAGGTTTATGCGGCCTGTCAGACTACGGGGAGGATGGTCCCATACACTTCGCCCACACTAAGATGGGGTCTCTTCTTAACAATATTGTTTTTCACTTTGATTTCTCCTTTATTAATCAGGTCTGTTCACCACCTGTCCCATTTGAGCCAACCTTTAATGGTCGGGGCTGTAACTCGACGTTAGACTTTGCCCTATTTACCCCTATTACCCCGGAGTTCATAAGCTTTTGGGAAATTGGGAAAGATTTATTGAGCGACCACTACCCTCTGATCTTTGGTGTAAATGTCACAGGGCACACTAGTAGGAAAGCGATTGCATGCACTTATCCACATAAGATCAATTTAACCAAAGTTAATGGATATGTTGTTAAATGGGAAAAGATCAAGCCCTTAATATTCTTCCAAAACTTGCTTACATCGTGTGCCGCTGACGTTTCAGCATGCCTAGAAGAAAATAATGACCCAAAGAATGTAATGGTTGCCTTCTCAAATATACAGCACCACATCAAAACATTGTTGGTCCGAGTACCTAAAGGAAATACTAAAAAACCCCAAGGGTGGTTCAATAGCAAATGTATCACTGCGCTGAAAGATCTAAAAAGAGCTCTGTGCTCAATTCCCAAAAACCCAGATTTAATACGCGAGACTAGGAGGTTATATAAACTATCCATTAAAGAAAGGAAGTTGACCCTGAAAAGGGAGGCATGGGAGTCATTACTGGAGGCATCGAGGCAGAGGAATAGCCCCGCCTTCTGGAGGGTGGTAAAATCTTCATACCAGTCAAGGGACAATGACAACACCATGGATTTAGCCATAACGGGCGAAATGTGGGTAAGTCATTTTAGACAATTGTATAACCATCTCACCCTCGGAGAAAGTACACCATTAGCCGGGGTGTGCTCACCGATAGAAAGGGGACCATTCAATAGTTTTACAGAGCATCCCGCAGCTAATTCATTTCCCATTGACCTGTCATTCACCGTGCAGGAAGTTCACGATGCCATTAGGGAAAGTGCACCAGTCAAAGCTCCAGGACCAGACTGTATGCCGGTGGATGTTTATAAAGCAGATCCGGAGTGTTGGGCCCCCTTACTCACAAATGTATTAAATATGGGAAATCAGTGTGGGTTCATTGATACCTGGACCGACGCTATTGTGGTCCGTATATTTAAAAAAGGCAATAGAGACGATCCTACTTGCTATAGGTCGATATCCCTCTTGGATGGTCTTATGAAGGTGGCTGGTAGAATAATCCTAAAAAGAATCCAACTCTGGAAGGAAGATTATAACGTGGTTTCCCACCTACAGTATGGGTTCAGAAAAGGAATAGAGACAATAGAACAATGCTTAAATTTGTCCCTTCTTGTTTCCAAGTACACACATGGCAAACGCGGAGCACTTTTTATAACTTTTATTGACCTTAGCTCCGCGTTTGATTGTGTCGACCACGCTTTTCTGTGGGCAACACAGGGAGAAATGGGTATGGACGCCCGCATCATCACCTTCATTAAAGAGCTCTACAAAGACGCAGGGGCAAGAGTCAGGTATGGGAAACAGAGGGAATGTTCGGAGAAATTCTCTATTACCAGAGGGGTGAGACAAGGCTGTATTTTGGCTCCATTGCTTTTTACATATTATATTAATTCCATTGGCCAGCACCTCTCAACCTTACCTAATGATTATCCCACTGTTAAGGGCTCCCCGGTGCCAATCTTATTATATGCCGACGATGCTGCTATAATATCCAGGACTAAAATTGGTTTACAGTGGGCGGTAAATAAGTTCACGAGTTACATGAGGGGCAGAGGTCTTAGAGTAAACATCTCAAAAACCTTTACGATGCCCTGTACCCAGAAGACCAATAGAACTCCCTATACCATATTTCTAGACAATCAAAAAATAGCCACAACAGATAAATTCTGTTATTTGGGAATCCTCTTTGACAGACGGTGTCGTTGGCAGGCAGCTATAGCCGCCAGGAAGCTGGCTTATAGCCGAACCATAGGTGCGTTGCGCGCTTTCTCTGATAAAATTGGTGGTAAGCCTGTTAAGGAGCTGATCCAGATTTATCGAGCTAAATGCGTATCTACGGCCACCTATGGCGCTGGTATATGGGGTATTGAGAAAGATCACTCCTTACAAAGTTGTGAAAACCAATTTATTTGTCATCTCCTGGGAGTGGCAAAAAGCACCTCTACATACATGTCACACATTGAGGTAGGAGTTACATACCTTAATGACATCATTAAGATGTCCCCCATCTTGCTCTGGCACAAGGTTTGGGTCACACAGGAAGCCAGACTGAATAGAGACCTTATTGAAGACTGTTTAGCTTTAGATGCGGCAGCTAACGTTAAATGGTTATCTTATGTGAGATCTATATTCATTGAATTAGGCCATTTAGAGTTTTTTGATAATCCTATAACTCTAGATGGGTTATCAAGATCAGCCTTGAAAAAAATGATAACCACCCATCTAGAAACTTCTAGATGGAATAGTGAAAAATCAAAACGCACAGTGCTAAGTTACCAGGCAATTACACCAACCGAGGGCCTTCAAACTTACCTCGTCCTGGTACAAAGTCCATACCCCCGAATGCTCTTGACTCGTTTACGTCTGGGTTCCTTTTTCCGCATGGTTACCTTACCTAACATTAATGACTGGTCCACCACTAAACTAATATGTCCTTGTGACAGCACATCGGTGCAGTCCAATATTCATATTATGTTTTTTTGTAAGTTATACACGAACCCCAGAAAACTATTTTTGACGCCTTTTCTAAAGCAATGGGGGATTCGAAAATGTAGACCTGCATACCTGAAAATGCTACATTTAGAAGGAGATCATGTTGTTTATGCCGTTTTATGTTTCCTAAAATCGGTCATAACATATAGAAAATCATTGTATTAAATTACCTTCCTGTTATGTACCGCTGTGGGTTTTCAATGAAATGCTCGTTTTACATTATGAGTTTTTATGAATTTTATGAGATGTTTTTTAACGATCAAGTAAGCGTTTCTATTGTATCGATTATGCACATGTCATTTTTAAATGTTGTATGTATAAATGTCTTTGCAGTGCTTTTATGATTTTAACTGAAAAATCGAATAAAGCTTACTTTGATTTGATTTGATTTGAATTGTGTGGTATGTTTGAGACACCGGCTAAGAGACGTTCCCATTCTTAATCGGTCCAGGGTCGACCTCTGTTCTCAGTCCACAGTGCACTGAGTCTCTGTGGTGGTTTTAACACATGCAGAAGCAGGGCCTGCACCAGCCAGTAGATCACATGCGACCCTTCCCCCATCACAAGCAAATATTGCAACAACTGATGTGTCGGCGGCTCACTTCCCAAGTCTCCCCATGTTTGTGTCAGCATCCTCATGATTTGTAATACAAAAAGGAATACCCCTGACACCATAAATCACACAAATGATTTTCGGACAAAAGCCTTTTTAATTGACTCTGTGTTTATCAAAAACTATTTTTCTTCTTATTTTGTGTATATTTTTTCGTTAATAGTGCACATTTGTTTACCATATCATACATCTACAATATTTACACCTTGTTCGTCATACTGTACATATATTTACATCCGTTTCGTCAGAGCAAAGAAACAATTATGTCAACTCAAATGAAATACTGCTTTACATGCAATTTGTAAGGTTATACATTTTCTTAGTTCATATTTGACTTCGCTGTTACAATCAAAAAGTCCTACTTTTTTGAATCTTGTCAAGATTGATTCCTTACTTGATCAAGGTCTCATATATTTCTAACGGTCCTATTAACGTTATAATTACCACTTTGGAATTTACATTAATAGTGCATGTCACTGGGAATAGGTCTTTTGTTCACCAGGTATTAGAAAATTTGTTTACATTCACTTGTAATCATATACACATTTAAAGTCTCGCCGACGCGTTTCGACCTTGTTAGTGTTGGACCTTCATTTCGCATTATATAAAGGTCTTCCTCAGGGCTGATATTTTGTATGGTGTAGGACAACTTTATATCTATAGGAGATAATAATAAATATATCTCGTTTAGTAACTCAAAACGACATCTTAGCCGAAATACATTGTATATATTGTACATGTCATTTCACATGTCTTATTGCATGTACATACCTGCCTTCTTGTAGTTGGGAGGCGTGTTTCTCATTTATAACCTAGAGGTCAGAACATACTTGTTTTAATCATAGAGATATCTATTTAGACACATTCCAACATCTGTGTTGTTGTTAACTGCTATATTCATTTGCATTACATACCCTTTTTAAGGTTTGCTTCTGGCAGTGGTATTTCCGATAATGCAATTTCTTTCAGGGGCCTTTAACGTGAACGTCTTAAGCTCGTTTTCTGTCTTTTAAGCTGTTGGTAAAAAGGACAGTGGTATTGAAGCTATCTGAAATTATGGCTCCTTTCGTCTTCTTGTGTTTTTGATAACTTTCTAGTTAGCTGTGGTCTTTGTTGTGTAAATGCTGTGTATTTCCATAGTGCCTGGGACGCTTTGTATGACAACCTAGACATGGCGCTGGCTGTTGTATCGTCTCTTCTCCTCCTCAAGTGTGCGCACGGCATAGTTCATGTAGCGCTGCCTTGCGTTCTGTTTTATCGCCCTGTTTGCTGTCCAGTTTCGTACCTTATTTGTGCATCGTGGCTCTGAATCTCCGCTTTGCTAAATAGACCGGGGCTCCGTCTCCTTTCCCTCGGCGTGTTCCCGTCTCTCTCCGTCCGTTTTCGCTCTTACGGCGTCCTCATCTTCTTCGCCGAATACTTCCGTGTTTCTTATCACGTGGTTTGTGAAACGTGGTTACCATAGAGACGTTTATTTTGGGCTGCTGGGATTTGGAGTCTTTTTGGTTTGGTCTTGTGTGCTTACGGATGCCTCCATGTGTGAGCTGTCATATTGTCCTAGTTTACATGATTTCTCATCCTGTGCAAGACGTTTCTTCTTTCAGGTTGTTTCCTAATGGTGTATGTGCAAAAGGTACATAACCGAAAATATGTCCAGAAGCCTTATTCACAGTTGCCTTGTTGAATTGTTTCTTTTGATCGGAATTTTCATTGATTGCAATTGCTTGTAATTATTTTGAAATGTGCATCTACCTTGGAGTGCTGACGTAATTACATACAGTGTGTAAGTTCTGACATCTCGTTTAGTCCGTTTTCGATTGTATTTAGGTATAAAATGATTTTTGCCTCAAAGTTGGACATGATGTTTTCCACGTTGTTCCCCACAATGTGTTTAAGGACTGTCCACTTCATGTCTTTCTCTGAATGTGCCATCTCGATGCAGTGTGCCACCATCGGTGCATTGGGAGTTTTACACTTAATGCGAGATCTATGTTGTGTGATCCTTTTTTTTACTTGCTGGCTTGTTTTGCCAATATAAGCTTTCTTGCAGGGGCATAACACGCAATAGATTACATTTTGCGTGTTACAATTTGTGAATTCTTCATGGACAATGTATTTTGTTCCATACTGGAATTTGATTCCTTCCATGGTGTTTTCACATGAAACGCAATTACCACATTTTTTGTGTCCTTTCACTGGTGGTAGCGCTAACATGATGGCTGCGTACACAGGAGGAACTGATCCACCGGCAAACAAGTGTCCGCTGCTAGGGTCGCAAAAGGCAACAGTGCACCGTCTGCATACAGGTCTCCTAGTGTCTCCACCCTGCTTCGGCACAGGGGGTCAGCACTACATCTGTTACGAAAGCTCTGCCTCTTGGAGTACCAACATGTGGCAGTATCGGGGCATAAGGGATGGTGTCTTTTGTGAATTGAAGGCTCCTCAGGTAACATCTGTGGGCCAATTCAATTTGTATCTGTGTCAGGTGGGTAAGTTTCGCCAATGGGTGAAATAAACTGTGTCCAGAATGATGACTCAGTCGCAGTATCCTTCAGATTCCAGCCACTCAACCATTTTACAACCCACTGTAGCTCTGCAGCTAGATAATATAATTTTAAATGAGGAAATGCTAAGCCCCCCCCCCTTTCCAGTGGTGCATATAGTGCCTGCAGTGCTATCCTGGGCCGTCCCGCATTCCAGATTAGACCTCTTACTAATCCCTCCAGCTCCCGAAACAGTTGCACCGGAAAATATACTGGGAGGTTTGCAAAATAATACAACATCTTGGCAATACTATCATCTTGGTTAAGGTAACACAGCTCATCACATTAAGCGGCAGGGTCTTCCAGAATTGTATCTGCGCCCTTACAGGGAAGATGGTTTGCACCAAGTTACCCCCCAGTATGTCTGCTGGGGATCTGTACATGTATATGCCCAGGTATCTAAACGTGGTCGGGTACCAGGTAAGCAAAGCTCCATTGATAACTTGGTCCGTCGCAACCACATCCTCGTGGAAGGAATAGGCGCCCGATTTAGCCCAATTTACCTTAAGGCCCGACACTTCCTCTAAGTTATGAAATATCACGTGTTTGGCTAGCGGTATAGCATGCAAGTCCCTTATGTATAGCAGCAGGTCATCAGCATATAGGGACACCGTGTGGAGACCATCATCCAAGGGGATACCCAGTCCGCACGGCTCTCCCGGGGGAGAGATACTAAGGGTTCCATGACAAGGGAGAAAAGCAATGGGGACAAAGGCCATCCCTGCCTTGTTCCACGTCTGACCCTGATCGTGTCAGAGATGAGTCTACCAGTGCCGGCCCGTACTGTGGGTCGCTGATATATTAACTGGTACCCATCTCATATTTACGCAGAACTGCTGCAAGATAGGGCCACTCCAACTAATCGAAGGCTTTCTCGAGGTCTAGCACTAAGCATCCAGATCATGGCCAGGCCTTCGTTGCCTATTTCTTAACTCTAAATAATCTGCGGATGTTAAGAGAGGTGCTCCTGGTTGGGACAAATCCATTTTGATCACTATGGACCAGATCCGGTAAAAACGGGGCTAGCCGTTTAGCTAGGGCAGAGGCAAGTATTTTATAATCTGTGTTCAGAAGAGCCAGTGGACGATAAAACCGGGCAGCGACCCTGAAACCCTTGGTTCTCATGAGGGAGATCAGTATTGCCCCATTCTGCATGAGTGTGAGGGCCAAATCATCAAGGGCTGCCACATATACTGGCTGCCGCATATACTCGTAATAGTTCAGGTATTAATATATCTGAGCAGGCTTTATAAAACTCAGCCGGTAGTCAGTCTCGACCCGGCGTTTTGTCATTTGATAGGGAAAAAATACTATCACGTATTTCTTCCGGTAGCAAAGAGCACCCAGTTCTTCTTGCTGATGGTGCGTCAATTGCGGCAGCCTCAGGGCAGAAAGAAACTCGCATATGACCGCATCAGTAGCCAGCAAACAAGACCTGTACATCGTGGAATAGTGTTTTACAAAGGCATTGTGTATAGCCCTCTGGGTACATACTATGTCGCCGTGAGTGTTTCGTATAGCCGTCACGGGTCTGTTGATTGCATCCTGCCGTACCAGCCATGACAGCAGCTTGCCAGGTTTGTCTCCCATATGGTGGTTGCGCGCCGAATGTGCAGCATAGTTCAAATTACGGAGCCGGTCTAGCAATCTGGAATGCTTCCCTCTAATTCGCACCGAGGGCCCATCGTCGCCTTCTAATGCCTCTGCTTCCTTTTGGAGCGTATCGCTTTCAAGGTGTGTGAGTTCAGTCTCCAACTGTCTCCGCATGCCCGCCTGTGCACAAAGGCACTCACCCCTGACCACTACTTTAAACGCGTCCCATTCAACTTGATGTGTCGTGGCTGTGCCAGTATTTTCTTCAAAGTATTGTGTAATGTTTGTGGCTAGCAGACCCCGGAAGGGTGCATCCAATAACATATCTGGCTGCAGCCGCCGGTTGGGATCGGCTGCTGGGGGTGTTCCCATGATACCTCCAAAATATGCGGGTTGTGGTCGGAATGTGTCCTGCATGTGGATATGTGTGGGAGTAGCTCTTCCGAAAGCATGTATCGGTCTAGTCAAACATGCAGATCATGAGCACCGGATTAGTAGGCACCCTTTCGTGGGTGTGATGGTGTCTCCAGATATCTCTGGGATGGCATTGCCTAGCCCAGTTAGTTAATGCCTTCGTGGCAATGTATGTGTTTGTGCCCAGAAGGGGTGGGAGGGAGCGGTCGAGTGAGATGTCAAGTACGCTGTTTCAGTCCTCCCCAAGAACATAGATATATCATGCCATGGCGCCAGGACGCGCAACATATCATCAAAGAAAAACCCCTGGTCTGTGTTGGGAGCATATAGCGATGCAATTGCAACCTGCCGGCCATCCAATGTGCCCTTAACCACCACATATCGGCCCTCCATTTCTACCAATGATTGTGTGACTATAAGTCGGACACCTGACCGCACCCAAATCAGTGCACCTCGTGCATGAGCTGAATACCCCGTGGCATATAGCTGGCCACTCCGGCGGCGGAGCAGGTGTTGGATTTTTGATTTGGCCAGGTGTGTCTCCTGCAAAAATGCTATTTTTATAATAATAATAATAATAATAATGTGATGTTGTTTGAGGTAAGAGTATATATGATACCTGCGTGATGGTGTGTGCATGCCCCGCACATTCCAGGTACCTATTTTAAGTGCAGACATAGTTTAGACAATGTACTAAGCAGCCTTGCGTCTGCAGCAGCCCAGGGAACATAGGCAGCGTAGGTGGTCCGATAATTTACAACTTCCCCAGCATACTGTCTCGTAGTATTTTGCGCTGTGTAAGAACGGTATATAATAAAAGACATCTCATAATAAAACCAAAACAGGGACATAAACAAGCCGAATTCCAAAAGGGTGATAATGCAACTAGCAATCGTCCAAACGCTCAATAGAGGCAACAGTCAAAAATGATCTAGGGGGATGCACTGCGTACTACATACAAATAACGTACAATATATGTGTCGAATGTTGCAGAGGCACCCCGTCTACAGGCATAATACAGTATAATGAAAGCAAACTGTGCACCCCAGCTCAGGGACACCCGCCCGGCAAACAATTTGTACTGATGCCTGTGCAGTAGCGGCAAAGCATGCAATCAGGTCCCGCCCTCCCCTCTGATATCATGCCACTCACTGTTCCATGTAGTATTCAGAATCACAGCAGTGGCTATTACATATGACTACAACGGTAACGACTGCATATATCCATACATAAACCACAATACCTCAGGCCACAGTCCAATTAAGGATAGGATCTCGCAGTGTTCATATGATTAAGTCAGCTGTCCGCGGAGTGACGTCCGGCTGCTCGGTAGAGTCCTGTGAGTTTTGCAGGCCATATATTTACTCATCGTCGCTGGAGAGGTCACGCTGACTGGAGTTGAATGCGTTCTCAGCCACCAATGAGCCACTGATCTCCACCACCGCCTGCAGGGCGTCCCGTTGTTCACTAAGAATCAAATCCTTGTGTGGTCCCACCACAGGCGAGGGCGGCGTCCAGGCCCCTGACTATCTTTGCTCCCTCCGGCGATGGCGGAAGGGGCCTCTCAGTTTCGGCAGGGTCGTCGCCGCAGAGGCGTCCCGAGGTTCCGCAGTAGTAAAGGTGTCTAGCCGGTCCTCTGCCTTTTCTGATGTGGCGAAGAAGTGTGTCTTATCACTTGCTACCACCCGCAGGTGCGCCAGGAAGAGAAGTGAATATTTCAGGTTGTGCTGTCGGAGACGCTGCTTCACTGCCATAAATGAAAACCTTTGCCTCTGCACCTGGATAGTGTTGTCCGGAAAGAACATTATTTTATGATTGTCTATTTGGATATCTGGCAGCTTCCTGGTTTCCTGCAGGATGGTATCCCAGTCTCAGTTCGGGGAATTTGAGGAACAAATAGATACTTCTGATAATAGTATACAGGTTGTTAACCTCTCATCCAAGGTGCTCACGACAGACATGATTACCTTATTATGTATTTATTTTTATTTCTTTATTAATTTATTTTTCACATTTTTAGAGTGCGCTGTTACCCAGAGGTGTCCTGGCGCTGAATGGCTGACATAAGTGCGTGGGATCTGAGCAATAAGTTTGTAAAAAGCCATGTCTTTAAAGTTTTTCTGAATGATAGAAGGTCGGGCATCTGTCTGAGGTTAAGCGGAAGTGCATTCCATGCTTTCGCTGCACCCAAGGAGAAACTCCTGCCCCCCCAACGAGCTTTCCTGACTCTTGGGACTACCACCAATCTCTGCTCAGCTGATCTGAGGGATCTAACCGGTCTGTACCAGTGGAAGAGCAAGGACATACAGTGGGGGCCAAGGCCATTGAGTGCCTTGATAACCACATACAGTGATTTAAAAATTATTCTTTTGCGAACTGGTAGCCAATGTAGCTTCACCAGGTCCCGTGCAGCCGATGCAGAATTTGGAATTTGTTCAAAATTCCCTTTTGCGCATTTAGCAGAAGGCTGTTGCAATAGTCCAACCGGGACAACACCAAACCTGTGACCACTGTCTTCTTGTGTTCATCCGCAGGAACCGGCAGGACTTTCTGGATGGTTTTTAGCACATAGTGGGTAGTTGAGGAAAGGACATTTATTTGAGGCCTGAAGGATAGAGAGTCATCCATCAGTACGCCCAGGTTTTTTACCTTTGTGACCGTCGATGGGGGAGCCCCCAATTCCTCTGGCCACCAGCGTGGGGACCAGAAGTTGTCTCTAGAACCGAAGAGTATAACTTCAGTTTTTGCTGAATTCAATTTGAGGCAGTTTTCTGCCATCCAGTTGCTCACCTCACGCATGCAGCCTCTGAACCTATCCGCTGTGCTGTCAGTTTCTCCCGGTAGCAGTGACACCACTAACTGTGTGTCATCTGCGTAAGATGTTAGGTTGAAGCTGAAAGATCTAATCACTGGTGCCAGGGTAGAAACGTACACATTAAAAAGAGTTGGACTCAGGGAAGACCCCTGAGAAACTCCGCAAGGGAGCACAAACGGATTGGATTCTAAGGCCCCTAAAGCCACTTTCTGAGTCCTGCCGGAAAGGAAGGCATGCAAGATTTTAAGTGCCTTTCCTTGAATCCCACAGGCCCTCAGTCGGTTCACCAATAACTTGTGGTGGACCGTGCCGAAGGCCGCAGACAGGTCCAGCAGGATCAGGGCAGCTCTGCCCCCTGCATCCATCAACGTTCTTATGTTCTCTACTGATTTAGTCAATGCGGATTCGGTGCTGTGCCCCGGCCGAAATCCGTGCTGTGAGGGATCTAGACATTGACCTGCCCCAGGAAGGCACTCAGCTGTGTATTTAAAATACCCTCCATGATTTTCGCTGGGAGGGGTAGCCTGGCAATGGGCTGGAAGTTATTCAAATCAGTCATGTCTAGGTTGGGTTTCTTGAGTAATGGTAGTATAGAGGCTTGTTTCCATCGTGAGGGAAATTCCCTGTTGCCCAGCATGGCATTGAACAATAGGGTAAGACCGGCAGCCATAGCCGCGGGAGCTAATTTAGCCACCGTGCCTGGGCAGGGGTCCGATGGGGATCCTGATTTTATCCTTAGTAATCTGTTCTCGACCTCCTACTTATTGATGGTGGTGAAGTTAAGTAGCGTCACTTAGTTAGTGTTTATTTCAGGGTGGGTTTCCGGGGTTCCGATCTTAACTTGATTGTCTAGCAGGAGGAAAATCTTTTCCACCTTTTCCAGGAATAACTTGGCCAGGTCTTCGCATAATTCACAACTTGGGGGAGTCTCCGCTGGTTTGGGAGCCACCAGGGATGAAACTACCTGAAATAGTTCCTTGGGGGAGTTATTTGCTTCTCAGCTCAGCATTAAGTAGTTTTTTGTCCCCCTCTTTGTAGTTTTTCCGCCAAATTCTTTCAAGTTTTTTGCAGAGTATTTTATGATCCCTAATTTGCTCCGAGAACCAGGGGGCTGAAGGACTTGAACGTGTAGAGTGATACGTTTTTGTTGGAGCTAAGTGTAGGCAAGCTGCCTCCAGCCAGTTTGTATAATTGGTGGCAGCTTCTTCCACCACTACTGGGGGGGCACCATTGAGGATCTCAACAGATTGTCCTTCCCTTCTATGCTTTTCCACTTCCTGATTACTCTGGGTGGGTTTTTGACCTTGTTTGGTCTGGTAGGGGTGGCAAGTCTAATATCAAAGTGAATAGCCGCGTGGTCCGACCAGGAGACCTGGCGAACACCAGTCATCTCTAGGTATGGATGGTTAGAGAAAATCCCATCTAGAGTATGTCCTGCCCTATGGGTCGAGCCACTGACCAGTTGATTTAGTTCTAGTCCATGCAACAGTTCAATGAGATCCAGAGTATCTGGATCAGAGTCACTCTCTAGATGAAAATTAAAGTCACCTAGCAAAGTGAAAGTGTTGGCGCAAACCGCTTCTTCTAACAGGTTAGTGAGTCCTGTTAGAAAAGGGATTTTGGGTCCAGGGGGCCTGTACATGAGACAGCCTTTGAGGGTTTGGTGGTTAGATAGCGTGAAGTTAAAATCAAGCGCTTCAAATAGGTCGGTCGTGCCAGGCTTGAAGGACCCTCTAACCGATTTGTGATAGAATATGGCAAGCCCATAAACGGAGGAGTAAGGGTCTTAGTTTTAACCCTTGTGAGTCAGGGGAATTTTTTAAACTTAAGGTGTGCTTGTTTAAATTTATACGAGGACTGAAATTGAAAAATTCTTTGCCTGTACTCCCACAGCATATCAAAAATCTCGAACACTAAGATGGGTGCTGTGTGTGGTGTCCCTACTATCCAAGATATTCAGGCTACCAGATTGTTACTTTCCATCACAGAGGTAGAAGAAGCTCCTTTACGATGACTCGTCTTCTTGAGGAACTGGACATTGACATGGACTTTTCAATATCCAGTGGCCTCAAAATTAAATCCAGATGGACATCCACCCTACCGGGTGGGAACTCGATTGACATGTTTTACAAACGGGTCTTAGAGGACCTCAATGACAAAGACCACAAAAATAGCAAGAGACACAGGTTCTACCATGACAAACTGGTAGCCGGCGAACGACAGGCTCTCAGATCTCTAAGCAGTGACAATGAAATACTAATCAGACAAAGGTAGAAATGTGGTTGTCATGGACAAGGCCGATTACAACCAAGAAGTCCTGTCCCAGCTTAAAGATGCGACTTGTTATGAACATATCAACCACAATCCTATGGGTCCCCTATGTACTCTGATTAATAAACATTTGTTGGACTGGCATACCCAGGGCCTTCTCGATGATGACGGGTATGCCTACCTAAAAGCTTTCAGACCGACATAGACATGCCTCTGCACTTTACCTAAAGTGCATAAACACTTGCCTTTCCCTCCAGGTAGTCCCATAGCTTCTCTGTGGGTCCGCCAATGCTTGAAACTATCGGAATACGTAAACCTATTTCTCGGTCCACTGGTACACAGTTTGGCAAGCTACATGCAAGACCCGAAATATATTTTGGGTATACTAGCCAACGTACAGCGGCAGCCGGGTATGTTGCTGGCCACATTTGAAGAGGTCTCACTTTACACCAACATCCAGCCAGATCTGGGACTACGGGCTGTCACACGCCTGCTTAGGAACAGGCCTGCGGCACAGTGGCTTTACAATGAGATGCTTATCAGCATAATGAGACTTATTCTGCAGAACAATTTTTTCATGTTTGAGATCAGATGGTACAAGCAAATCAGAGGAGTTGCAATGGGGTCTAAATTCTCCCCCTTTTTGCAAATCTGTTTATGGGTTGTCTGGAAATGGATTGGATTTGGGGCAATGAATGTGCACCATGGATTGATCATATCATCTTTTGGGGCAGGTACATTGACAACTGCTATGGTCAGGTACTGACTCACAGCTAGAACAGTTCAGCAGTCACCTTAACACGATGACCATGGCATGCGATTCACAATGGAGTATAGTAAGACGAGTATCAATTTCCTTGACATTGAGTTATACATTAAAGATGACAAACTCAATAGTCGACTCTACAGGAAGGGCACCTCCTGCAATTCTGTCCTTCAGGCAGATAGCTATCATCCTTTTCACCAAATTAGATCAATACCATTTGGCGAATACTTGAGGGCCAGGCGCAACTGCAGTGTTGATTCTGAATTTCAAGAATGTATCAAAGACATAAAAATAACATTCCTGTAACCCACCTCAAAAGAGCAGGGAACAGAATTTCCAAGGTCAAAAGGACGGACACGCTACTGACTAAGACAAAGACATCCACTGGTGACGGAACTGTCCGCATGGTTACAGACTTCAATGACATGAGCCACACTTTAAGTAAGAGCATTGACAAACATTGGGGTATACTGCTGGCGGACAGTGCATTGGCCGGTAGTAGTACTAAACGTCCACAAATAACATTTAGACATGGTAAGACACTGCGTACTAGACTCAGCCCCACTGTTCCTAAAACAGTGAACACTGACAAATGGCTCACACCTCGGACCATTGACTTCCACAAATATGAGTTTTTTGGGGTCTGTAAGTGGTCCAAACATAAAGTGAGAACATTCAATGGACTGAATAACAAGACCTATGAGATAAGAACTAACATTAATTGCACCACCAGATTTGTGGTCTATGTCATTGAGTGCAAATGTGGGAAGAAATATGTGGGTAGAACCATCAGGCCACTGAAAGATAGAATCGCTGAACACGTGATTGCCCTACACCAACAAGATGTGAGCTACCCAGTAGCTACACATGCAGGTCTGTGTAGTGCGCAAGGCCCTCATAAGGAATTTACTTTCTTTGGGATAGAGAGGATAGACCCGAGTCCGAGGGGTGGTAACTGAAAACTACATTTGTGGAGAATAGAAGCTATGAGGATAATGCGTCTGCATACTGTGGAACATGAGCTGAACTGTCATTCTGAAATGCAATACTTACTAGGGGAGTAGACTCCATGAACAATGTATTTTGATGGTCTTTTTCCCTTGTAATCTGTTGCTGACATTAATTGATTGTGTGCCTTTGTATTGGCGTTGTGGAGTAGATGTTGTAAACTCTCACACGATCATGCAAATACCATCTATACAACTGTACTTATGGGAACTACGTTCAGGTTGTGATGTAGAAATAAGGCACCATGTTATATCAAGTCTCATAACCCGAGGTGCTCTTGATGTGATATATGACTTGATTCATTTTTTTCATAAAATGGCGTGGAACAATGTTTTTATTCAGACATGATTCTCTTGTACTAGCACCTGTCATTGAAATTGCTCTTTTTCAACACCAGTGGGCCAGGTGTGGGCACATGTCACTGCCATACACCCATGTGCCACTTTCTCTGCCCCCCCCTTCTCTCTTCACTTCAACTTTGCTGTTATACTGATAGCAACTCTCTTGCTCTAAATTTTCATGGTTACCTTGAATACTCCCAGGCAATTTACCTTAGCAGACAGTCTCCTTTCTCTAGACTCCCTTTTATTATGATACATGATGCCTTACCTGGTACGTTACTGTTCTATATGTACTTTAGATGCAACTTACATTTGTGACACATGTGCCGGTCCTTATTTATTTCTAAGTGTTTCCCCTAGTCTAGTATTAAAATCCCTCTTACTCTATCATGCACCCAAATGACCTTCGCTTTATAGACTGATTGGGTCTAATCCTCTATTTTTGAATATTATCTGTTTCTGTTAAATGCAGCTATTTCGTATGCTATGTTCGCATACCAGTTTCATGTAACTCGGGCTCCCATACATTACACAGCAATCTCCTCACATCCGCTCGCATTCTACGTTCGCAGACTAATTTCTTTGAACCTCAGGCTTGCATACATCACGCGGCAATCTCCTCACTTCCACCCACCAGCTTATTGCATTGGCGTTCTAGTTGTTTTATCATAGAGCTGTATATTACTCCTGCGTCACAGCGAGCTTGTTTCCAGATTGATTGACCACCGCCTAGATGGGAGGACCACAGAGATAAGAAGTAAGTGTATTACCTGGTTTTGCGAGATTACGGTCTCACGCTGTGGTACAATTATACTGCCTGAAGAGTCATTGTTCCTACACGGTGCTGATTTACCGTGTTTTTTCTCCTCTCCCGTCTTTTACCTTCAGATTGGGATAGATTGGGGGGGCGCTGGATGTTGTATAATTTACTATTCCAACACCAGTCAGTGCGTACACTAGGGATGGTTTTGGGTTTTAAATCCAACACCTTCCCCCCCGCAAGTCGTTGTTCCGACTTGCAGAGTAATGATATGCAGAATCCCAACGCGGTCGTGGTAACAACCGCGTTGTGATTCCATGCGGGAAGATAGTTTCGGGGTAAATGCTGTTTACCGGAGTGTCTTTGTCCCCGATCCTTTCTTCATTGTGTGTAGTATTTAGATTTTTCATACCGTCGATTTCACCTTTAGATAATGTACTCCTCTTTTCCCAATAGGGCCATTGTCCCTAGATCATTCAGTCTATCCCACTCTTTGAGGTTACACTTGCGTGATTATGCGTCATGTGCGTTTCACTCTGTGCGTGGTGACTGGTGTTTTTGGTGGCACCTTGTCTGATTAGCACCGCCCGACCTTTGTTTCATGCTGCACTTTGGCACAAAATATGTTATTATTCCAGTGTCGATTTTTCCTAAATTTCTCTATTTTGCAGGACCCTATTTTGGGTTTGCGCAACACCAGATGTTTGGGCTTTTAATGGAAATGTGGTTTCCACGAGGGTTGGGTGATGCCTATTAAGTTGTTCACCTGACATTATCATGTATACTTTGTGCTAAGTAAGTTCTTTTGTATCATTTCCAGCCCTGAAGAGTCAGAGTTCACTGTTCCTCTGACGAAACACATGTCGGCTGTTTTTTTGTTGTGCTTTGACATATTAAAGAAACCAAGAAACCTACGTGGAATATTGTTCTAAACATTGTAGTAATTACCTCTACATTGTGTAATTTTACTCTGTACCTGTGCACAGGACTGTTGCTATTGGTATCCCGGTCTCGGTAATTAAGAAGTCGGAGGAGCATGGGCCGCGGGTTCGATCCTGTTAGACTTGGCGGTCCCTAGTTGGCAGAGGTATACACTTCTGATCAACAGGGACTCACCTCCTCTAGTCAGGGCAAGGGGGACACACACTTTGATTACCCCTGCTCACCCCCTCGGTAGCTTGGCAAACCAGACAGGCTTATCTCAGAGGCAGTGGGTTAAGCATTTATGACCACATACAGTAATAAAGTGAATACACTACAAATGGACACGACACAGTAGTATTATAAAAATACGAATGTTTTATATAAGCCTTAGCACAAGACCAAATAAAGACAAAAATATACCACAATCTTAATAAATACTCTTGGAAGGAAAAATAATAGTTCAAGCGTAGTTTCTTCTTAGCACAAAGTCTTTAGTAACAAAAGCAACTCTTCTTCTTTAGATCACAGTTCTTGGCAACAATGTGACCCACACGGGAGTCACACGACGTCGGGGGCAAAGTTAATCCAAAGGTTTGGCGTCGACCGCGGGGAGCGCTACGTCGAGCCCGGAGTCACACGGACCCCCCACAACACAGTACCTTGGAAAAGCGAAGCACACGAGGATCAGCGGCGTCGAGATGTCCGGCGTCGCGTCTTCGGCGTCGAGCAGGCCTCGGAGTCGGGGCGATCTGCAGCGGTGTCGACAGATGTCAGGCATTGTGGAGTAGATGTTGTAAACTCTCACACGATCATGCAAATACCATCTATACAACTGTACTTATGGGAACTACGATCAGGTTGTGATGTACAAATAAGGCACCATGTTATATCAAGTCTCATAACCCGAGGTGCTCTTGATGTGATATATGACTTGATTCATTTTTTTCATAAAATGGCGTGGAACAATGTTTTTATTCAGACATGATTCACTTGTACTAGCACCTGTCATTGAAATTGCTCTTTTTCAACACCAGTGGGCCAGGTGTGGGCACATGTCACTGCCATACACCCATGTGCCACTTTCTCTGGCCTCCCCTTCTCTCTTCACTTCAACTTTGCTGTTATACTGATAGCAACTCTCTTGCTCTAAATTTTCATGGTTACCTTGAATACTCCCAGGCAATTTACCTTAGCAGACAGTCTCCTTTCTCTAGACTCCCTTTTATTATGATACATGATGCCTTACCTGGTACGTTACTGTCCTATATGTACTTTAGATGCAACTTACATTTGTGACACATGCGCCGGTCCTTATTTATTTCTAAGTGTTTCCCCTAGTCTAGTATTAAAATCCCTCTTACTCTATCATGCACCCAAATGACCTTCGCCTTATAGACTGATTGGGTCTAATCCTCTATTTTTAAATATTTTCTGTTTCTGTTAAATTCAGCTATTTCGTATGCTATGTTCGCATACCAGTTTCATTTAACTCGGGCTCCAATACATTACACAGCAATCTCCTCACATTCGCTCGCATTCTACGTTCGCAGACTAATTTCTTTGAACCTCAGGCTTGCATACATCACGCGGCAATCTCCTCACTTCCACCCACCAGCTTCACCACCCAGCTTATTGCATTGGCGTTCTAGTTGTTTTATCGTAGAGCCGTATAATACTCCCGCGTCACAGCGAGCTCGTTTCCAGATTGTTTGACCACCGCCTAGATGTGAGGACCACACAGATAAGAAGTAAGTGTATTACCTGGTTTTGCGAGATTACGGTCTCACGCTGTGGTACAATTATACTGCCTGAAGAGTCATTGTTCCTACACGGTGCTGATTTACCGTGTTTTTTCTCCTCTCCCGTCTTTTACCTTCAGATTGGGATAGATTGGGGGGGCGCTGGATGTTGTATAATTTACTATTCCAACACCAGTCAGTACGTACACTAGGGAAGGTTTTGGATTTTAAATCCAACACCTTCCCCCCCGCAAGTCGTTGTTCCGACTTGCAGAGTAATGGTATGCAGAATCCCAACGCCGTCGTGGTAACAACCGCGTTGTGATTCCATGCGGGACGATAGTTTCGGGGTAAACGCTGTTTACCGGAGTGTCTTTGTCCCCGATCCTTTCT
Organism: Lissotriton vulgaris; assembly: GCF_964263255.1. Classification (NCBI taxonomy): domain Eukaryota; kingdom Metazoa; phylum Chordata; class Amphibia; order Caudata; family Salamandridae; genus Lissotriton; species Lissotriton vulgaris. Next base: position 701,245,103 of record NC_141693.1, read on the forward strand.
TCATTGTGTGTAGTATTTAGATTTTTCATACCGTCGATTTCACCTTTAGATAATGTACTCCTCTTTTCCCAATAGGGCCATTGTCCCTAGATCATTCAGTGTATCCCACTCTTTGAGGTTACACTTGCGTGATTATGCGTCATGTGCGTTTCACTCTGTGCGTGGTGACTGGTGTTTTTGGTGGCACCTTGTCTGATTAGCACCGCCCGACCTATGTTTCATGCTGCACTTTGGCACAAAATATGTTATTGTTCCAGTGTCGATTTTTCCTAAATTTCTCTATTTTGCAGGACCCTATTTTGGGTTTGCGCAACACCAGATGTTTGGGCTTTTAATCGAAATGTGGTTTCCACGAGGGTTGGGTGATGCCTATTAAGTTGTTCACCTCACATTATCATGTATACTTTGTGCTAAGTAAGTTCTTTTGTATCATTTCCAGCCCTGAAGAGTCAGAGTTCACTGTTCCTCTGACGAAACACATGTCGGCTGGTTGTTTGTTGTGCTTTGACATATTAAAAAAACCAAGAAACCTACGTGGAATATTGTTCTAAACATTGTAGTAATTACCTCTACATTGTGTAATTTTACTCTGTACCTGTGCACAGGACTGTTGCTATTGGTATCCCGGTCTCGGTAATTAAGAAGTCGGAGGAGCATGGGCCGCGGGTTCGATCCTGTTAGACTTGGCGGTCCCTAGTTGGCAGAGGTATACACTTCTGACAAACAGGGACTCACCTCCTCTAGTCAGGGCAAGGGGGACACACACTTTGATAACCCCTGCTCACCCCCTCGGTAGCTTGGCAAAGCAGACAGGCTTATCTCAGAGGCAGTGGATTAAGCATTTATTGCCACATACAGTAATAAAGTGAATACACTACAAATGGACACGACACAGTAGTATTATAAAAATACGAATGTTTTATATAAGGCTTAGCACAAGACCAAATAAAGACAAAAATATACCACAATCTTAATAAATACTCTTGGAAGGAAAAATAATAGTTCAAGCGTAGTTTCTTCTTAGCACAAAGTCTTTAGTAACAAAAGCAACTCTTCTTCTTTAGATCACAGTTCTTGGCAACAATGTAACCCACACGGGAGTCACACGACGTCGAGGCAAAATTAATCCAAAGGTTTGGCGTCGACCGCGGGGAGCGCTACGTCGAGCCCGGAGTCACACGGACCCCCCACAACACAGTACCTTGGAAAAACGAAGCACACGAGGATCAGCGGCGTCGAGATGTCCGGCGTCGCGTCTTCGGCGTTGAGCAGGCCTCGGAGTCGGGGCGATCTTCAGCGGTGTCGACAGATGTCAGGCAGGAGCAGCGCTCACGAGGTGAAGCAGGATACGGCGTCATCGTCGATGATGATGTTGCAAGATTTAGCAGCGCTCATGGCGTCAATAGGGCTCGGGGTCAAGGCATCGGCAGCGGCTTCGCTACCTGCGTCGATCGGGCCCAGCTGCCGGCGTCGAAGATGCGGGACATGGGAGCTGCACTCACGATGTCGAGCTTGTCGAGCTGGATTCAGCGGCGTTCGTCGGCGTCGGGATTGCTGGATTTCTTCAGAGGTGCTGGACTTTCAGGTTCCAGCAACAAGCACTTTCAGCAAATGGTGAAGTCCTTTAGCCCTGTGACTTCAATAGGAGGCTGGCACTCTTCCAGCCCTTGGAGATTTCCTCAGCAAAGTTTGAGAGTACACACTCAGTTCCTCTCTCCTGGTTCCTTGGCAAAAATAAAGAAGTGACTGCAGGATTCCACCCAGGAAACAGCACTCTGGCAGAAGGGGTAGGCAAGTCCTTGGATCAGCAGGCTTCTTGTCCTTGGTTCAGGGTTCCTTGTCAGAATTGATCGAAAGTCTTGGTTCAGGGGTCCTTCTCTTATACCCCTTTTTGGCTTTGATCCCTTTGCCCATGGAGGGGAACACCCCCTCATCCCGGGTTTGTTGTGGGTGTAGCCAGGCAGAGGCACCTGGCCTATTCACGGTGCAGGGCTGGGTCCTCAGACGCCCAGCAGGAGGTGGAGCCAGCATTGTCACTGGCTGGAGCAGAGCTATCCGTCGCTCAGCAGGAGGTAGAGCCAGCATTGTATCGGGCAGGGCCGGCTACCAGGAGCTACTCTTCCCCTACTCTCAACGCAAATGTACCACTCACCCCACACTGACTCATTCAGAACTCTGGAGCCACCCAGCCCCTGTCACACACACACCAAACCAGCAGAAACCAGAAATACTTAGACAAGAAAATAGCCACTTTCTAAAAGTGCTATTTTCAAACCCGGAGTCCAAAAACCATCCACCCAAACGGATGCGTTATTAAACCCCGAGTTCAGGGATACCAAACTCGACATCGTACAATGCTCCCCGAGCCAGCTAGGATTATACCATTAATAATCCTGGCAGCCCAATCTAACTTACGGAGAGCAGGTAACCTCACAATAGTGAAGAACGAATATGGCTGTAATTCACAATTAGGACAGGCCAACTTTGTCAGGCTTGTCCTACCTTATGCTTACATTGCACCCTGCCCTCGGGCCTACCATAGGGGTGACTAACATGAAGTTAAGGGAAGGTTTGGAGACTGGCACGTAGGTGTACTTGCACAGTCCGTGTGACAGTACCAGACTGCACGTAGGTCTAGCAATGGCAGACCTTTAGACATACTTTTACTAGGCCGCTCTTGTAGGTGGCACAACATGTGCTGCAAGCCCACTAGCAGCATTTGTATTTACAAGCCCTGGCACTCCTCATGCACTAGACTAGGGACTGACAGTAAACCAAATAAGCCAAACATGGAATTCAATCAATACAGTAATTTAACATAGGGAGCACTTGCACTGTGGCACTGATCAGCAGTGGCACAGCGCCCAGAGCAATATACCAGCAAAAACATTGTAAACAGAGGAAGGCAAACAGAAAAAAATGGAGGAGAGACTCAGGCCAATGATGTCAGGTCTAACAGATCCCATGGGGGGGTTCTTGCAGGGACCCTGTGCGCACGTTCTATGACAAAGTGAGGCGAGAGAGTTCCCTCCGGCAGCAGGTCTCTAAGCCAATTTTCCATGTGTAGGGGCGGCTCCCTTCCTTCCCAGCCATCCGGCACACCTACTATGTGCACGTTATTTATTCTCGCCCTTCCCTCAGCGTCCTCGGCCCTGCCCTCCAGAAACTCCACACGGTTGAGCAAGTCCTTTACATGTTTGTCTGTTTGGGTCACCTGCGGTTTGATGTGATCAAGGGAGGTTTCAAGAACGGTAGTGCGGTCTGTTAGCTTCCGGTGATCTGCACGAAGGTGAGTGAGGTCGATGGCCACCTTTCCATCTTAGATTCCAGGGAGATGCGGATTTGATAGAGAGTTTCTTCCATTCGTTCCATGCAGAAAGCACTGCATCTAATTTATTCGAAGTTTGATCCTCATGGCTATGCTTCACCATTTTGTTTTAGGCTTAGGTGGCAACTGCGGGCCTGTGTAACACCTGTTCCGGTCTGCGCCTGGGTACCACCCGACATGAGTTGCCGACGTTGACCCCTCTGCCGCTCTGTGCATGGTAAGGTTTTGAGATGATGCCCCAGCCGTGTATTTCACAGCGGGCCCGTAGCAATGTCAGTAGGAGGTCATCAGCAGCAGCAACTGTCTCGTAGCCTGAGACTTTAGTGGTAGGGGATCCCCTCTGTGCACAGCAACATTATTATCATTCACATCTCATAGCCATGGGTGTTGCTCCAGGTTGCGGCCTTGATGTTCGTCTCAGGGAGGGGTAGCTATCCGTGGGTGTCAGCAAAGTTCACCTCCAAAAGCCACAAAGGCGATCTACACAGTGTCGGGTGGGCAAGGCAGGCCGGTGCGGAAATGTCCCCACACAGCAGTTCAATAATGGCCAAATCAGCTATGTGTGTCCCTGAGCCAGTACAGATCCCAGGATGTCATATACCTGACGGACATTGGTACCACTGTGCGGCGGCAGCTCAGAAAGGTTCACAAACGCCATCACTCTCGGGCGTCAGGCACGACAGGCATGGACCCCCGCCAGTTACTTCCACACAGCTCTCACAGGGGCACAAGCAGTTTACTCCTCACCTCGCAGCAACAAGAATGGTTTAAAAGGTCTGCACCACAGTTATCAATACCTGAAGCAGCATCATCAGCAACAAGCCGCTCTGCAGCAGGGGTTCACTCCATTGGGCCGTGACTGAGAGGCAACTGCAGTGCCAGCAGTCCAGGCAGCCTTATTGCCCAACACTTTCCTCCAGTGCCAGCCCGGTCAGCAGCTTGACCGAGGGAGCCACGGGTGGCCACCTACAGGCGGGTTAGCTGAAGCCCCAGCCGCTTCTCTGGTACACAACCACTGGAGGCACCCAGGACAGCAGCAGGGCAAACAGCCACAGCTCTCCTCTGTCACAAAACGGATGCAAGGGCTGTTCAGGTAATTTAAGCGGTGATCGCGGCCGTCAACCCGCCCCGCGCTGCGGCTGTCAGCAGCCGATCACAGGGGCACCTCGCAGGGGAAGGCACAACTGGCCCAGCAGGGGCTCCAGTCAGGTTGATTCGCTCGCTGGTGTACTTCTCCTCGGCTGCAAGGTGGACAATCTCCTGTATCCTCCACTGTCGGGGGCCCACAGAGCACAGTCGCACTGTGAGGGAAATGGCAATGCAAGCAGCTCAGGCGGCGCCACACTCCACAGGTCACCCCTGCTCGGCCCAGAAGACAACCACCGAGCTGAGAGCCTCTAGTGACGAAGGCAGGTAGGGGACCCAGCAGGGGCTTAAAACACGGTTCGTCTTGCATCAGCAAATGATTAAGTAGTCAGCAGCAGGGTTTGAAGCCACAGCCCGAGTCCATCCAGATAGCAATGCTGGACTGTTACCATGAGGTACAGGGTCAGACTGATTTGCATATGGCCATGTCTGAACTTGGGTGGCAGAGTTGGCTAAAGAACGGTGATGGATTAAACCCAGATCTGTTGACTGGGTGTGAGTGTTTGATTGGTTCATATGCTCCGTCCATCACCACCCCCTTTTGTACCGCTTTGTTCGCCATAAGTTGGCAGGGTATGCTCAGACGTGAGTCCCTTGCTCACTTTGCCACTGGATTCAAGCAAGCCTGGCTGTAGACGGCTGTAATGCCAGAAACCGGTCATAGGAAGCTTGAATCCGGTCCAGGGAAGGCATGGCTTGGCAGTTCGGGCTTGACTGTTCCCATGAGGCACAGGGTCAGACTGATTTGCATATGGCCATGTCTAAAGTGGGGTGGCAGAGTGGGCTAAAGAACGGTAATGGATTAAACCCAGATATGTAGACTGGGTGTGAGTGTTTGATTGGCTCTGATGCTCCGTCCATCACCACCCCCTTTTGTACCGCGCCATCTTTTGCGGCTTAGTGGGCGGAGCCAAATCCCGGGCTCGCTTGGTTTATTCCTACCATTGGGATTGTTCGCTGGGCGGCCTGCTCAGGAAAAGTCCGCGGAGTGAGGCCGGGAAAGGACAAAAACAGCATTGGGGGCCTCGGACCATGTTCTAGATAAGGTGGTGCCCGCTGAGAGCCGCCTCCCGCGCCCACAAGTGGAGTGTAAGGCCTGTTTGGGGGAGCCTCCAGTGGAGCTCTAACCGGACACATCTTCCTCCATCTCAGTCGCAGCCTCGTCACCACATCTTTGTCCTTGTTGGTTTCTAACCAGTCTGGGTTACTTAGTTTATGTTTTATACCTGCAATGTTCCATGAAAAAAAAATTAAGTGGAGTTGAACTGGTTTGGGCCTGTGGAATGGGTACGGAACGAGGAGGATCTTAAACAGGAGAAAGTGATTTAAATGCAGGTGTCTCGTCCAGTCATTCAACTTCTGACAATCCTTCTAAAACAGCAAAGCAGTTGGGATGGAGGAAAGATGGAATGGTTATTATGCTACCTGATCTTAAAGGTCTTCTAAAAAAAGGTGACAGGGGAGAATGTTGATGGTTTACAAACCAAAGCCCAATGGTAAAGTGCAGCTGGAACTTGAGTTTATGCCTCAATTTATACCCTCGTAGTCTTTTGTTGAATTGTTAGCCCTACGTAAAAGTTACCCAACAAGATTTAGATTTTGAAAATATATGACCACACAGTCCCCTTTAATAAGCTTGTTAGATGACCCCACCCATCCTAACCTTCTAACCATGATGATATCATTTGGAAAATTCATTTGCCAACCCGAATTTCTGTTATATGGATGACTTTGTTTTTCATGCTGCACCAATTTTCTTTACTGCTTGTCTGCTCTGGGGTAATATCAGCAAGTATGAAACCATAAGCGGTGCAGTCAAATTGAAGTTGCAAACAATCCCTATGCCGCCCCACCCCCCCTTGGGTCAGGTTTCCACCAACTTGTTTCACTGTGGGATCAAACTTAGGATTGCCCATATTTGGGGCAATTGAAGGACAAGTAGGTAAGTATCCTATTAAGGATTTGAGACTGGGCGGACACTATTGGATGGGTGACCATACTTAAGTGATTGACCCTCTGTTGAACTTGAAGGAGTGATGATATTTAAGGCGGGTGCTGCGATGCAATATGGTTACCTGGGGTGAAGGGTGGACCGGCGCATTGCACCAAAAGCGATTGAACTTTGTCACCCAAAAGATTCAACTGATTCTAAATATCATTTAGAAAGTCAAACGAAAGAAACCCACAGTTTAAGAAGAGGGGTTTACACACCTCCAAAAGGGCAGCCTTGATGTCCAGGGAAATATCAGGATCAGCTTGCGGGCACAAGGTTTTGGATGTGTTTTTTGGGCTCAATGATGGTGGTTGTAGTGTCATTTCGTCCTTTTGTTTTAACTTGTGCGTTTTGGTTGCCTGAAGGGTGACCTCATAGGGAGGTGGATTCTCAAGACGAGCTCCTGACAGAATGTATAGATTTTGAATAACAATAACAAGTTCCAAGGGTTAACTCAGAGTAGGCTTACGGGGTATACTTCATTTACAGCAGGAGAGACCCGTGGGTGTCTTAAAACAATCAACCTTTGTGTTGTCAATGCTGCTTTCTACAATTTACAGTTCCAAGGAAATAGCACCCATTGTGGAGGTTAAATATGTCGTAATAGGGGCAGTATGAAGAGTCCCTTTGGCCCCCTTGTCCCCACTGGGACTCCCTGTTGGGGTAGATTTTTCCCCCATAACTAGATGATACAGACATGAAAAAGTCTAGATCTTCAATGTCCCTAGGTGCAGACAGTAGCAAGGGGCAGTTGTGCAACAGGTACCATAAGCAAAGACGAAGAGACGGGGCACAGTCAAGCCTTGTTCAGGCACAGATAGGCAAAGATGTGCCTGTTCTTCTACCGGTCTTTGCCCGGGCACAAGACCCGGGTGTGCCTTGCATGCATTCTGCGCTATATGAGGGGTAAAGTGCTTAAAAGTGCCTCTATCCTTCCTCTGGGCCTGCCGCACAGCTGACTGGGGGACGTAGTTCTACCCCAGGCCGATGAGGGAAACACCAGTTTGCAGCCAGGAACCGGAGAACTCAACAAATGTTACCCAAACTGTCGGAGTGGTAAGGCACTTAAGAGCGCTGCTGTCCTTCCTCTGGGCCCACCCAGCCACACAGCTGGCTGGGGGACATAGTCCCACCCCAGTTCGATGAGGAAAACACTAGTCTGCAATTAGGGACCGGAGTACTCTACAAATGTTATCAGTAATAATTCTCTGTTTATTGTTTTTGTTATTTTATAATTTTTATTTTACTTTATTCTTTTTAAATCATGGATTTAGTACCTCTTTTCTATGGGATTTAATTGATAATTTTTAATTAATAAAAATACTGATACTCAAGTATTCAAATTAATGCATAAATATTAATACACTGCCTGACTCATTATAACTAGATCACTTACCTTCCATCCAAATGGTTATTTTAGATCATGTTAATGCATTTACATTACAATATATATATATATATATATATATATATATATATATATATATATATATATATATATATATATATATATATATATATATATATATATATATATATATATATATATATATATATATCAATTAAAATTAATAAAACCAGCCATGGCCTGTGCAGGTAAGAGTGATGGGGCCGTGTTGGGGAGCATTCAACAGACGACCACAAAGGAAAATTACATAAATAATGCAGTTTCCCTTGTGGTCGTCTGTCAAAATCCCCACCCGCCAGGCCCCACCGCCACACTGCTGTTACCTGCACAGGCCGTGGCTGAATAAAACTCATGTATTTAAATTAATGTCCGGCTATTAGTACATTCTATCCATAAAGAGTCATTTAGTATATTTTTTATACATTTCCATAATTGAGAAAAGAGGGACATCCCACATAGCGTTTTCCCCATAGATTCTAGCTACAACCTAAACCGCTGAACAGAGTTATACCAAATTTGGCAGAAGGTAAGCCTTTTGTGATTTGGCTTAAATCCATTCAACAATTTTGAAAAATCAAGGTTCAAAATGTATGTATTTATCACCCCGCTGAGGATCTGAGGTGCAGACAAATCCAAAGATTAGGGAGCAGAAATCCTTGATTGTTCCTTGCTCACTTCACAAACTAATCCATAGAAGGGGATTGTATTGTTTTAAACTTTAGAAGACCCCAGTTGGTCCGTCGTCTTTTATCCATCACAGAAGAAACATTTAACCCTCCAATTAATATTAGCACCCTCCCTTTGGGCTACTTCTACAAGTCGCCGCCAATTCCAAATAGAAGCATGGAAACAGTCATGCCCCTATCCAATGGCTATCATGCTTTGTCCTCTCTGGACACACAAGACTGACTATTAGACATGGTACCTAATATAGAAGTTATTGTTGGGCCACTGACCAACACCCGAATCGGAGCCAATCGCCCCTCAGAGAGGTCGCAACCAATAAAAAGTGGCACTGATAATAGATTGAGGGTTTTGAGCTACGCACAAGACTTGATAATGTAGACTGGGTATATATGATTAGGACTTATGACATTGTCATGTTCCAGGAAACACGGGCCACTGAAGACTTATACATTGGGTTCCACTGCTTTAGTGTGTTGGCCCTAGTACCTAGGATGGGGAGACCCTCGGGTGGCTTGTTCTTGGGTATCAATGTGGCCGCTGGCAGTAGTTTTAAGGTAATTCCATCTGATAGTTTAGACTATCAAGTATTATTGTTTAAAAGAGGGGTTCATTTCCATCTGATAAATTTTTATAATAATGATTTTCAGTCAGTCCCAAATAGGAGCTTCATAAGGTTCTTTGATTTTATATCGGATTTGGACAATCAGTCCAACAATGGGGACACATTGGGCATTATAACGGGGGGGGGGGTTTAATGCCAAACTACTGGACACACATTTCGAAAAAACGGCCTATCATGGTAAATCGATAAGCAGAGAACTGAACCAGTTCATAGGATCACATAAACAGCCTAACTCTTTTCAGACGCGCCATCAAAACCCATCTGTTCGCCTCTGTTAATTGATTCCCTTCTGCTCGGCTTTACCTGTTATGTTGTGGTACCTGATCAGGCGCCAGGACGCCCCTTTGCTGGGGCAGCTGTGCGCCAAATAAAAGTTATTAACATAACATAACATAATTTGTCTAATGTTATGGACCTGGTTACGGGAACAATGATAAATAACCATCCAACCTTCAGGGGAAGGGGTTGTAGCTCAACCATGGATTTTATCTTTGTATGTCCCCTGATAGAAAAGCAGCTGGCGTCTGCCGAAGTGTTGCCTACTGATTTTGGTGATCACAACCAAATTAAGATAGCAGTATACACCGCTCAAAGGCCGACTTTTCAGACTGAATGTGGGGCCATAAATTTAACAGTGTCAACAGACAAGTTAAGACTATGTTGGAGAGGGGTCGATAAGTTTGACATATTCAGGAAATTGGCAGGGGATAATATGTCCCTAATTGAGTCCTGCCTTTCATTAGATCGACCGCCGGGACAGATAATTGGGGATTTTGGGAAGATCTGTCAAAGGGTCAAAATCCTCCTTTCCAAACCCCTTCCTAAAGTAGCACCTAACCCCAGATGGTTAAACCAGGATTGCTCGCACGCAAACAAGAATCTACGTAGGGCCCTCTCAGCCACCCCGAGGTGCATAATAGAAGTTAAACTGGCCAGAAAAAAATACACAAAGGTAACTAACGATAGGAAGAAGGACCTCTTGATTGACCGCTGGGACAATCTGTCTGAGGCTGCTGGCCAGAATAAGAGTAACATTTTTTGGGCAGCTGTTAGGGACGTCCGCTCCATGGGCCAGTCCGTGACACCCATTAGTTGTAATATAGCCAGTGATGCATGGGTGGAACATTTCTCGGGTACTTAAACCCCCCCCCCACCCCTATGCGAAACAACTTTTACCCCAGGTAGCCCGGTCCCCATTGATATAAGTATTGTAGAAGTCATGGAAGCTATTAACAAGAGTTTAGCTCATAAGGCGCCGGGCCCAGATTTAATTAAGTGGAACCAGGCTTTTTGGGCCCCTTTACTGTTGAACGTTTTTAACAATCCAACTATGACTAAAATATCTGAGACCTGGGCAAGAAGCATTATAGTCCCTATTTTCAAGAAGGGAGATAGATCCTTTCCTTGCAACTATAGACCCATTTGCCTTATAGATAACACCCTTAAATTTCTAGGAAGACTTTTATGTAATAAAATTGTGGGATGGACAGAAGAAATGCTATTTTGGACCCATGTCAGCTGGGTTTCAGGGGAAAGATAGGAACTGTCAAACAATGCCTCAATTTAAACTTAATCCTGGGAAAATATACTATCGCAAAGAGGACTCCTGTCTACATGGCCTTTATGGATTTATCCACAGCCTTTGATCTAGTTAATAGGTCAGGGCTGTGGGCCATCCTTTTGGCATGTGGGCTGGATGAAACATTAGTTAATTTCCTAGCGTACTTACACAGAGACCTCCAGGCTCAAGTGAGGATAGGGATGGGTGGAGAGGTTTCGGGTAAGCATGGGCGGAAAATCCGTTCCGCTGGCGGATTTTGCGGATTTTCGGTAAATTCGCAATCCGCGAGATTCGCGAATTTCCTGCAAAATCCGCGAGCGGAACGGATTGGGTCAAAAGTTCAAACTGACTTTGGTAACTCTTTTAGAATGGTGTCTGCAAGCTGCCAGAGCCATTCTAAAATAGTTACAAAAGTCAGCTTCAACAGGAAGCTCTAATAGATAAAGTAAAGCAGGTGCTGCTCAAATTCAGTTACACAATCATTAATCACCCCAAACTTGGGGTGATTAATGAATGTGTAACTTAATTTGATCTTCAACTCGAGCACCTGCTTTACTTTATCTATTAGTGCTTCCTGTTGAAGCTATTTGTAGCTATTTTAGAATGGCGCTGGCAGCTTGCAGGCGCCATTCTAAGTGGGGCTGAGGGCAGAAGGGCACAAAAGTGGGACAGAGGGCAGAAGGGGACAAAAAATGAGTGGGGCAGAGGGCAGAAGGGCACAGAAACCAGTGGTACAGAGGGCAGATGGGCATAAAAAACGAGAGGGTGACAGGGATTAACCAGGCAAAAAAAAACCCTGCAAAAACGCAAAGCGCCTCGCGAACACGCGCGAACACGCAAAGCGCCCCGCGAACACGCAAAAATAAAAAATCCACAAATTTGCGCGAATTCGCGAATTTTGCGGATTGCGAATTCGCCCATGCTTAGTTTCAGGGACCATTGACATTGGCCGGGGTGTCAGACGAGGTTGCTTGTTGGCACCCCTGCTTTTTATTATATATATCAATGGGCTAAATGCCTCTCTGAAAATGGCTACTAAAGATGTTCCACATGCTAATAAAGTGCCCATCCTGGTACTTCTCTACGCAGACGATGCGGTTCTCATGGGCCGCACCCCAAACTCTTTGCGTCTTCTTGTCCAACATTTTAATAATTATATGAAAGAGCTAGACCTCTGAGTAAATTTTAAAAAATCCTTCCTTATGAGCAGCGGCCCCGGTAAGCGTGAATAAGGAATGATCACAATAGATGGTCAAAAACGGACCTCAGTGAAATCATTTGTCTACTTAGGGCTGGCCTTTGCTGCGAACGGCTCCTGGAGTGAGCACTTAGCCCACGCCAGGAGCAAGCTCTCAAAGGCCACCAACTCAATTCTAAGCTTACCCCGCCCTAAGACCACGGGTGCTCTTTTAGCAGTACAGAAAATATACAAACTACAATGCGCCCCAGTGGCAACATATGGAGCAGAAATTTGGGGAACAGTTAATTGTTCAGCAATTCAGCGAGAAGAGAATAGGTTTTGTAGGAAATTGCTGAACACCCCAATCTCAACCCCTCAATATATATGTCACAAGGAGCTCAATATTAATTTTATAACTGATTTTATTCGAGCACGGCCAGCACTTATGTGGGCATCAGTGTGGAAAAATGAAGTGGCACTTCTGACACAACAGATAATTAAGGATTGCCTACAGTGCGATAAAGGCTTGAAAATCCCAGGGCTAAGCGGTGTTCTTGCAAGTTTGCATAGTATAAACAAAGAAAGTGTTTTCCTGGACTCCATATCAGCTGAATCAATCCCTAAAAAAGAACTTCGGAATGCCCTGTATTCACTATAGAATAACGAGTGGCAGGTGGTGGAGTCCAGGAAAACTCTTGTGCTAAACTATTTGACCATAGAACAGTATTGTTACCCGCTTGGCATGTACTTAACTTTACCAATGAGCCGCTGGGAAAGGAGCATCTTGCTATGTCTAAGAGCAGGCACAATTCGATTTGCACTCTGTTTCCCGCTGGGCTATAGTAAACATTTTAAACAAATTTCGTGCCCTTGTGACAATAGGAGCGAGCAAACCACTATGCATTTTATATTTCTCTGTAAATACTATCTTAAATATTCTAAACAGCTGCTTTACCCATATTTTAATAAGAAAAGACCAATTACTCTGGAGGCAGCATATTGCTGTATGCTAGACTTAGACAATGTTGAATTGATTTTTCGCACTGGCTCTTTTCTTAAAACTGCAATAAGGGAGCGAAGGTCTATGATGGATTCTTGATGTTTATGTAATTTGTAAATTGTTTTAACCAATTAATTGTACATAATAATATGATGATCATTCTTGCACCAGTGACTTAGGGTTTATGTATATAAACATTTTATTATCTCTTTTTAAACCCTTATGACGCATTTATATTCGTGTATTAGCTATTTTTGATATACTTACATGGAATTTTTCTTCTTTATCTTTTGTATCATTGTGATGTATTTATACTCTGTGCTTTTATGGTTACTACTGTACCCGAATAAAGTTGAACTGAACTGAACTGAAGTTGAACTCTCCATGTAATATTATGTCTCCTTCTGAAACCCCTGCTGGTGAGTTGAAAAGGATACTAGAAAGTCATCCTGTTCTACTTTAGGAGCCAATACTCTGGCACTGGTGCTTTGTCTGCCTTGGAACACTTTGTCCCTTTTACTGGCTAAAGGTGTGAAATATAGGGAGCTATGAAAGAAAAAGACTACCGGTTTTGTTTTTTCATACTGAAGAATAGAAGGATATTGAAAACAATGCTTATGTTTGAAACATAGCTTGTCTTGTTTCTTTAAGTGTGTTTCCTAAAAAAGCATAACATCATATCTACCATCCAAAAGGGAGTGCCACATTTTGATTCTTTTATCAAGGGTTTATTACCTTCACATTTATGGATACAATGCTACCCACAGATAATCCTCAAAGTGAGTGATCATAAGAAGCACTATAAGGAGCTGGCACCTAGGGAATTTGCCTGACTCAATCCCTTGGATAGTGATCTGCATCCTAGAATAAAGCACATATTACTGCAGGCCATCATTTAATAAACCTGAACTTTTCTTTCCTCTTAACCTCTCAAAAACAAATACCTAAATGGGATATAAATCAATAAACAATTATAAAAAAGGAATCCTTAGTCACGTGCCAAAGGAAGAGCAGTCTTTTTGGAAGGGATTTGCGGTGGCATGCAAATAGGTCTGCCATCTTTATACTGGTGTAGAAGCATCCTCTTGGAGATCCCTGGAGGTGCCATCTTCTGGCCCTATTAGAAGTAAAGTGGAAAGAATTCACCATGTTTTCCTCTCTTAAGAAGATCTTCAGTGATAGAGGATAGTCACTGTTTGGGTGAGTCCCTTTAACCGCCACCATCCTTTATGGAATTAGTCTGTTATCAGAGTTTGAGCTCACCTTAATAGGGACCTTCAATTATATCACACATTTCGAAAGTCTGGTGGACTTCACTTTTGTCGGAATGAATCATGGTTTGACTTGTGACTTCTTGCTTGAATTGTGCTCTGGTCTCCGTCCATTATTCTGATGAAATTCCCTCAACAGAAAATTCTTGATTTCCCTTGGAATTTTCTACTACAATTGCATTGTCTCATTCGTTCTGGATTCCAAGAATGAGCTCTGCTTTATCTGTATGGGAAGTGCTATGGTTCTCTTTTTTACTCAATACAGATGTGAAATGGAAAAGCCCAACAGTACATGATTGTATCTCTCTGAAATTTGTCAGTTATTGGGAAAATTGTTTTTTGCCTTGGGAGAGTGGCAGGAATTATGTCTTGATATAGTGTACAGTCCCAATTTTGGAACATGTGTTTTATTGCTGCTTGAAGTCAATCAATTATATCTTTATTTTGGCCTAAAATGCCATAAAAGAGCAAGATAAATACATAAATCCAGATTATATAAAAAACAAATAATATACACGTGTAAAAAAGAGAGTAAAGAGATCCAACTAGAAATGTTACAGTAAAACCAGGATGAAATATGTTAAAATGCTTAGTACACAGCAGCATTAGAGGGACACCTTTTCCTTTCTGAACCTCCACATAAACATCAGATATTTAAAAACTGGGACAACAATTGGCTGACTTGTGTTACTTCTGAGCATTCTTAGGGCGATGCTGTAAATCCTCAAACCCAAATTACGACAAAGTGGCAGAATTCAATTCCTGGAGTTGCACCTCATCCAAAAATGGTTCAAAGTAGTAGTCCATTTAGAACTCCAAGAAAGAGGCAGTGATGGAGCCCATCTTAGAGGAACTCTGAGTGTTTTGGTCTACACATTGCCTAGAAGGCTCTTTTCAAAGGCCTATTTGGAGACCATTGCAATATCAGTTGGTGTTGACCAGAAATTTCCAAAATCAATCTGGCTCGGCCGATCCGTGACCACCCTAAGCCAGGAAAACTTACTGGACCCTAACTGCCCATTTACTTCTTCCAAGGCTCCGTGGAGATGTATACGTTTTGGGGCTGACCAAAGCCTTTGCCAGTGCATTAAAGGTTTCAGTCCCACTACAACCCTAACTCTCTTTAATCCATGATCTAGTTGTATATGGTGTGGAGAGGTACTTGCTGGGAGTTTGTTCAAGCCCCTCAAAAACAATTTTACACTATTGCAAGGGGCCTATCATCACAACCACCCCATAATTCAGAGCCATCCAGTGCACCCTGAGTGATCGACATATATGGATCTCTAAGATTGGGGTGATTAGTCAGTATGTGGATATGCACTGGGCCCTTAAAAACACACCCACAGTACTGCTCATGCTTAATGTTACACTTCTGAATATGGAATGACTAGTTAAAGTGATACTATAAGGTCACCCCCAAATAATCAAACACATGAACATGCTCCAAACCTTCGCCGGTGAGAGCTGGATTTGAGTGTGTTGTGGGGCAGGTATTAAAGACCATGTATTTAGTCCTGCTAAGGTTAATCTCCAGGCCCGCTGTCCACAGAAGACCCCCAACCCATCCAAGAGCTTTTGAATGCCCAGAAGAGATTTGGATAGCAAAAGGGCTTCATCTGCAAACCTTCAACCAAGCAAGAGATGGAGCATCACCCTCACACGATGTGAGACTAAGTTAGCAATATATAGGAGGAAGATGGTTAGGGCCAGCATGCACCGCTGCTCTATCTACATGTGTAGGATCAGTCAACTCACTCTTAGGTCCACATCTGATCAGTGTTCTACTTCACCTTCATTATGTCAGCTGTAGCCTGAGATTCTACTACTCCTGCAGTTGGGTTCTGGAGGTTACCTGACAGAGTTTGAGTAGAGGGCCCCTAAATTTCTACTCGAGCAAACAAATTAGAAAAATGCTCGACCCAACACTTGCTGCAATATTGTTTTCAAGTGGGGCCTGTATGCCTAGGGTAACCCCCTACAACAAAACGCCAAAAGGTACAGAGATCTTTTTTTAATGGAATCCAACATCATAGACCATTTGTCACATTCCCACTTTTTTAGTATGGTGGCTTTATATTGTAATCTGGCTGCCCATTTACCATTTCTATGCCCTGCTCTTATGGACCCTAGCAAGGCACGTCTGGCTTCCCAGAAAGGCTTAGTATACCATGAGGCCTCCTTTTTTCTTTTCCTTGCCTCCCGGGTGTCCTTTGTAAGTAGTGCCCTGAGCGAAATGACCATAGAATTATGCATTGCATGTAAATTCTCCAGCCCTATAGTTACAACGTCTAGGACCTTCTTGAGAGTGCTTGGGACTCAGCTCCACTACTGCTTGTCCAACAATACACATTATGTAAATAGTACACACCACCAGAGGGGAATGATAAAATAATGCATTGGGCCTAATGCAGTCTTAGTCTTACAACATTGAGAAGTTTTGGCCCATACTGAGAGTCCCCCCCCCCCCCTCAATGGTCTATCCTTCCTTGAGGTGGTAGCAGGCACATAAAAATTGACATTCACATACACTGCACAGTATTGCATGGCCAGTGCCCATGTTTATTGGAAAGCACAAATATCAGGAGGCCTATAAAGGGCATATGGGACAAGGGAGCTTTGAGAGCAACATTCCAGGAGACTAATAGAGTGTTGTTGCAATTTGAGAGAGAAGAAAGACTTGGTTTAACCTGGTCCGATGCATTCAACAAGGCTATAGTAAAGACCTCATGTCAAGCTGGAACTGGGGAGAAGCCAGAAGGAGCATCAACAGAAGCCAGAAGGAGCATGCACAGAAGCCAGAAGGTGCATGCTGCTTGAAGTACACTTTCTTTCACTTTGAAGCAAAGTACTTAAGCCTTCAACTTCAACTGGCCCACTCGATGAGCCATCTCCAAGAAAACCTCTCAGTGACCATCACCACTTCTCATCTGACAGATATTGTCTACCCTTCAGCGGTTCTACAAACCTTTACATCAACGTGAAGTAGCCTCAGCCTGTACCTACATAATATGTCTTTGCTTCATGCATGATTCTTGCCTATTCAAGGTGTTCCACCTTACTCTCTAACCCCAGTATTCTTGTACCTAAGGACTCTATATACACATGGAGGGTATCTATCTTAGCACCACAATCATAATTCAGTTCCATGAGCCCATTAGAAAAGTCACATTTGATCTCCTCTAAAAGTTGCAGACTGATGATGAGGCCACTTTTGGTAATGCCATGTTCTCTAAAGTCATTGGTTGGGCCACAGGGAGCAAATCTAAAACCTCACCAGAAGTACTACTCAAATATCAAAGAGTTGGGCAAAGATACGAATGGCCCTGCACTAAGCTGCTACCTACAAGACAAGGCCCCAACCAGGTCGATACTTTAAACATGTAATAAACATAGCTAGGGAGCTATGACAAATAGATTTCCATAATGCAAATAAACTTACAATTTCCATATATCAAGTTTCATTGTGATTTATTCTCAAAATGTTTTTGAGCATTTCCACAAGTTTTTTCTCACTTTTTTCTTTCAAATCACAGTTTTGAAAAAGGTTGAGTATATACAATTCCAATAATTACAAACAACAAATATAATGATTACAACAACACTTTTGTTTCTGAAAGGTAGTTTTTTTTTTTTTGATTTCAAGGAGATTTTATTGAGAGAAATAATAATAAAAATAGTAAGAACCAAATACAATATAAGTGATACAATTTGACACAAGAGAAAAATACAAATATGGGCTAGACTTGAGAAGTAAATAAAATAGCTGTATATAAAATTGAAAATCAATCGATTATAGGAAGAGGATCTGACCCAATAATGGCCTTTATCAAACAATAGGCAAACGTATCACTATCAAATCCGAAGATAGGGACAAGGGAGGTAGCAGAATAAAAGAAAGAAAAAAAGGAAAGAAGAGAGAGAGCAATAGAAAAGATGAACGGGAAGAGAGGACAGGAAAGAGAAAACAGGAAAAAGAAAAGGAGAAGAAAGAAGAGAAAGAAGAGGAAGAAGGATTCCCACAGGACTGACCCAACCTAGAACAAAAACATACAACCATTAGACAGACAAATCAAAAGGAAACTGAGGGACCAAACCTTTCGAGGATAACTCCATATACTCGTCCAAGGCTGTCCAAACCCCTTTAGAAATGGAAGGCGAAAGGTGTGCCTGGTCAACTGAGGTGTGAGCACTGCGTAAAAAGGATACCCAAGCCCACCACGTATGATAAGAGACCAACAAAAAAGATTTCCATTCCATAAGAATGATTTTGACCGCTACAGTCAGGAGAAGATCTAGTAGCTGTAATTCTAAAGGGTCTAAAGGGAGAGGAGTAGGAGCAGCCAATGGGCCTAATAATATTAAAGGAAAGGAAAGTTGGAGCTCAATGTTAAAAATAAGAGATAAATGTCTCTGAATGAGGTCCCAATAAAGTTGAAGCAAGGAGCAATGAAAAAACATATGAGGATAATCGCCCGCCACCAACCCGCAACTCCAGCAGAGATCATCGTCCTTAAGGTTGAGCGAATGAAGACGCATAGGCGTCCAATGGAGGAGATTGATAGAGAAGAACTTAGATTGCATCAGGGAAGGAGCTATTTTATTACGGAGAGCTAGTTTACCAATGGATCGCGAAGCTTCAGAAGAAATATGGTCTCTAATAGCGTTATCAAAATGGCGTGACCATTTTTGCTGCGCAACCGTCTGTGCAGGAAGAGAAGCAGAGGACAAAAATTTATAAATTTTGGAGGCAACATGACCAGATTTGAGCCAAATGTGAAAAAGCGAAATGGAGGAGGACGAGGGATGAAGGTGAACTTTAGAAACGGCTACCTTGATTTTAAGAAAAGTATAAAAGTCAAGATTTGTTAAAGAGTGCTTTTGAGCTAAGGTTGAGAAAGGTAAAGGTTCACCAGAATCACTATAAAGATGCTTAACAACAGATATTCCCTTGTCTGCCCAGTAAACCATGAGGGTGGGATCAATATGAAGCTTAATTTTGGAGTTCCGCCAAATAGATGACCATCTAGTTTTATGTAGAGGAATTGCCACCTTCTTATCTAATTTCCTGACCGCAGCAATTGTATCAATAATGATAGAACGGGAAAACAGAATATGCAAGGTAGATGTAGTACAGAAAGAGGCAGGAGGTAATGGTGATGCTAGTTCCTGCTCTATGAGCAACCAAGAGGGAACATGAAGAGTTGGAGGAGGAAACCATAAAGCACCTTGAGAGGCCAAAAATGCAGTTTGGTATTTCTCCCAATCAGGAAAGTTACAACCTCCCATATCACAAGGTCGACGTAAAAATGTATATGCCAATCGAGCCCGCTTATCATTCCACAGAAATTTAGAAGTCAGACCATCAATTTCTCGAAAAAAGGAATCGGATAATTTAAGCGGAAGCATGGAGGAAACAAAATTAATAATCGGCGTGATCATCATTTTTAGAGTCTGTAAGCGACCCCACCATGAGATATGTTTCGGAGACCACGTATCCAAAAGACGACGCACGTTGAGGAGAGTCTGAGATTCATTATAAGCAAAGGTGGCATAAAGAGTAGAACAAAAATAGATTCCCAAGTACTTCAGATGTGTAGCCTGCCACTTAAAGCCAGCCGAGCCCATATGAGCAGGAAAACAATAGGCATTAAGAGGGAACATCTCTGTCTTATCCTTATTTAGGGTATAACCCGAGACCGTTGAGAACAAGGAGATGGTGTCAGAAATAGCAGGGATGGCTAAGGCAATATCGTCTGAGAAAATAAGAACATCATCCGCGTATGCAGCGGTTTTAAGGCAGTGAGAACCAAAAGAAAAACCTTTAATATCCAGGTGTAGTTCAATCAAACGAAGAAGAGGATCAATAGACAATAAAAATAAAAGTGGGGATAAGGGACAGCCCTGTCTCGTGCCCTGGCGAAGATTAAAAAACGAAGACGTAGCACCATTGACTCTAATGTTAGCTTTAGGTTGGGAATACAAAGACATTACCATATTAATGAAAGAGTCTCCAAGGTTATGCGCGCATAAGACAGCTCGAAGGAATGGCCAAGAGACTTTGTCGAAGGCCTTTTCCGCATCAAGGGCCAAGGCCGCGGCAGGAAGTTGAGACCGCTTGGCAGCACCGATAATATGACAGAAAGTGCGTATATTGTCCCTTGCAAGACGACCTTTTACAAAACCGGTTTGGGAAGGATGTACAAGATGGGGAATAAAGGATTCTAATCTTTTAGCCAGGATTTTAGCAAAAATTTTTGCTTCCATGTTAAGGAGAGAAATAGGTCGGAATTTTTTAGGATCCGAATGATCTTTTCCCTCTTTCGGGATCACAACTATGGTGGCTTCAGCAGCGGTGAGTCCGGCTCTATTCTGTATTCCTACTGCTGGCTCACTCTGCTACTGCTGACCTGGATCCGTTTCTTTCTGAAATCCCTCCGAGGGAGCCAGCTCACTCTGCTTCTGGCGCCCCGGAAAAGGAACCGACTTTCCTGCTCCTGCTCCACGGAAGAGATCTGCAACGGAAGGGCCGGTGCTGCGGTGAGCGGTGCCCCTTTTCTTCAGCCTTGGAGGGTCGGGTGGAAGAGCTTTTACAGAGCCTGAGCTTACCCCCGGGACATCGTCCTGCTTCGCTAACTTCACCGCCCTGGTTTTGGCGGCCGCGGGCATTGGTGGTGGAATCGCCGCCGCTGCAGGTTTCATTGCTGGTTTTTGAGCCGGGTTTATCTTTGGAGCCATAGTCGAGTGTTTCAGGCTGCTGCAGGAGGTATCCGGATCGCGTAGCTGGTAAGGCTGAAGCTGAGTGCCTGAATTCGTTTTTATTTGCATTTTAGCGTGGCGTTCATCTGCCGAGGGGTAGGCTCTGGCTACAAGAGAACGAAGCACCATAAGTCCAATGTAGGTACTGATGGTGTATATGTGTTCATGCATTCTTGATTTCTTAGAAACTAGCGAAGTCCGTTTTCATCCCGCATTTAATAGTAATCATAAAAATGTGGAATTGCCTCGAAATGAGAGACTGGCTCGTGATCTTAGCCCGGTTTCCTATCTTCACATCACTGGGGCCTCAGTCTGTGCTGCATTGCGGTCTAGGATTCAGAAAAGGGGGTGGTGATGAACAGAGTGTCTGAATTGAGCAGACCACTCTTACCCAGTCCAAAGATCAGGGCTTGATCCATCACCGTTATTTATCTCACTGCCCCATCCCAGCTCAGAACCTGGCTATATGCAAATCAGTCTGTCCCTGGCCCAGTGCATCATGGGAACAGGGCAGACTAAACTACCAAGCCAATTCTTCACCAGAGAGGAGACAAGCTACCGGGGACCGGTTTCTGGCATTTCAGCCGTCTTCGGCCCGGCTTGCTTGAATCCTGATGGAGCAGTGAGAAAGGGACTCATGTCTGAGTATACCCTGCCACACCTATAGTGGCCAACAACGATTCAGAAAAGGGGATGGTGATGAACAGAGTGTCTGAATTGAGCAGACCACTCTTACCCAGTCCAAAGATCAGGGCTTGATCCATCACCGTTATTTATCTCACTGCCCCATCCCAGCTCAGAACCTGGCTATATGCAAATCAGTCTGTCCCTGGCCCAGTGCATCATGTGAACAGGGCAGACTAAACTACCAAGCCAATTCTTCACCAGAGAGGAGACAAGCTACCGGGGACCGGTTTCTGGCATTTCAGCCGTCTTCGGCCCGGCTTGCTTGAATCCTGATGGAGCAGTGAGAAAGGGACTCATGTCTGAGTATACCCTGCTACACCTATAGTGGCCAAAAACGATTCAGAAAAGGGGGTGGTGATGAACAGAGTGTCTGAATTGAGCAGACCACTCTTACCCAGTCCAAAGATCAGGGCTTGATCCATCACCGTTATTTATCTCACTGCCCCATCCCAGCTCAGAACCTGGCTATATGCAAATCAGTCTGTCCCTGGCCCAGTGCATCATGGGAACAGGGCAGACTAAACTACCAAGCCAATTCTTCACCAGAGAGGAGACAAGCTACCGGGGACCGGTTTCTGGCATTTCAGCCGTCTTCGGCCCGGCTTGCTTGAATCCTGATGGAGCAGTGAGAAAGGGACTCATGTCTGAGTATACCCTGCCACACCTATAGTGGCCAAAAACGATTCAGAAAAGGGCACGACCGCCATCTTGTCCCCGCAGTGGTTTAAAAATGATTGCTCTCGGCTGGGTTGCTGCTTTAGGCCGAAACGTTGGAACACGGTGTGCTCTTTCTATCTCAAATTCTCTGTGGAGTGAGATTTGTAAGGTGTCCAGAATCCAATGAGATAGAAACTCTATCATAGAGGAAGATGATTTCTCTGAATCTTCCGGTAAACCAAAGATGCGTAGGTTAGACCTACGATTACGGTCCTCCTGCTCAGTGAGATCTCTGCGCAATGCCGCCATTGAGCGCTCCAAGTGGTTGAGGGACCTGGATTGTTTATGTATACCATCCTCTGCACAACTGATTCGTGATTCTGTAGCAGATACACAAAGAGAAAGGGCTTTAAAGTCATTTCTGATAGCAGACACCTCCACTTGTAACAAGTCTGTGTTAGTTTTTGTTGACTGCGCAATATCATGCACTTCATTAAGGCGCGCTAATATCGTGTCCAATGTGGAGGTAGTGTCTGACTGAGGAGACTCGGGCGTCGGAGAGACTGATTTGAGTCTTTTCAACGACGTGCCAACATCCTTTGAGTCTTTGGTGGTCGTAGAGCGATTCATATTTGCAGTGTTGAAGAAGTAGACCCCAAGAATACCACGTGAGGGAAAAAGGAAAACAGAAGCTGCGCAGAATATCTCACAAAAATAGGTATAGCAACCCAAGCTCAGTGTGCGCTAGATAGAACTAGCGGCGAAATTATGTGTAGAGCAGGGGAGCACAGTAATGAGTTCGGAGGAAAAATATCGGCACCTCTGTGAGAGAAGCGCTCTGAGAGAGACAGCGCATGAGCAGCTTATGACCCAGCCAAGCAGCAATAAAATAACAGAAAAAAGGAAAAAATGTTACCAGTTGTAGGTCGCATAGAAGAAACGCACTGGGCAGTGAAGTGACACTGCAAAATTGTATCCAAAGCGGTGCATCTGAGGTAAGATGTCAGCAACGTCAAGAGCGGGAAAATGGCGGCCGCTCGTGAGGAAGACGAGCGCCTCTGAAGCGTTAGGCAGAAATCATGCAGCCGGTGGTCAAAACATCAGGAAAACATCGTCAAACAGCTCTCTTCATGTTCCGCTGCTGAGGGTTGCCTTTTCCGCATACAAGGGCAGCAAGAAACGGAGAAATTAGCTCAACGGGACAAACTCGCCTCGGAGCTCAAGCGCAACACGCCATGCTGAAGCGGCGCGCAAGCCACCTCTGAAAGGTAGTTTCAACTGATTGAGTCCAGTAAACACATATCACATTCAGTCTAATCTGTGCTTGTCAGCATTTTACATTTTTCAGCCAACATGTGTTTCACGGAGTAACATGCCGCTTCTTCAAGGCTGAAATTCAAGAAATTATGGCAATTATAACATAGGCATGTGACTATTTGCTATTAACCCCTTGGCCGCTGTGCTTGGGGGGGGGGGGGTGGGGCGTGAGCACGACTCTGCTATGCTCGTGCCGGAAACACGCCGTCATGAGCCATGGGCGGCGTGTGCTCCTAATGGCGTGGTTCCATCACGGCCCACCCGCTCATTAATTCGCCCGCACAGGAGGGGAATTAATGCTGCGTGGGCGGAGCGGCCGCAGCATGACAAAACCACGCCTTCATGAGCACACGCCACCCGTGGCTCATGACTGCGTAATTCCGTCATAAGCAGGCAAGGGGTTAAACAGAAATTCCTGACTGCTAATATAAGTGGCTAAATTCTGCATGAAGACTCATACACATCTTAAACCCAATGTTACCACATTTCAAACCTGATAACAATACACTACAACCTATGTGTTCTGGGTGACCTCAACATTTGGTTTGACAAACCCAATACGACCCATCTAAAAACAATAATCACCTGCCTAAATGCACTAAGGGAACTTACTCCCAATGTTCTAAAAATCAATGGCAAAGTACTTCCAGTTTTACTATATGCAGACGATGCGGTCCTAATGGGCCACACCCCAAACACACTCCACACTTTAGTTAACAGCTTTGTTGATTTTATGGCTGGTCTAGATCTCTGCACCAATTTTAAGAAATCGTTCATAATGTGTTGTGGTCCCAAAAAGCACTTTATTCGCTCAATTACCTCAGGACCTGAACGCCTTTTATGCACCTGCACTTTCCCGTACCTAGGACTAATGTTTTCAGACATTGGTTCTTGGGCAGCTCATTTGGCTCATAGTTGGAATACATTTTTAAGGGCGACTAACTTAATTTTATGTCTCCCTCAGCCAAAAAGACGTGAGATAGTGTTATCAATAATTACGATTTATCAAGCACAGTGCATACCCATGGCTACATATGGCACTGAATTTTGGGGTTACGCAAAAAGTAGCAGTATTCAGGGAGAAGAAAATAGATTTTGTCAAACTTTTGGGGATCCCAATGTCTACTCCAAATTTTGTTTGCCATCAGGAATTACAGCTGCCTTATATTGAGGATTTTATTAGTTTTTGCCCAGCCATATATTGGCAAAATAATTGGCAAAACTCTGCAGCGTCATTACCAGAGAAATTATAACGGCCTGCCTTAAATGCAGTAAGGGCGGAGACATACTGTGGCTTGCCGCTGTCAGAAACAGCTTGATTAGTGTGAACCTTGATCATATTTTCCTGAGCCCAAAGAGCATGGAGGGCATAACTAAAAAGAGCCTACAAGAGGCCCTACACGACCAATATAGTAACTCAAGACATGATATGGAACTTGTGAAGCCATCAGTTATTAGGTATATGTCTTTGGCACCTACTACCTGCCCCCCAACTCATTTGCATTCTATCTATTTCTACTGAATTTGAGTCGCTGGGAGAGAAGCTTGTTGTCCCGCCTCAGGGCAGACACCTTAAAATATCTATTGAGCTTCCCTATAGTCTTTAATATCAACCTTGGGCACATGCCCTGCCCCTGTGGCAATCAGAGCAATCAATCAACGCTACACTTTTTATTTTTTTGTAATTTGTATTTGTTATATACTAAACAGTTTTGATCCCTTTTTTAAGGGCAACTATTATTGCTGACTTCAGCATAGCCTACATGGAAATTCTTAATCGTAAAAGTGTAGACTTAACCTCTAGAGTAATCTCTTTTATGAAGGCGGCAGTTTGTTCACGTGCTTCAATGAGCACCCTTTAAAAAACATCAGATTTCACCTGATTACATTTAGCCATTATTGTTGTGAACCATAATTTCAAATGTTTGGAGGTACCCTGTAGAAATCCTTGCCTTGCATATTATGGCTCTTAAATATAGCTTATACCTGCTCGTACTTTAATACAATATATCAATGCTGCCATTACTTACTGTATTTTAACACATTGTGTTGTGCTGTTATTTGTTTGTCTCAGATCGTCCTTACATTAATTTCATTTGTTAAGCCAATTGCCTATTTGCACTTATCACACTATGCTGCTAATGTCAAGAATAACCAAGCGATTTAAAGGAGGTCGTTTCATACGTTTGCCTCCCTGTTATAATATGAATACTTATAGCTCTGATTATATCATATATACAAGTCATTGTTATTATTGATTTTTATGGAACATGTTTTTAATGTGACCTGTGCTTTTATGGATATTATGTATCAGCATAAAGATTATTTGAATTGAATTTGAATTATAGAAGATACCTGATTGATAATGATCCAGTATGTAATGTATGACTTATTGATTTCATATGGGATAATGTGACTAATATAGTATTTATGTAACCATACTAAATGAAATTGGACTATACGCAAGTATTTGTACGTAACTACCTTTTTAATATGTATAATCTCATGATATACCCATAGCATGAACATGTACACTGTCATGCCACAGTTCATGTGATTAACGGAAAGGATACCTTAACCCAAAATCTAACAGCACATACCTGTTACTTTCACATACCATGTTTACTTTCACAAACATATGGCTTCATTCTGGAGTGAACTGTTAATTTAGCCTTGTTCCCCTGTGATGAATCGGGATTGCACTTTGGAGAGGATCCCCACAAGAGGGCAGTCGTGTCAAACACGTAGCTTCCTCACACGAGGATGCTCAGGACACGCTCGCACTGCCCTATGAGAAACTATTTAAGAAAAAAATCACTCGTGAACATAGTGTCCCGTTTTTCCAGTCCGAGCATTTCATGGCCGCAGGTAAGCCTTCTAGTCTGTTGGCTCTGCCGCGTTTAGAACTATTAATAGAATAACCCTTCAGTTATGCAGTAATATTTAACAAATGGAGGTTTTTTTAAAAAAACAACCCCTTTTCTTTCCCCAGAGTATTCAAAGGCAAATAAATAGCCTTGATACCATTGCAAAGCCACTGTTGGAGGCGGAAGACCCCGCTAAGCATTTTTGAATTAATGAGTGATTCTTCCATGGAACCCCGAGCGCCAGACGCTGGAGGTTAGTGACTGTAATAGCAGACTTTGATTGTTAACGTGTGTACGGGATATGGATGTAGACATATCTACAATTAATACAAATCATCATCTTATTATAGAAATACTGGCACACTGTTCCCTTAAATAATCCTAGCAGCAGAACACGAATAGAGACATCTTAAATCAGGTATAGTCCCTGCAAGGTCACACTACAACACAAGAATGTTTCATCATTAAATAACAAATGGTGACAGGCATAATTCATTTTTGACAGGTCCATCACTTATGTACAAGCTGCCGTGCTGACATACGATATAAGGGTGGAACCTCTTAGAAGGGGAGCAGAGACACAAGGTCTCTACACTTTGTATTAATTGTCCAGACCCCGCCAAAATATCAAAGTACCTCATATGTTTTGTTCATGTGTCATGTATATATTGTGTTGTGAGTACACGACTTACACAAATCCACTATAAAACTATACTTAAGAAGCGCAAGAGTTTATATGTGTCTTTTGGGTTTGGAAAGAATTAAGATACCTATATTTTTCATTAAATGTTAGTCTCATCCTAAAGGAGGGATATTAAACTTGCCAAAAAAGAAATTCACGTTCTTTCGAAGCGATTAGGTGGCAAAACCATTGTTCCTTTAATGTATAAATCCCCAGGTTCTGCGCGTTACTGGGTCACCCCATTATCCTATGCTGGATAACTATGCAGATAACACACAAATACTCCTTCAACTGGAATGCCGAAAAAGACATTGGAAACTCTCCGATTTTCAGTTGTCTCAGAGCCGTGGATCAGTAGATGACTTGGAGCCACCTCAAATTGAATGCTTCCAATGGAAATACTCATGTGTGGCGATTGGAAACATAATGACCCGCTTGCCGCCTGGCCTGATGAACTGGGATCCCCACCTAAAGTATCGAAGGAAGTAAGAAACCTCGGAATGACCATGGACTCCAAGCTGTCGATGAATGCCCAAGTGTACAAACTAGCAAGATCAAGCCTTGTCACTATGAAAACGCTGAAACGAATTTTCCCTCATTTGGGATTTACACACAAGGTCCAAGCTACCATCTCTCTTGTTCTGTCCAAACTCAATTACGCCAATAGCCTCTACCAATGATCACCTTTAACGACCATGAAAAGACTACAACGGATTCAGAACTCGGCTGCCAGACTACTCTTGCATATCAAACCGCGAGACCACATCTCACCTGCCTTGAAAGCCCTGCATCGGTTACCGGTTGCCAGAAGATCCACGTTCAAGCTGCTTTGTATCACTGACAAAGCAACACATGGAATGGGACAGTCTCCAGCCCCTTGTGTGTCCCGGGCTCCAGGCCACCTCTAGACACCTCTGAACCTGACCCCCTCCAGCAGGGCCCATAGTACAACAATCAGATCCCAGCCCTCCATCCAGACCATGGTAGTTTCTCCATTTTCCCCATACTCATCGGAATTTTTTGGGGCAACCCCTTGCCTTATAAGTGACCCTTTCGGCCGCCATATACAGGTCCATCCCCCGCCTCCACCCGAGGTGGTGATTGCGCTCCCCACCCCCTCGCTACATCCCTCTTAGCCACCACCAAAGCCAGCATAGCAAAAATCAGGTGTGGGCGGCTCAGGTCCACATAATTAATGGTTCCTAAAAGGTCAAACTTCCCCCAGTTCTCCTAGAATCCGTGACCAGTAAGTGTGGATAACCGGGCAGTCCCATAACACGTGATAAGTCTCCCTGTGAGTGTCTACATCTAAGACAAGAAGCATCACTGGCCCGTCCCATACGATGTAGTCTGACTCTATTGTAGTAAGCCCTGTGTAGTAGGTTGTATTGGATGGGTCGAAGCCAGGACTTTATTGCCACCTCCCTGTGGTGCATTAGGGCTGTTTCCCAGTCCACTGTGTCCATCTCACCCACATCCTGTTCCCAAGCTGTTCTAAGTTTCCCCAGCCCATCCGGTGCATTATTATTCAGAGTCTTGTACGGAACGGAAACCAGTTTGTTGGGCACCTGTTCCTGCAGCAAACACCCCTCTAACAGGACATACTCCGGCAAGGGGGAGGCGAGCGCCGGTTCCGCCCTTCATGCATGGCATATTTGTGCAAATTTAAGGAACTGTGTGGGACGGAGGCCAAACTCCACCTGCAGAGTTTGGTAAGATTTAAGGTCCCCTCGCGTCATCAGGTCCCCCAGAGTGGAGATCCCAATGTCATCCCATCCCCTAAACCCCCAGAGTTTGTGAAGCTTCTTCAGCCAAGAGCAGGACCATATCGGTGTCTGTTTCGTCGGTTTGTGTGCCCACCCCATCATGCGTGTCGCTCTGTCCCAGACTCCAATGGTTATTTGTGTGGCCGGAAGTAGTCGTCTCCTACCCGTTCCCCCATAAAAATAGTGCAGGCTGGTACCTCTGGCCATAGTTTCTCTTTCCAAATGATATGTTGGATGCTCAGCCGATGCATGGAGCCAGTCATTGATCGGCGTAGGTGCTAGGCCCAATATTAGGCTTCCATATCCGGCAGCGAGATCCCTCAATTATACTGGTTCCTCTGGAGTGTGGCAAGAGCTATTCTGGGTTGTTTCCCCAGCCACAGCAGGGAGCACAATTCTGCGTGTATCATTGTGAATGTTTGGCGAGGGAGAGGAAAATATTCATTTTGTAGGGCACACAGGAAGAGGGGCAGTGTGATCTTTTTAAACATTGCGGCCCTGCCTAGTATCGTGAGAGTGAGAGCTTTCCATCTGAGTGCATCCTTTGCAAAGTTTGCCAGGACCCGCAAGATGTTCTTTTGATAGGACGCTGCCCTATCGATTGTCAGGTAGATACCCAGATATGTAAATCCTGTTTGAGTCACCAGGAGGACCCTGGGTAGGGGTGGCCATGATACTTCCTGTCGCGGACTATACAGTATTGACTTGTGCCAGTTTATCGTATACCCCGAAAAGGAGCCATATCGGTCAGCGGGGACAGAGGGCATACCTGCCGTGTCCCCCTCCTGATGGGAAAGTCCTTAGAGTGGAGCCCATTCACCTTGACTCGAGCTCTAGGGTCAGTGTACAGGTGTTTCCACCCACGTACGAAAGGTAGGGCCAATACCAAACTTAATCAGGACCGCCTCCAGATAGGGGCAGTGGACTGCGTCAACCGCTTTTTCGAAGTCTAGAGATAGGAACATATGTGAAGCAGGCCCCTCTACCTCCATAAGCCAATTGTGGGTCCGCCTCAGGTTTTGCCTCGTCGCCCTATCTGGTAAGAACCCGGTCTGGTTCTGGTGCACAAGGCCCGAAATCACCCTACGGAGGCGGAGCGCCAAAATCGTCGCCAGGAGCTTCACCTCCGTTCAGGAGAGAAATCGGACGGTAGGACGCACAGTCCGGAGGCTTGCCTTGCTTATATATGGGTACAATCATGGCCATTCGCAGATCCAGTAAAGAATACCCTCCTGAGCTGCATCTTGGTACAATGCTAATAGGTAGGGTGTCGGCAAGTCAGCTCCTTTTTTAAAGAACTGCTGCGGTAGCCTGTTGGGGCCGATGACTTTCCCGGTCACAATCTTGCGATGGCCGCCCTAATTTCAGTGACTGAGATATCTTCTTCTAAAGTCTCCCTACCCTCATCTGTTAGGGTCGATGTGGAGATGGTGGTCAGGTAGTCCTCGATCTCTGCCGGCTCACCCAGATCCCTGTCTCTATAGAAGTCACTGAAGTCGCCGCGAAAACCCGCACCACCTAAGGCGTCCCCCCTCTGCAGTTGTCCTCGCTCATCTACCACACCCTCTATCCACCTTGCGTTGTGTTCTTTACGGCTCAGCCACACCAGGAGCTTCCCGGACTTATCCCCCACGTCTTATACTCTGTGTAAAGTCGCTAGCTCCTGCGCTTTTGCCTACTCTGTCACCAGGCTTTTATAGTACTGCTGTACATCCGCCAGTTGCCGTAGCGCCTGCGGGTCCCTGTCCGGCAAGTACTGCTGTTCCAACTCTAAAATTCCGGTTTTTATTGAAGTAAGTTCCGCCTTTGATTTCTGTTTCTCCCAGGCGATTCGGTTTTGAGCCCTATCCTGGAGTACTGTTTTATATGCCTCCCATACTACCACACGTGATTGGACCGAACCTACATTTTCAGCGAAGTACACTTTCGTGCCTGCCCCTAGGCTCCGCATGAGCTTTGTACTCTGTATGTCCCACGCCTCCAGTCTCCATCCCCCTCTCCAGGCCCTAGCAGACCCGTCCACCTTGATCAGGAGGGGAGACTGGTCTGAGATTCCCCGTGCCAAGTATTCAGCCTCAACATCTGCCCCAAACGCATTCTGCGGGAAGGAAACATAGTCTAGTCTCGAGTGCACCTTATACGCTCCTGAATAGAATGAGTAACCCCTAGTGCTTGGATGCATCCACTGCCAAACGTCCATCAATCCCAGCGCCTCCATGACCCTAGCCAGTGGTGTAGTCGGGGGATGTCCGCCCGGCTCTCCGAACGATCCAAGGGTGTGAACATTACGTCATTAAAGTCCCCCCGTGCTGAAAACAGTTCCCTTGACCCAAGTGAAATCAAAATGCAATAGTCAAACAAATACCAAAAAGTCAATTCTTTCATTAGATGTGTTAATACTATGTTTGCATTTATTCAAAAGTTAAAAAGAAGGTTTATCCTTTATACATACATTTTATACACAATTAAAAACATTTCCTGTTCAACATCTAAAAACACAATATGCCTTCCCACAACTATTCCTATTGTGACACAAAAAAATATGTTTTTTGTACAATGATTGGTTTAACAATTTCTAATTATGGCCAGCATAAAAAGAAGAGACAAAACAGTATGACATAACCCCTTGTCAAATACAAGTACTCATTCAAAACAGATTCTAAAATCCTCCTACTGGATGTTTCAATTCCATCAACATTCAACTAGGATGGATTAGTCCTTGAATTGTGTTCACCCCAGCGTCGACGCGTTTCGATGGTATCTTGCTTATGAACCCATCTTTATCAAGACCAGAAAAAAAAATGTTGTCTCCCTTTTCTTATATTCCACAGAGTTGTGGGGCATATTAGCAAGAACCTCGTTAAAACTATCGCTGTTTTAGCGGCAGGAAACTGCTGATAAAACGGTGATAATGGGCTTGCTAATATGCGTTATATAATTCCAATAGAAGCCCAGGTTAGATGTCCAGCACATCGAACCTGGGCTCCTATTGGAATTCTATAACGCATATTACTAAGCCCATTATCTATGCAATATTTTGTGAGTCAAATGCCAATACATACTAATAAAGAATAAAAATAAGGATCAAAGCAAAAATCTTTGGAGACTTAGTTAAATTTCTAGACAATAGTACCTGGGAAGGATGAAAAAGGGAAAATAGTACAAGGACATGCCACACAGATTTATAATATTTGCCTAGAAGGGTGCAAAGACCAACCCCAGCCAAGGACTGGAAAGAAAGGGTTCCCGACTAGACAGGAGCCAACAGGTCAGGACAGGTGCAGGACAGGTAACCTCTTCTAAGTTCAAAACCAGCATTACACCCCTCTCTGATGCTACTCTCGGACCCCTCTAGGTGGATCGATTCTTCTCCTTCAGCAATTTATATTTGTGTATTTCCTTCATTTGATTGGTCAGTGGGACGGGAAGAGGTTATCACACCATACTAATGTAATGTCACTTTTCTTAGGTTCATTGTTCTATGTTCCCTCCCGTTACTTAGTTTCCCATGCTTTAATATTCCCACCCGTATTTCATTGAAACCACAACAAGGTATACAAAATTGACACTTCTTCTTTCCTTTTTCAGATCAAAAGGTGCAGTTCTCAAGCACATGTCTTGTTAGACAGTCCTTTGGCTGCAGTTCAATGTAATTTTCATGAAGTTCAGAATTTTCAATGCGCCTGCGTTCCTAATGAAAAAATGGCGTTCTCAGTCACCCTCCAGGCCCAAATATGAACTAATAATAAAGTAAAGGAAGAACATGTTAGAATACGAAAATAAATGAATGCACTGTATACCACTTATTCCTACTCTAATCCCATTAATTTATTTTATCTATTGCATTTGCAGTTAAGCAAAACACAAAAGGTTTAGTTTAAGCAGAAGCATATGCATTAGCATGTGAAATTTAAAGCGGCCCTTTTAGGCACTACTGTGCAGCTGCAAAGAATTCCCACCAAAAGCAAAATACGTCATACTACGTAGATGCAGTTGACGCATGCGCAGAATAGTTCCCGCGTTTTCAGCAGCCATTTTAAGACACTCGATTTACTTATTTCGAGAGGATTGAATCCAAGCAAGTTTCTTTACGTACACAATCTTGCTCCATCATACCAACCTCCTTTATGCATCTATATACTTTGAATGTACTTATGGATCTATATATTTTTCACTTTCTTCTAATTCAGCATATCCAATGCACTACCCTATTTCTCACCCTATACTTCTCTCAATATATCTTCTAACCCAATTTTCTGACTCACCTCAAACTTCTTTCTACTACTCTTTCCAATGCACTACTCGTTTTCTCACTATATAAATCTATCAATATATCCTCAACACCCACTTTCTCATTTATCACAAACCCCATATCACTACTATGATCCCCAAAATAACCCTTTCTAGACTCTCCCTTACTCTAACCCTCCTTGCATCATCTCACACTTCTTTTACTATACTGATCTCCAAAACAAACCTTTCTAAAGTCTTCCCACTGACGCTCTCCTCTCCAAAACCCCTTTTTACTCATAAAAAGTCTCCTCCAACTGCTATGACCTCTCAAAAAAAATCAAAACCCTTCACTCTCCTATCTTTTCACTATCCTTTCCAATCAAAATAACAGACTAACATACTAATTCGCCATTAATCCTTTATGGGTCACAGAATAGGTTGCTATTCACCAAAAAAGAGCTCAACACCTCATCAGATGTAAGCAAGCATTATATAAATGCAAACCTTTTTTCCCTCTTCTATCCCTCTGCTACCGTTCTCTATCTAACTAAATAACAGATCTTCCACTCAAACTACTTTAATATTTTACTATTCAAATTTTCAACATTAATCCTTTATGGGTTTCAGTGTAGTGTGCTACTCACCAATAAAGCACTTCAACACCTCATCAGGGTACAAGTGTTATATAAATGCAAACCTTTTCCCTTTTCTATCCCTCCCCAAACCTTCTCAATCCAAATAACTGACTAACATATCCACCACTCAAATTACTTTCATATTTCACTATACTAATTCAACACTAATCCTTATAGATTCCAGAGTAGCGTGCTACTCACCTAAAAAAGCTCTTCAAACCCCATCAGGGGTATCAAGCGATATATAAATACAGACCTCTTTCTCTCTACTATCCTGCCGCTACCCTTCTAGATCCAAATAACTGAATAACATATCCACCACTCAAATTACTTCATTTTTCACTATACTAATTTTCAACACTAATCCTTTTATGGGTTCCGGAGTAGCGTGCTACTCACCAGAAAAGCGCTTCATCACCCCTTCAGGGGTAACAAGCGCTATATGTATGCAAACCTTGCTCCCCCTTCTATTCCTCCACTATCCTTCTCACTTCAAATAATTGACTGTTTTCCACCACTCAAATTACTTTTATATTTCACCATACTAATTCACCACTAATCCTTTATGTTTCCGGAGTAGTGTGCTAATGCCCAAAAATAAAGGTACTTCAACATCCCATCAGGGGTAACAAGTGCTATATAAATGCAAACCTTATTTCCTCTTCTATCCTTCAGAATCCAAATAACTGACTAGCCTATCCACCACTTTAATTACTTTCATATTTCACTATGCCAATTCAACAATAATCCTTTATGAGTCCCAGAGTAGCATGCTGCTCGATGAAAAAGCACGTTGACACCTCGTCAGGGGTATTAAGCGCTATATTAATGCAATTACAATACAATACACTACATTTATAACTTTCAAAGTTCAATACCACATGAAGACTCATAGACATCCTTGAAACCACTTTTTCAATAGAAATTTGAAAGGTATACTTACTGGTCAATTAACTTCCCAAAGAGAAAAATGTAAGATAGTTTTCATGTTTATACAAAGACTTTTTTGAGACAATATTGCACTATTAGAAAAAAAGCTTAATAGTGTTTTAAACACTCTGATATGCTTATTTTAGAAATACTCAGGAGTACACTGCCCATCCGAGTAATAAATAAATACATTATTGTTACTAACTTAACCCCACTTTTGGTGGTTAAGGGACTGATGAGTTTACAATATTAGTTTGAGCTTTAAAAACTATCTCTACTCACCAACCTAAAGAAGGTACAGCATACTAAGCCAAGATCGTTGCCTAATATCACCCAAGCCAGGTTAGACTATAGGAGGGCTATTAGTGAAAGAAAACAAACCCTCCGTAATAAGGCCTGGGACTCCCTGCATAATGCAGCAGAGCGGAAAGACAGTACTGCCTTTTGGAAGGGTTTGAGAGCTCCCTATTTAATCTCTAGCAAAGGTCCTTCAGTGGAGATAGCTATAATGGAAAAAACATGGATTACTCATTTTTCCAAATTATACAATGATCAGGGGATTTTAGGCAGCCACCTGGAAGTTAGAACTCCAATTATTTGGGAACACACGGACCTAGAAATCACCTTGGAGGAGGTGATTAGGGCTCTGGCACAAAGTGCAGGTGGTAAAGCACCAGGGCCCGACGGGGTACTTGTTGATTTGTATAAACATAATATTACCCTGTGGGGGCCCATATTAACCCAGGTCTTTAATGCTAGCATAAGGTCCACCCTTCCCCCTACATGGACAAAATCAATAATTATTCCAATTTTTAAAAAGGGTAACCGCAAAGACCTAGGATGGCACACGCCAATATCTCTCCTGGACTCCATGGTCAAGGTATTAGGGAGGGTTATTTTGGAACGCTTAGCCGATTGGGCAGAGGAAAAGAAGATTCTATCAGATCTGCAGTATGGGTTCCGTGGCGGTCTGGGCACTATTGAGCAGTCATTAAACCTTGCATTATTAATAAGGAAATACAATAGAGAAAAAAAAGGTAGACTCTTTCTGGCCTTTGTTGACCTCACCGCGGCCTTTGATTCAGTAATGCATGAAAGGCTGTGGGAGGTCCTTGAAAGCGTGGGGGTTGATTTGCAAATTATCACGATCCTTCCCCGATTGTATAGTGACGCGTCAGCAGGTATCCATTTTGGCCAGAAGGGAGAATGCACCGAAGCTTTCCCAATTAGGAGAGGGGTCAGACAAGGTTGCGTGCTGGCCCCCTTCCTTTTTAATCTCTACATAAATAGACTTGAAGATGCACTGCTTCCAAAGGGCATAGACTATCCTCAAGTAGGTGGCCGATTGATCCCTGCACTCCTCTATGCGGACGATGCGGTGTTGATGGCCAGAACCCAAAATGGCCTCCAAAGAGCCCTGGGTATTTTTTGTATATTTATGGCTGATCTTGGTCTACAATCTAATATAACCAAGACCTATGTTAGAAGGTGTAAGCAAGGGATGCAGAAAACTTGTGAAATGTTCACTGATGGGAAAAAGTTAGCGTCCACAAAAACTTTTCTTACCTAGGTGTATTTTTTTAACTTTCAAGATTCCTGGGCCCCTGCCATAGCTGACAAAAAAACAGCTTTTGCCAGATCTACCGCAGCACTATCAAGCTTTGCAAATAAGTTAGGTAGGAAACCGCCTTTAGAGGTGCTACATATATATAAAGCCAAGTGCGTCTCCATGGCATCTTATGGAGCCGGGGTGTGGGGATATGCTGATACAAACTATTTACAAAAGATAGAAAACGCTTTTATAAGGTACATTCTCTCTGTCCCCCCAGTATCTCCACGTTCATTTGCCATGAGGAATTGGCTCCTAGCCATTTAGCAGATTTGGTAAAACGAGAGCCAATCCTCCTCTGGCACAGGGTCTGGTGTAAGGACCAGACAGAGCTGAATAGAGTGATTTTAAAAGATGTTTTACAGCTGGATGGAGCCTACAGAATCCCTTGGATTAAATTTGTATTTGACCTTATGAGTGAGTTGGGACATCCCGAATATTTTACTACCCCACCATCAATGATGGATATCTCAAGAAAGTCATTAAAGAATGAGGGTATTCGGCTCCTAGAAGCTAAAAGACTACATGGAGAATCTGCATCTAAAGAAAATGTGAGAAGTCATCAGCTGCTACGTACCACTTTTGGAATCGGGCCCTATTTATCTTTTGTACCTGGAACTTTTAACAGATTCTTTTTAACGAGGTTAAGATTGGGTGTTATACATAGGTTGATGACATTCCCAAAAATGAACGATTGGTCTTGTATCCTTTCACAGTGCCCCTGCAATAACATCTCTTCCCAATCGACCATGCACTTAGTCCTATTTTGTAAATGTTATCATGATCATAGGAAAGTTTGGATTATCCCTTTTCTAAGAACACTTGGGCTTAGGCAGTGCCGTGAAGCAATGCTCCAGCTGCAATTATTAGAGAACAAACGTACAGCATGAAGCTGAAGACCTGGCTGTTCGAGCAGTAGCGGCTCCCCCCCCCCAGCGCCTTGAGACCCCACGGGTATGTAGCGCGCTTTATAAGTGTCACTGATTGATTGATTGATGGAGGGTAGCTCAGTTCTTAAAAGCTGCATTTCATATCAGGAAAAGTATGGTTTTTATGGCATAACATTGTAAAAATTAATTGTTTTAAGCTTCTAATTGTAAATATTATGTTGTGTTTTTAATGTTGTGCTTTTATGACTGTTTTATACAGCATCCGAATAAAGCTTCCTTTGACTTGACTTGACTCTCTACTCACCTTGTTCTTAGATACAAAATTGAGTTTTGCACTACATAGTCCTCTTGCTATTGGCAAACTTAAAGGTGCCTATAGAATTTCACGGTTTCATGTAGTAATAAGAGAACATTGGAGCAAAATGGATGGATATTGCATTTAGTACTACCACATGACTTATTCATGACAACAAGTTTGATCCTACCTGGTTTTTAATCATCCCTATGTCTAAAGCGCCATTAAGTCCTCAATTTTGTCTGTGCTGTATGCCTGTTTGCACTTTAGTGCACTCACACTTTACCAAAACCCATAACAAATGATCACTTGTTTATTGTGCTTCAGTCAACTGTTGCATTGGCCCCAGAGAACTGACTTGCTTCCAGGTTCTCACTAACCTCGTATCTGATGATTTTGCCATATGCACACACTTTGCTGCCTCAACTTATATGTTTTCAGTGAATGATAGGGGCCAGTGCACAAGGAGAACGCTTTGCCTGCTGAACTTAAATCATACTAAGAGCAATGCTGATTAGCGTTAGAAAACCGATTTTATGGTCTTTGGCCCTCAGCCCTCAATCTGGTCTGCCACCTGGTGGCCTGAAATCTGCAGCCCTCTTCCTGTCCCAGTGACAACTGCCAAAAAAGTAGGAGTTATCTTTGATAAGGGGCTGTCTTTCGATGCCCTGGTGAACCGCATGGTTAGCACCTGTTTCCATATTCTTAAAATTCTTAAGAAAGTGCTGCCATACATTCCCTCGGATCTTCATCGGCCCACTATCACTGCCCTAGTCACCTCTCAGCTTGATTATTTCAATGCATTATACCTCAATGTCAGTAAAGGCTCCCTGAACAAGCTGCAGGTAGTGCAAAATGCTGCGGCAAGACTTATACTGAACATCCCCAAACATCAGTCTATCAGAGAAGGAATCCGTGCCTTGCATTGGCTTCCCATCAGGAAGCGCATCACCTTTAAGGCTCTGAATTTGGTGTAGAAGGCCATGCATGGTACAGAATCATCTCACCTTGCAACCTTATTCCACTGGTACAACCCGGGCAGAACGTTGAGGTCCTCCACCCAGAAGAAGCTTGTCTCACCTAGATGTCGTCGCTCCAGGTGGGGTGGATGCTCATTTTCTGTGGCGGCCGCCAGACTTTGGAACACTCTGCCTCTTTCTATCACCACGGCAAACTCACTCACATCCTTTAAGAAGATCTGAAAGACCTGGCTTTTTGCCTCGTAGTTTGTAACTGTTTGCTTCCCCTTTGTCCCACCTAGTGCCTTAACACCTTCCTGGTTTAGCGCGCTCTACAAATTCATATCCAATCCTGTTAGAAATTGGGTTCCTGGTTGACTGGGATGTGAACCCTGGTCACACAGCAGTCACATTCCTATGCAGAGTAAGAGGCAGGCAAACCCTAAATTAAAATATGCTTACCCTTCGGTAGCTTGATATAGAGCAGTCATACCTAACTAAGAGGCACTGTGTAAAGTATTTGTGCAGCACTTCAAACAGTAACACAGTGACAACACCACATAAAATGATTCCACACCACTTCAGAAAAGCATATCTGGCTTTAATAAATAAAACAAAACTAAAACAACAACAGAGCAATTAGTAGATTCAGAGATATTGATTTTAAAAATGTATAGTGAAAAATATAGCTAAAAGCACAAAGCGCAAGTGGAAATATCTGGTTGTGTCGGAGTGAGATAAAACACAAGTTCAGGCAGACCACAATGGCGTGTGGGGCAGCTACAGGGACCCATTGAAGCCCGCTGAACAAGTACCATAAATCCTGGTTGCGGAGTGTTAAAGGGATCAGCGTCAAAGATGCCTTGTGCAGCAAAGGCGATGCTTCGGTTCTGAGATGATCGAGGCTGCGATGCGAGGCCCTGTTGTGTCGACATCAAGGATCCAGTTGACACGGCTTGCAGCTGCAATGTGGAGTTTTGGCACCACCCCCAAGGCAGCCGTTGAGGGATGTGAGGAGCTTGTGCCCCTGGAAAAGTGTCACAAAGCAGCAGTTCCAAAGGTAATGCATCCGTTCCAAGTTGTAGGAGGCAGCAGTGAAGCGAGTCTTTTGCAATGGTTCCAATCCATGCAGCAGCAGTGATGCGTCAGTTCTGCTTGGGATGCACCGCTCAGCCAAAGAGATATGTTGATTCTGCTCAGCAGAGAAGACTCATCAGCTCCACTGGCAAGCACCTTATGTCCACTTCCAACAGCTTAGGACAGGGGTAGCACCACTTGGCAGGGTAGACTCACAGATGGCAAAATCCAGTTACCGGGGTTGAAAGCATGTTATACCCTAAGGCTTCAGATGAGGAGGCCAGCCAGCTAGACTTTGGAGTTGCTCTGGGCGCTAGAGATGCAGGTCCAGTCCTTCTCACCCAGGCAAGAGGGCAGCAGATCAGCACAACAATGCAGGAGTCCATCAAAGCACAGTCCAGCAGAGAGGCAGTCTCTCAGCAGCACAACAGACCTCCTTCTTGGCAGAAAATCCACAGGTCCAGAGTTATAATGAAGTGGTGGTGTCTGAGGTCCAGTACTTACACCCAGTGGTACCTTTGAGATGAGGGAGACTTCTAGGACATGCCTTTGAAGTGCACAGATATCCTCCCTTCCTGCTCTGGCTCCAGACTCACTACAGGGGGTATGCAGCCCTTACTTATGTGGACAGGAAACTGAAAATTCAGATGTAAGTGAGGTGCCCAGTTCCTCTCTCCCATTCTGCCAGAGATGGCCCATTGAGACACACCTAAGCTTTCATTGTGTGTGGCTATCTACGAAGAATACACAAAGCCCAAATGCTAACTACACCCAATCATGTGAGCAGACAGGATACAGACACCAATTGGCTAAAGCAAGAAAATGTCAAATTTCTAAGCGTGGCTTGTTCAGAATTGTAATTTAATATCACAACCTCACTATGAATTAGAATTTAAAGTAGAATTCCAGAGACACCAAACATGAATCTGTCATATCTTCCCGGTTGGAAATTACACCTCTTAAATGCAATAAGGTAATCAGAATGTTAACTCACGGGCGATATAGGCCTTGTAGTAGAACAAAATGAATTTAGGACCTGTTCTCTACCAGGACATGTAAAACTTAAAAGTACATGTCCTTCCTTTCTGATACATCGCAACATGCTCTCTGGGTTGTCCATGGCCTACCTTGGGGGTGACTTATATGTTAAAAAGGGATGGTTTGGGCCTAGCAAAAGGTTTATTTAACCAGGTTTAAAATGGCAGTGTAAACTGCAAATGTAGGGCCTGAGACATGGTTAGAGAGCTACTTAGGTGGGAGGCAAAACCAGTACTGCAGGCCCACTAGTAGCTTTTAAATTACAGGCCTTGGGCACACATAGGACAATGTACTAGGTGTTATCTTATGATTACATTGAATATGCCAATTGAGTACGAGCCAATATTAGCATGTTTAGGGGAGAGGGCGCAATTACTTTAGAATTGGTTAGCAATGGGAAAGTGAGCAGAGTCCTAATACCAGCAAAGGCGAGGTCAGAAATGTGGAGGAGGAAGGCAAAAAGTTAGGGAGCAGACCTCCCTAAGACTGTCAGGTCTAGGACAGGTTCTCTCTCAGCTGAAAGCGAGCAGAGCTACCCAACCCCTTGAGAATTCTCTTCACTAAGGGAGAAGAACCTGGAGAGACCATCAGCATTGGTGGGGTCTGACTCCAGATGGTGCTCCACAGTGTCAGAAGTAACAATGCGTTCTTACCTTGAAGTCCGCACTGTTGGATTTGCAGAGATGTTATGTACCAACTTCCTAGAATCCTACCGTATAACCTGTGCATGACGTAAAAACTAGGGTGTTGCAATAGGATTCAAGGAGGCAGGCCTGGGTGCTTGAGCGCTTTAAATGTTCTTAGTTGTCGACCTGCCATCAACTGTTCTTTCGCTAGCGTCTATGGATGAGAAGACTTGACTGGTAGTGATTCTGGTCTGTCTTCTGGATTAATCTTCTGGGAATATTATGGCTGAATAACAGTGGATATTTAATGTAAAATGCAGAGTCTCCACAATGCCGCTCTGCACAATAACAGCTTCTGTGTAGTATTCTAAAAATAAACAACTTTTGACAATGTATTTGCTAAACAATAGCATAAATCTGTTGCAGTTCTTTCCCAATTTTGTGAGAATAAAAAAAATGCGATTGTCCAAAACTCTATTTAGGATTTGTTCCAAAATTCAAATCACGATCTGTTCAAGAGTTTCCCAAAATTCCTCTAGAATAACAAAGTGTAGTTCTTACTTGCGTTGGGTACCATGAGGCTTGTTCATATTATTGTTCTTTCTTTTCAGAATACACCATAAGCAGTGAAGAACCTGAAGAGCAAATTGCCGTTGCCTTTGAGATGAAGACCAGAGCGTCTGGGAAACAGGTAAGCGCCCTTAGTTTCACATGCGAGTCCTGCGACTATCCTAAAGGCTAAGCACCTTCTGGAAGATGGGTTTGGCATTGTATACTCATGCCACACCCAAGATGGCTACTGGTGCGTCCCTACAGTGGTTCTGACATCGTATTATGCCATCACACATGTGTGAGTTATGACGGGTTTACAAGCCCATCTAGTCGCGCACTGTTCACTTGGTGTGATACACCTTCTAAATTTTTGAAAGCATTTCCCTTAACTCTATACCATATAACATTTTCTTGTTTTAATACATGATTCACTTTGATATAGTATACTATACATTTTTCAGTCGATATTAATCAGTTCATCATATCAACAAATGCATCATGTGATTCTCCATTGCTTTTGATCAACCATATACAATATACATTTCATTGTATTTTAACAACGCAGTTTCATTATTCTACCCAATGCATTTCGGTACTCAATGGTACCTTCATCAGGGGCCAGGCTGAAAAAATAAAAGATAAGAAAGTGTAAGTGTGGTATTGTTTTGGGGACGCCCATGAGTGTAGTGTAATCGGTATTATAACTCATACCTGTATGGGTAATTCACTGCGCCTGGGGGCTAAAAACAAAAATATATATTTATGGTCAATGTATCTAAAACTGATATTCAACTTCATAACAAAAGCTCTATAAGACTGTGAATACTTAAGCTTGCAAGTCAGATACTGGGGGTGCGCACACATTCAACAGGATTGGACACACCTCCAGAATCGACTACGTGCTGTTAAACTACAACCTGTGGGAATATGTCCTTGATATGGCTGTCCAACAATCCACGGATAGTGACCACAATCCTTTGATCCTCTCGCTTGCTCTCCCGTGGGACCTAGGGGCCACAGCATTATCCCGGCCAACTTGGAAATCATCCCATGAAGTTGTTCCATCTAACTGCGGGAGGCGACTGAAGTGGGCTAAGGTTGCTTCTGATGCTACAAGAATGGCCCAAGTACAGTCCATAATGATGGAAGCTAAGTGTATCGCAGGCACGCTGGACTCTGACACTCCTATTCTCGTGCCATTTGTGGAGACTATTGTATCACTTAGTAATCTTTTTCTGGTTCCTGAGGGGAGGGGGGGGTCCAAGCGGAGAAACGAGACTAGGGGTAGAGATCAATGGTACACCCACGCTTGCCGTCAAGCAAAAAGTGAGCTAATCCTGGCGGTCAGTGCTAAAGACCCGGCTTTGATTTCACTAGCTAGGAAAAACTACAAGAAGACCCAAGCTGTGGCAAAGGTCACGCACGAAACTAACTTCTGGAGTGATTTAATGGAGGCTGGCTCTAGAAAGGACTCAAGGGCTTTCTGGGCTCTGATTAGAGGCAGGGACAGGCCTGTTGACTCCCTGCTAACATGTAATATCACAGGGGAAGTTTGGTTGGCCCACT
The DNA here is from genome assembly GCF_964263255.1 of Lissotriton vulgaris. Taxonomy (NCBI): domain Eukaryota; kingdom Metazoa; phylum Chordata; class Amphibia; order Caudata; family Salamandridae; genus Lissotriton; species Lissotriton vulgaris. The sequence goes on from NC_141693.1 coordinate 701,288,444, forward strand.
TTTCTAAACTCTACTCTAACTCCTTGGGGGTTTTGGGGCCAAGCAGGGGTACTAGCCATATAGTGTCAGCTAATAGCTCTCATCCTGGCCCCACTTTTTCATCTAGGGAGGTGGAAATAGCAATCAGGTGTATCGTCCCCAACAAGGCGGCAGGCCCAGATGGAGTCCCCGGTGACTTGCTTCGTAGCAACGTAGAGGTTTGGAGCCTATACATTGCTAAACTCCTGAATGAGGCAATGGTGGGTGGCGGTTTCCCGGATTCTTGGAGGGGTGCGGAAGTTGTCCCCATTTTTAAAAAGGGCTGCAGGGACGACCCTGCCAACTACCGACCCATAAGTCTGCTTGATTCCACCCAGAAGGCAGCAGGGAAGGTAGTTTTGGGTAGGATCTTGCAGTGGGCCGAGGAAATGAAGGTTTTGTCTGACTTTCAGGCCGGTTTCAGATCTGGAACCGGTACGATTGAGCAGACATTCCGTTTCCTAATGCTTTACTGGAAAGTGGTCAAACTGGGCAAGGGCAGTCTGTATCTCGCTTTCATCGATTTACGGACTGCCTTTGACCTTGTTCCACGCAACCAACTGTGGGCTGTACTTGAGGGTATGGGTATGCCCGCGTATTTGTTGGCCTTAACTATCAAATTCCACGAAAGCAACTTTGCCCAAATTAGATGGGGTCAGCAGGGCCAAAAAACATCCCGGATTCCTGTTGACAGGGGCGTCCGCCAGGGGTGTGTGCTAGCTCCCACTCTGTTTTCTCTATATCTAAACGGAGTGGTAGAGCACCTTCTCCAACTACCAGCAGATGCTCCCTCCCTGGCGGGCAGAAAGATACCAACGCTCCTGTTCGCAGACGACACCCTGTTGATTTCGAAATCCCCGAAGGGCCTCCAAACTCTGTTAACGAGGTTCCAGGGCTTCTGCGACGCAAGGGGCTTGGCTATTAACATCAACAAAACCAAGTTCCTTGTGCTGAATCCCCCCAGGAAGACAGTCTACCCGCCATCTATAGACGCAGTACCTTTAGAAAGGGTCAGGGAATTCGATTATTTAGGAATCAGACTTTGTGATTCCATGTCTTGGAAGGCGCATCATCAAAAATCCATCTTGACACATAGGAGGGTCACGGGCGCTCTCCTAAAAGAACATCGCGCCTCACCCCTTAAACCCATTGGGGTGATACTCGACATCTACAAGGCAAAGGCTGTGAGTGCGGCATTATACGGGGCTGAATTGTGGGGTACCCAGAAATTTGATACCCTATTCCATCTGGAGAATAAGTTCCACAAAGACCTAATGCGGCTCCCCCATAGCTCTCCCACTCTACCCCTTCTACTTGATACAGGAACACGATCCATAGCCGATCAGGCCAAGCTACGTCCCCTCCTTCTGTGGGCCCGTATATGGAATGTCCCTGAACTTTCAAGTTATGCGGATGCACTAAGCGAACTTCTTTCAACCCCGGGTTGGCATAAGATCGGTTGGCTCCTTGGAGTAAAGCGCCTCCTTTGTGACTTAGGCCTGGATGATGCTTGGGCCAGTAGATCTTCACCACCCAAACAGCTGCTAAAGAAAATATTCTGGTTGTGGGTGGATAACGAGAGAGTGACCCAACCGAATCTGTGCAGATCAGCTGAGGAGTTTTTGGCTACCAAATCCCGTCCCTTCAGAGAACCCTACCTTGATGTGATTTTGAATCCAGCAGATAGGGCGTTGTATTTTAAATTTAGGGCTGGGGTTTTGCCCTTAGGCACAAGGACAGCTAAATGGAAACCACCATGGCAAACCGTAGAAACTTGCCCTTTCTGTACAACTAGGGATGAATCCATTCCCCATCTGTTGTTCGAATGCCCAGCCTACGCTGCTCCCCGTCGCAGATGGTTGAAACCGCTCTGCGCGAGGCTGGGCACTCGGTCACACTTGGAGGCCTTACAGCTGTTAAGATCAGACCCTCACCCACTGTTTGCTTGTGGCCTGGCAAAATTCCTGGGGTGGGCTTGGAGGATAAGAACCGCGAGGAGAAAGATCCTCCAGTAAGGATGCCAATCTACATTCCAGTGGCCTGGTTGCTTTTTGTATGTGTCCCTTCCCCATTATTCCTATCAGAAGTTGATAATTATATACTTGCACAAATGTTTTTAGAATGGATGTTATCTACTATGTTGTATATTTTTAGCGCCCTTCTTGAGATTTTGTCAGTTTTGATGTACAACTGTTTTTATGCTCACATTGATTTTTACTGTAATGCTTTTATGAAATGAAACATTTCGAAATAAAGCTATACAAACAAATTACTTAAGCTTACCACGTTGCTTTATTGTGTTAGCTGTCGATAAGCTGCCAGAATAAAATGATAATGGTAATGAGCTCTCTCATCTTACTGCTCATTTTAGTTGCTACTAATGATCTGTTATGACATAAACATCGTATCTCCCCAACATACCTGAAAAGCTGCCGGAGTGTTTCTATTCCCTGCAAAATATATATGGTTTATTTTACAATCATCTGGGTGCCAAATGCTCGTATACTGGATGTTACCGCTATACGATGTGCACATACCTCGATGCTTCAAAGTCCGATCTAAAAAATAAACGAAAGCAACGCTATCACTGCCCGCCACTTATTTCAACGTTAAAGTGCTCAAGCTGCTGATAAATCCAAGCATACTCCGTAGTTACCTGTACTAGACGTCCCGCCCGCTTTATTCAATACCGGTGTTATCTCAACTCCATTCAAGGTTGCCACCATTACCAATCTGCTTATGCCTTACTTTCGTCACTACCGCGTCATAGACATCAAGAATGGACTACTCTGAAATGCACATATCTCAATACTGGGGTTCCACGTCGTCATCTTAAACTGGGACAAATCATCGCCTAATGCTCTTAAAAATATGTGCGCCTACATAAAGCTCACCCTGCTGGCTCTGGTTACGATACAAACACTCAAAAACCTCATACCCTCTCTATTACGTGTGAACCTTGCTAATAGCAATCTGAGAGTTACTATCAGTGTATCCAACCGAGGGGTGTTATGTGATGTGTTATTATGTTGTGTGTGTAGATGGTGTGCAATTATCCCCCGTTGTAAGAGGGCAGGACGTCTAGTACAGGTAACTACGGAGTATGCTTGGATTTATCAGCAGCTTGAGCACTTTAACGTTGAAATAAGTGGCGGGCAGTGATAGCGTTGCTTTCGTTTATTTTTTAGATCGGACATTGAAGAATTGAGGTATGTGCACATCGTATAGCGGTAACATCCAGTATACGAGCATTTGGCACACAGATGATTGTAAAATAAACCATATATATTTTGCAGGGAATAGAAACCTCCGGCCGCTTTTCAGGTATGTTGGGAAGATACAATGTTTATGTCATAACAGATCATTAGTAACAACTAAAATGAGCAGTAAGATGAGAGAGCTCATTACCATTATTATTTTATTCTGGCAGCTTATCAACAGCTAACACAGTAAAGGAACGTGGTAAGCTTAAGTATTCACAGTCTTACAGAGCTTTTGTTATGAAGTTGAATATCAGTTTTGGATACATTGAACATAAATATATATTTTTGTCTTTAGCCCCCAGGCGCAGTGAATTACCCATACAGGTATGAATTATAATACCAATTACACTACACTCATGGGTGTCCCCAAAACAACACCACACTTACACTTTCTTATCTTTTATTTTTTCAGCCTGGCCCCTGATGAAGGTACCATTGAGTACGGAAATGCATTGGGTAGAATAATGAAACTGTGTTGTTAAAATGCAATGAAATGTATATTGTATATGGTTGATCAAAAGTAATGGAGAATCACATGATGCATTTGTTGATATGATGAACTGATTAATATCGACTGAAAAATGTACAGTATACTATAACAAAGTGAATCATGTATTAAAACAAGAAACTGTTATATGGTATAGAGTTAAGTGGAATGCTTTCAAAAATTTAGAAGGTGTATCACACCAAGTGAACAGTGCGCGACTAGATGGGCTTGTAAACCCGTCATAACTCACATTATCAAGCAAGGAGTGACTCCCCTTATTAGCCGCAGCTCCGATTGTTTTATTTTGAAGAAAAAAAGATAAACACGGAGTGCTCCTCACACAACCCTATTTTTGCATCAATTTGAGTCAAACAGTGCGGAGGCAACCAACAGGTCAAACATGCAGTTTGAAACTATCTCAGGGATTACGGATAATAGAGCCAACACTTTGGCATACACCACTGAACAGGCCGATTAAATATATTCTTTAATATAGGAAGTAGGATCGATGGACGCCCATGGGGGCTGGATTAGCCAACAACTTAAACAACTGGAGTACTTAACACAACGTCAACTCAAGCAAAGAATGCACGCATCAACTTTAGTGCAGTACCACAAAGCAAAGCGCATTCCTAGAGGACTAAGACTATCGATCAAGCCAATGCTGTTTTGATTTAATCTCAATGCCAAATTTATGGAAAATTGGTACATTATTTTGAATAAGTGTCCGCTGGATTTAATTCTGCTAATAGTGGAACAACTATCCAAAACAATACGTGAACTAGAGGAGGAAATCTTCAATTTAAAAACGGAATTAGAACACAGGATGGAAGCAGACACGATGAAAATAAGTTTGGAAGGCATTAATCAAAAACTTGATAAATATAGCAAAGAATTGCAAGAGGGAAACTGCGTAAATATAAACGCGACACAATAGACTATAAACTGAACAAAGTTTATACGTGAGCAGAGATCTACGCACGCCGACAATTTCATCCAAAAAAGACCACACCAACAGCTCACTCATCCGAAGAAAGTCTTGTAACTGACAAAGAAACTTCAATTAGCAGAGGACCGGTACGTATAACACCAGCAGCCAGTGCTGAAGTCTCACAAACAGCATCAACCAGTGGCAATGTGGCTTTTTTGTCCCAGGAACAGAATCAAGGGCAACCACCCACGCACCAGTTGGAAGGTACAACCGTAAGCGCAAAACCAGGAGAGGAAATGGCAGGAAAATCTCTACGGAGCGGCAGGACAGTGGTCTGATTATCAATATTTCTTCTTTAGCACACACACAACAGCCACTTAAGGTGCTGAATAAAGGGCTTTCTTTTGTGCCTTCAACACGAGCAAACGAAATAAAAAACAGAGGGAGCAATTTACCGGTTTATGAGAAACTTAAGATTGCAGCACTTTTTTACAAATGTTGTTGAGCCCACAGAATCAATGGAAGATCAGGAACGACGATTTAAACCAAAGAGCACCTACCAACCACCGGTATCACACAGAATGCTGGACACCTTTGAAATAATGGTGAAAAAGGATATACAAGATTTGGATTTTAAAAAGGACAGACAACGCAACCTCACCAAAGCAGTGTCATTTATACTCAAAAACATTGCAAATAGCCAAGATCTTACAATTCAACCAGCGGACAAGGGAGGAGCAATGGTGATTATGGACACACATTTCTACAAGGGTAAAGTCAATGATCACGTATCAGACACTAACACTTATCTGCTGCTGGACAGTGACCCTACATTAACATTACAACAGATGTTAAGAGATCTACTACAGAATGCCATTGATCAACAATGGATTGACGCGAACACACAAGCGTATCTGATGACCAAGCATCCAAGATGCCCGAAGTTATATATGATTCCAAAGGTCCATAAACACCTGACCAACCCTCCATTCCGACCAATCGTCTCGGGTTGTGGGTCGATTTTTGACCCCCTTGGACGGTATTTAGATCATTTCCTTCAGCAATTTGTGCAAGGTTGGTGTTCCTATATTAGGGACACAACGGATTTCCTGAATAAATTGTCAATAATTCAACAAGAATTTCAAGAACACTGCATTTTGTGCACAATTGACGTTGTAGCGCTTTATACCTCGATCCCACACTCATCAGGTTTAGAATCAACTGAATGGGCACTACTTAGAATGGGGGATCTACCAACAGATAAAGTCTTTTTATTACAACTCCTGAAGTTCTGTCTGCACAACAGCTATTTTCAGTGGAATGATCACCATTTTGCGCAACTATCTGGAACTTCGATGGATTTTGCAGGGCCCCTGCGTATGCAAATATATTCATGGCGCAATTTGAGGCTGAGAACCTGATGAATGCTGAAGAATGGAAAAACATAAAAATGTATTGTCGGTTCATCAACGACATATTTTTAATATGGGATGACACAACAGAAATATTACAAGAACTAATTCTGAAACTCAATCAGGTGAACCCTAGAATACTATTCACTCACAAAATTGACAATAAGATGATGGATTTTTTGGATGTAAGAATTATCAAGAACCAACAGGATTTGAGACCGAACTGTACTCAAAGCCAACAGATCGCAACAATGCATTGAGTTGCACCAGTTTTCACCCAAGAAGCCTGGTAAAAAAACGTCCACTTTCCCAGTTCATTAGAATCAAGCGCATATGCTCAGATCCGAACACCTGTTGGATGAAGTTGCAAGAAGAAGCGCAAAAATACGAGGATAGAGTTTATCCCACAGCAGAACTACAAGTAAGCATGGAGAAAGTCATGCAGATGGACAGACAAGAGTTACTTAAACCCAAAAGCAAATCAACCAGCAACAAAATGGTCTTTGTCACCAAATATACCACACAGTCAAAAACCATTAAAGGCATAATAAACCAAAGGTGGGAACTGCTGTCCACAGAACCTGAATTCAATGATATTTTCTTGGAGAAACCAATGCATGCCTATACCAGAGGACAAAATCTCCGACAAATACTGAATCGGAAACAAGTAACACAACGAGAAACATCTTATAAAGGAACAGTACGTTGTCAGAACTGTACGCATTGTAACAATGTTATTCTGGGAAGTTCATTTATACACCCTACAACGGGAGTACAAATCAAACTAATACACACAATTGATTGTAATGCGCAGCATGTAGTGTACGGAATCAAATGCCCCTGTGGCATGATGTATGTTGGTAAAACTGAACGGAAGCTGAAAATTAGACTGACAGAGCACAAGAGCAGGATACGTAACTTCAACCTATCATCAGCATTAGTCACACATTGGAAAGATGCAAAACACACCATCTCACAAATTCGGTTCCTCATCATTGAGAAAGCAGCCATACATCCAGGAATAGATAATGACCAAAGATTGTTACAACATGAATTATACTGGATAAAATATTTAAATACCATGACCCCTATTGGTCTTAATGATCGGTATGACTTATCATGTTACTTTTAAACACAATCCAATAGGACATTTAAAGCACTCAAAATTTGGGTTGAATACTACAACATGTCATAGGGTCTCTAATACGATGGTTATTGCGATGAACTTGAGTCAACAGCTTTTGGTAATAAGTAGTGTTCTAATTATAGCTTACAGCTCATATTATCATGGCTCACAAACATCTTTTATGTTATCCCTAAACAATGATGTGTCAAATATTTTCAACCAGTTTTAAAGTGTGCAATTTCAATGTAAGACAGCATGTTTGCTATCGCATTTATGTATGATGTACCTGGTATTTCATCCTGGCTAATACAATATAACGACTCAGCAATTGAGATATGAACATTGAAGCACATAAGTGATAATCGGACACCATCCTCATACAACGGGGGATAATTGTACACCATCTACACACACAACATAATAACACATCACATAACACCCCTCGGTTGGATACACTGATAGTAACTCTCAGATTGCTATTAGCAAGGTTCAAAAGTAATAGAGAGGGTATTAGGTTTTTGAGTGTTTGTATCGTAATGAGAGCCAGCAGGGTGAGCTTTATGTAGGCGCACATATTTTTAAGAGCATTAGGCGATGATTTGTCCCAGTTTAAGATGGCGACGTGGAATGCCAGTATTGAGATATGTGCATTGTGGTTGAGGTGAACTATCCTGGTCATCTATACTTTTTCTGTGTTTCTTTGGACTTGGCTAAATGGTAGTGAGCTTGTTGCTGTATTTTCCATAAATGTTTATGACATTCTTGTGCTGTAGGAACTGCTGTATCCTGATGAAGAGTCCAGGGAATATATTTTGGGTGAAACCCCTAAACACAGAAGAACGGGGGAATGTTCAGTATTATCATAAGCAAATTCCATGATCCACAAAAGATTGACCCATTCCTGTTCACTGTCAGCTCCCATAGAACGTACATATTGCTCTATTGTTTGGTCGTGGGTTCAGTTAACCCATCAGTTTGTGGATGGTATCTTGATAATGTGCGCACCTGCATGTTTAATGTCTTAGTCAAAGTTTTGCATAAACGGGAAATTAATTGAGGTCAGCAATCATAAATAATATTAGAAGGAATACCATGTAACCGCACAATATTAGACATGAATGTTTCTGCCAATTCTGATGCAGAAGGAAGTCTTTTTAATGAAATGAAATGGACCATACAACTAAAATGATCAACCACTATTAAAATGATAGTGTAACCAGCTTTGGTAATGGGTAGTTCCACAATACATTCCGGTGAAACAGTATGCAAAGGCTGTGGAGGTATTGGAAGAGGTTGTAAAACACCACGAGGAGCATGATGTGACAATTTATATTGAGCACAAATGGCACAGGTTTAAACATGCTTTTGAATATCATCAAACATGGAGGGCCACCAGAAATGATGTTTCTTTAGGTGATATGTTTTCTTCACACCTGAATGCGCGGCTAAAGGTGTGGCATGACTTATTTGTAAAACAATGTTCATAACTCTGGTGTAGGTACAAACAATTGTTCACTTTTCGACAGCAAATATTTTTTTTGTGGAATGTCTGTTTATTAAAGAGAAAAAGAACAAACAATCAAGCAAATTAGGGACTCATGTCCATAAGATTATCCATGTAAGCAGAAACAATTCCCAACAGGTATCATGTAAAGGCAATTTAACTAATGTATGCAATTTGCATTACAAAGAAGGAAGAACAAGGAGTCACTGGAGTTTTTTGAAAAAGGCAGTATTATTCACCAATGAACACAGGGAAAGGTCTTTCACATGGTAATACAGTTAGACAGCACTGTACCGAGCAGATCATGTGACAACCCAGTGGCACTTGGTGCGAGGTGCTACATACAATTGGTGATAGTGAAGGTGCAAGTGCTAAAGTGAACAGCGTGATCGACGCATAAATTCGAGTATATACATCAAATAATAGGTCCACAAAAACAAGTTGTAATCACGTAAAACAAGATTGTAGCAATTTAAACAGGAGCACAAAGCGTGATATGCGTCATATAGTTTATGCTGTAGAGTCGACGGCGTTTCGATCCCCTTTAGTCGGGATCGTCATCAGGACAGGGTTGTCGATGAAGTCAGTGAGTGATACCCAGGCAAGGAAGCGTGGGTGGCTGAGGTCCATGCGGTCGCTCAAGAGTCGGAGGCTGATCTTCAATTGTATCTGATCAGCGGGTGGAACGTGCGGCGCCTGTGTGAATCAGGGCAGCGGAAGGCAATTGGGGCTCTTCTGTTGAGGGGCTGCTAACAGTTAATGGATATCACTCACTGACTCCATCGACAACCCTGTCCTGATGACGATCCCGACTAAAGGGGATTGAAACGCCGTCGACTCTACAGCATAAACTATATGACGCATATCACGCTTTGTGCTCCTGTTTAAATTGCTACAATCTTGTTTTAAGTGATTACAACTTGTTTTTGTGGAGCTATTATTTGATGTATATACTCGAATTTATGCGTCGATCACGCTGTTCACTTTAGCACTTGCACCTTCACTATCACCAATTGTATATAGCACCTCGCACCAAGTGCCACTGGGTTGTCACATGATCTGCTCTGTACAGTGCAGTCTAACTGTATTACCATGTGAAAGACCTTTCCCTGTGTTCATTGGTGAATAATACTGCCTTTTTCAAAAAACTCCAGTGACTCCTTGTTCTTCCTTCTTTGTAATGCAAATTGCATACATTAGTTAAATTGCCTTTACATGATACCTGTTGGGAATTGTTTCTGCTTACACGACACACCCATCCCAACGTGGTTTATGGGTCCTCTCCTGTTGTTCTTACACATAAGATTATCCATAGCATAATATCACATTCAAGGCTAAACCTTATAGGATGTATGACGTTACAACGCATACCATTACAACTACCTACCATTACAACGCGACCATTACAACGCATACCATTACAACGCATAGCGCTTAGAGGTGCTGGATAGTGGGAAGTATAATTTACTATTCCAACTCCAGTCCCTGTGGACACTAGGGAAGGTGTTGGATAGTAAATTAAACTTATTCCCTATCCTAGAGCGCCCACCAGCGCAATGCGTTGTAATGGTATGCGTTGTAAAAGTTGCGTTGTAATGGTAGGTAGTTGTAAAAGTTGCGTTGTAACAGGTGTATACCACCTTATAACAATAAAGAAGCGGCAACCCACCAGGAGTACAGGCCAGGCTGTGTAAAAAGAAAAAGAAAATATTTTTTGAACATAAGAAAAGGGTAATGAGATAGCCAGATTTCTTGTGTTTGTGTGGAGAGTGTCTTTTTGACTTCCTCTAAGAAATCAGCACTACATATGCTGGCTTGGAAACACTGCATTGGAAGAAGGGGGTTGAGGTTCACATTGCTGCTCTTGCACCTCTTCTTCTCCAATACGTAATACAGCATTGGCCTTGGAATCCTCTTTTTCTAGACAGTATGTGATCGTAAAATTGTAATTGTTAAAAACACAATGTCCTCCGGAGTTGTCCAGCCAATAAGTCTTTCACAGACTTCAAGCATTAGAGGTTCTGATGATCTGTATAAATGTTTACTGAATGTCGAGCGCCCAACAAGTAATGATGCCATTCTCTGAACACAGATTTGATAGCTAACAACTATCTATCAGCAATTGGGTGTTCATTTCAGCAGGTAACAGTTTTCTTGAATAGTAAGCAATGTGGTGTAATGGATCAGTGTCTTTGTGTCTTTGCGATAACACACCACCTATGGCATATTGTGAAGCATCTCCCTCCACAATACAGGCACGAGTTGGATCTAAATGCATCAAAGTGGGTGCGGAAGTAAATTGGTGTTCTGATTCCTGGCAAGCGTGTTCTACATCATTGTCCCAATGAAACAGAACACTGTTGTGTAATAATTTAGTATTAGGGGGTATGATTTTTGAGAATTGAGGAATAAATCGCCTATAAAAAATGTTGAAGCCCCAAAAACTTTGGCTATGTTTTGTGTGGTGGGGCTGGGCCATTTAAGGACTGCTTCTACCGTTTTTGGGGCCATTTCAATACCTTCAAGACTTGGGATATAACCAAGGAATTCAACTTTGGATATGTGAAAGACGCTCTTTTCCAATTTTACATAGAGATACCGTTGCAGTAACTGTTGGAGAATGGCTCTGACTTGTTTTTTCTATGCTCAGATCTTATTAGCGAGTATATCAAAATATCATCAATATAGACTACACAACAAACCTCTAGAAATACTCTTAGTAGCTCCTCAATTAAAAAACTGAAATGCTGCACGAGCATTGCATAGTCCGAAGGGCATTACTTGGTATTCCCAAAAACTGAAATTTCATATGAAATGCATTCTTCCACTCTTCGCCCACACATACTCGCACCAACTAGTAGGCTCCAAGCAGACCCAGTTTAGTGTAAATGGTTGCATCTTTAATGTGATCGAACAATGGCGGTATCAAAGGTAATGGGTATCGATTTTTAATGTTTACATTGTTTAAAGCATGGTAATCGATGCAGGAACGAAGCTCCCACCCCCTTTTTAGGTATGAAAAACAGAGGCGAGGAGACCGGGGACATAGAGTGTCGGATGTAACTGCTCGCTAAATATTCATCCAGATAGGTACACGGATATTCATTCTCGTTTTCAGTGATAGCTTATATATGACTGCAGGATAGTGTGGCTCCATGAACTATATCTATTCTACAGTTGTAGTCCCTATGGTGCGGTAACGTATTGGCCTTTTGTTTATCAAACACTTCTAACAGAATCTCATATTCTCTAGGTAGTCCCTCCAGAACTAAAACACTGTTTAACTTTTTGGGGAAGTCATCAGCTTGTACTTGATTTAGTATGTCATCAGCTGGTAAACAAGAATGAGTGCCGTGATCAGAGAAAAATGTCAATGTCTTTTTCACCCAATCTATGTTAGGGTTATGTTGAATGAGCCAAGGAATGGCTAATATTAATCAGAATTGTGGTGCATCTATCACATCAAAACAGTTGCGTTCAGAGTGTAAATTCTCACATATCATTGTTAGTTCTTCCGTTTGATGTCGGAGTAAACTTGACTTCAATTCCATCCAGTCAACTGCTTTAACTTCATCAGACATGCTCTTGGGTGTTATACGCAACCCTAATTTGTGAAGAAATTGTGTGTCTATAAAATTGCTGGGGTTGCTCTGAACAACGCTCACATTGACTCTCCCTCACCAGGTCTACCGGGTGTTTTTGCTGCTTGTTGCTCCTGCTGCCGTCCCCCCCCCGCCACCGCCAACAAACATCAGGCGGGCCGCTGAGAGGGGGAAACAGAAAACCACATTACCCAGGAGCCCTTACCACGCCCATAACGCGCCAGGAGGCGTTTTAAAAGACGTTTAAACTTCAGCGGAGCGGGTTGCTCTGACCAATGCTCACATTGACTCTCCCTCACCAGGTCTACCGGGTGTTTTTGCTGCTTGTTGCTCCTGTTGCCGTTTCCCCCCACCGCCGCCGCAATCAGACATCACGGTACAAAAGGGGGTGGTGATGGACGGAGCATCTGAACCAATCAAACACTCACACCCAGTCAACAGATCTGGGTTTAATCCATCACCGTTCTTTAGCCCACTCTGCCACCCCAGTTCAGACATGGCCATATGCAAATCAGTCTGACCCTGTGCCTCATGGGAACAGTCCAGCCCGAACTGCCAAGCCATGCCTTCCCTGGACCGGAAACAAGCTTACGAGGACCGGTTTCTGGCATTTCAGTCGTCTTCAGCCCGGCTTGCTTGAATCCAGTGGCAAAGTGAAGTAGTGTGGCTCACTGGTTAGAGGCGGCAGACCCGAGAGCAGAGGACGGCCCGGGACCAGGGTTCGATTCCCGACGCGGCAGGTTTCTGGACCAGGGTCAGCGGACTCGATAATTCTCTCGCCTCGGTGCCCACTCTGATCAGCGATCACACTCGGCAACTCTGGGCATAAGCTTGCCTCATCTTCACTAACGGCCCCACCAGACCGCCGGGGATGCCTAGTCTCACCCTGGAGATACCCATTAAGGGACCATCTCACAGGGAAGCCAGGAAGGGTTTCGCAGCGGTCGAAGCGCGGAGATACTCCTCCGGGAGTCGATCCTAGCGCTATATAAACTTGCAATTAATTAATTAATTAAAAAGTGAGCAAGGGACTCACGTCTGAGCATACCCTGCCAACTTCTGGCGAACAAAGCGGCCACCAGACATCAGGCACGGCCGCCGAGAGGGGGAAACAGAAAACCACTTTACCCAGGAGCCCTTACCACGCCCACGCCCACAAAGCGCCCGGAGGCGCTTGAAAAGACGTTTCAACACCCGCTTCGCGGGACGCACGCGGGACTAGCTGGGCTAAGCCCGGGCAAAGGGCGGGCCATCTGTGGCCGTCCGGGGCCAGAGGAGGCCAGGCTGGGCCATCCCCCTTGGTCGGCATTTGGGGTATTTATGACTTAATGATATTAAACCTGTAACACTGCTTATGTTATGCTTCTGACTTTGCTATATGATTATTACTAGTAGTAAATCTGATCCCTTGATAAAGAGTGATAGAGCCAAAAGGTTTTGATTATTCTTTGTGCTGTGTTTATCTATATGAGCAGTGTGGGTAGCTTTGTGGTTAACTAGGGAATTGACCCTTATTTATTGGCATTCTAATCCAGTAATTACTTGAGTATCTTGTAAGTTGTAAAGTCCTTATTAAGTTAATCTGGACTTCTCATAGTATACGCTGATAGCTGGACGAATAACTAAGGATTGTCCGATTCCAGGACCCCAGGTAATTAAGATGAATAATCAGAAATGCTTAACCGGAACTCTGGACGGCTTTTTCCTTCGTGCAGAATCGCTTATTAGTCACGAAATTGCTCTAGTGGAGAAAAGATTATCCTTAGATCCCTCATTCCTAGCGAAACATCAAGCACACATCTCTCCTGTTTCTACAAATACATCCCAACCGCCATGTGAATTTTTGCCAGCATCTGTTCAGACACCAGAGAGGATAACTGCATCTACCCTGATCACTGATAGAACTCGATCAGATTCTGAGGTATCATTATCACCACCGATGGTGACTAGGCAGAGGGGGGCACGCAAGGGGCTACAGGAAAAAACTAAAGTAAAACCTCTGTTGCAAAGGAAGAGACCATATAAAAATAAGGGAGTAGTGGGGTCAAAATCAAATCAACTAATTACTCAAGCAGAGCAAACAGATAACTCAAGCCCCAAAAATAGATCTTTCAGTACTCAAACCGAAGGGGCCTATCTCTCTTCTAATGTCAGAGCCGATAGTATGGTAGAATCCTTGGAATCTGTAGTTGCCGATATTTTTAAATCTACCCTGCATTCCATATAGGAGCAAATAAACAACCTTATGTTTTCTAGAACTAAGGGCCTAGACGATAAAATAAAAGGATTAAACCAGGAGTTATTGGAAATGGAAGTTGTGATTAAAAAGGGGAATGATATTTTTGAAGAATGTACCAAAGCCCAAGTGGAAAAAGCTATGAGTGAAGTAAGAAACAAAGAAGTGCCCACTAGGCCGACTGTTAAATCGCATCCAGCGATAGTTGTTCCTGTTGAAACGACAGCGCCAAGTGTAAGCTCTCAACCGTTAGCTGCCACTGATTTGGGTCCGAATATAATGGGGGTAGGTGGTGGAAGGCTAGATAAAGCACCCGGGAATCTGGCGCATCCTAGTAACAGTAAACTGCCAATACCCATCACGAAACTAGGTGAACCTAATATCACCCCCAATAGTGACAATTTGAGAAAACCCCCAGCAGCGTGTCCATATGTGTTAGTTCTAACAGGAGTACCTGCGTTGAGAAGTGATCAAAACGAAATCTGGTATACACTTAGGAACAAGGTTGTGGACTGGCTGCAAAAGTATAAAGGCTTTAGTCCTTTGAAAATGAATGAGATTATTATGGTCTGAAGGGTAGGTTGGGTGGTGAGCAAAGGAAAGACTTTGAGGGGGACTGTATAGTCATTAATGATAAACGTCCAAATACTGTACGCCACCTCTTGAGAGTACGTGATGAAACCCAGAAGGCTCATACTAACATCCATGCCCTCCCCTTAGGTTTCTTTTGTCGTACTTCTACTCAGGGTGTAGGTATAAGGCCGGATTCTTCACTGCCTCTCCATATTTCTAGCCGATTCTGGGATTTACCATCCTTGGAGATGGTTCATCGACTACCTGAATTAACAACCCTGGCTTTCGACACAGAGAGAATTGGGGTAAGAAGCCACCCAATTGCTGACAAAGGAGGTACCAAGTGTGAGTATGTAAGTGACATTCGTTCCTATTCCTGCTCCTTTTTTGGGTGCTACTGGAGAAGCAATAGATTTAACTTCTGTAACGTAGGAAGGTATCCAAGAGCCGACTCTGAGTGGGTCATGTCCAGGTAGGCTGGATACTCAAGTAAGATGCAAACTGTTTCTAAGCTTAGGGGTTGAAGGAGAACAATCACCCGGACCAATTACTGCCGCAAGGGTAGGTACCCAAGGGGTATCTCCGGTAGGACCTCATGCTGAAAGAGTGGGTTATATTCCATCAAACTTTATATTGATATCGTGGAATATTGCGGGTCTGCTAAAAAATCTCTGTGATCCTGATTGGTCTGAATTCATAGACTCTAGTGATATTTGTTTCCTACAGGAAACATGGGCTTTAGAAACACCGCATAGAGTCGGATATAAGACCATTAACCCCTTGCATGCTGCTGCGATTCCACGCCTGTGCGGCAAAATCGCGAGTGGGCGGGTTTATGACGGCCCCCAGCCGTCATCAGCACACGAGCGCCGTAGTGCATGATGGATGGGGGCCGTCATCAGCATGCAATGGGTTAATATAGAAGCAGTACCATCAGTTAGAGGCAGGCCCTCCGGAGGGCTTACAGTATGGGTAAAAGTATCCTTGGAAATCAGCATTACCCCATTAACCATTGATTCAGCTGATATACTCGGGTTGAAAGTCAAGATGAAAGATGGGAGGTGTCTCCTTTTATTCAATGTATATAACCGACCCTGCAGTTCATCTAAGGAGTCCCCGATCCTGGAAAAATTGGAAAATTTTATAAATAATCAGGAAGAAATATCAAGTATGATAATAGGCGGGGATTTGAACTGCAATTTTGAGCCAATTTTAGGGTTTGGTGATGTCTTTGGAGACGAGGATAGGGTTAACAATATTCCATCCCTAACTTATACGGAGGCAGTGCGCTGTAATGCCTTGGTAGTGCAAATAATGAGGTTGGTAACTGTGTATGGGTTGAGGGCCTGTAATGGCCGTCTCCCATCTGATTCCCCAAAGGCTGCAACCTTTGTCAAAAACAAATCCCAAAGTCGAATTGACTATATCTTAGCATCCTTTGACGTCTGGCCTCACTTGATAGACCTAGAGATCATACCACGGTTTGAAAGCGATCATCGTCCACTTTATTTAACAATTGACCACTATTTATTCCCTAGTGACAGTTCGGAGAAGGAGCATCATCGTTTGGCCAACAGTAATTTGATGCACCCCTAGTAAGCAACAACCGACGTTCACTTAAATGGGCCCAATTATTAGATAATGGTGAAGTGTTAGCATGTATTTATTTGCTTTTTGCTGACACATTTGCAAGCCACCTAAGCCAACCGGTAGGGGATATTGATTTCATTGAGCGGCACAATGTTTTTTTTTAATCATTATTACCCTATGTGTCCAAAATGCCCCAAAAAAACTGTCAAAAGAAAACTAGTTTGGTAGGTACTCAACCGTGGTACAATAAGGATTGTCGCTCAAGCAAAGCTTTACTTATAGAGGCAATTAAAAGCAAAGCACCAGAAGTGATCAGGGCGTCAAGGAAGGAGTATAAGAGGATCCAGGTTACAGCAAGAACTAACTGGGATGAGGAATGTTGGGAGAGTATGTTATTGGCAGCAAAGTCCAAGGATAATGTGGGATTTTGGAGACTAGTAGCAAATGGGAACAATATAGGTAGATTGGCTCATGATGTGTTCATTGATGAACAAACCTGGGTCAACCATTTTACTCACCTATATGAAGTCCCTGAATATACGGAGTCTAATGTAAAGGAGTACCCTTGGCACTACTTTAGTGTTCACTCTAGAGGAAACCGAATTAGCTATTAACTCAGTCAAAAATGGCAAGGCACCAAGCCTTGACAAAATCCCAGGTGATTTATACAAACATGAGATTAAATTCTGGGCACCTTATATTAATCGACTTTTTAATATTCTTGTTACTGATGTAGATATACCTGATGGTTGGAGGGGTGCAGAGATTATTTGAATATTTAAAAAGGGCAATAGAAATGATCTGTCTAACTATCGTCCTATTAGTTTAATGGATATTTTACAAAAGATATTTGCCAGGCATATTTTAACACGTATTAATTTTTGGATAGATGAGAATGCTATCCTTGCAAAGTTTCAAGCTGGTTTTAGGAGTAACATAAGTACGATTGACCAAGTTTTCAGATTTTGTTGTCTTTGTTGGAAGTATGTTTTTTACGGAAAGGGCACATTTATGTAGCATTTGTAGACCTAAGAGCAGCTTTTGATTTAGTTTTGGGTGATTGGTTATGGGATTGTTTGTTTATGTTGGAGTTGCCGGTCTGTTTACTTAAACAGATCATAAGACTCCATGATAATAATTACGCTAGAGTGCATTGGGGCCAAAATGGGGAACTTACAAAGCCTGTTCCTATAAAGCGGGGAGTCCGCCAAAGGTGTGTGCTGGCTCCCACGCTTTTTTCATTATTTGTTAACGACATTCCAGCCCACTTGGGAGAATGTAATAATAATTCACCCAAGTTGAATGGAGTAAGGGTCCCCGCACTCTTATTTGCGGACGACACAATCCTGATCTCACAGACGCCCAATGGTCTACAAACCCTTTTAAGCTCATTCCAACTTTATTAAGAAAGGCCTAGAGATAAACACGAAAAAAACTAAATGTATGGCCCTTAATCCTCACAAATCTTTTAAGGGGAATTTTTTTCTAAACAATCAAAAACTGGAACGTGTGCCTAATTTTACCTATTTGGGTGTTTCTCTAGATTCAAAAAATTCATGGAAAACCCAAACTGAAAAAATCAAAACTATACTGACCCAACACCTTATCTATTTTTGAAGAAACATGGGGTGAGTCTTAGTAAATCAATATCACCAGCACTAAAAGTGTTTAAATTTAAGGCCCAGTCTGCAGCACTATACGGCGCAGAAACCTGGGGCCAAAAAGCTGGGAATCTTTTTACACAAAGTGAAAATAACTTTTATAGAAGTATCTTAAGACTACCTAAAGTACCCCACTCTTACCGTTATTGTTAGACCTAAGTATGATACGAACAGACCATCTTGCAATCCTACGCCCTCTTTTCTATTGGGTGAGACTCTGGTGTACACCAGAACTTGGAGACTATAGAGATGGCCTTTTAGAATTAAAAAGTCTGGATCTATAACTCTAACCCTTGGCTGAAACATTTTCAGAAATGGCTGTGTAGAATTGGGCTGTCTCACTTCTGGGAAGAACCTCTATGCCTGACACAAAGCTGTAAGAAACTTTTAAAAACTAAATTCTGGGCTTATATATCATGTAATCTTTCAAATGGCCATTCAGGCGGATCCATTACAAGTCGTTTTTTGGCATTTAAGGACCTTCCATACTTTGAGGCAAAAAGCCTGTACCTGAAATTTAGGTATGGAATACTTAAAACTAATGTAATGGTATCCAGATGGTTCACAACAGTAGGGCCTCCCAAAAGTGAGAAGTGTTTGTGTTGTCAGTCCAGTTCTAAAGAAGATGATATTCTTATCCTGTTCTTTTGTGCTGCATATCTATTAGCAAGGAAAAATGGATTAAGCCACTATGTAATGCCAAGGGTATACGTTCTTATGATGAAGCATATAGGATTTTCAAAACAGACACCAGACAGTTGATTGTCTTTTGTGTCAGTAGATTTATAATGTCAGTAAGCCTTGCACACAAGAAATTGGATCTGGATTTATAAATGTTTAGGTCAATGTGCATTTATTCTGTATCAGATAAGGTTGGTCTGATCACTAATTGGTTGTACATTAATGAATTGCCCCTGTGAAACTAAACCACTGGAACTGTATATATTGATTTTTTTTAAAGCAAATGTCTTATACATATATATGCCTTCTTAATTAAATTATGGATTTTTTTTTAAACTATTCTTTATTGAAAGTTTTACAGTTCTATCCCGCCCACCCCGCCCAAACATAAAAAACTCCCCCCCCCCCATACAGGCAATATTATAACCTAATCGCGTTTATACTCTTGATGTTATAAAATAAAATAATAATAATTTAGATAGGGCGATACATAAACCATAACAAACAGTAAACAAGAAGCAGGAAGAAAGAGCACAAACATATATCTGACATAGTAGTTAATCCACATTACACATCCGGTCTCCCTATCCACTGTGAGATAGGGTACCATAATTCTAATCCTTTTCTTTTCTTTTTTAACCCTTTATGGTTATAAATTGCAGTTTCCAGGCTATAGGTTGCTAAAAGTTGTGCCCGCCATTTTTGAAATGTAGGTGGATACGGATCCAACCATGCTGATGTCAAACAAATTCTAAGTACCACCATTGATAAAAACAGCAATCCCTGCATGTTAGCGGGTCTAGCATTCCTATCTACCCCTCGTATTATTTCAGCTGTAGTGATCTCGATATTGCTCTCAAAGACTTCAGATACAAAACGTAGAGATATCTCGTCTGAGAGTACTTAGGGCAACAAAACGTAGAGATATCTCGTCTGAGAGTACTTAGGGTTTGGCATGTTGCCAGCATATGTATCAGATCTGCTTTGGGCATCACACATTGAGGACACAATGTGCCTTTGCCGGTGCTCCATTTAGATATTCTATCTGGGGTATAGTATAATTGGAAGAACGTTTTTTAGAATTGGGCTTGTAATTTGTTTGACAATAATGAGCAATTTGATATTTTTAGTGCTTTTTGCGTTTGAATCTCTGTAGTGTCTAATTTGTTTTGCCAGGTAAGAGAATGTTTGTCTAGGTCATCTGGAAGATTTACAATTAGATCTTTATAAATTGCCCCAATTTTAGCCCTGTCCGTGCGCACCAATCTTTCAATTGCTGGAGTTTTCTTCATCGCCACACTGCCACCCCCCTTTTTTAAAATAAAGTCCCTAACTTGTAAATATTTATAAAAAGCACACGGTTCTAACCCAAATTTAGTTTTTAACTAATCAAAAGAGCAGAAACCCATACAGTCATACAGCGAGCCGAATTTTGAAATTCTTGATCTGACCCATCTCATCATACAGTGATCATTAAAAATCTCCGGAAGATTAGTATTTCTATCTAAAGTAGTATATTAGGAGAACCTATCAAGCCCCAAGTGTTTTCGCACGTTATTCCAGATGATATAAATACCTTTAAATATTATGGATTTTATTGTATTCCCTGCAAACCCCATCCAACTTCATGTAAACCTCTTATTCCTCCATTGTGATATGTTTTGTTGTTTTTATGTATCTAGTATGGCCACAATGTGCCGAAATAAAGATAAAAAAAAAATTGCAGGTAGCTCTTGAATCCAACAGAGCATGTACTATCCAAGGCCCCTTCGTTACTGATTGTGATTGAAGTTTCAAAAGGATATTAAGAAGATGAGGTAAATGACAAGGAGTTGTGGAGGCCAAACTAGAGGAAAAACTTGGCAACTTCTGCTTTCGAGTTTGTTAGTTTTCCATCTGCAGTACAACAGCAGCAGTAGTGGACTTTGGGTGGGCTTTTAAAGGGCGATTAGGACATTCTTTTACAAAATGCCCTGATTTGCCACAATATAAACATTAATTTAATTTCCTTCATATTTCTTTGTCTTCTTTTGTGGGTGGTCCACAAATTGTTCTGATTTGCATTGATTCTGTGAACCCTATGTTCCATTTTACCTTTTTCTCCTTTTCTCTCACTTAGCCGATGGTTTAATTTTACCACTAAATCAATGAATTCACTACAATTCTCTGGGGGATCTAAAATTTGAATTGAATGTAGAGGTGTAATGGATTAAAGTTGCAAACCATGATTGAGGTCTAATAGCTCATTATTGGCAGCTTGTACAAAGACATGTTTTGCAAAGAGACGTTTCATGGTTTCTTTAAATAGTCGATAATTATATAAAAGAGGATTGTCTCATTATATTATAAGGCTGCATCACCACCCAAATAAGGTAAAATGAAAGCAATCTTGGATGCATCATTAGGAAAAGCACTAGGCTTTGCCATAAAATGAAGATGGCATTGATTTAAAAAAATGCTAAATTTATTACTGTAGCCGACAAAACATTCGGGAGGTGCTGATGGAATTGGTTTTGGGGTAATTACTTGTATTTGATAGGGGAAGCACTGCTAGAACCAGTAGCTCCTAATGGTACTTGAAAAGTGGATGGTTTAAGAATTGGTTTGTTTGGTGGATGGAACTCCATTGCCTTACGTGTTTTCACTTCTGACTGAAGGGAAGTAAGATCATGCCGCAAAGTGGCATTTTCAGATCTGATGTCAGCTAGCATAGCAGCTATGTCTTGGAGGGAGATGGCTTGAACTTGATCTATAACGTCTGGGCGAATCGATTGTCATGGACTTAGCCTTCTGTCAGAAGTAACAATGCATTCGTACCTTGAAGTTTGCACTGTTTGATTCACAGAGACGTTATGTACCAACTTCCTAGTACCCTACCTTATAACATGTGCATGACGTAAACATTAGGGTGTTGCAGTAGGGTTCAAGGGAGAAGGCCTGGGGGTTTGGATGCTTTAAGTGTTCTTAGTTGTCAACCTGCATTCAACTATTCTATTCCTAGTGTCTGTGGATGGAAAGATGTGACTGGTAGTGATTCTGGTCTGTCTTCTGGTTTAATCTTCTGGGAAGATTATGGCAGAATAACAGTGGATATATAATGTAAAAACGCCAAGTCCCTACTACACCGCTCTGCACAATAACAGCTTCTGTGTAGTATTCTATAGATAAACTATATGATAATGTGTTTGCTAAAGAATAGCACAAATCTGTTGCAGTTCTCTTCCAATTTCGTGAGAATAAAAAAAATTTGATTGTCCAAAACACTATTTACGATCTGTTCCAAAACTCTAATCATGATCAGGAGGGAATGGAGAGGAATACTGCAATGCTACGCCAAAACTGACCATGGCTTCTTTGTAAGCTCAAGAGCTAACCGCAGGAACCTGGTCAGAATGTAGTGTGGCAATTGCGTATGGGCCGATAAAGACTCGCAAATCTTTTATAAAAGTTTGAGCTACAGCCGAGCTCTGAGGCCACATCCATAGGAACCTTGAGCAGGAATCTACTACGACCATGATATATTTATAGTTACCATCCCTTTGCAAGGGACCGCAGTGATCCAGGTAAACACAAGCTAATGGTTTATCTGAAATTAACAGGGGCGTCTGCGCAGGACATTTCACTGTAGAGACTTTCATCTTCTGGCATATATCACATTCCAAAACACAGTTTTTGGTCTGTTTCCTATGTTTTAATAAAGCTACTGTGGCGGAAACTCCTGCATGGACAGAGGCTATTCCTTCATGTGCTGCTAGGAATAGTCCTAATCTAGGTCTCATGTTTGGAATTACCCTATCCCCCACTCTAGGAATTCGAGCAAATTGAACATTGTTTGCATCAATTGTATATGAGTATTTGAGTGGAAACTTTTTAGGTAATGCTGCACCACTGCCTTTGCTTGAAGCATTGACAGCCAATATTATCTCTCCGTCTATTCTCAATTTTGAACGAGTGATCGCAGCTACGGAAGCCGTTTGCACAGCCCCCGTCGCAGCTTTATCAGCCAATAAATTCCCTGCAATGTGAACGCCATCACGTTGATGATGTGAGTGTTTTGTAGTCAGTTTTGCAACTAGACTACTTGTTCCCAAAGTGTTTTATGCTTGATTGTGCCACCTTTTGCATCTTTTAAACCATTTTGAAGCCAATTCTGTAAATATTCATTATATGATTGAACACAGTAAAAAGAATCGCACACAATAAGTGTGGGGAATTCGTGATCCGTATTTTCAAGTGCCAATTTGAAAACTTGTAGTTCAGCTTGCTGAGCTGTACAATCTCCTAGAGATTGTGTTTTTGTGACCATAGGTCTGAATTTGCCATCGCGCATACGACCTTTAACGATCGCACATGCTGCTCTGTAAGCTTGCTTACTTCCTATAGCGGGTGGTGCTGATCCGTCAGTATAAATTATAAATTTATACTCGTCAAGAGGGAGAATCGTAGTAGGCAGAGGACATTCATGTTTGTATTGCAGGAATGCTTGTGTTTTCAAATAAGGATCAAAAACACATTCAACATCTGTTGCAGCAAGAGAATTAACCCATTGTATTTATCTTGGATGTAAAGCTTTTGCATTCGGAATGCTCACTTTCGTAACTGCCTCTAAGGCTGGTACTGGGGTCACGACAATTATGCGTTTTCCCTGAGCTAGAGCTCTTTCTTTTGCTACAGTGGTTTGAACTGCTGTCAGAATTTGTTCTGTTGATCTAAAGCGCATTTCCGCTTGTGTATAGAAATGTGATGTGTATGCAATTAGTTCTTTTTCACCTTCATTAAAAGTTAAGTAGGTAAATCAGCATTGACCGGAATGGTTCAGATCACTAAATTGCATACGTTTACGCGTGTTTTAATAAGTATGGGTGCAAAATCCGCTCCGCTCGCGAAATTTGCGAATTTTTGGCAATTTTGCGATCCGCGAATCTCGCGAAATTGCCAATAAATTTGCGAGCGGGCGGATTTTTTTTTTTTGGCCCACAGGAAGCACAGTTAAGGCAGGTGCTCGAGTTGAAGCTAATTTTGTAACCATTTTAGAATGGTGCTGGCAAGCTGCCAGAGTGCTTGCTTGCGCCATTCTAAAATGGTTAAAAAGTTAGCTTCAACTTGGGCACCCGCCTTAAATCTGTAAGTGTTTCATGTGGGCCAAAAATTAAACCTCAAAAGGAAGCACTTCCAGATATAAATAAAGCAGGTTCCCGAGTTGAAGCTCAAACTTAGTAACGTTTTAATCAGCCCAAAACATTAGTGAGCACGGTCGAGGCTGGGCAAGTGTTCTTTAACACCATATCTGCAGTTGAAAATTATCTGTAAAACCCGAGGGAGGTCTTAGCGTCCCTGAGTTTCTCGATCGCAATCCCCGTTCCTGTGACCTGGAGGCTGCTTTCTCCTCACCTGCTGCCCTGCTCACTCTCAGACCCTTTATACACGAGGCATATTGACACGCATAGAAGCCCCGCACCACACACTAGTGGTATCAAACGTCTTCCCGCCCTTTCCCAACTATGATGGACAGCTCACTCAAGGGACCTCGGCGCCGTTTGGCGCGGTGGCAAAGTTACAGGCACACATGGTCAGTGGAGACAAATCTTCTGGCCCAACGCAGCTGCAGTGTAGGAAAAGCACTATAATTTACCCAACGAGGTAGCACTTACTGGATTAGCCAGCAGAAAGTACTCCAGTTGACTAGAGGTATTGCGCAAAACGGTGGCATCTTCGTGGATAACTAAGCAGGGCAGGATTCATTCTGGCACGAGGCTCCTGTCACAAAAATTAAACCTCAGCAGGAAGCACTTACAGATATAAATAAAGCAGGTGCCCGAGTTGAAGCTCAAATTCAGTAACGTTTTAATCAGCCCAAACCATTAGTGAGCATGGTCGAGGCTGGGCAAGTGTGCTTTAACCCCATATCTGCCATCGAAAATTTGCTGTAATACTCGAGGGAGGTCTTTGAATCCATGAGTTTTTCTAGCGCAATCCCCGTGTAATTCCTGTGACCAGGAGGCTGCTTTCTCCTCACCTGCTGCCCTGCTCGCTCTCTGACCCCTTATACACAAGAGGCATGTTGACATGCATAGAAGCCCCGCACCATACACTAGCAGTAGCAAACGTCTTCCCGCCCTTTCCCAACTATGATGGACAGCTCACTTAAGGGACCTCGGCGCCATTTGGCGCGGTGGTAAAGTTACAGGCACACATGGTCAGTGGAGACAAATCTTCTGGCCCTTTCCGCAGCTGCAGTGTAGGAAAAGCACTATACATTTACCCAACGAGGTAGCACTTAATGATTAGCCAGTAGAAAGTACTCCAGTTGAGTAGATGGAAATCACAAAAGAATCAGCGATTTGGCAGAAAAATCCTCGAATTCCCTGACTTTTTTGCAATTTCGCACGAATTCGCGGAACGAAGATCCGCAAAATTCGCCGATACTTAGTTTGTAAGTGATTTGTTGCTAACATGTCAGCTTGAAGTGAACGCAGGATATCTATGTGTTCCTGTGTGATCAATTTTTGATTTTGAAATCGTGTTTGATTAGTTCGTAGAGAGGTTTAGCTCATTCGCGTAATTTAGAATGTAAGTTCTCCCAAAATTTACTCTGTTAAAGTGCCTATCCACGTCATCGTCTGTCAGATAGATATCATCAACATATTGCAATGCCTCATCATCATAAATGTGTAGTAACTCTGTTACACTTGCTGAGAATAACCCCGGGCTGTTCTTGAACACTTGTGGGAGTCGACGGAAGTGACAGTGGGTTCCCATTATTGAGAAAGCTGTTAAGTTCCTGCTTTCAGGTGCTATGTTTTGCCAAAAGAAATGTCTAATGTAGTTTTATATTTTTTACGCACAATGTTATTCATTAATGCTGTACTATGTGCATTTTGCACTGCAAATGTCTTAGAACAAGTGTTAGGGTATCTGTAATGCTTTGAAACAGGAAACAAAGGATTGTTCATTGATCGAGGAGCATGTTTCAATCACCCCTTGGTATTCAAGTTGATCTTAGATCTCTCTGACCTGTTATTTTATCATATTGCTTTATTACTGCCTTTGTGCAGTAGGTTGATTTTTTTTAACTGGATCTTGTGGTCAGGTGAGTCCTCATTCCATCCTACATGATTTTTGTACAATGCTGGGGCCTGGGCTACTGCCCATTTCCTGGCATAAGTATATTTTAAATGTATTGGAACATGGTTGGAGAAGGCTGGCATAATGATGTCTTCACCATGTGGGCACTCCCTGACAAATTCTGGTGGCCAGTCACGTTCTGCTAGAAGTATATCATAACCCTTTGAAAGTCTCTCCCAAAAGAGTGCTTTCACTTTTCTTGGTATGTCTCCCTCCATCCGGAGTGTTATTTCATATAACTTTTGTGGAGAACTAACCCTGGTGTCTACGGTCTCATTGAAGTCCACTGTCTCCAGAAGTTCCTACAGGTTATGGCGAGCTATTGTTAATTCTGCTGCACTGTCCAGCATTGTCTAAGCCCATGTTCTGTTCTTAAATTGTGTTCTCAGAATTTTCGGCATGTCTGATCTTCAGACCTGCTACCTTTTTCTTAGTGAATTAAGATTTTGATTTGTTTTTCTGAACGTGTTGATCGTCTTTGGACTTCACACATTCTTCTCTTTGATCTGACCGTCCTCTTCTTTCGGATGTTAGTGACGATATCTGAAAGGTACGAGAGGAACGTGTATCAGTATCCTGATACCTGACAAGTTTTTTCAAATCATCCCAATTCCTGAGGTTATACCTCTTTTCAGAGGGCTCCTTTTGAGGAGACTTACTTCAGGATTGAGAAAGTTTCTCTTTTGAATTTTGTTTGTTATTTTCCCACTTCTTTTTAGAAGATGTAGGATTCTGTTTAATAGAGTCCTTTTTGGAACTCCAGACAGTTGTGGGTTCAAAGGTTTTCCACCCAAACAGCCTCTGCCTAATTTTTCATAGGATTTTTCAATTATTCTAGGTAGTTCTTGTTGATGTTCTGTTACATTAAATTCCCTTAAGCGTTGGCAGATCACCACTGATGCTGCCTCCCCTTTAATATTAGATTGTATAATTTTTGAGACCTGGTCAAAGCTTTTCAGTAATTTCATACCTAAATTTAGAGCAGGCTCTGCCCCGTATTTGTTTAGAATTAGTTTCAGAACATCAGGTATTACCGCAATAGACAGAACACTATGTGTTTTAGTATAGATGGCAGCAAAGACTGTGCCCTAAGTGGTGCAGTCTTGCAGATGTGGTGTGATCCCCATTGGTAAACAGATTGTTAGGATACTGTATTTCTCATAAGGGCTAGTATTAGGAAATACTGCTTCGACTTGAGTAATTTTTTGAGCTATCCAGAATGCAATTTGTTCACATTTTGTGGGCATTTTACCCATGACTACGTGTAAAGTCTGTAGAGTAATTTTTAGAGTATTACCCTGTTGAGGGGTAAGAATTGCATTGGTTAATGGTGGTTGGACTGTGAAAGTCCGCATGACATATTGGACTAATTGTCTGTACATTTTTATTAACTCCTTTAGTTGAGTAAGTAATTCATCGTCTGACATTGCTTCAATGTCAGGATGAGGTGTGTAGCCGGCTAAAATTGGCTATGTTTCTCCTGGTCTACCTAGTGGACAGAGCCTGGTAATGTGATTGTAATGTTTTAGGGTGCCTTTAAACCAGAGCAGATGCTCCTGGTATGTGAGTGGAATTTCAACATCTTCGAAAGGAATGTATTCCTCAGGTGGTTCAATTTCTTTGTAGAAGTGAAACATTTTCTTTGCTGGATTTTATTCTGGGAATACTATCCATGAATAGAATACTTCTGTCTGAAAAGATTCATGTGCCTCCATCACGAAAACTGCTCTACCACCTCTAGGTAATAGACCATGTTTTATAAGTTTTAGAGTGATGGTTTTCCTTAAATTTAGAGGGATGTCTATAACATCATCATGGGTTTCATTAAAACCGGTAGTATCCGCAGCGAGATGTAATACATCGTCGACTGGAGCAGCCTCAGCATTATCCGCGTTATTGGGCATTGTTTAATGAAACAAAGATAAGGTGCACAATATTTTGGAACACTGTATCCTTCAATGCTGGACAAACCAAACAGCTAATACATTGGATTTTCATCCTACTCAGCTATTGCGATTATTATCCCTCCTCGCTCCAGGCGTCTTATGGAGTATTATGAGTAGGGGTCTCTTTAGAAAAGCACAACTTCAGTATCTAGTGTTAAATTAGTGCCTTACCAAACCGTTGGGCGCCATGTAGTGTAATTCCTATTTCCCTTATAGTCTCTGCACATTGACATAATATACAGTATAGTTTTTGCATGGGACTAAGGTCAGTATGCTCCTATCGAGTACATTAAACCTAATTACTTGTATGCCAGCTAACTCAGAGGTCACTAGAAACTTCTTGAATAAACAACCGCATAAACATGACAACTTTGTTTCCCTTAGAATCTGAACATATCTCAGAATTGTGGAAACAATAGATAACCGTTTCACTCAGTCAATCGTTAATGCTTAGTTTCTGCAGAGTTACACAGAAAGAATAGACTGGCGTTTCAATAAAAGGATTTATTAAACAGTCTTATTTCTCGTGCAAGATATATGAGCTGTTACAATCGTAAGACAGAATGTAAGATATAAAATGTACAGCATGAGCAGGAAGAAGAAATAAAACTGTAATAGCATTGTCATTTATCTATGACCTATATTCATGTACATACATATAAATAACAAAGGCTGAATACTCATCTGGTGCTTCTAAATAGTTCTACCCCAGTGTACCTAACCTAAGTGTAGTACGAGTAAGAAGTAGGTGCTGTTTTCTGTAGTATGGTAAATACTAAGTTTAAGATGTTAAGTTTAGTAAATGCCAAGAGTTCTTCTAAGGTTCCAGTCAACTCTATACCTTAGAATGAGAGAGGTGGGAATCTCTTTCCGGATCTCAAACTCCAATAGCCGCAAAGAGAGTCAGAACACTGGAAGCTGGAATTTCTGTGAGCCGGGACAACAGCGTCTGGTCAGTGCGTCAAGCGGAGACTCGAATTCCTTCCGAACTTGCCGTGGGGAGCCTTGCAAGCAAGCAACCACAACCGAGCCGTGCAAGTAAGCAGCCGTAACTTGCCATGGCAAGTGAAGGTATATTTATACCTAGAAGGCGTCTAGGAATGCTAGCATTGACGTAAAGTCGGCAAGAGAAAGATTTCATGAATAAACCCCTAAGGAATATTTGTTCATGCATAATAAATGAGTTCTTGGAGAAATCAATATTCCAAGCAGGAAATGTCCCAATGGCTTAATGGTCTGGGTTCTAAGAACTCGTTGTGACATGCCATGGACAGATGTAGGTGACCATTCCAGTTTTTTTATTGCATGGCCAATGCCTAAATAAGGACTGGGATTCTATGCCTAAATATGGGCAATGCGAATTGTCCCTATATAAGGACATGATTCAGTAAACCTATGTACAGGCATCTAAATCGACGCACAAAACTCTATCTGGTGGACCATTTACTGGTTAGGTCGAGTGAGTGCCTCTTTTAGTTTCACTATGAGAGCTCTAAACTGTGAGATTAGTAATGCTGGGGAAGACTCCTTGGCCAAACAGGATAACATTTTGTTCCTTGCTTGTGCTATAATTACAGGTGCCAAATTATGTTTCTCAATCTGCGCCCACTTTAGTTGGTACCAATTTTTCCTGGTTAACAAGATGTTTGCTACTGCCTGTTGACGTTTATTCGGCTTGCAGGGGATAGTTAAGTTGCTAAGTAGAATTGCATGGTCACTCTAACATGTGAAAATGGTGTGTCTATGGACGACTTTTCCTCTTATTGTGGTGGAAACTAGAATGAAGTCAATCGTAGGCTCGTATCTAATCCACCTGAATGTTTTCCCTGTAAGGCCTATCTTTGTGTTATTAATTTTACCCATATTTCTCATACATAGGAGTCTATTTAGACTGTCACCATATTCATTATGGGTAAAGTGGGGAAGGGGGTTATCCTGAAGGTCTTTAAGCCCACATACCATAGCCTATGTATATTTACAGAGGTGAGCATTAAAGTCCCCCATCCAGATGGTGTTTGGTGGGACTTCATATTTCTCTCAGTTTCATTATTATAAAAATGTATTATTTTCATTGTTATAAAAATGTGTTAATGAACTCCAATAGAAGAAAATGAAAGCAGTTATGCCGGAAGCCAACCATCCTTAATTGTAGAGGGAGTGTGTTGGAAATTAGGGTTAGTAAACCCCCCTTCGCTCTGCCTGATGCTGAGGGCCCTGCAGCTGAATGGGAAGAACGATAGTCTAAAATAAAAACTGGCTCCATGGCCAACGTTTCCTGAAAGCAAATGATTTCCAGGGAATGCCGTAATTTATGCCACTCGCCATTGCCTAGCTTTGAGGTGATTCCTGCCACGTTCCAGGATGCTAGGATGATCTTCCTTTTGTTGGTTATATTTCGGGATGGGGGGATCAAAGACTAACCTGTGTTGCAGGGACTAAGCAGTCTGGTAAATATATACTCCTAATAGGGGGGAGGAGTAGCTAGGGTTAGTCAGTCTCAGGTTTACAGATCTGAAAGAGGAGCAAATCTGTTTTGCAGCCCTATCCCCCAAGTGCTGCTGGGACCCTTCCCATATCTCATTGACTGAACTAGCCCTGCCTAGCCCTCTGTCCCATGCCGATCTTTAGGCCCTGCCTATAAAAGTAGTGCAATGATAAAGGTGTAATCTGAGTGCTCCTAAGAGATATTCTATGGAAATTGCTTAGGAGTACTCTGCCCACATGTGCACTGTTAAAGTTTGCCACCTTACAGCCTCCATAAATAGTTCAGTAGATCTCCCCAGCCAGCACACTCTCCTGGCCATGATAATTTTGTTGGACTGCGGGTAGTTCCTCGTTCCTGAGTCCATTAGGTGGTGTGCGAGCCAGTGCAAACATTTGTCCATTAACTGCGTGGTGGATTCAAGCTGTTTTTCCCGCAGTGTGGGCATGTTGGCCAGGATCAGTACTAAGGGAAGGCTGGTGGTGGAAGATGTAGGACTCTTTGCTAGTGATTTTCCCCATCTGCCTTGAGTCTATCTTCTCTTCCATCTGGCTGTAGCTCGAGTCTTGTGAGCCCCAAGCCATGAGGTGCCTGGTGCACGAAGTCCGCTGTGCCAGGTGGTGGTAAAGATGGAGCCTCTGTGAATGCAAAGAGCGGGCAGTGGCTATGGGAAGCACCCCACAGGGCAGTGTTGCAGAGAATAATGGAGTACCCAACAGGGATGGGACCGGCGGGCCCTAGCCATTTTGAGTGTGAGATAGAGATTTGTCAACAGTTGAAGGTGCAGGCTTTGCATGCAAGGGCTCTTGGGGGTAATGGAGCAACACATTCTGGACCTCCAGGCTCGCTAGACGTTCCCCAATCTCTGTTATTTTGGTTAGAATGGGGGCCAACAAGGAGGACATCAGTTTGTGACCTACTGCTTCCCATAGCGCATCATTGAGTACTATGGATGGAGATATGGAACTTACGTTGGGTAAGATGGGCAGGTTTACTATGGCAATTTTGGGATTTCTTTCATTAGGTTTGGGGGCTTGAATTGGTTTGCTAGGCTTAGGCTTCGGGTTTGTGATTCCACCATCCCTACGATGCTTAGCTGGAGGATGGTTAAGTAGGTCAGTGTGTAGGGAGCGCTCAGGGCCCCTGCTAGTCTTGACTTAAACATCTGGTGTCGCATGTAAAGTATCCGGCTAGATGTGATGGTGGTCAGCAGATGGTGACTGTTGTGAGGACTAAGTGTGAGGGACCTCCTCTAGAGAACTTCCTGTGGGTGATCTCAATGGGGGAAGGAGATAGGCACCTCCCAGTCAGTTTTATCTTGTGGGTAAGGTCGCTGGCCGCTCTAGACAAGAATGCGTTGAGCATTGCTACAGTCCCTCCACCCGCCTTCTCCATGTGTCCTTTTCTCTTCACCATTTTAACGACAAGCAAAGAATTAATCAGTACCTTGGATCAGATGCAGGGATTTAGAAGGGGGGCCCAGCCCAGTCTCCTCCGGGCTCCAACGGGCATGGACGAGCTGGGCAAGCCGGCGTCTCCTTTTTGTGTGCATCCGCGCACTATGCAGGTTGGGATATGCAGTCCCCAGCAGGCGTGCAGCATGAGCCCAAAGACCGCTGAAAACGAAAGCATCTACAGAGGCTGCAGGCCTGCATCTCCCTTTGTGCGCATCCGCGCACTATGCAGGACAGGCGATGCATCCCCAGCAGGCGTACAGCGTGACCCCAAAGACTGGTGAACAGGAAAGTGGCTACAGAGGCCACGGGCCGGCATCTCCCTTTTGTGCGCGTTCACGTGCTATGGAGGTTGGGATATGCAGTCCCCAGCAGGCTTGCAGCGTGAGCCGAAAGACCGGTGAACAGGAAAGCAGCTACTATCCTTAAGTTTCTATCAGTTTCTTTCCTATCTTGAATGCAAAGAGGTTTTTTAAACCTGACTTTGCGTGGAATGATCATGTTCAAATTTTTACTGATATGTTCCTAAAATTTGTTGAAGATCGGAGAGTATGTGGAAACATATTTATCTTTCTGTTTTCTCTTTGAGGTTACTCTCAGAGAGATCCTCTATGTTGCTTTTACTTCCCCATTTCTAGAATGCTATAAAAACTTAGAGTAATGTCAGGCCAACAGTTTACCCATTATGACGCGTAAGAAATGCGCATGCGCGAGCGTGCGCGAATGCGCAGTATTCTGATTCAGTATTTCTAATGCCGAAGAAAAGGAGAAGGGCACCCCGGGGCCACCGTGGTTTAAAGGTAAGTCTTTTTAATTTGCTTTAATGTACTTTTAAGTTATATTAATAATAGGGGGTGGAGGTGGGCGGCACTGCTGAGCTACGGGGAATGCAACGGAGTTTGCTGCCAACTCCATGGCACTCCGCATAGCCCTGCTATGCGAACTCCGCCCAGGCTTAGTCTTTTATACTCTTCTCTGGGAGATCCACATCTAGGCAAAAATGAGAGCCTGTTCACTGGTTTAGCAGGTATAGCTGGCTGTAAATCTAGATTAAGCGGCCCTAATTCCACAGAGTCAAACAATTTATCAAGAATAGATGTGGCACCCCACCTAATTTTGCATAAGGAAAAGAGCAGTATAGAAGGGGATATTTTAATGGTAGCCACAGAAAGCCAGGCTAATTTTATCTTTTGGAATGTAGCAGACTTGGCATCAAAATCAGATCGCCTTGAGTGGTGTGAGTTTATTGAACAGTTTGATTTCTACTTTTTCCAAAAGATTTGGTTGCTGCAACTCCTTTACCATGCAGGTTATGTCGTCTTTTCAAAGGAAGATGTTTTATCTTCGGGAAAGACCCCCAGGAGAGCTCACAACATGGGTGTGGACACCAGTAGATGGTATGTTGAGAGAGGTCCAGGCGGAGTAGCCAGATTTATTTAGCGTTTGCCTTTCAATCCATCATGGCAAAATCCTCTATTCTTATAATATGTAAGGCAGGTCTGCCGAGTCCTGCAGGGAACCTAATGATTTGGAGCAATTAAATGCTCATTAAGCCTTGCTGTAAATTAGTGCCAGGAAAATTGTAGTGGATGACATTAATTGCCAATTTGTGCGTTTGAACAGAGGGATTTCATCCCGATGTCAGACAGGACAAATTATGGTCTTTCTCAGTCGTTTAGATTGCGCCTATTGGGAAATGGACAGCAACTGTAGTAAAAATAAATGCATTGGTTTTAAATGAGAGGCTTTAAGCATGTAATGGAAGCTCCAACTCTCACAGGGCAGGGTCACATACCTTCAACCGCACTAATTCAAGTAGTCCAATAGACTATATTCTGCTGGATCTCAAATTTGGAGAATATGGTGGTCTTGTCCCGTCAGGACAGTGACCACAACACTTTGTCTGTCAAGCTTAGGATAAATGTCAAAGGCACAATGGACATCACCAGGGAGCCTTTGGGTAGAAGATTTAAAGTTTCCAGCAATAAGAGCAGGGTCAAATGGAGCAGTGCGGAGAACTTACAGAAGAACCTGGGTCATATCTATAGCATTTTGGCTGATGGGATGGACGGAGAGGTGCTCCTGCTACTGACCGAGGATCATGGTAAACACTGGGGAGAATCCCTCAGATCCACCAAGGAATTTCTTTTTTAACACAAAGAAGTTTATTTCATGCTGAGGCCAGGCAAGTAGTTGAGAGGAAGCACCCTTTATACTGGTACAATAAACAGTGTGGAGAGGCAAAATCTAATTTATTTTTAGTCTTAAGGAAACACGACAGGACCCTGATTCAGTCAGCAAGGGGTGCCCACAGAAAGGGTCTCGATGTAGGTAGAAAATAGTGGAAACGGGGAAGATGGGAGAGTCTATTATTCGCTGCCATGCAAAGATGTCATAGTGCCTTCTGGAACTTAATGACCTTGGGCACTACGGATGGGCACCATATTATAGCAACCAACATTATAGCAGGGTTAGATCTGGGGTCTCTAGTTGGCAATGGTGTTCACCTTTGTCCAAATAGGGACCCTTACTTCTAAGTCAGGATAAGGGGATTACACTCCTAAATAACACCTGCTCACCCCCTTGGTAGCTTGGCACGAGCAGACAGGCTTATCTCAGAGGCAGTGTGTTAAGCATTTGTGAATATACACAGTAATATAGTGAAAATACTACAGATGGACACAACACAGGTTTCATAAATATAGGTATTCTTTATATATACTTAACACAAGACCACAAATGACAAAAATCCACAATATTGTATTTAAGATTGACTTAAAGATGGTCAAAGTTACTTAGTTCAAGTTGGTGATAAATGCAACAACGTTCTCAACAAAGTACCTGGATGCGTAACGCGAAATGAACAAAAGGCTTGAAAAAGGGGAGATACAACGGTTCCGTAATCCGGGAAGATGATGCGTCGTGCCTCAATGCTTGCGCGGCGTATGGGTTGCGTCGTTATCCTTACTGGTGCGGAGATGATGTGTAGATTCACTGTTTGCGGGACGGTTGCGATGCGCAAGATGGTGCCTCGATGCGATGCGATAATCTTGATGCGATGGGAGAAGATGGTGCCCTTGATGCGACAATGCAACAGTGATGCGTAGACGCCCTGGCAGCCTTGCGACTACTCTGTTCTTTGGAGCCTCGACAAGCCCTGCGACATGCTTCACCGATGATGCAATGGCGACTCTCTCGATGGCGTCACGCTTCTCCGGTGATGCAACAGCAGGCAGCTTTGACGAAGACACACTTTCTGGCAGATGCCGGGGTGGCACGCTTCTCCGGCGATGTGACGATCTCAGCTGCGGTAGCGTCACACTACTTCTCGTTGCGACGCGCTTCCAGCCCCCAGCGACATGCAGGCTTCTGCAGTTAGAATTCCCAGCAAGGAAATTCAGGGGGAACTGGAGGCGAAGACTTTTTCCCTGAGACTTCAGCAGGAGGAAAGCACAAATTGAAGTCCTTGGAGAATATTCTGTAGATGAAAGTCCTCAAAAAGTTCCTTCTCCTTTCCCTTGGTAATTAAGAAACCACTGCAGGCCAACCCAGCAAACAGCACATTGGCAGAGGGGCAGTCCAAACTCCTGCAGCTTCCTTGGTTCTTCTTCTTGGCAAAAGGTTTCTTGTTCCCAGAAGTTATCTAAAGTTCTTGGGTCTGAGTCCCAATATTTATACTCTAAAATCCTTTGTTCTCTGAAGGCAGAGAGGCCTCTTCCTAGTCCAAGCCAGTTCATGAGCACTCTGTTTACAGGACTCCTTCTTTCCTTTCACAGTGCAGGGCAGAAACATCAGACGCCCCACAGGAGGTGGAGCCAGCATTGTGGAGGGAAAGCACAGCCCTGGAGCACTTTGTTGACATGATTCCTTCTCTTCTTTCACAGTTCAGGGCAGAGACATCAGCCGCACCCCAGGAGTTGGAGACAGCATTGTGGAGGGAAGGCCCAGCCCTATTCAGTTCCCAGGTGCAACTCCTCCCTCCCATCTAGATGCAGATCTCCCTATTCACCACTGGACTGACTCATTCTGTCTCTTAGAATCCCCCAGCCCTGTTACTTAAACTCCAGACAATGAATATACAACCTAGCAGAGGCAGGCTTTGGATAGTTAGACAAGAAAATACCTACTTTCTAAAAATTGTATTTTCAAACATGTAATGTTAAAACCAACTTTACTAAAAGATGTATTTTATCATTCTGAGTTCAGGCATACTAAATCCAAATTTCTACCTTGTTCCCTGAGTCAGTTAGGATTATAGGATATAATATTCTGAGAACAGGTAGCCTTGCAATAGTGAAAAATGAAAATGGCTGTAATTCACTATTAGGACATTCCACACACACCTGGGCATGTCCTACCTTATACTTATAATGTACCCTGCCCTTGGGCCTACCATAGTGGTGTCTGATATGAAGCAAAGTGAAGGTTTAGGGACTGGCAAGTGGGTGCACTGGCCAAGTCGACATGACAGTCACAGATTGCCCAAAGCCCTTGCAATGGCAAGCCTGAGACACACTTTACAAGCTGCTTCTGTGGGTGGCACAGCCAGTACTGCAGGCCCACCACCAGCTTTTGATTTACACGCCCTGGGCACACATGGTGCACTGTACTAGGGTCTGACAAGTAAATCAAATAACCCAATCATGGAATCACTATTTAATACTTCAATTTAACCTAGGGAACACTTGCACTGTGGCACTGAATAGCAGTGGTCCAGTGCCCAAAGCATATAAACTGCAAAACATATAAAAAACAGAGGAGGCAATCAGTGAAAATAGAAGGGAGACTCACACCAATGATGCCAGGTCTAACAGCTAGTGACTGGGTAGCACATTTTACTGATTTGTATGTGCAGCCGGGGGAAACATCAACCAACTACGGTAAATTAATGAGCCCAACTGCTGGCTAGCTGATGGGAGGCAGAGGACAATACTGAGGGGACTTTGGTCAGAATCCCTGCACCCAGGAATGATTATACAATTTTCAGAAATATCTGTAGTTGACATTTGTGCAGCTATCAAAGGCATTGTCCCTAACAAAGCACTGGGGCTGGATAAAATCCCAGGGGATTTTTTCCGGAGTGTGGTTGACATTTGGGGAGCCTACTTTTCACCACTGTTTACAGCATTTCTGAATGGGGCGCCAGTGCCTCCAGTGTGGGCTAGGGCTGAAATTTTACCTATTTACGAAAAGGGCCCAGTGAGCTGCAAATCAACTACAGACCCATTACTGTGCTCTATAGCTCCCAGTAGCAATATTGCAGAATTATACTTGGTAGATTACAGGATTGGATGACAGACAATTAAATCTTGTCCCTGCTGCAGGTGGGATTTAGGGAGGTAATGAGTACGATTGACTAGGTGTTCTTACACCTGATGTTATTCTGGAAACTTGTCACTAGAGAGGCCGGTGCCTATACATCATATTTGTGGACCTTTGTTCCACCTTTGATTTAGTCACTAGGACCAACCCTGTGGCAGGTGCTAAAGAAGTTGGGGGTTCCTAGCTATTTACAAAATATTATAGTGAGACTGCACGACAATAACTATGAGCTGGTCGGGTGTGGGCAAGTCGGCAAGCTAACAGAGCCATTTCTTGTTAATAGAGGGGTCAGACAGGGTTGTGTACTTGCCCCCATACTACTCCCCCCATACAACAATGGCCCTATAAAGCATTTAGAACAGGGTGATAATGATGCTTCTAAGTTGGCAAACAAGAGGATCTCTGTCCTCATATTTGCTGATGACTACCTCCAAGTCTCCCATGTGCCTTCAAAACGTATTGGACCACTTTGAAAAATTTTGCAAAGTGTGGAACTTGAAATTAATGTGGCCAAGACCAAGTTTATGGTATTGAACCCAAGTTGTTCGGCCAGGGCAAACCTAGCATTGGCAGGGAAACCACTAGAGAGAGTGCAGACATTCACTTAAGTGGGTAATACACTGACAGAATAATCCAAGAAAGAAGGTTAGTGAAGCACACCCTAATCTCAATTGTGTCAAATCTTGACAATCATAAGAATGTAAAATAAAGTGAATCTGTGTTAAAGACATATATATACAGTATTGGTAATGACATAAACTGATCAAAAATTCCGTAAGGACAAGATGACCAGGTCACGATGCTTAAATGTCTGATTTCCTTTATTTCTTATTCTTTTGAAACTTAAATCCAGACATGAGATGCAGCCAACACGTGTTTCGTCTGTACACAATTAGTACTTAGACTTTCTCAAGGCTGTAAACACAGACAATGTGCATAATCAGTAAAGCAAATATAAACATAATTACCATTTAATTACAATAACAAGGATTCCATAATGAGTCTTATTAGGGAGTCCCAAGTTATGTAAAATCACCACAAGAACCAACCTCAAGACCAGAGTAGTGTGATAGAGAGGTATCAAGAACAGATAGTTGTAGATGTGTGCAGAACAACCAAGAGCAATAGGTCAGAAAATTCAATCCCTGAGCAGTACACTGAGAGATCCATGAGGATCTTGCAGCCTAAGCCTGTAATAGTAACCAATATATCCTAAGATATTATGAAGAAATCGGAAAATAAAAATAGTAACAACAAAGGTTTCAGCCGAAGTGACACCAAGTTAGCCTAAGATATATCCCAATAAAAAGTAGTAGTATACGAAATCTCGAATAATTACTGTGAAAAGCAAAGTGATCTAAGCATGCAATTAGAGAATGAGAAATCTCAGTCAAACCCACCTATGATGCGGTCCTATAAGTAGTCACAAATAATATCCAGGTTGCCATTTGTAATGGACTTCTATTGAAAGTAGATCCACCCAGCAGGCAATCTGTATCTGGAGCAATCAGATTCTAAAGTACAAGAATTAAATATGAGGGCCGGTGAACCAATACTACTTCAGACCTAGTTATTTGCATTCATGGTAAAATTGAAGAGAGTACTAGTGTAACAATACTAGTGTGAAAAACCACATCAGGTCTGATAATATTAATTTCAAAACTAGACAAAAGGAGGGCAATAATAGATATAACATATAATCCTTCACCTACAAAACAATGATATTCTAATGCAAAAGAAGGAAAATGATAAGTTTGACTGTGGCGTGTAACCCACCCTGAGAGAGGCATAGACGATCAATGGCATAAAAATTCCAAACCAATATGATAAAAACAAGCCCATAACAAACTATAATTGAATGGAAACGTAAGAAAATACATTATATAATAATCACTGAACAGTGAAAGCACTTCATGATCATGGTGCTCATCAAAAACAATAGCAAAAAAGGGAATAGAAGCTTCTCTAAGGAATGGAGCTTCAAAATGTTGTATGGTCCCTTTAAAGATCAATATATGTAGGCTCCAGAGTAAGTGTAGACCTACGATTACAGAAGGAAAAAAAATTATACTGCGTACAATAACGTAATGAAATCCGATTCTTGTATTACTAGTTTATACAAAAAACACACTCACCTCTCAATAAGTAAGGAGGTAAAAAAAGAAATAGTAGTAATGTGGCCCCCAATGAAGTTAGATCG
This sequence comes from Lissotriton vulgaris, assembly GCF_964263255.1. Taxonomy (NCBI): domain Eukaryota; kingdom Metazoa; phylum Chordata; class Amphibia; order Caudata; family Salamandridae; genus Lissotriton; species Lissotriton vulgaris. Next base: position 701,328,057 of record NC_141693.1, read on the forward strand.
TCTTCTAACGTAACCCGATAAGGGACTCACCAAAATAGCTGAAATTAAATCATCCATTAGTAAAGGAATGACCCCAAGTACGGTGTGTTCTGAAATAATATACTTATATGGGGGTTGTTCTATTGGGTAATCTAACTACTACCTATATTATTTCAGAACACAATGTACTTAGGGTCGTTCCTTCACTGGTGGATGATTTTATGGCAAAGGCCCGAAGGCCAATATTATGCATCTATCCATTATTACCACTCAAAGACAGCAGCAACAATTTAGAATCAGAACATTATAAACATTCTAGAAGTTAGAACATGCATATCCCAAGAACAGGCAGCCAGCTCCCTCTTTTGTTGCTGCTCAAACACGAGTTAAGTACATGCTTTTACTTCCGAGTTTAAGTTTTTGATTATGAATGTTTTTTAGGTTAAAATTATATTTGAGAGATAAGATAAGAATATTAGACGTGTATTAAGATATGTAAGCCATTTGGGGATAAAATTATTATTTTTTGTAAAATAACAGAAAATGGTTATTTAACACCTTGACTGCTGCAGCAATTCCAGCAAGGTGCTGAATTTTTCAGATTCCCATTGTTCATGACGAGCTCAGCTCGTCATAAGCACACGACCAGTGTACTGCATGACAAGCTGAGCTCGTCATGAGCAGGGAAGGGGTTAATGTTGTGGTTTGTAGACGGACCATTTTTTAATGGAGTTTTTGAACGGACTTTGCGATGTTTAGAAATGGTTTTTAAAAGAAGGATTTATTGAGGTGTATTGAAAAAAGAAAGAGTTTACCGTTGAAGTTTGAAACGGGCACGTAAGTGAAGCAGCGCGCCTCTTTATTGCGAGCTTATACGCGTATGGCCCGAGCGCAATATCTGTGTCGCTCGAGCGCATCAGCCTCTGGATTCAAATTGAGGCTGTATTTTGAGATCTTTACAAGAATTTGTAATGGAAGAGCCGCCGTACGCACGTTGCGTGCGGCGGCCATCTTGGGACTTTGGGAAATGAGTCGCATTAATAAGGGAAATTTTGGTGGCCATGTTTTGGGAGTAGGATTAGCGTCTGACTGAACGAAGTCAGTTTCAGTCAGACAAGGGTCAGGAGTTTGTCGGAAAGGATCGGTGTTTGAGGAAGGTGTTAGGTAGTCGATATCTGAGGTGAATTTGGACGAGTAGTGGTTTTTTAGTCCATTTAACAAGATATTTTAGGGTTGTGGACTGTAAGTGGTACTTTTACATAGTCTGGATTTGTTTGGTTAGTTTGTGGCAATGGAGAATGTTGAAGGAAGCGTGGAGGAAAAGATGAAAAGTTATATGGAGAAGTTATTTGGTGAATTGAGTGCTTCAATTTATAAAAAGATAGAGAGCAGTATGGAGAGGAAAGTCAAAGAAAAAGATAAAAGACAGAAATCTGGCGAAGAAGACAATTTCTTCACTACCGAAGAAGTTGAGGTAGTTGCCGGTACGCCTAGAGAAAATACTAAGAGGAAGGAGAAAAAGAAACATATTATGAAAGAAAAACAAAGGAAAAAGAACTTAAAGTTCAAAAAGGGTTGGCTATAAAGGCCAAAGTGAGCGATGTAAAGGCGCATAAGAGGAGACATAGTGCAGTGGCGTGTGACTCGAGTTCAACCAGCGGTGATGTTGAGTTGACTTGTAGCTCGAGTTTGGAGGAGTCAAAAGTAGAAGCGGTTCAGGTTAAAAGAAGGAGGTTAGATGAAGGTGAGACAAAGTTGGAAGCTGGTGGTTTTGTGGATCCTCAGGGCGAAGAAATGTTCAACCCTTTACTTGTTCAACACCCACTGTCACCCTAATTGTCCCCAGTTGAACATGTGGCTAGATATATAAAGTACTGTATTAGAAGGGAAATCCCTAAAGAAGTAAGAACTAGGCTAAGATCAGAGTGTCCGAGGCCTAGCCTTAACAGCAAGGTGGCTTTTACGCCTGAATTGGACCAAAAAATCTTTGATATGTGTGAGGAAGCTCACACTAATATTACCGGGGTCGATGTAGGAGAAATGCGAGGTGAGATGTTGTGTGCTTCTGAAGATGGACAATTTGTCAGTAGTTTGTTATGTGAACAAGATGGGTCGTACTCAATTAAATGGGTTAGCGGAGCTTGCAAAGGAGTTTGGAAGTTTTGTTTGGAAAGGGAGATTATGGTACAAGCTCAGTACATACCATGATTGAGCAACGTAGAAGCGGATTGTATTAAAGATACCTGAGGGATGGGAGCAGTTGGAAGTTACAGAGGGAGGTTTTTGTGCGATTGGAAAATATGTGGGGTCCTTTAAGTGTAGATCTGTTTGCAGACAGATTGAACACTCATTTGAAGGAATTTTACAGTTGGAGACCGGATCCAGAGGCGAAGGGAGCGGATGCATTTCTTCAGAGTTGGAAGGGAGACAGGAATTATGCGTTCCCACCATTTTCAGTGATTCAAAGAGTTTTGAACAAGGTCAGGAGAGAGGAAGTCGAGTTAGTTCTATAAACACCTTATTGGAAGGCACAAGTTTGGTTTCCAGATTTAATGAACCTGTTAGTGGAAGATCCTGTAGTTCTTCCAAATTACAGGGAAATCTTGGTGTATGTTCAAGGAAATGTGCACGATCTAGTGGTTTCGGGACAGTTAAGATTGATGACATAGTTGATTTCATGAGAATATGGCAAATGCAGGAATTATCAAAGGAAGCTGAGGAACTTGTATCTAAGTCATGGTCCAGTGGAACATCAAAGGTTTATGGATTGGCATGGAGAAAGTGAAATGGTTGGTGTATTGAGAGGGGTTTGGATCCCATTTCGCCACCTGTTGTAGAGGTTGCAAATTATTTGTCAGGTTTATTTAGTGAACGTTTGGCATATAATTCTGTCAATTTAAATAGGTCCGCTATTTCTGCAGGGCATGATTTGGTGGGTGGGATTCCAGTAGGTCAACATATTTTGATTAAAAGATTGGTTAAGAGTGTAAGGGTGGCTCTCCCTCCAAAGGCGAAATATGATTCACTCTGGGATGTTTCTTTGGTGTTGAGGGAGATTGAGAGTTGCGGGTCGAATTCAGGTTTGGATTTAAAATTATTGACATGGAAAATGGCTATGCTTTTGTGTCTGGTTTAGTTTAGGAGAGTATCAGATATTAGAGCGTTAGAGATTAATTCTAGGTTTTTTCAGCCGGAAAGGGTTTGTTTTGAATTAAAAAGAAGGACAAAGACTATGTCTAAGACAATTTTTTATTCATATTTAGAGGGTGAGAGTGTTTTATGTGTAGTTAAGTGTTTGAAAGAAAATGAAAAGAGAACTAATTGTTTGAGAGAAGGAAATTTTAAACAGTTGTTAATTTCCTATGTAAAACCATATAAAGCAGTTTCTACACCTACTTTAGCAAGATGGATAAGGAATGTAATGTTCAAGGCAGGGGTAGATATTAATGTGTTTGGATCACATTCACCTAGAGGGGCTATGGCTAGTAAAGCATTTATGAAGGGTTTCAGTTTAAGTGGTAATTTGAAGGCTGCTGATTGGTCGAATGATTCAACGTTTAGAAACGTTTACTTTAAGCCTGTGGAAAATGTTTTGGGAAGAGTTTTGGATGAACTTTGAACATGCATAATATTGGCCTCCGGTCCGTTGAGATAAAATGCAGATTTTCCACAGTTTTAATGTAAAGAAAATCATGATTTTATTAAAGGCACGGAGGCTAATATTATCCCTCTGCTAATCCCGCCCTACTACTGTTTGTTATTTATTTTATAGGTTGAAGTTGGAAAGAAGAAGTTGGAGTTTTAAAAAAGTAAGAAGGATTCCGAGTTCAAGAAAGGAAAAGTTGTTTTGAGGATTCTTGGGGCTTGTCATTTTCACAGCTACAAAAGAGGAACATGGCTGCCTGTTCTTGGGATATATGCATGTTCTAAGTTCTAGAATGTTTGTAATGTTCTGATTCTATAATGTTGCTGCTGTGTTTGAGTGGTAATAAAGGATAGATGCATAATATTAGCCTCTGTGCCTTTAATAAAATCATGATTTTCTTCACATTAAAACTGTGGAAAATCTGCATTTAATTTCAGCTGTTTTGGTGAGACCCCTATCGGGTGTTCACTCAGTGATCTTCACGGCTTTCTTTCTCTTGTGCTGTGAGCTCATCAGCTTCCAGTGTCAATTATTTATTGTGGTTGTTTTTACTCAGGTTACGTTAGAAGATGATCTAACTTCATTGGGGGCCACATTACCACTATTTATTTTTTTACCTCCTTACTTATTGAGAGATGAGTGTTTTTTTTCTATAAACTAGTAAAACAAGAATCAAATTTCATTACGTTATTGTACGCAGTATAATTATTTTTTACTTCTGTATTCATAGGTCTACACTTAGGGCTTTATTAGGAAGGCGGACTGACCTGCGTCCGTCCGCCACCCCAGAGGAGGAGGGAACGCTCGCAGGCGCAGTGGCGGTCCCTCCGTACAAATTAGGATGTGACCGCCACCCTGGCGGTCACATCCTGTATGTTTAACATTGCAACCGCCGCAATGTTAAAAATGCAATCAGTGCATTTGCATGCACAAAGCGGCAGGCACCACGCGGTGCCTACCGATTTGTGCATGCAAATGCAGGGGGGTACCATAGGTACCCCCCATGTGCACCCCCACTCCCCTTCACCCGGGGGGCGCGCAACGGGCCCCCAAAGAAAAGTCTGTATGCCTTTTCGTGGCGGCATTGCCGCCGCGGAAAGGCATTGCAAAAGTCAAATCCTAATATGGCTGGTGGTGTCTGATAGATAGATAGAGCTTTTCCGCCGTGGTCGGAAGGAGACCGCGGCAGAAAAGCGGCGGTTGTAAAAATTAACGCCCAGCCATCCTAATCTAGCTGGGGGTCATTTGTGTGTCCGCCGCGGTAAATACGCATACTCTGGGCCGGCGGTGGCTTCCGCAGGCCCGGAGTATGCGGATTCACCACAATCGTAATGAGCCCCTGAGTCTGGAGCCTATATATATTGATCCTTGGAGGGACCATACAATATTTTGAAGCTCCATTCCTTAGAGAAGGTTCTATTCCCTTTTTTGCTATTATTTTCGGTGAGCACCATGATTATGAAGTGCTTTCACTGTTCAGTGATTACTATATCATGTATTTTCATATGTTTCCATTCAATTATAGTTTGTTACAGGCATGTTTTTATCATATTGGTTTGGAATTTTTGTGCCATTGATCGTCTATGCCTCTATCAGGGTGGGTTACACGCCACAGTCGAACTTATCATTTTCCTTCTTTTGCATTAGAATATAATTGCTTTGTAGGTGAAGGATTATATTTTTTTTATTATTGCCCTCCTTTTGTCTAGTTTCCCAATGAATGTTATCAGACCTGATGTGGTTTTTCACAATAGTATTGTTACACTAGTACTCTCTTTAATTTTACCATGAATGCAAATAACTAGGTCTGAAGTAGTATTGCTTCACCGGCCCTCATATTTAATTATTGTACTTTAGAATCTGCTTGCTTCGGATACGGATTGCCTGCTGGGTGGATCTACTTTCAATAGAAGTCCATTACAAATGGCAACCTCAACATTATTTGTGACTATTTATAGGACCGCATCATAGGTGAGTTTGATTGAGATTTCTCATTCTCTAATTGCATGCTTAGATCACTTTGCTTTTCATAATTATTATTCGAGATTTCTTACACTACTACTTTTTATTGGGATATATCTTAGGCTAACTTGGTGTCTCTTTGGCTGATATCTTTGTTGTTACTATTTTTATTTTCCGATTTCTTCATAATATCTTAGGATATATTGGTTACTATTACAGGCTTAGGCTGCGAGATCCTCATGGATCTCTCAGTGTACTGCTCAGGGATTGTATTTTCTGATCTATTGCTCTTGGTTGTTCGGCACACATCTACAACTATCTGTTCTTGATACCTCTCTATCACACTACTCTGGACTTGAGCACGGTTCTTGTGGTGATTTTACATAACGTGGGACTCCTTAATAAGACTCACTATGGAATCCTTGTTATTGTAATAAAATGGTAATTATGTTTATATTTGCTTTACTGATTATGCACATTGTCTGTGTTTACAGCCTTGAGAAAGTCTAAGTACTAATTGTGTACAGACGAAACACGTGTTGGCTGCATCTGACGTCTGGATATAAGTTTCAAAAGAATAAGAAATAAAGGAAATCAGACATTTAACCATTGTGACCTGGTCATCTTGTCCTTACGGAATTTTTGATCAGTTTATGTCATTACCAATACTGTATATATAAGTCTTTAACACTGATTCTTTTTATTTTACATTCTTGTGATTGTCAAGATTGGACACAATTGAGATTAGGGTGTGCTTCACTAATCTTCTTTTTTGGATTATTGTAATAGTAGGTTGTTCTCAGCTTGCTAATAGCACTCTTTGGTAGTAAGTGATACTGGTGAGTGATACTGGTTTCCTTAGCACCCCGCTGTATTTACAGCAACCATATACTCAATATGCTCCCTACTTTTGTGATTATTAACTTGTTTTTGCTTTGAGGTGCAGTATTTCCCTATCAGGGAACACTACTACCAGTCTGCTCTTGTGTACACTGACAGAATAGGAGGGGTGGCAACCACACATTTTGCATTGGGCAGCGCAGACTAAGATTGGAGAATCGAGTAGGAAGTATTACTAAGCTGGCTCATATTTCTGTGTTCGGACCTGTGCAGCCAGCACTGGAAATATACCACCATCAAGCCCTGGGGATGGCCACGTATACTGCAGAACTGTGGGACCATCTCAATGTTTTTGCCTTAGATTTGGTGGAAAACCAATGTATGTGAATATTAGTAGGTGTTCCTTGGCTGCCCCTTAGGCTTGATCATGTGTTGAGACCTAGTTCAGATAAAATAGGCCAACGTCCCTTCCTTTTTGGAGGAGGATCTGGGCTACCCCAGAGCTTCATCCATATCAAGATGGTCTAGAATACTTAGGCTTGTGGGGTCCAGTTTTTTACGCGGGATCAAGTATATTAAAGCCACATATGGGAGAGATCCAGTTGCCATTTATGTGGAGTGCTCCAAGAGAGGCTAGGCTAATTTCCAAGTCTAACATCAAAATAGCATTTAGGCAACATCATGAGTCCTTAATATATTCCTAAGCTAGCCAAATGATTGACTGGTGCCTTTCTTTATGTTAAAGATTTGTATATTAGAGAAGATTTTATGGATGAGATTGAACACCTTCCAACGAGGCACCTGTTTTAGTTGTTCTGCAATGGGACCGGGCCCCTATGTTCATTTTCTGCCAAATGGGCTAAATCCCTTACAGTGGATGAATGGCTATGCCCAACATGTGGGGCTTCTAAGGAGACTTTGGAACTTGTAATGTTTTTTTGCCCAGCCTACTTAATTAGTAGGCGGTGTTGGATTTTTCCTCTTAGACGGAATTTGCAGATTTGAGAGTATAAAGCTTGCCCTAAGGATATTAAACAATGATTTTAGTAAAACACTGGATTTGGACCTCTCTCTGTGCCTGTTGGCTATGTAGAAAATCAGGGCAAATTTTGGGACTGTGGTCCGGTATTGCGGACTCACGGGGACTTAGTAATGTCCGTGCCTTTCCTCCAGCCTAGAAACGACAAGAACGATCTAGCCGCTGAAGCGCAGGTCACGAGGATGCTGGACCCTCAACCAACCAATAAGAAATTCCACTGAGCAGACACCTACGGAAAAACAGGAAGAGACGCCGAAAGCGCTCAGGAGCCGGAGGGAGAGAGCATGGAGTACGAGCGCTGCGGTGACGAAGAGGCGTTGCGGGAACCTCAAAACCCTGAGGACCACTGGCAGAGAGTGGAGGAAGACCAAGAAGAGACACCTAAGCGCCCAGGAGAGGCAAAGAAGGCCAAGAGGACCATTGCTATGACCAAGAAGGGCCATGGCTTCAGGCAAGTGCCAATATTTCGATATCTCTTCAGGCAGTGGTGGGAGGGAAGGCCCCAGGACACTCGGGTACTTCACGGTCCCCAGGGGTAAAGAGCACCCTCACTCCTGCAGAAAAAGCACATAGGCTAGCCTACACTGAGTGCGTGGGTATGATGACAGGAAACGCTGTTAAAATACAGCCATTAACCTGACGTCCTCTTCTTTGTACCAAGGGCAAGGATAGAGAAGAAAAGGAAAACTCTAATGGAGGGCAGAACAGTGGACCTGAAGGAGACACAGAGAGAGGATCCTGCCAAAACCTTCAGACTTCGACTGTTTACTTTCCTTGTTCATTCCTTTGTTTTCTTGAAACAAAACCAACTTTATTAAATCCTCTAACATTTACAAAATACGTGGTTGGGAGTCTCTTTAATTGCACGACCACAGGGACCCATGCATCAAACAATTTTGCATTCGTAAGTGATCTGAATCTGTAATTTTGCACCCATTTGCGAATGCAAAATTGCCTTTCAGAATGCATAAAAAGCATTTGCAGCCCACATTTAGGTTATTTTGTAAAAATTGCAATTATCAAATTTCCAACTCCCAATTCCGATTTGCAAAATGCAAATATCAATTAGGTCATTGCAAATGTAATGTAGGACCCATGTGCAATTTGTAATTCGCGAATAGACTAGAAAATGTAATTTTGCATGTGCTAAATACCACCAATTCCAATCAGGTGGAAACCAGGTGCAACCTATTCAAACAGGCCCAGAGAGCCTCAGCATGTTCCATAATGGCTGCACTCTACATAATTGCAAGGAGGATGAGAATCCAGGCTGCAGCAAAGGAAGGAGGAGGAGACATGAGAGCATTATCAGACCACGCGTTATATGTTTGGCCAGCCAGAGGAGGGAATATATGCCAAATATAAGTTCTGCCATCATATTGGATCGAGTTGCCTACCTGCAACCACATCTGCAGCGTCACACTGGGTGGACTAACACAATTCCCACCCATGTGCAGGTCCTATGTTCCCTGTACCTTCTAGCCTCAGTGAGTTACCAGGGGGCAACAGTAGCAGCAGGAGGGGTCTCCCAAAGTGCGCTGTTGTGCTTTTTCAATGCATTCCTGGATTAAATGTTGGTGAAAATACATCAGTACATTAGATTTCCAAACACAGCCCAAGACTTGCAGTAAACAAATCGTCGTTCCTGCATTGGTGGTACGCATGAACCTATATGTCCCCCCTCAGTCAATGAGTACATCTTCAGGAATAGGAAATGCTACCATTCAGTAAACATCCAAGTGATATGCAAAGCTGCACATATCATCACAGACATAGTGGCAAATTCCCAGGTGGTACACGATTCATTCATCTTCTGACATAGTGGAATCTACACACATCCACTTGGGAGTATATTCAGAGAAGGATACCTACTAGGTAAATACATGTAACAGAGGTCAGCAGTCATTACTGACACGGGGACATTAGCACAATGATGAATCTCTTGCCTTTACCCCTGTAGGTGACAGAGCATATGTTGTGCACTCATTCATCTATACCCCACATCTCAATCCAATCACTCCAAGTGAGCAACGTTACAATGCTGCCCAAAAAAGTACACATAATATAATTGAGCGAACCTCTGAGTTACTCAAGAGTTGCTTCTGCTGTATGCACAAAAGTGGTGGTGCACTACAGCACAGTCCTGAAACTAACTGCAAGATTGTGGCCACATGTCAGGTTGCACAACATCACAACTACCAGAAGCATACCCATGGACCTTTCTGATCCAGATTCAGATTAAGACGATGAGCCATGTCAAACTTACCTACCAGCCAACAGTTCAAGGGCAGCAGAAGCAGACAAATACGTGCAGAAATAACGCTGAATTATTATTCATTTAAGTAATGATGAGACAATGCACTATATGAATAAACTGCTAATGTAAAGTTATTACCTTGTGTAGGAAGGTGGCTACCTGACTATGGTTACCCCAGATTGTTTGCCTTGTGTTTAGCTGGTTTTCGACTTAGTCAACCTGGTTCCCTGCTAATCAGGGCCCCAGGCTATCTGCTCTCTCTGTAAAATGGATTCCATGTACCCTAGGTGCATAACTAGATTGGCTTGGGTCACCTTATCAGCCCCTGTACAGAGCACTATAGGTGCCCAGGGCATAAGTGCATCCAAGGCCTACCAGGGGCTGCAGCATATCTTTTGCCACCCCTGGCTGGATATCCAAAATTGACACAACTGGCTGATCACTCAGCTGGGACAAGGTGGTGTAATCACCCCTTGCTTAGATATAGTATGCCTATATCTAAACCTATCTGGACACATATATACCTATAAGTCACTCCTATGGCAGGCCTTAATCCTGGAGGCAGAGTGCTTGGTTTTATGTGAGATGGTGCTCTAGAATGAGCTGAGCCTGTCTGCAGCTGTCGGGACCAGTTCCCTAAGTTGTTCCGGGATAATGCCATACCAAATACGATTAAGTGCATTATAATCCTCGCGGTTATATGTTAACTTTGGTTTGGCTTTATCAAAACATGTTGTGTAAGGTGTCATACGATTTGGAATACTATCCCCTCGACAGTCCTGTCGACGGGGATAGCATTCCACCCCTCTAGAGGGAGACAACATGTTACTTTGCTAAAACGCGGTTGATTTTAAAAGGAGCCTCGGCACCACAAAATGGATGCTTCTGCCACAGACACGGTTCTGACCTCCTGCTGCTGACCGAAACTCAGCCAAGGAGGCCTGGACAAAGGGTTTCCTGTCACAGGGAGGTGTCACACCACCCCAGGCAGGAGATAGTGGATTGTAGCAGGGAGGTTTGAAAGAAACCAGACACTGCCTGGGGAGCACAAGGCTTCCCCTTGCATAATCCGGTCAAACCGGTTCTGGGGCACACCAGCCCCAGTCCCAGCGCGACCTGGACAAGGGGAAAGGGGTGTAACCACCCCCTTCCTGGGTCCCACCCATAGGAGGGGACTTAGCAGGTAATCCAGCCCCCTAGATTGGTATAAGAATGGGAGCAGTGCCAACGCACTTAGATTATCCTGATGAAACATAAGAAATTAAACTCTGGACCCTTCGACATCCTACTCGACGTAGAAGACTGAAGAATCTCCCTTGTGGTCAAGGAGTGACCACCCTGTGCAAACAGGCACCATCCAGCACCTCAACATTTGCTTTGTTGCAGTTCCCGCTGGAACTTGAGCAACAGAGACCAACAAGACCAAGCGTGCCTGCCTTTTATCAGCCCGATCCACAGTCCCTGCAGAGCTGAGACCCGTGGAGGAGACTGGAAGCGTGGGGCCTGCCATCTTGGAGAAACCACGAGAAGCTGAACGTGCAGCCCACGAGTGACCCTCGAAGCTGTACATCAGGGTTTGAGAAGCCCCAGCCCTGAGCCTCTTTTGCACTGAAGCTCACCCCTCTACACTCACCGAGTGCTGCGTGGGGCCCTTCTGCTTCTCTTGGGTCAACGCGTTGGCCCGGTCAATTGCCCGCTGGCTTGTGGCCCCTGTGCCAACGAACTACAAAATCTAACCTGTGATTCTGGTTGCTCCAGACTTGCACCCGCTCCTCTGAAAAGGAGCACCCGCTCTGACCCTCGTGGCCCGAGTGAGAAGCAATCTTCCAGTCCTGCATGGATTGCTCTTGCCAAGTGTTGTTTGCTCCAATCCTGAAGCCGACAGCGTAGACGGCGAGAACCTTCATGGGACAGCTTGTGACCCGCTCCTGGACATCGCAGATGCCCTAGAGCCCACGTGGCAGCGGAGAGAAGCTCCTCAACAACTACCTGATTGCGCCCGACATTGCCTGGTTCCGTCCTGGTTCCACCCTGGTCATTGCTGAGTGACCCAGACTCTGTCCCCTCTGCTTTCAGGTACTCTACAACTCTGATCCACCCTTGGATCACACCGGACACTGCTCCTTCACATCGCCTGCAGCATCTTCAGCTTCAAGCACCAACAACCTGCCTGACGAAACCCGACACAACTTGGACCCTATGCACCCGCTACCTGTGGGTGAGGTAACTTAACAAGGCCGGCGTTCCCACACTGGTACATACCTCTAGTGTATGTGTCTTAAATTTCGTCCTTCTAGGTTAAGCGGAAGTCTCCTTAAACAGTAACTTTATAACTTTTACGCACCATTGACTTTGCATTGGTGCATGCGTGTGCTTTAAGCGCTGCACCCGAATCCCGCAGTGGAGAGAAGCTCCTCGACAACCACCTGATTGCGCCCGACATTGCCTGGTTCCGTCCTGGTTCCACCCTGGTCACTGCTGAGTGACCCAGACTCTGTCCCCTCTGCTTTCAGGTACTCTACAACTCTGATCCACCCTTGGATCACACCGGACACTTCTCCTTCACATCGACTTCAGCATCTTCAGCTTCAAGCACCAACAACCTGCGTGACGAAACCCGACACAACTTGGACCCTATGCACCCGCTTCCTGTGGGTGAGGTAACTTAACAACGCCGGTGTTCCCACACTGGTACATACCTCTAGTGTATGTGTCTTAAATTTCGTCCTTCTAGGTTAAGCAGAAGTCTCCTTAAACAGTAACTTTATAACTTTTACGCACCATTGACTTTGCATTGGTGCATGCGTGTGCTTTAAGTGCTGCACCCGAATCCCACGGGCTTTTCCCGACTTCAGAATTGCTAGTCCTGACTGCTCCCAGCGATTCCCTAGGCCCTAGGCCTAACCACTGTTCGATTGGTATCTCTTATACCACTTTCTCAATATATGGTTTGAGTGGCCACCCGCCCTCATCCATAATTGTGCAACTTTCATATGTTTAACTGTGCTTTTGTTTTAACGCTTGTGCCCCTTTGCTCATAAAGAGTACTGGGGATTATTCTAGTAATAAATACATATATTTTTATTACATATACTTTTGTGGTGTCCTTTCATTCGATATTACAGGATTGTGATTGGTAAAACAGCTCGCTTAACACGACCTCTTGAGTTTAGCCTTTAAGGCTGCTTAGTCCATGCTACCACTAGGATAGCTTGTCTAATAAGGTTGACTTACAACCAGACACCATAAGGGATTGTTTGGACTGATACAAGGTGGTTCCAGAATTGGAAACATCACATATCAGGCCATCTTCTCACACCTTGATTTCAGGTGAAATACATGCACAAAGTCAAAGACGATTACATTTTTTGGGGCAAAAAAAAAGAAAGAATACTTGCTATAATACTAAACTGTAAGCACTGACAACAAAATGCAATAGGTTAATTCACCTAATGGTTTCACATGACTCAATCCCATAATATTTCTTGTGACCATGACTCCACTGGCCCAATCAGTGTGTTCTGAAACCTACTTTGTTGAGGCCTCTGATGCAGCACTATGCCTTGAACTGCGTTGCTGTGATGCTACTAAGACTGAAGGCCTCCTCGCTATCCCACACACCCAGTTCATTAGTACCGGAAATTGTGGTAGCCTGCAACTGCTCAACAGCTTTGGGGACCTGCACCAATCCTCTGGCCACATCACACTACAATGGGCCATTTCAGGTCCATGACCACAGCGCTCAGGCGGTTTATGGACCTAGTGTAGCAATCTAACCAGCCTAGTAGTTGGTGGTGATGTCTGAGCTGGGAGTCATGGTCTTGCTGCATGATGCTGCACAGTTCTCTAATAGCATCAGTCATGGGTCTGAAGTTATCTGCTGTTGCACTCTTTGCTTCCGCCACTGCTGAGTTCAGCTGTGTGATGCTGTCCTTAAAGTCACGCTTATTGTGGTTTAGGGACACCATCTGTGCATGCATTGAACACATGTGTTTACATTTCTGGTGCTGCATCTTCACCACTGCGGTCTCCAGGCCACCAAAGACAGAGAAGCCTTCACCTTCCTCAGATTGACATTGTGTCCTTGCCCTGTGCCTCTTGATGGGCATATTGTGATGCTGCATATGGAACTGAGCTCTTTGGGTGTGTGGGTGTCTGTTCAGCTAGGGTGGTGTGCAAGTCAGGTTGGCTCTCTTCTCCTTCTATCTCGAAATCAGGTAGTAGTTGCACTAGGATTCTGTGTCTTAGTGGTGCAGGTGTTGGGGTGGTAGGGCAACTGTGTTGTCTTCCCCTGACTGAACCTGGGTCTCCACAGGGTCAATGGCTTCTATATCACCAGGCTGTGGAGCAGGTGTATCTGTGACATTAACAGAACTAGTTTAGTACAATTATCGTACATGTATGTCTCAATTCACATTGATTTGACTAATAAAAGTCTTTAGCATCACATGGTGTTTCTACATGTCTTCTGCTAGTGCTAGTTTTACTTAAAGGCACCTATGCTGCTGGAAAATTGCTGCTTGTCTTGCCTCATGTGTTCCTGACTAGTACTCCCTTAATGCATTGGTCGGTAGCAGGTAAAATGCAGACTGAAATAGTATTTGCACCTTAACACCTAATCTTCCTAAGAGAGCATTTTGTCACATGTTGCATGCACATGTTCTTTAGCTTGCATCTTACCGTGGCTGGAACTGGGCATGGCTGAGGTGTCTATCTGTGTTACTCCAATGATGGCTGGAGGCTGAAGGGTTGATTCCACCATTTCCTCCAAGGGTGTAGATACAGGGTGCATGGATGTTCCTCCTCCGGTCTTCTCCACCTCTGCAAGCCTGCTTGCCACTTTTTCTTCCACCCTTGCCTGCTGGTCGTACTAGCGCTTATGTATCTCCTAAATGGAATGCTGCGTGACCCCCACTGCATTGATTTTTGCCTGGATCTCCTGCCAAATCTTGTGCTTTTCACACTCGAGGACATGGAGTGAGTTTTTTCCAAATACTTTCTTGTGACTTTTGCTAATTTGCGGTCACTTAATTGCTATTACCTTTTTTAGGATTTGCAATTAGGTAATCACAGATTGTGAATCCGATTTTTATGGAATCACAATTATTTCTAACATACATAGTATTTAGTGATTACCAAATAGCAATTCTGTAAAAATCTCTATTTGGTAATTGCTAAAATGTTATTTTGTTATATGTGGCCCTATGTGTTTCTAATAGTTAACAATGATGTTATTATGATAATGTGCAAAAAGAACTTAATTTGAGAAAGAAATTAATTTGTTCCAGGCTCGACTATTCTAATGTTCTTTACTTGGGTCTTCCGTACTACCTTCTGCAAAAACTTCAAGTGGTCCAAAACTCTGCGGCGAGGGCCATTTTCGGCCTCCCCCGCCATGCTAGAGCATCGGAGCTGCTACTCTCCCTTCACTGGCTTCCTGTCAGGAAGCGGATTGTCTTCAAGGCACTTACATTGGCCCATAAGGCACTCCATACGGTTGGGGCCAACTACATTCAGAAACAGCTTACTTTTTATAAGCCTACTAGATCCCTTAGATCTGAATCTCTCGGTCTGGCAATTGTCCCAATCATTAGAAAAGCTAGGATAGGTGGCCGTTCTTTTAAACATCTCGCCCCCAAGTTGTGGAACTCCCTCCCCTTGGATCTCTGTTGCACTCCTAATCCGTTGGCCTTTAGAAAGGGCCTGAAAACTTGGCTTTATAGTCAATAACTGGTCTGTTTTCCGTTTCTTTTACTCTCTCTTTTCAGCTATGGGTCAGAAAGCGCCGGGACACTCCTTGGAGTAGCCGAGCGCTATAAAAGACACCCATAACATAACATAACATAACTATTGATGGGCAGAATGCACAACAATGGGACCTCACTTCACAAGCCAGCTAGAAATACATGCATTTCTGACCTTCAAGGGAGTTCACCACCATGGTCAGCACTTCGATAAAAACATGCGGAGTGGTTGTCACACCAAATAGGAGTATCACAAATTGGTAGTGCTGAGGCACTACTGGTAGTCTTAGATAGCACCTGTGAGCAGGTGGGTGGGCATGGAGAACCCTGCTAAGCGACTCCCTATTAGGTAAATGCCCTGACAATCCAGGTAAGTTCAGATGCGCAGAGTTTCTTAACACAGTACCCATGACCCCACTCCGCCCTGCTTGTTGCAGTACCACACGGCAGTGGTGTTGTACATGAGAACCTGCATCAGCCTCCCCTTGGCGAATGGTGGAAAGACCTTCAATGTCAGGTCAATGACTCGCAACTCCAGCAGATTGATTGATATGGCGCCAGGTCTTCACTAAAGATCAGAGTCATCTGACTTCCACCTCTCCCAGATGACATTCCCAGTGTGGGGAGTGGAGAGAGTTCTGCTATTGGTCCAATTGCAACTGAGCAGCCAAACGTGTATATCATGTGCAGTTTCCTTCACAATCTGAATGACATTTGACAGGTTTTCTCGAAGCTGGTCCCACTGGAGCTTCAAATTCCATTGGAGAGCCTACATATGCCATCTAGTGGCGATGACACTGGGGATG
This sequence comes from Lissotriton vulgaris, assembly GCF_964263255.1. Lineage (NCBI taxonomy): Eukaryota > Metazoa > Chordata > Amphibia > Caudata > Salamandridae > Lissotriton > Lissotriton vulgaris. Next base: position 701,344,330 of record NC_141693.1, read on the forward strand.
CAGGAGGCTAAAAGACCAAGAAGTCTCAAGAAGGCTACCACCAAGATCGAGGCAGAATCATTGGAATCATGGCCTGACTGTTCTGGACCTGTAACGGAGGGAAGGCATTGAAATGAACCAAACCCAGGACAGCTCAGATGAAGAGGAGACTCTACGAAGGAGATAGTGGAACGCTGTCTCATTTATCACAAACTTCAATGATGCAAGGATGTTGGCTGTACTCTGGAAGTGGTGCAAGACTCACTGGGGCAATCCCGCCTTCAATAACCAATCATTGAGGTAGGGAGATGGCTGGTATTCCTAATATCCAAAGACAAGTGACATTATTATTATTATTAAAAAATGTTATAGAGCGCGTAGTCACCCTGAGGTATCCCAGCGCTAAAAGATCCCTACACCTGTGGGGTCGGGGGTGAAGAGAGGGGGGGGGACAGCAATTTTAAACAGAAGTGGTTAAAAATGAAGGGAACAAGTGGGTTTTGAGTCGTTTCCTGAATTGCAGGTAGTTCGATTCTTTCCTCAGGTCTTGGGGGAGAGATCTCCATAGGCGAGCTGTGTGGATCGAGAAACGTCTTCCACCCGTGCGGGCTTTCTTGAATCTGGGCAAGATGATGAGGGACTCCTTGTCCGATCGGAGGGATCTAGGGGTTTTATAAGGTTGTATAAATTTCCTCAGAATGGGGGGCCCTGATTCTGCAGTAGCCTATGGGCCAGGCTTAAGGCTTTGAAAATTACTCGTTCCCTCACTGGGAGCCAGTGAAGGAGCTTCAGAGCAGGTTTGGCTGAAGCTCTGGCAGGGGTGTGCGTGAGGATCCGGGCGGCAGCATTTTGGATTTTCTGTAGTTTGTTTAGGGTTGCTTCGGGTGCGCCCAGGTATATAGCGTTGCTATAGTCAAGCCTGGACAGTATGAGGCCTTGGATGAGAAGTCTTTGCGATGTGGGTGGAAGAAGGGGCAGGATCTTTCTCATCGATTTGAGTAGCCCGAAGCAGGTGCCTGCTACTTTTTTGGCCTGCGTGGTGAATGAAAGGTCTGTTTCAATCCATACTCCCAGGCTTTTTACTTCCTGTTTAGGGGCAGGGGGGGTCCCAAACAGGGTGGCCAGATGTCCAAAGGGAAGGTGAGTCCTTTCTGACCCAGAAGGAGAATGTCAGTTTTAGAACCATTCAGCTTTAAGGCTGAGTTATTCATCCACCCTTGGATCTGCGTCAAGCAGTTGAATAGGTCCGCAGGCTGTTGACTAGGGTGGGAAAGGGAGACAACTAGTTGTGTGTCATCCGCATAACTGACAATGCTCACTCCGAACGGGATAACGACCTCCTCCAATGGGGACATATAGATGTTAAACAATGTGGGGCTCAGGGAGGAGCCCTGAGGCACGCCCCATTGGAGGGGTGTGTCGGAGGAGCGGGTGTTATTCTCCCAGATCTGGAAGGAGCGTTGGGCCAGAAAGGAGGAAAGCCAGGATAGAGCGGTGCCTTCTACTCCTACCTTCTTGAGCCGTTTGACCAGGAGTTGGTGGTTGACGGTGTCGAAGGCCGCGCTCAGGTCGAGGAGGATCACTGCCACTGATCCTCCCTCGTCCAAGAGCGCTCTGGCCTCCTCCACTGCTGCCAGGAGGGCGATGTTGGTGCCCTGTCCTGGGCGGAAACCTGTCTGCGAGTTTTTTAGCAGATTATTGGATTCAAGAAACTGGGAGAGTTTCTTATTCGAACTAATGGGTTTGTTGGGCAGATGCACAGCAAATTGTGAAAGTTTCGGGTAAGTTTTTGGTAAGATTTTAGGTGCTACACAAGTAACGTCTAGTGTCCCACGACGTTGGTAAATAAACTTGTAAATAGTGAGATCAATGAGTCACTGATCCCATCCTTGGATGCACACTGTAATTCCTCTATAATTCAAAGAGGTTTCACACTTTGTTCATTGATTGTTATTCACATTTATTCAACATGACAGTTCATTGGTGAATCTCATAAGTACATCGTGTTGATGAGTTAATCCATTCTTAACATATTGGCACTGTCCCTTGTGTAAATCCAATGCATTTCGGGGCTATTATCTGCCCCTTCGTCAGGGAAAGGTACTGTAACAAAATCAAATTGCGTAAAGTAAGTCTAAAGTAATGAGCTCATAGTGGTATGTGGTTTCTTAAACTAATGGGGGTGGACGCTACAGGAAGTGTAGGGGAAGGTGGGTGTCAATTTATGAGGTCACCTTAAAAAACTTTCAAACCCGTGGGGAAAACAAATGAATGCTCCTAGCGTTGCTTACGTGTGCCGGTATTCTAATGAACCGTGATTCTGAAAGTAAAGGAGATAGGATCGGTAAGTATACATCGTGTCTGATTAGTCCCGTTCAGAATTCTCTGCTTATCGGTACACTAACCTGTTTAACGGGGCTTCGGGTTCGAAGGTAATCCACTCGCTACGCCGGTCAGGACGAAGACGTCTACTGCCGCCTTTAGTCATTTACAAGTACTACGGTCACGTGATCATAGATAGCGAGGAAAGACTCGCATTCGCGGTTAGACTTATTGTGTTAAGTTCAGTGAGTAAAAATCAAAGTACAATAAAATAAAGTAAAGTGGAGGAAAATTTAATATGGTGAGTTAGGAGTGATTGGGTAAAGTTAATGCTGTTAAATAGGGTATATCTCAATATTGGTGTGTAGAAGCCGGGTGGGGTGAAGGCAACCCATATGGGTTCAGTGTGATGTAAACATAATGGCTAGGTAAAGACAGTGATGTGATTGAAAAGTTAACGGTTCAAATGAAAAGAAATCAAATTGCAGTACATTTGGTGTAATTACACCGGAAAACCTTTTAGGGCTCCAATTGCAACACTTATAGGTAACAAGAAAGTTTGATTCTGTCATTTAAGCCAAGTGGCTTCTGTGTGGATAATCTTTGGATCCAGGTATTTTCACTTTGGAGTAGGTATTTGGTATTGTCTCTACCTTCCGTTTTGGCGATGGTTTCCAATATGATGAACTTGAGTTGGGAAATATTGTGTTTTTCTTCTTGAAAGTGTGTGGCAATTGAAGATTTACTGTTTTTTAATCTAATGTTAGACTTATGTTCTGTCAATCTGGTCTTGATTTTTCGTTCCGTCTTGCCAACGTAAAGTTTCCCGCAGGGGCATTTGAGAGCATAGATTACATTGCTAGAGTCACATGTTGCGTTGACTTGAAGTTTGATTGTGTTGCCCTTCATAGGATGGTTGATTACGTTTCCCTTTATGATACTATTGCAGTTCCCGCAATTCAAACATGGTTTAGTGCCTGTGTATTTAACAGTCAAAGTCGGTTTGTATTGAACCAGTTCTCCTAAGTTTTGAGCTCTAGTGAAGGCAAATAACGGAGGTTCCAAAAAGATCTGGTTGAAATCTGGTTCCAGGTTCAATAGTGACCAGTGTTGATATATGATCCGTTTGAATTTCGTGCTGACTGTGGAGTATTTGGAGACTACCACTATACAGGTCTGTTGTTTTTCAGGACCAGGTTGTAATAGTTTCTGTCTGTCTGTGTTCAGAATTTTCTGTTTAGATTCCTCAATGATATTGAGTGGGTATCCTCTATCCTGAAATTTGGTGGCAATTTGTTCAATTCTTTGTGTGGACTTGATTGGATTTGATGTAATCCTTTTGGCTCTTGCCATTTGTGAAAATGGGAGGTATTTTTTTAGGTTCGGTTCATGAAAACTCGTGTAGTGGAGCATATTATTTCTGTCGGTGGGCTTCACAAACAAGTCTGTCTCAAATCCCTGTTGGGTGATGGACACTTTAACATCAAGGAAATTAACACTGTTTTCCGATAGTTCCCATGTTATTTGTATGCGTTCATCAATTTGGTTGAATTCTGTCAATAGTTTTTGTAGTTTTTCTGTGGAATTCTTCCACACGATGAAAATATCATCAATGTATCGTGTTAGTAGCAGTAGGTTGTCTGTCCATTCTGTTTTCTTGAAAATGTGAGTTTCTTCATACTGTTGCATAAAGAGATTGGCGTATACCGGCGCCGCGGAATTGCCCATGGCCATGCCCACGAGTTGTTGGTACCATGTATCTTGATATTTAAAATAACTTTGATACAAAGTAAAAAGCATGAGTTCCATCAGGAATGTTTGCAATTGTATGTCTATGCGGTATGGAAGTGTATAGTGATCGCACATCCGCGGTGCAGAGGATCAATTTGTCATCTGGATTGATTTTCAAGTTGTTCAATTTGGAGATGAAGTCCGTAGTGTCTTTTGTGTATGTTCTCATCGACTGAACTGCTGGTTGGAGATATTTATCCAGTATTTGGCCAATCGGTTCATGGATGCTTCCACATGTTGAGACTATTGGTCTCATGGGGGGATCCATGAGATTTTTGTGGATTTTCTGTACCATTTTCAAAGTGGGGCTCTTGGGATTGGCTTTGGTGAGAAAATTCTTAGTTCTGTCGTTGATGATGCCCCTTTCATATGCTTTATCAAGAATATTTTTCAAGGTATTCATGAACTCCATTGTGGGGTTATTGTCCAATTTCATGTATGTTTGGGTATCTGTAATTTGTTCCATTACCTTAGATTCATACATACTTTGGTCCATGATTACTAGGGCTCCCCCTTTGTCAGCTTTCGTGCATCTTATCTGACTATTGGCTGATATCTTCTTTAGGGTATCAAGATCTTTTTGGGTGATATTTCTGGTATGTTTTTTGTCATGTTTGATATTTAGTAAATCCTGCTTGACTATATTCTCAAATAGGTCCAAGGTTTTGTGACTGATTGGTGGTTGAAAGGTGCTGTGTGGTCTTAATCCATGTAATTGGTCCTCTTGTTGGTTTGGTTGTTTGGGTAATACATTGTCAAAAAAGTGGCGTAAACGTAATTTACGCATAAGCTTGAAAAAGCTGACTTCCAATTCCAAACTGTTTGTGTTGGTCGTGGGTACAAAAGATGTGCCCTTTTGTAATAGCCGTTCTTCACGTTTAGTAAGTTGGTATTTGCTGATGTTAATGACTAGTTGGTCTATGTCGTCTTCTTTGTTTTCTTGTCCTTGATGGTTCCCGTCACACTCCTCGTGATAGGTGGTTCTTTTTCCTTCTCTTTTTCTTTTATTCTGTCCTCTCCGGGGTCTCCTTTTTGAGCTTGGCCCTGTTCTAAAAAAGGACTTGTTTCGGTTACCTGGCTGGTGGTTGGTTGTTGGTCTTGGTGAATGTCCGTGCTAGTATGTGCTGGTTGCGGTCTCTTGGTTCTTTGTGTACTGTCACTATCAGATGAAGAGGTTTCAGTTTGTGAGTTATATGGTTTATTTCTTCTTTTCTGAGCATAAACTTCGGCCCATGTGTAGACCTCTCCAAGTCTGTAATCTAAGGTGTCCCTCTTGTATTTCCGGATTTTCCTGTCGTTTATGTCATTAGTATGTTTATCCATTTGTGATTTTATATCCTCCAGTATGGTTGTTAGTTCATCCTCGGAAAGCATTTTAGATAGTTCTGTGGATGTTTCAGTGATTTCTGTGGCGAGTTCATCCAATATTCTTGATAACTCCTTGATGATTAAAAGGATCAAGTCCAAGGAACATTTGTTAAGGATTTCATACCACCTTTCTTGGAATTTTTTTGAATTCTTGCAGAGCGATGGTTTTAAGGCTATCCTGAGACCCCTCGGTTACGTTGGTTACGGTGGTATTTAACTAAAGTGCTAGCATGTAGTTGCTGGTTGATGCGTCTCTTGCTTAGGTATATCAGTTGTTTAATGTGTTGTTCTTTGTAGCGGGTATTGGTTTCCAAACATTCCTGATGGAACTCATGCTTTTTACTTTGTATCAAAGTTATTTTAAATATCAAGATACATGGTAACAACAACTTGTGGGCATGGCCATCGGAAATTCCGCGGCACCGGTATACGCCAATCTCTTTATGCAACAGTATGAAGAAACTCACATTTTCAAGAAAACAGAATGGACAGACAACCTACTGCTACTAACACGATACATTGATGATATTTTCATCGTGTGGAAGAATTCCACAGAAAAACTACAAAAACTATTGACAGAATTCAACCAAATTGATGAACGCATACAAATAACATGGGAACTATCGGAAAACAGTGTTAATTTCCTTGATGTTAAAGTGTCCATCACCCAACAGGGATTTGAGACAGACTTGTTTGTGAAGCCCACCGACAGAAATAATATGCTCCACTACACGAGTTTTCATGAACCGAACCTAAAAAAATACCTCCCATTTTCACAAATGGCAAGAGCCAAAAGGATTACATCAAATCCAATCAAGTCCACACAAAGAATTGAACAAATTGCCACCAAATTTCAGGATAGAGGATACCCACTCAATATCATTGAGGAATCTAAACAGAAAATTCTGAACACAGACAGACAGAAACTATTACAACCTGGTCCTGAAAAACAGACCCGTATAGTGGTAGTCTCCAAACACTCCACAGTCAGCACGAAATTCAAACGGATCATATATCAACACTGGTCACTATTGAACCTAGAACCAGATTATAACCAGATCTTTTTGGAACCTCTGTTATTTGCCTTCACTAGAGCTCAAAACTTAGGAGAACTGGTTCAATACAAACCGACTTTGACTGTTAAATACACAGGCACTAAACCATGTTTGAATTGCGGGAACTGCAATAGTATCATAAAGGGAAACGTAATCAACCATCCTATGAAGGGCAACACAATCAAACTTCAAGTCAACGCAACATGTGACTCTAGCAATGTAATCTATGCTCTCAAATGCCCCTGCGGGAAACTTTACGTTGGCAAGATGGAACGAAAAATCAAGACCAGATTGACAGAACATAAGTCTAACATTAGATTAAAAAACAGTAAATCTTCAATTGCCACACACTTTCAAGAAGAAAAACACAATATTTCCCAACTCAAGTTCATCATATTGGAAACCATCACCAAAACGGAAGGTAGAGACAATACCAAATACCTACTCCAACGTGAAAATACCTGGATCCAAAGATTATCCACACAGAAGCCACATGGCTTAAATGACAGAATCGAACTTTCTTGTTACCTATAAGTGTTGCAATTGGAGCCCTAAAAGGTTTTCCGGTGTAATTACACCAAATGTACTGCAATTTGATTTCTTTTCATTTGAACCGTTAACTTTTCAATCACATCACTGTCTTTACCTAGCCATTATGTTTACATCACACTGAACCCATATGGGTTGCCTTCACCCCACCCGGCTTCTACACACCAATATTGAGATATACCCTATTTAACGGCATTAACTTTACCCAATCACTCCTAACTCACCATATTAAATTTTCCTCCACTTTACTTTATTTTATTGTACTTTGATTTTTACTCGCTGAACTTAACACAATAAGTCTAACCGCGAATGCGAGTCTTTCCTCGCTATCTATGATCACGTGACCGTAGTACTTGTAAATGACTAAACGCGGCAGTAGACGTCTTTGTCCTGACCGGCGTAGCGAGTGGATTACCTTCGAACCCGAAGCCCCGTTAAACAGGTTAGTGTACCGATAAGCAGAGAATTCTGAACGGGACTAATCAGACACGATGTATACTTACCGATCCTATCTCCTTTACTTTCAGAATCACGGTTCATTAGAATACCGGCACACGTAAGCAACGCTAGGAGCATTCATTTGTTTTCCCCACGGGTTTGAAAGTTTTTTAAGGTGACCTCATAAATTGACACCCACCTTCCCCTACACTTCCTGTAGCGTCCACCCCCATTAGTTTAAGAAACCACATACCACTATGAACTCATTACTTTAGACTTACTTTACGCAATTTGATTTTGTTACAGTACCTTTCCCTGACGAAGGGGCAGATAATAGCCCCGAAATGCATTGGATTTACACAAGGGACAGTGCCAATATGTTAAGAATGGATTAACTCATCAACACGATGTACTTATGAGATTCACCAATGAACTGTCATGTTGAATAAATGTGAATAACAATCAATGAACAAAGTGTGAAACCTCTTTGAATTATAGAGGAATTACAGTGTGCACCCAAGGATGGGATCAGTGACTCATTGATCTCACTATTTACAAGAGTTTCTTATTCACCAGTTTCTCAGCGACCTTGCTGGTCCCGGGGAGGAGGGATATTGGTCGGTAGTTGGCCAGTTCAGCTGGGTCCAAGGAGGGTTTTTTTAGCAGCGCCTTAACGACTGCCGCTTTCCAACTAGGGGGGACGACTCCCTGTTGAAAAGAAGCGTTAATCAGATGGGTGAGGGGGGGGATGATGATGGGAGCGACTTCCTTGAGGGTCCGTAGCGGTGCGGGGTCCCTAGAAGATCCGCTTTTGATGGATTTGAGCGTGTTCTCTACTTCTTCGTTGGTTATTTGTCCCCAGGAAGTTAGGCGAGGGGCGATCGAAGTGTCGGGGGGATCGTCAGTCTCGCTCGGATTAGTCGAAGGGATGGAGTCAAGAATTTTTTGGATTTTTTCTTGGAAGAAGCTGGCTAGCTGATGACATTTTTCCTGGTCTGCCTTTGAATCTGGGGGGTTTCTAGGGGCGGGGTCGGGGACCTTAAGAAGTTCTTTCAGGATGGTATAGGTTTCTTTGCTTGAACAGGCGGCTTTTTCGATTCGTTCCTGAAAGAATCGACTTTTTGTCTTGTCGATCAAAGATTTGTAAGCTGATAAGGAGGTAGAGTAGGCGTCCTTATTAGCGTTGGATTTCTCCTTCCTCCATGACCGTTCAGCTCTTTTACAGTCCTGCCGTAGCGACTTGAGCTCTGGAGTATACCATGGGGCTGAGGGTAAACGTTTGTTGTGTCTGAGGGTGGCGGTTTTGGGGATAAGGGTGTCCAGAGAGGAAGTGATCCAGGAGCGAAACTGTTCATCGGCCGTTATGGCGTCGGAGGAAAGTGCTGGGGTGGTATTGGAGAGGATGTCCGACCATTCTGAAGGTATGAGTTTATGCCATCGCCTGTCAGTGACTTTGATTTTCGCAGGCTGGGTGGTAACAGTAGGGGCTTCCCATGAAATGGGGACTAAAAGGTGATCAGTCCATGGCAGTGGCAAAGGTGGACTGGTGGTGATATTGGCATTAGTGAGGACGGGATCTAACAGGTGTCCCTTATCGTGGGTGGGCTCGTTATTGACCAACCTGATATTAAGTGACAGAAGGTCCGCTAGTAGGTCAGAGGCAGACCGGTCAGTGGGATCTGTAAAGTGGAGGTTCAGGTCGCCAACGATGAGAAAGTTGGAAACGGAGGCGGCTAGTTGAGAAGCCGTTTCGGTGACTGCATTGAGAAATTTCCCAAGAGTACATGGGGGCCGGTAGATCAGAAGTCCCGAAAGGGAGTGCTTCGGGGAGGATTGAAGGGAAAAGTGACAGCTTTCGGAGTCATCAATTAGGGCGTCACTGGTTCTGCAGGTGAGATGTTCCCGAGAGATTATGGCCAAGCCGCCTCCCCTTCCTCTTGGTCTACGGAGGGTTTGGATGAGGTAGCCTGGGGGAAGGGCGGAGACAGCGTCCGCATCGGTGCTGTCAGAAAGCCAGGTTTCTGTGAGAAATAATGCATCCAAGCCTTGGTCTTGGATCATCTCATTGATTTCGAGTGCATGCTTGGGAAGGGAACGACAGTTGAGAAGACCCAGCTGTAGTCTGGGATTGGCTGTGGTCTGAGTGGTTGGGTAGCAACGCGTGCAGCTTGTGAAGGGTTTACCTGCATCGTGAATGTAACGACAACCTAGGTTTTTTCGGGTCGGAGATCCAGAAGCGTGTCTGCTGGGTACATCAGACGACTGGGGGGTGGATCTGGCAGAGTCCCTGAGCCTGGGTCCGTCCGGGCCCGGATGGGCTCAGACGGGCTTGCCTTTGGCGCGCCTTCGGCGTGCTGACGGTGCACCCGCTGCGCCCGTCCGCTGCGCGTACGTGAGATGCACATGTTTAAGAAGGCAAAGAGGGCGTGGCCTCGGGCGAGTGGGCGTGGCCACAGGACCGGCTCACTGGCTGTTGGCGGCGAATCTGGGCGTTCCCGCTGCAGCGATTAGCTCTGCTGTGTGGGGCAAAGAGAGGCGATCAGCCCAACAAAGGCACGATCGAGTGAAGGAAGGGATGGGGGGGGGCAGTGACACAGTATACACCACACAAGTTTTTAAAATCAACAAGTTACAAAGTTTCTAAAAAGCGCTCCCGGCTGTGCCTCAGGAGTAGTGATCTGACCAGAGCTCGTGATCAGCTCTGTTTAAGAAGGCAAAGAGGGCGTGGCCTCGAGCGAGTGGGCGTGGCCACAGGACCGGCTCACTGGCTGTTGCCGGCGAATCTGGGCATTCCCGCTGCAGCGATTAGCTCTGCTGCGTGGGGCAAAGAGAGGCGATCAGCCCAACAAAGGCACGATCGAGTGAAGGAAGGGGGGGGGCAGTGACACAGTATACACCACACAAGTTTTTAAAATCAACAAGTTACAAAGTTTCTAAAAAGCGCTCCCGGCTGTGCCTCAGGAGTAGTGATCTGACCAGAGCTCGTGATCAGCTCTGTTTAAGAAGGCAAAGAGGGCGTGGCCTCGAGCGAGTGGGCGTGGCCACAGGATCGGCTCACTGGCTGTTGGCGGCGAATCTGGGCGTTCCCGCTGCAGCGATTAGCTCTGCTGCGTGGGGCAAAGAGAGGCGATCAGCCCAAGAAAGGCACGATCGAGTGAAGGAAGGGGGGGGCAGTGACACAGTATACACCACACAAGTTTTTAAAAACAACAAGTTACAAAGTTTCTAAAAAGCGCTCCCGGCTGTGCCTCAGGGTAGTGATCAACCACTGCCTTCACTTTTGTGAATAACCAAGGGACACTGCAAGGCTAAAAGGAAGCACAGCAAACTGAAAATACTCCTGACCGACCTTTAACCTGTGGTAACATTGTAGAACTGTAGGACATGTATATGAAATGCTCTGTTTTGGAATTCTAAGAACGTCATCTAGTTGCTCATGTCCAGGGCTAACATAATCTAAGTTGACCCTCCAGCCAACTCCTAGTGCCCAGAGCTTCTTAGCATAGTACTTATCACCCAACCTCCACCTATTTGATGCATTACAACACGGCAGTGGTGTGGTTCTTGAGTACCTGCACCAGCCCAACCATGGTTCTGGGCCAGCCAGAACATTTTCGATTAGTTGTTCTGCAGGATTACGTTCACAGGGTGAAGTCTTCCGATGGGCCAAAGGCCCCCATCCGGCAGTACCTAGACACATTGAGAGTAGCAACCCTCTCCTATTTGAGTCTAGAACACTCACAATAGCTCCTTTGGAGAGTTGAGTGAATGAATGAATGAAGAGAGTTTTGTATAGCACAATGTTCACTCCAAGGAGCATCTTGGCGCTTATGCGGACAGAAAGAAAAACAGGCGTGTGGTGATGTATAGTGATGTTTAACAGAGAGAAAAGGAGACTATGAGAGGGATGAATTTAGATTTTAGATGGAGTTTGGGGGAAACATCTTTAACAACGAAGTATTATTTACGACTTACCTGAACAACGAAGTCTGAACCACGACAAATCCTGAACACCGAAGTTCTAAACCACAAAGCCCTTAACCACGACTTTTCCCGGACTGCAATGCATGCTACTACCTCAGTCTTGGACTCCGAACCTCGGACTGCTACCGTCACTCATCTCCGCCCCACACCCCTTAAATAAACTTGAAAACCGAAGAGAGGCAAACTCTCTGGCACAATGTTAAAGAAAACCGCTGTAAAAAAAACAAGTGAACACCATTGTTCCGGAAGATGTTTACTCCAATAATCTTTGCTGGGACTACATCCAATCAGCATTGAGGAGTAAAAGAGTCATCCAATGTGCACAAATATTAGCCGATTCCTATTGGTCACAATGGGTTATCAGGTGCTGCATCACATTGAGACGCCTCCTCAAAATATTAGCCTAATTCAAGAAGAACCGATTTAACTGGCACTCTCTGATATTAGTTCAGGGCACACTATGGTGCGTGATTCTCCATGCCCCAGATTTTGACAAGATAGCGCTCTATTCTTCTTGAATTAGGCTATGCACGTCCCCCACCCCTAACATGACAACTGAATGGTGATATCAGGCTGACTGGCTCAGAGGAAGGTTGGAAAGCAGTCAGCCTTTATAATGCCAGCATGGTAATACATTGGGAGAACAAAATACCACGAGTCTCTCCTCCTCCCCATTGATGTTGTCAGGTAGGTGATTTACATTTTATTATAAATCAGTGTCAACATTTTGTAAAAAAAAATATTTTTAATAATAAAATTATATGACATTATCAAAAATATGCTTAATCGATATTGTTAATGTTTCGTTTTTCTATAGATTTACATTTTTAAGCTTAATATCAATTTCAACAATTTGTAGTTTGTCAGGTTTTAGAAAATATAACTATAAATTAAAATATAACATGAAAAAATAAAAATATAAATGGGTAATGAGCAATGTAAATTTTCTTTGAAAAAGTATTATTATTACAATAGCGCCATCTAATGGGCAGTCACAAATTGTTTTTTTCTTGGTTTAGGAAGTCGTTATAAAAAACTGTAGTGGTTTACCATAGCTCGTTGTTCAGCTTTCGTAGTTCAGAAAGTCGTGGTTTAGGAAGTAGTTATTTAGTCATACATTCAGAGTTTGGACCTCTTCCAACAAAATGGATAGGTGTTCCCCTGAAAATCACTCTGATATGGGGGGGAAGGATCCACACAGTGGACAGGAAGGGTAAGGTATAGCCATACTAATGAATTTGGTGTGCTCACCTGTCGGTCATAACAAATCACCACACCTGGAGAAAGTGCTGGATTCTGCCTCACACAGGTTAGTTGTGTGTCACCAATGTTAATATAAAGCCTGATGCCATTGGAGGCCTGCACGGTGCCAGCCTGATCCACCCTTGAAAGGACTAAGGTGACTGCAGCAGAGGCTGGGGAGACTGACACTGCCTATATGCCAGCCCTTCTAGAATAGCCCCTGAATTTCTGGAACAGATGAGAGAACTGTTTGGAAGGGGTCAAAAGAGCCAAAAAAGGCAGTTCGCTTACTTTCCTTGCACTGTTCCAAAGCAGAATCAGCTTTTTCGCAGAACAGGGATTAGAAAGGTGCTGATACATTTTCAGAGAATCACGTAAAGCGCATCAACTCATGGTTGCAAAGCACCATACTTGTAACAACCACACTTGCCTGACAGTCCATTGTATCACAGTCAGCACAAATCACATACTTGCCTGCATCTCAGCCTTCCTGAATACTTTGAGCCAGTGACTCCCTAAAGACCTTCCAGAGCCACTGCAAGAACTCGCTGGCCATATCCTAGAGTTTTTGTCTCTACCAAGCAAACTACACTTACTGACCTCAATGCTAGGGCGGCGAAATTGGTTTTAAGAATGCCTCAATCCTCTTAAACTCTCTATAAGTGGTAGTCATGGGGAGTGAGTTTGGGTTTAATCTGCTGGTTGAGCATGATCCACCAGGCTTTCTAGAGTAATCCATTTTGGGAAATCAGGGTCACAAGACGCTAATCTATGGTATCTGGTCACCTGCTTATTCATGGGTGGGCAAGAACAGGGCTTTCACCCAGTGACCATTAAAGTGTCAGTGAGTGCCACATTGAATGGGAACAAGGGTTCAGGAGTGGCTGACTCAGACTACAAGATTTCCACAAAGAAATTTGTCTTAAGTTCAGTGGAGGGTTGCTGTAGATCCGAGACCTGACATGCATGTTAACTTCAAAAACAACAATTGATGGACAGAATGCAGAACAATGTCATACATGCACCCCAGTACGGAGATCTGGGCCTAAACCCATTGTTTCTTTGCTCCCCATACCATTCCAGTTTGAACCCAGCCATATGCAAAGCAGCCTTGACCCTGTGCCCAATGGGAACAGCCCTGCCTGAACTGCAAGGCCAGGTCCTCCCTGGACTAGAAACCGGCATCCTAGAACCAGCTTCAGGGTTTCAACCCTCATCAGCCAGGATAGCTTGACTCCAGTGGCATGGAGAGCACGGGACCCACTGTGAAACTTGGCCGGGATCACTGTTAGCATGAGCTGAGGCCATTTTGTTTGTGGCATCCATTTTAGTTAGCTATTTGTATGCCATGTGCTTCCCCGTCTTCGCTGTTGCCTTCTTCTCTATTTCGCCTGAGTCATCATCTATAGTTAACTCTTTTAGCACTGAGCCAGAGCACTGCGCAGGCTCAGTGAGGCCTGTAGCTGCTAGGATGAACCTGTTACACACTTAACTGTCAGGCTATTTTAACTAATGTCAGCAAATTGTAACTCCTCCCACTCTGTTGACTAAGCGATTCTCATGTATCCTTATATGTGACTAATTATTTCTGTGTAATTGTACTGCCTCTTTTTGAACTTCCATGCTTACTCTGCAGTAACGCCCTTCTACAGTGTTATTTGCTCACCGCCCAGTTGTTGCTTCTGTCATTTGGTTGATTCAGAACTTGGCAGTTGGATGCTGGAGACTTTTGTTTGGTAAGGTCATTGGATGCAACACTTCTTGATTTGTTTGGCCAAAGATTCTGGTTTGATTTAGATATATATAAATTACAATTTATATAGGCAGGCAATGTGGAGATTTTTCGCAAAATTTTTAATTCTTGAATAATACAATATTTGCGTTAAGTACTACTTTGTTATAATATTATATATACTATAACATTTTTGACATGCCTGTTTCAAGCATGCTCCGAAGGATGTGTTGCTTTCTTGGAGGTACCAATATGGATTTAGAACAAAATCAGCCGGATCCCCCAGAGGGGATACCAAATAGGGATATGTACATTAAACACAGTATTTCTTCCATAATGTATAATGCACTTTGGAATAAATATACAAGAAAGGATCCTGATTTAGGATGGCCAATAAATGGGTCATTTGATCTTAGAGAAATTCAGTATGTGGAACAATGAGTGTTTAAGCGCAAAAGTAGACCAGATATGTTTGATTGTGTATGAATGTAGGTGAAAGAAGCACAAGAGAGAGTGATGAAAGAGAAAGCTTTAGCAGACAAAGAACAGCGCAAAAACATCTATCTGAAAGCGCAAGAAATGAAAAATAAAGAATTGAAGAAAATAAAAGAGAAAGAGGATTGGGAGTGCTGTCTACAGGTAAATGGCCAATACCCTGTCCGGCGTCCTCTCTGTCCTCTACTTAATAAAGCACAGGATGATTCAATTTTGTTAGATCGATCTCCGTCACCATATACTTTTCCCTCTGCCCCGAGGGTGATTCTGGTGATGACAAATTTCCCCAGGTCAGAAATGGACAGAGCTAGACCCTAAATGACACACTCATTCAACTTCGACCGCTGACCGTGCGGCCTCTCTCAGATCTGCTGCTCGTAAAGCAGCTTGTGGTGATACCTCTGCTCCAGACCTTATAGCAAATGTTCAGCAATGGGCAGAGTCAGAGCAGTTATATTTTACAGAATTGTTTACTGGAGAAGTAATTGCTAATTTTAGGAAACATTCCTCAGACTTAGAGCCTTTTGATATAAAAACTGATCACAAACAATTGAGTGACGGTCATTTTCTACCTTCCCAGGTGGCAGATTTAATTAGACTTGTGGTTAAACTACGAACTGATGCGTTCTGTTTGCGAGAGGAGAAAAAGGCAGCTGTTGCAGCTGAACGAGCAGCTGAGGCCCCCGTGCCGCAGGAGGAAGTTCCAGGGACAGATAATGCTATTGTAGTTCATGGGAAACCAATGCATGAAGCTGTGCCTTTATATGTGCCTCCTAGGGGTGCGGGAACAAGTGACAATAAAGATTCCACTGATGCAAAGGGGTTTATACTCCTTGGAGTAGAGCGGATGTCATGGTGCTTAAAGCTGACCCTCAGAAAAATCTGGCTGCTTTTTATGAAGAAGTTGAAGTGGCTATTCGTTCTTGCACTATGACGTTGTCTTTCATTGAAATGTTTTTTTAGCTTATCTTACCCCCTGATATGTGGAGATTGATACGGAAAATAGACGATCAGACAACGTTTGGAGATATTTGGACAGAAATAGAGAGAAAAAATGCAGAAAGGCCATCCGTGCAGAAACCACAAGAAAAGATATTAGACCTCCCAAAGGCTATCATAATTAAGTTGAAAACCCTTATACCTCCTAAAATGATAGATTGGACTATGTTAGCATCCTGCAAGCAAAAGTTGGATGAGTCAGTTTCTGATTTCTTTACATGTTTTGAGGAGACATTTCATGACTTTAGTGGGCAGTCATTGACAGATGACACTGGGAAACATCTGTTCGTTGACAAATTTATCGCAAAAAATTTTGCCAGGAATAGCTAGTCGCCTAAAGGCCAGTGAGAGTTCATGGACTACGTCTGTCATTCTCTCTTTTGACTATGGCTCAGTACTATGAACGTCAGGAATTGGAAGAAAAAGGCAAGGAGGATAAATAGACTAAGGATTTAAAAACAAAAGTTATGGTAACTCAGGTTTATGGTCCATCCTATAGAGATGGTGGAAGAGGCGGACATGCAATATTTCATCCTGGTGCACCCTCTTTCCCTCGAGCTACTTTGTATTCTGATCAATGTGCCTATTGTAAGGAGATTGGACATTGGTGCATTGACTGCCCACTTTTGCGAGGTCAGCAGAATCAGTGTGGTAGAGAACAAATGAGAAGCCGCCCGGGGACCTCAGGGGAGGTATGGATAATCGCACTAGGTTTGAGGCAGTAGAGCATACTCAAAATTCTTCAAATACTTTTGACAGACAAAATCAGTATCAGATGTCTGATTATTTATGAGAATTTGAAGGATTCTAACTATGCCTAGGAATGCCTAGGATGCGTTAAGGAACCAGTTGAAATCCCAGTAGATCAGAAGGGTCCCTATGTTAATGTAAACATTTTGGGTTCTACTGATCGGTTTTTGGTTGATACAGGAGCTACTGGTAGTGCCGGGTCTACACAATTGGTTCCTAGGGCTCCCCTGTCTGGCTTAACAATAACATCAATAGGAATCGATGGGACAACTTCCCGTAGCCCACTGTCACAACCGCTTGCATTTCATGTTGATACGTTTTCTGCTGCATGTCCATTTTTACTTTCTCCTACTACACCTGATAATAATGTGGGTCTCGAAATGCTCAAACATTAACACGCCACGATACGTTGTTGCCTAGAAGGTGTGTGTGTTATTTTAAATGACAACTTTCCAATAGCTGAGAGGTCTTGTCTTCTTAACCCCTTCCATGCTCATGACGAGCTCAGCTCGTCATGCAGTACACTGGTCGTGTGCTCATAACGAGCTGAGCTCTTCATGAACAATGAGGAGAATCACTTTTCAGCACACAGCGGGAAATTGCACCGCATGCATGGGGTTAAAGAAGATACTGCTTTGGCATCACTACCTAGTACTTTGTGGGCCACATAAGATACTGATGTGGGACAAATGGTTATCCCACTGGTGCATATTCAAGTAAAGGAAGGTGCTTCAGTACCATGACTCCCTCAATATAAAATCTCTTGAGAAGGTGAAGAGGCACTAATACGTATTGTTCAAGATATGATTGGAGTAGGGATTGTGGAAGAAGTCCCTTACAACATTTGCAATAGTCCTATCCTTCCCATTTTGAAAAAAGATACTTATACTAAAATATACAGGTTTATCATTGGCTTGGCAGAGGTTAATAAGATTGTGGTGCCACAATTTTCAGTAGTCTCTGACATCAAAACACTTCTTATTATGGTTCATCCGACTGCCACTACATTCAGTGTGATTCGTTTGAAAAACGCTTTATTTTCGATACCTATTCATCCCGACTGCTGTTATTTGTTCGGCTTCACTTTGAATAATCGATCATTCAGATTTTGTAGAGCTTCACAGGGGTAAACAGAGAGTCCTAGCATTTATAGCCAGGCAGTGAAAAGACAGCTTGATTGTTTCTCTGTGCCAAAAGGGGTAGCTCTCATACAATATGTCAATGACATCTTGTTGGCTGCATATACCCCTGAACAGTGTGAAGAAGGAACGCTGTCATTGCTTTCCTTTCTTGCATTTCACGGTCACAATGTTTCTAGGAAGAAATTGCATTATTGTAGACAGCAGGTTACCTATTTAGGTCACCTGCTGTCTAAGGAGGGATGTGCACTCACATCAGATCGCATTCAAGGTATTTTAGACACGCCTGTGCCCTGTACTCAGAAGAAGGTTTGTGCGTTGATTGGTCTTACTTCTTTCTGTAGGCAGTGGATTCCTAGCTTTTCACATATTGTTAAACCTTTTTTGGCCCTTTTCACTAAAGACCCTCCAATGCCCCTCCCATGGACTACTGAATGCCAGAATGCTTTCCAGCAGTTGCGTCAAGCTTTATGTTCTGCACCAGTGTTAGGCACTCCAGACTACACCAAGGCCTTCACACTCTATGTACTTGAGAGGGACGGTTGGTGCTCTCTCGGTTTTAACCCTGACACACAGTGATAAACAGCATCCTTGTGCATATGTTTCAGCTGTCCTTGATCCAGTCACTCATGCGTTGCCTGGGTGTTTTCACTCTGTTGCAACGGCAGCTGTGTCCATACGTCAGAGTGAGGGGATAGTTTTGTCACATAGATTGCTTGTGTTAGTACCCCCTGCAGTTGATGCCCTTTTGAACCAAAGCAAAACACAGCACATAACTAGTGTTCATTTGACGGGATATGAATTGATGCTTTTGGGTCCTCATATCACCTTGAAAAGATGTTTGACTCTTAATCTGGCTACCTTATTGCCATTCCCAGCTACTCAGTCCCAGTCACAGGAGTCTCATGACTGTATATTCCTTACTGAGGAACAGACAAAGGGTCGTGTTGACCTGCAAGATACGCTCCTTTCAAACGTTGATGGGGAATTATGGGTTGATGGATCCTGTTTGAAATTGCCAGATGGCACAAAATTAGCTGCATATGCAATTACAACACTTCAGACGGAAGTAGAGACAGCTCGCATTCCACAGAAGCCAGCTCAGGCAGTTGAGTTGATCGCATTAACGAGGGTGTGTGAACTTAGTACTGACTTGTCTGTTAACATCTACATCGATAGCCGATACACCTTTGGAGTGGCTCATGATTTTAGGCTACTCTAGAAGGAAAGAGGCTTTCTTACATCACATGGGACACAAATAGTGCATGGAGAATTAGTGCATAATCTCCTTACTGCTTTGACATACCCTAAGAAAATAGCGATTGTTAAGTGTAGTGCACACAAGAAAGTGACTGATAAAATAGGACAGGGCAATGCTTTTGCAGATCACACATCCGGTGAGACGGCAATGCAGCGAAACACTACATCTATGTATGTGGTTAAATCACAGGCTGAACGTTGGAATGATGCCAGGCAAAAAGTGCTGGACCTGCAGCGATCTGCTTCTGCAGATGAAGTAGAGCAATGGGCTAAGGAGGGAGCATTGGTTGATGAGGGCTGTTGGAGAAAAAAACCCATGATCAAATGGAATTTGTCCGCAGCCTACTTACAAACTGTGATTCATATGGCACATGGGTCGGCACATGTTGGAGCATCCTCAATAGCAAAGCTACTTATGCAAGTGTGGGATCATACAGAAATTGCTGGTACAGCTTACAAAAATTGTCCAGCCTTGTCTGATTTGTCTCCAGTATAATCCTGGAAAGGGAACACAAACTCCAAAAGGAGGGTTTGCCACATCAACTGAACCTTTTGAGGTTCTGCAAATGGATTACATCCAGCTTGAACACTGTAGCAACTTAAAGTATGTCCTAGTAGTGATATGTGCCTTAAACAAGTGGATAGAAGTGTACCCTACGAAAGATAACACAGCTCTTACTACAGCAAAGGTGCTTCTAAAGGAGTTCTTCCTCCGATTTGGCGTTTGCCGACTCTTGTGGAATGACAATGGACCCCATTTCATTAGGCAAGTTGTTGCGTACGTCTTGAAAGGATTGAGAATCAAGCAGAAGTTCCATGCTGCTTTCCACCCACAATCAGCAGGGTTAGTGGAACGGTCCAATTCCACCCTCAAGCTTAAGTTGGCTAAAATAAAGGCTTCCACATCCCTGAAATGGCCTGATGCGCTACCCCTTGTTCTGCTTTCCATTAGATCGGTGCTACATACACGTAATGGCCTTACACCGTATGAGGTGGTATTTGGAAGACCCATGAACATTTTAAGGATTCCTAAGCCAGCCACATACATGATGTACCTTGTGTTTTGATGAGTGACTATCTGTCTCAGTTGACTGACAACTTGCTTTCTATTCATCAACAGCTTTGAGAATCTCTTCCTGACAGGCCGCAAGGTGATGGCCATGATCTACGACCCGGCGACCAGGTAATGGTCAAAGTTTTTCCAGTGGTTGAATAGCCTGGAACCGAAGTGGCGCAGCCCTGAGCAGGTGCTTCTGTCGACCAGAACTGCAGTCTGAGTGACCAATAGGAAAAACTGGATTCACTCCACACACTGCAAAAGAGTGCCATCTGCCCTGGTGGAGCCCGCTGCACTCACCGGCCATTGTGATATCCTGGACACAGAGAGAGGCCAAGTCATATCACCTGAAGAACCTGAGGAAGTCTTCCCGGACCACATGATCCCTGATGCATCTCAATTTCAGCTGCGACCCCGGATACTGCATTTCGGAAAAAGACAGGTTGAGCAAGTTTCCTGGGTTAGTGAAAGACTGAGCTGGTGAGGGGGGGATCTTTTTCTTAGTGACACCTGTCTCAGCTCTCAGTGAAGAAACCAATGGCTGCTCAGGACTTTAGAGCTCCGTCTGCTTTGTTATTTCAACCTTAAGATAAACATGCCTATGGAAAAGACATCAACTGCTGCAAGAATTTGCGAGATGAAGACTATGTTCATTGCTGGGTTTACTTTCATCGTAATTATTATGGCAGTAATAGCTTGGGTTGTAGAGGTAGGGGCTCTTGTTCGACAAACGCTGAATGCCACTACTCCATTCAGATGTTGCACCACACCCACACCCACAATGCTACGAACATCACCAACTGTTGGGTGTGTGGAATGATGCCAGCTCATCAGAAAAATGGAGGAACACCTTTTATTTCGCTCCCAATCTCACACAATGTTTTTTTTCCCTCCTGGTTCGCATTGCTGTGGGCTTCTGAGGTTGCTAATCTTACTGATGTTGGTGTAGGGAGACTGACTTATTATCTTAATAAAGTGTGCTATCCTGATGAGAAGGAGATCCACAGGCTAAAGAAACTATATGAGAAATAGAGGAGTATCACTGAGGAAACTCTTCTGTGTGCTATGTTTTCCCAAGCACCTGAAGATCTAAGGTTAATAGACCTCCTGTTATAGCTGTTACTAGAGCTTGAGCAGATTTGTGCATGAACAGGGTTCGAAGAATCCCTGTGGGGAAGAGCAACTGTATCCTGGTACTGAACATTACTGGGATTAACAACAGTAGTTTTAAGTCCTCACACAATACTTACTTCATCTGCCTGAAATAAAGGATACTGCCATCTACCCATTGGATGGTCAGGAACTTGCTATGTGTCCTTTTTGTTGCCACTTGTATTTTTTGCTCCTGCATCCTACCACAAAGACTATAAACTGTTTAATGAAATTTCTAAGAACAGAAATAAGAGGACAATAAATCATAACGAGGTGGATCAGACTGACACTGCACTGCAGCAATATGTTGACTTTAATTTGGGATTGTTCTTCTTTGTTGGTGCTGCTTTGAACAGCAGGAAATTCAGACGCTTGACACGTGCTGTAGAGGCTGTGACCAACCAGACAGCTATGGCACTTGGAAACATCACAGAAGAACTGCAAATTGCGAGGACTGTGGCACTCCAAAATAGAATGGTCTTTGATGTCGTGTTGGATGATCGAGGTGGTGCATGTCAGCAAATTGTAACTCCTCCCACTCTGTTGACTAAGCGATTCTCATGTATCCTTATATGTAACTAGTTATTTGTGTGTACACTTTTACTGCCTCTTTTTGAACTTCCATGCTTACTCTGCAGTAACGCCCTTCTACAGTGTTTTTTGCTCACCGCCCAGTTGTTGCTTCTGTCCGGTCTCCGTGGGAGATTCCAGCCTGCTTTGGCCCCACCATCGCCCAGCACTGCTTCTGCCAGAACCGCGGACCGCTCGCTTCCTGGACTTCAACACCCACAGGGCAGCGCGGTCTCGCGTGAGGCGGGGAGCATACTGTTTCGACCTCTGGCCTATTAATTCCAACCCAGGCTCCCACAGCGCGGGAGGGCGTGGGCGAAGCCCGGGCCCGTCCTTTACCATCTGTGGCTGACTGAAGCTGGGCCCCCCACTAGCGCCTGGGATCTCGACAGGACATCGGCTTCAGAGGAGTGGTTTGCGGCCGTATGTCTATGGATTGTGAGTGACTTTGACCTCAATAGATGCTGTTAATGAATTTACTTCAAATTCCACACGCTGTTCAAAATTGGGATACCTTGTGACCGTTCTGAACATTCTCGCTGCTAGTATCGCTCTGTGGATAGAGCCCTCTGTGCATGCAAGACAGATTTGTATATATGAGTGACTTTTTAAATTGTTTTTAGATAGCATATATGACCAATTTTTAATTGTGGTATTTAACGAAGGAGGGTTTATATTACCAAAGACAGTATCTATCCTTCATGTGTACTTTATTACATCATGGATATTACTATAGCACTTTATCTCTCCAGCTCCTGGCTTATTGGTATTTGCACATTTACCTGCAGTGTGCTGTCATAATATAAATGCCGTAGCGCAGGCTGGTATAAGTAACTATTTGCACACCCTTGCAATAGCGACTGGCATACAGGCACTTTGTCCTCCCATCTCCTACCCTAGCATACTTTGCGCACTCTTTCTATAGTTTGTGGACGTAGACTCCTGTAATAGTGGTTGGCATTTGACCCCCAAAGGTTCTACTCTAGCTTATTTTATACATTTCTGATACAGCGGGCTGACGTTTTATAAGTAACTATTGTACTTTTCTGCAATTAGTGGTTGGCATATAAACACTATATCCTTCAAATCCCTATCCCGACATAATTTTGCACACTCTTCCATTACAAGTAATTCCTTGTACATTCTGGCATTTAGTTGTAGGCACATTCGCACTTTATCTCCCTAGTTCTTATTCTAGCATTATTTGCACATTTTACCCACAGAATTACAGTAACTCTTGTACATTCTGGTATCTAGCTGCTGGAATTTTGGCACTTTACCCCCCTAGCCCCAACCCCAGCATAACTTGCACAGACCTGTATTGCGTACTAATATATTACAAGTACCACCTATATAAACCAGCACCTTGCTGTTGAATTTTCTCTCCTTCTACCCTGCAATATTAGTGTTTCGCGTAGATTACCCCTGCAGTGTGCTGCTGCCGTATTACCATAATTCCTTACCGGGGTACGATACAGTATTATTCTCACCCCATGGGAAAAAGAAAGAATATTTCCTCCTCCAGTACTAACTCAGAAACTGGTGGTCGAGGTGTACAACAATCACTGTGTCCTAGGGCAGGGGAGCTGCCGATGGAGGTATCTGTTTCTATGGGGTTGCTCACAGGGGAGAATGTCAAGAGAGAGGCGGAGTCTTTAATTAGAGATTTCAAAGAGGGCTTTATTTTTATATAGCAGCATCTTTGCCGACTCGTGATCCTTTCTCTCGCAAATGCTGCAGGGTCATAGGGTGGCTTCTTCGGTGAATCCAGCTTGCTTCACACTAGACCACGGGGCGGGTTCCATCGCAGTCCCTCTCAGACTCCACAGCATGTAAAAAGGAGAGAGGGAGAAACCGTGTCAGACGGCCATACGGTACCACAAGTTTCAGAGGGACCGGTGGTGAAGGAAACCTGTGAAGTTGTGATTGCTATGCACGCAGTTAGGGAAGTGCTCGTGAAGGAAAGGGATGCTGGTGGGGAGTATTTACACAAGGCACTAGTCAGTCCGGGGGTTGGACCCGGTTTCCTACCCAATCCGCTACGCGGCCCCGTGATTTCATTCTCCCTACCCATTCACCCCCCAGCTAAGCCCCCTCGCCCCAAAAACATCCGGGTCCGAGCATGGGGCAGAGTTAACCCGGAAGATCTCTCTTCCCTTCTTACCACCTCCCTCCCTTCCTTGCAGGGCCTTTCCACCCTTTCCCAGGTTGAGGCCATAGATCAGTGGCTCTCCGCTGGCTGTGACTCTGTTGCCCCGCTCAAACGTATTACCTCCAAGCGTGATAAGGATGCCAACTGGTGGTTTAACGCAGATCTTAAGGCCACCAAACTTACAGTACGTCGCGCGGAGCGGGCCTGGAGGAGAAACTATTGCCCCATTCTAAGACTGGAGTACACCAACATCCTTACCCAGTATAAAAAAGACATCTTGGAGGCCAAAACCACCTACTTCTCCTTCAAAATCCTTGCTGCAGAAAACCAGTCTAAGGAGATATTTACGATTGTTCATAACCTGGCGTTCTCGGACAGAACAACCCTTAAGCCCGCCCCGTCCGAAGAACTCTGCCACTCCCTCAATAACTACTTTATCCACAAAATTGCTACCATTAAAGCCAACATCCCGCCCCCTTCTCCCTCCTTTGTTGACCCCCAATGTCCCCCTCCCAAGGGAGTACTCACCACCCTCCCCCCCATATCTAAGGAAGCTCTTACTTCCTTAGTACCCTTGGTCAAATCTGGCTCTCCACTTGACCCCTGTCCTGCTCACATTCTCCGCCATATTTTTGTTACCTGTCCAGACCCCCCCCTTCATCTACTCAACAGCTCTCTGGCTCAAGGCGTAGTACCGAACCCCTTGAAGTCCGCGGTTATTGTGCCGATTCTCAAAAAACCCGGGGCAGACCCTTCTGTCCCTGCCAATTTCCGCCCCATCTCCCTCTTGCCATTTCTGGCAAAGGTGCTCGAGCGCCATGTCACCTGCGCTCTGAGCTCCTTTGTGGAGATGCAAGGAGCTCTTGCTCCCCGCCAGGCCTGCTTCCACCCCGCACACTCCACGGAGTCCGTTGTCATCTCGGTCTTGGACAACCTCAGGGAGGGTATGGATACCAACCAGCGCCAGGCCCTAGTGCTCCTCGATCTCTCAGCCGCCTTTGACACGGTGGATCATACCATCTTACTTTCCCGTGTCAGGGCTGCGGGGATCGGGGGGACTGCTCTGGTCTGGCTATCCTCCTTCCTGAGTGACCGCACCCAGGCCGTTCGCCTGGGTGACTTTACAGCGGACGTCCGGAAAGTCCAGTGCGGGGTTCCCCAAGGCTCCTCCCTTTCCCCCCTCCTGTTTAATCTCTATGTCGCCCCTCTTATCTTTTCTCTTCAACAAATGGAGGTCGCCGTATTTAATTATGCGGATGACCTCCAGCTTGTCTTCAACCTGTCCTCTTCCCCCTCTTCTGCTCTAAACTTCCAATCTGTCATGCTCCACATCCGGGACTGGATGAACCACAATCACCTGAAACTCAACCCCGATAAGACCGAGCTGAGGTTGACGGGTGGTTCATCCAGCCCCTGGTCCTCTCTTTTCTGGCCCCCTTCCCTTGGCCCCTCTCCTGTACCCACTACCTCTGTCAAAACCCTAGGCATAAAACTCAATTCTCAACTCAACCTTCACTCCCAGGTTAGCTCTGTGGTATCTTCTTCTTTCCTTTCACTGCGCACTATACGCAGGGTGTCCCGTTTCTTTACTTTCTCTGCCCTCAAACTTATCATCTTGGCCATGGTGGTGTCCCGCCTGGATTACGGCAACGCCCTATATGCAGGTATTCCTGCATATAGCCTATGGCGTTTGCAGCAGATACAAAACCAGGCGGCTCGCCTGGTCTTCAATCTTCCGAAATTCCACCACTCCTCCCCCCTCTTGAAATCTCTACACTGGCTCCCTGTGCGAGCTCGGGTCCAATTCAAGCTCGCCTCCATCACCTTCTTGGCTCGACTGGGCTTGGCACCGGCATTCATCTCTTCTGAAATTACCCCCTACGTTCCCACCAGGGAACTACGCTCGTCCTCCCAGTCCCTCCTCACCATCCCACGCTACCGGAGAAAGAAGTGGGGAGGCTCGAAATTTGCCACCCTTGCCCCTATCCTTTGGAATTCCCTTCCCCTTGAACTCCGAACCATCACTCTGTACCCACAATTTCGTAAACACCTCAAGGCCCACCTGTTCACAAAGTCTTTTGACTAAATCCCCAACAGCTTCCCCTGCCTTCTAGCCCCGGATCTTGTAAGCTGTAGCGCCAAGAAACCGCTGGTGTATGCGCGCTTTACAAGTAATTTTAAACTCAAACTCAACCTGTTGGAGCCACGCCCCTCCCGTGGGTGCGTGGCGGGGCGACTCGTGGATCCGGTGGCCTCCTGGCTTCGGGTCGCTGTCTCATCGCCCTGACACTTGTCCACGCTCTCCTTCTCTTCCTTCTTCTCTGCTCGCCGTTCGCGCTGCTCCTTTCTCCACCTGGGAAACACCGTCCGCTGTTTCTGGGGCCGGGCAGTCTTTTGAAGTTCCTTCGAGCTGGTTGATGGGCGGGGCTACGTCTTCCCAAGTCGGAAAATTAAAGGGACCGCTGTCCTCCGTCTCACTCGGTCAGCAGGCTTCTCGCTCCTCGGTCCACGAGGGGTCAGGCGGCTGTTGAGAAGCAAAGGCATGGGGTAACAGGGGAGTGGAGTCCCACCAGTCACTGTGTTGTTCCCCTACTGGCAGCCTCACCCCATCACATACCTCCCCCCCTGGCATCTCCCGATTGGGGAGAGGAAAGATTCGGGACAAACAGTCTGCATTCCCGTTCTCTTTACCCTTGCGGTGCTTCACCGTGAAGGTGTAGGGCTGTAAAGAAAGAATCCATCTCAGCACCCTTGCATTATTGCTGCTGTTCTGATGCATCCACTTTAAGGGAGCGTGGTCGGTATGGAGAATGAATGGTTTCCTTTCTAAATAATATCGTAGCTTTTCTACTGCCCATTTAATGGCTAAACCCTCCCTTTCAATGGTGGAATACCTGCTCTCTCGAAGAAATAGCTTCATTCTAATGTATAACAAGGGGTGCTCCTGCCCATCCGTACCTGTTTGGGACAATACTGCGCCCAGGCCTACACTAGAGGCATCGGTTGCGAGTATGAAGGTTTTGTCGAAATCAGGGGACATTAGTACCGGGGCTGAGGTCATGCTCTCCTTTAACTGGCGAAAAGCTCGAAGGGCTTCTGGGGAGGGATTTGTTATGTCTTTGGTTTTGGTCCCTTTGCATAAGAGGTCTGTCAAGGGGGCGGCCCTCTCTGCATATCTGTCAATGAATCGGCGGTAATAGCCTATGAGGCCTAAAAAGGCCCTCAGATCTCTTTTATTGTTAGTGAAAGGGACCTGGGATATAGCTTTCACCTTCTCACTTTGGGGGGCGATGGTTCCATCCCCCAAGACGTACCCCAGATACCTGACGCTGGTGAATGCTGCTCTGGACATTTTAGAGTTGATATGTAAGCCGGCTTGCCGTAGTGCGGTCAGAATGGTTTTAAGATGACCCAGATGTTCTTCCCAATTCCTGCTGTAGATCACTATGTTGTCTAAATAGGCCGAGCTAAAGGATGAGTAGGGCTGCAAGACAGTATTCATGAGTCTCTGGAACGTCGCAGGGGCGCCATGAAGACCAAAGGTTAGGACTGTAAATTCATACAGTCCATTTTCCGTGACAAAGGCTGTTTTCTTGCGGTCCTCCTCACGAAGAGGCACTTGCCAGTACCCCTTTGTGAGGTCAATGGTCGTAATATACTGTGCATCTCCAATTTTCTCGATCAACTCGTCCACCCTCGGAATAGGGTATGTGCCGAATGTCGAGATGGCGTTCAACGCCCGGTAATCCATGCAAAAATGTTTGGAGCCGTCCGGTTTGGGTATCATGACTATGGGTGACGACCAGGGACTGGTGGAGGGGCGTATGACCCCCAGTCTGAGCATGTCCTGTACCTCTTTTTGTACCGCCTCTCTTCTAGCCGCCGGGATCCATGCCTACACGTTCGAATGGTACCCCTATGATAGGCATGGGTTGCAGCGGCGCGGCGCTGGGGCGCTGTGTATTCTTCCTCTGGCATACTTCACACTTGCCACAATAATCTTGTACAGCGCAGTAAATCCCTGGCCAAAAGAAGTGTCGTGTAATGCTCTCAGTGGTCTTTTCTTTCCCGGCATGACCGGCCGTTAAATGGGTGTGCGCGAAGAATAGAACTTTATCCCTGAAAGAGGTTGGTACCAACAGTTGACAACTGCTATTCTCTGTGGCCTGTCTATAGAGCAGCTCGTTCTTCGTCAGGAAACAAGGGTACGTCTGGGAAGGACTACCTTGATTCTGGTGCGCCATTTCCCAAGCATTGTAGAGGGTTCGGTCTTCTGTCTGCGTGAACCGGAAACTTCTATCAATTTCCCATGGCTCGGGGGTTAGGAATACGTGCAAGGGGTTCACCTTACTACCCATATTCGAGGCAAGCTTCTCCTTAAAAAGGGACAAGAATTCGGCGTTTTCAGTGCCTAAAATCATATCTTCCGGCAAGGTATCTACCACTCCCACCCTGATGTTACAAGTCGTCCTCTCGGGTATGTCCACAGAAATGGAGGCCAATGGATAAGGCCTCACGTCTCCGTGTACACATCGTATATACACCTGGGTCTCCTGTATATATTGTTCAGGCAGGACAAAGCGCACCTGTACTACGGACTGTTTGCACCCCGAATCAAGTAGGGCCCTCACTCTAAAACCATTCATCCTCATACTCACGTAGAAAGAACTGCCCATTTCTGCGCAATACATCACGGTCTTAGGGATGTATCCAACCTCCATTGGTTCCTCCGGGGGTTTCTTACGGGGGCACATCCTCGCGATGTGGCCCCCCTCCCCGCAATCATAACATTGGGGTCCTTTAAACATAGGGGAGATCATCCCAGTAGAGCGAGGTCTGGGGGCCTCTGATATAGGTCTGGGTTTCTTCTCGATTTTAGGTGGAGGAAGATGTTTGCTGTTTTTCTCGACTTCCCCTGTGCTGAGTCTAGGCTGGGCTCTTGCGTATTGAGCAGCCATTTCGATGGCTTGTTCGACCTCCAATCCTGCGTATTGGCGCAGCCATGGTTGCGTGGCATACGGCAGAGCGTCCATAAACTGCTCTAAGTAAATTTTGTTGAGGATTTCCTCCTTGTTACACACTTCCGGTTTCAGCCATTTATTGGCGGCCATTCACAATCGAAAGAACAGGGTTTTAGGATTCTCCCCAGGCAGGCCCCGTTCCTTTCTAAATTTTACTCTATAGGCTTCTTGATCTAAGCCCAGAAGATCCAAGATCACTTCCTTCACAACGCCATAGGGCGTGTTTCCCAGGGGGTTCGCCGCTTGGTAGGCCGACTGACCTTCCCCAGTCAAGAGGGGAGCGAGAAAGAATGGCCATTTGTCCTCGGGCCAGCCCAAGGCCCTGGCTGCCCTTTCAAAATTGAGTAGGAACGCATCCGGGTCGTCCCCCTGGATGTATTTTTGTAAAGCTATACCTGTGGGATGAAGGGTATGTACTCTGGCTTCTCCGGTTACTATGGGGATAACAGGTGGCATGTTTTTCAATCCCTCAATCTGGGCTGTTAAAGAAGTCTTAAACAGTTCCCTATCTGCTTGAGCTGTGGATAGCTGGCGTTCCATCGCCCACTCCAGCTTTTGTTGTCCTTTGATGAGATGCTCGATAAGGGTGTCCATCTTGTTGCAGATGGGAGATGACTCTGATCCCACTTCTGACACCACGTGTCTCAGGGCAGGGGAGCTGCCGATGGAGGTATCTGTTTCTATGGGGTTGCTCACAGGGGAGGATGTCAAGAGAGAGGCGGAGTCTTTAATTAGAGATTTCAAAGAGGGCTTTATTTTTATATTGCAGCGTCTTTGCCGACTCGTGATCCTTTCTCTCGCAAATGCTGCAGGGTCATAGGGTTGCTTCTTCGGTGAATCCAGCTTGCTTCACACTAGACCACGGGGCGGGTTCCATCGCAGTCCCTCTCAGACTCCACAGCGTGTAAAAAGGAGAGAGAGAGAAACCAGGTCAGACGGCCATACGGTACCACATGTTTCAGAGGGACCGGGGGTGAAGGAAACCTGTGCAGTTGTGATTGCTATGCACGCAGTGAGGGAAGTGCTCGTGAAGGAAAGGGATGTTGGTGGGGAGTATTTACACAAGGCGCTAGTCAGTCCGGGGGTTGGACCCGATTTCCTACCTAAACCGCTATGCGGCCCCATACCTGTTGGAGCCACGCCCCTCCCGTGGGTGCGTGGCGGGGCGACTCGTGGATCCGGTGGCCTCCTGGCTTCAGGTCGCTGTCTCCTCATCCTGACACTTGTCCACGCTCTCCTTCTCTTCCTTCTTCTCTGCTCGCCGTTCGTGCTGCTCCTTTCTCCACCTGGGAAACGCCGTCTGCTGTTTCCGGGGCCGGGCAGTCTTTTGAAGTTCCTTCGAGCTGGTTGATGGGAGGGGGCCACGACTTCCCAAGTCGGAAAATTAAAGGGACCGATGTCCTCCGTCTCACTCGGCCAGCAGGCTTCTCGCTCCTCGGTCCACGAGGGTTCAGGCGGCTTAACTCCATGGCTGCTAAGGCAATTCCCCTCCTGTGCTGGGAATTCGCTATTTTCATTGTTTTATGACGAGCTGGGCTCGTCATCAGTGTATGAGGAGGCTACACCATGACGAGCCCAGCTCGTCATGAGTGTGGAAGGGGTTAAGAAGCAAAGGCATGGGGTAACAGGCGAGTGGAGTCCCACCAGTCACTGTGTTGTTCCCCTACTGGCAGCCTCACCCCGTCACACACTGATGACATATTTAAAAGGGGCCATGGGAGCTATTGAGGAACAAATAATATCTGTAGAGTAGACACTATCACAGGGTAGACTATCCTTACCTGTAGATCTAAGTGCAGGGGGAGAAACACGACAAAGTCAAGGCGAGATTATTAATGCAAGAGTAACCAAGGTGGGCGCAATAAATGGGTGCGTCTTGGATATTTCAGACAACATTGAGGTGACAGACTCCGAACAGGAGATTGAGCCCCCACCTAAAAGAACGAAAAATCCCGAAATAAGGTAATAATGATGTGACCAAAGATGGGAATACAAATCTGGCCAAAAATAGAACAACCCCAGGGAGAAAAAGGAAAGCCATTAATAAGTCTGTTAAGTCAACTCAGAATAAGAACCAGACGGGAGTCGGACTTGAAAAAAACGGATACCCTGCAGAGGAATATAAAAAAGATTTGGTCAATATTACAAAAACTTTAGATAAATTGTATTCCTTTTTAACAGGTTCAATGGGAAATCTTCTTGAAAAAGTGAAGGCCATTGAGACTCAATTAAAAAATGACAACCATCTGAGGTACCATGCCTGTAACACTTATTTACCGGTACAGGGCAGCTCTATGCAACCATTGAATCCGGTAATTTCATGTGTGAATGGCCCTATAAGGAAAGATGTCCAGACAAAGTCGGTTAATACCATTAACAATAATACTATGGCAAATAAAGCCAACCGGGGACAGACACTGGATTCGCAAAAATCTAAGGGCCAAGATGCGAGTCAAAGAATAGAGAGGCCTACACCTAAGATCCATAAAAACGATGGCAGCCATCTAGATCTGCCTGCGGCCGCTTCACCGTATGTTATTGTAATAGCAAACGTCCCGCCCCTACCGGAAGCAGCTTATGAATCATGGGAAACTCTGCATAATAAATCACTTTCATGGTTAGGGGATAAAACTGGTTTGGGTGAAGCTCTATTCACAAATTTTAAAATGGCCCGCCGTGTCAGCTGGGTTGGCAATAGAGGGAAAATGGCGGTAGGTGACTGTATTGTTTTAACATTTAGAGATCCCAGACTCATTCATGTACTATTGACCAGGATAGGGAAAACACACATAAATGAGAGAGAAATGTGTGTACTCCCTCTAGGTTTTTTTTATAAACCCCAAAGTTTGGAAGGTCAGTCTATATTCTTGGTTCAGAACTATAGAGCAAGGTGGAATCCTTTTAAAGTGGCCGTACAAAACAGATTCCAATCATTATCATCGTTGGGGAACATGGACTGACCACTATCCGAAGACTCAAGTAGAGGCAGGAAGGATTATATGCCAAGTAATTGTATGGTTTTGGAGAAAGGGTTAGATAAAAGGTTAACAACCATGTCTATAGTACAATACGAGGTGGATGACCCAGCGGAGAACTGTTTAATGACTGACTCTCAGTCTCTTTACAATCAAGGAATGGCAGAACTAGAAACTGCAAGCTATGTAACGGAACAAATGGATAAAAGTATACCTAATGATACATAAATATTACAAACCCAAAGTCATCTGATAGGCCATAATCATCAGGGAATCACCATTGTAACTTAGTGTTTTGGAATATAGCGGGGTTGGCCGCAAAGATATATGACCCAGCTTGGTTGAAGGTTGTGGAAGATCACCCGATAATCTGCTTACAAGAGACCTGGCAGATCAGTGAGTACCACATGGAGGGTTTTCGGACCTATCTTACCCCAGCTCTTCCTACTAAAGCTGGCAGGCCTCAAGGTGGCCTATGTATTTATATCGCAAACCTGCTAATTACGGAGAAAGTAACGTTTGTAAGAACGAATGATTTCTACCAGATTGTGGAGCTACAAGGGAAGGAAGTTGGCTATTTGATAATTGTCAATTTTTATAACAATGTTCCCCAAAATTTTATTCTGAGCGTCCTGAACCAATTACACAGTGATTTGAGGAAACTCCAAGAGAGCCCTAAAGGGGAACCGTGCTGTATCTGGGGTGGGGATTTTAGCTGCTGTCTATGTAGGCACTACCAGAATGGAATCTGTGGGTTGGGGGAGGAAATAGATGATGCTGCGCCACATTTTAAACATTCAATTGTGGGTGATATGCTGAATGAAATCATGTCCGAATTTAATGTAGACTTTGACAATGAATTATGCATCCCTCCAGTAGCGTTTAAACCCACTTATATAGGGAGAGTTTGTAACACAACAATTGATTTTGTTTTGTTTTCAAAAATAAGAAATTTATAAAGCTTTTAACTTATGTGACACTCTGCAATGCGTTGAGTGATCGCTATCCCATTAGTGCCTCTCTCTCATTCGAGAATGGCATTCGCCATAGAATGGGCGAAGTGGGTATTTCATATAATCATGAACTCAGTTTGTCGAGCAGAAATGGATATACACTAAAATGACAGAAGGTGGATCCCACCGCGTTTTTGGGGTAGCTTGTACACGAAACACAAGAGGATTTTAAAGTGTGCTTAGCGGAGGAAAATAAAGGAGCTGACGTGATAAATGCTTTCTTGAATATCTCAGCTAAGATCAAGGAAATTCTTAAAGTTAAACAAAAGATGGGATTGTGTAAAAAACGGGGGTGGGTTGATAATGAATGTAGTAAAGCACATAAGAAGGAATAGATAAGGAAAGCTAGATCGCTTTATAAACAGGCCCAAAAGAACAGAGAGCAAAAATTAAAAGAGGAAGTTTGGCTAGATTTACACGAGGCTTGTCTAAAGAAAGATAATGTAAAGTTTTGGAAGATAGTGAATTCTCCAAATTTAACGGTGAGGGATTGTGATAAGATAGACATAGCAATTACAGAAGAGAGTTGGATCTGCTATTTTAGTGCCTTATACGGCACCGGCATAACCCCAATAGATAATGAACCAGGGAAGGATGTACCTCAATCAGGTGGTCAAGGGACAGAGGGTATAAATGGGACACAGAGGGGCCCATTGGTATACTCTGTGGATATTAGCTTCACTCTGAACGAGATAATTGGTGCAATAAAGAAAAGTGACTCAGGCAAAGCCCCGGGGCCGGATGGTGTCCCAGTTGATGTCTATCGGTCAAATACTGATATCTGGGCTCCACTAATAATGAATGTTTTAAATAAGTGCTGTCAAACTGGTTTTATTAAGTCTTGGTCAGATGCAATTTTAATACCTACTTTTAAGGAGGGAAATCGTGATGACCCTAAATGCTATCTACCCATATCACTTTTAGATTCCCTTATCACGGCTACACTATGGTTTTAAGTCTGGACTGGGCACAATAGATCAAGGTCTGAATCTCAGTCTTATTATTGATAAATATACCAGGCCCAAAAGTGGAAATGTGTTCTTAACATTTGTCGATCTATCTTCCGCGTTCGACTGTTATACACAATAAATTATGGGATACTTTATTTGAGTTGGGCGTCGAAAACGATATTTTATTATTTATTAGAGAACTTTATCGAGAGGCGGGAGCGAGGGTGAGAAATGGGAAAAATGGGGAGTGCACGGTTAGATTTGGCATTGGAAAAGGAGTAAGGCAGGGATGCGTCCTTGCCCCGTTCCTTTTCACATTATATATCAATAGCCTGGGTGAACGACTGGCCGAGCTCCCCAATGATTACCCAAACATTAATGAAAACCCAGTCCCATATTTACTATACGCGGACTGCGCGGTTTTAATGTCAAGGACACCAATAGGTCTGCAGAGAACAGTTACACACTTTGTTAACTATATGCATGTGAGGGGCCTGCAAGTGAATATAAGTAAAACATTTAGCATGAAGTGTGAGAAAAGAACTGCTAAGAATTGCAATATCTCTATTAATGGAAAAAAATGTAGTGCGTAAAAAACTTTGCCTACCTAGGGATACATTTTGATCAGAATGGCACTTGGCCAGCTGCTATATCTGCCCGTAAAACTATGTTTATTAAAGCTACTTGGGCACTTGTAAGCATGTCAAGACAATTGGGCTCGCGACCGGTTCCAGAACTGCTTTCAATTTATAAGACCAAATGTGTTTCAACTGCCACTTATGGGGCCGGTATTTGGGGATTTACCAATGCAAATTGTATACAGAACTGTGAAAATAATTTTCTGCGCTATTTATTAGCTGTACCTAGATCAACTGCCACACACATTTGTCATTCTGAGGTAGGTTTGAGTCATATTGCAGATATTATAAAATCTGGCCCTTTATTATTATGGCATAAGATATGGAACTCCCACGAAGCAGCCTTTAACCGGGATGTTATCACGGACTGTTTAACCCCTTCCATGCGGCCGCGATTCTGCGCCTGTGCGGCAGAATCGTGAGTGGGCGGGTTTATGACGGTCCCCAGCCGTCATCAGCACCCTAGCACCGTAGTGCATGATGGCTGGGGACCATCATCATCATGCAAGGGGTTAAAACTGGATAATGTACATTGCATCCCATGGCTAAGACATATTAAGGAAATAACAGATGAAATTGGTCAACCAGATCTATTTTTAAGTCCAGATTGCATGAAGATCAACTTCAGGAAGTTACTAAAAAAGGAATACCTGTCCTACCTGGAGGACAAGCGCTGGTCCGTGAAGAAAGAATAACATTCTGTCATGGTAAATCACATTATGCTAGTATGTACTGGAATTCAGCCATATTTGTCGTATGTCACACGCCCCTTTGATTGGATGTTCTTGACACGTTTCCGACTTGGTATCGTGCACAGGATTATCACATTCCCAATGATGAATGATTGGTCACGTTCCTTAGCACTATGTCCTTGTGATGGTAGCTCGACGCAATCAACATTGCATGTAACTTTATTCTGCAGGTTTTATACGTCGCCAAGGAGGTTGTTTTTATTACCGATTCTAAAACAGTATGGTTTAAGACAATGCAGAGTGGCATGTTTAAAGATACAATGTATGGAAGATGAATTGATGATGGGGTGTGTAGTAAGTTATTTAAAATGTGTGATCAGACTAAGAAAGACAATCAGGTTGTAAAGTAACCTTACTCCCCTATTTATTGCCCTCAAAATTTATTTTTACTCGTGCTTTTATGTTTGTTGAATGAAATACGAATAAAGTGATTTGTCTTGACTTGACTTGACTACTCTGCAGTAAAAGATGTATATAAGCAGCATGGTTTCTGTACTCCGTGTGCTGCCTCCTACTTTGCCTGAGGGTTATGTATGGATGTAGTTCCACTCATGAGTCCTAACAAACTATCTCTTTAATATCACAGCTTCCGTGCCAATCTCTACTTTGTCAGTCTAAAGGACCAGTGCACAAAAGGGCAAACCCCTGCAATGGTGGGCCCCTGAAATGGCTCGCCACCACACCACGTCTGGGCATACCGGTCCCACTCAGGGTGACAAATGAATAAACAACAATTGATGGACAGAATGCAGAACAATGTCATACATTCACCCCAGTACAGACATCTGGGTCCAAATCCAATGTGGTTTTGCTCACCATGCCATTCCAGTTTGAACCAAGCCATACGCAAAGCCGTCTTGACCCTGTGCCCAATGGGAACAGTGCAGCCCAAACTGCCAGGTCTGGTCCTCCCTGGACTGGAAACAAGCATCCTAGGACCGGTTTCAGGGTTTCACCCTCATCAACTAGGATAGCGTGACTCCAGTGGCATGGAGAGCACGGGACCCACATCTGGGCATACCCGTCCCACTTGGGGTGAAAAATGCAGAAAACAACAATTGATGGACAGAATGCAGAACAATGTGATACATTCACCCGAGTACATAGATCTGGGCCTAAATCAATCGTTTTTTTTGCTCATCGTACCATTCCAGTTTGAACCCAGCCATATGCAAATCAGTCTTGACCCTGTGCCCATTGGAAACAGTCCAGCCCGAACTGCCAGACCTGGTCCTCCCCGGAATGGAAACAAGCATCCTAGAACCAGTTTCAGGGTTTCACCCCTCATCAGCCAGGATAACTTGCCTACAGCGACACTCCTTGTGTTTGCTTTGTTCACCCTAAGTTGGCAGGGTATGCCCAGACGTGGGTCCAGGGAAGACATGGCTTTGCAGTTCAGGCTGGACTGTTCCCATGAGGCACAGAGTAAATACCGATTTGCATATAGCTGTGTCTGAACTGGGGTGGTAAAGTGAACTAAAGAATGATGATGGATTCAACTAAGATCTGTGACTGGGAGTGAGTGGTTGAAAAGTTTCAGCACTCGGTCCATCATCTCCTTGTGTTTGCTATATAAGGAACTTTCTTCTGTGGGGTCCAAATGGAGATTTCAATCCTGTATCAGGGGACATATCAAGTTCACTGTCCGCTTGTAAGTCCATGTAAAAAATATCATGATCATTATGGGAAGGAAAAACATCCCATAACCACCATTATTATATCTTGGTGGTGGTAAGCTTTTATCAGAATCTTACCCTAATAGAAAACAGACTCTATGAGCGCATGTCTGCTTTAAATAAAAAATCAGATTGGGATTAAGCTGTATGGTGACTGATTACGCGTTAGTGATTTCATATAACAACACCTGTCAGGATCCCACTGAAGTCTAATCAGGGTTGAATATCGGAACCAGCACGGAATTCTCAATCAGCACAGCCAATGTCGGTCTCAGTGTTGATGAGGGAGAGACTGACCGAGGTCATGCCATCCAGTATGAAGCCTGTGACTTGTTCAAAAGGCTCCAAAGGCAAAAAGGATGTATCCACCTGTGGTAATTCAGCTGGCTGCCTGCACTTTATAAAGAGCCACAGAGTATATTTTTGTTACCCCTACTATTGAGTATTCGCCCATGTACACATATTGAGGGGTACAGATATCTGCAATCACTTACCAATCCTGTTATTTGCACTGCTGTTTTCAATTTTATTAGAACAGCAATGGGCATTAGGAAACACTATGAAGTGCAAACAATGGGTGGGGAGTTGAAATTATCTGTATTCCTTGTTATCTCAAATTGGCTCAAATTTTACGGCTATTTTTACATCAATGCATAAGTATGATTTTAGCTTATAAAGGAACTTTTATCTTATTAATATTTTTAAGATTTTTTATTTTAAATTTCTATTGCTTGATTGTCTAAACGTTTATGGCTGTGTACTGAATAAAGTAAATTTGACTTGACTGCCTATGCAAATCCATGGGGCACAAAAGTGGCCCATTGGGAGTCAAAAGGGAGACAAATATCTGCAATAGGGCTTCCTCAAAAATACTTGGACCTGTTGCAATGTCGCCAATGACCTGGGAAATTCAGGATGCGCTGGATCGGCTTCACAACTGGAGAACCAGAGGGAGTTAGACTAAAGCTCTTGTGCCTTCTCTTTAGAGAATGGTAGAACGGGCTCAACACCCGCTTTGCCTTCATGGCTGGCCTGGAGGAGCTCGCAGAGTTTCACTCTGAGGAATTCCATAGAGTTACCTAAAAACTCAGTAAGATTCTACGAAGTTCCGCAACCAGGCAGAGTAAGAGAGGGGTGCATGGGGCTGTATGCTCTAAGCCTGCATGTCCCTTGGTTGTGGTTACTTGGTTCCGCAAATAATATAGAAATACATGTGCAAGCTTTGTCCTTGCCTGAAGAGTATAGTGAAGCACCAATTGAATGGTAATCCCACGGCATACCTGGGCTTCCCGGTGCAGACGTTGGTCTCAGAAGCTTTCTCAGAATCATTCCCTCCATCCTCCGAGGAGCCCTCTTCCCGCCGAGCCTTGGCTCACCAGCAACCATGGCTAGGAGTAGGACCCCCACACACATGTCCTGCCTGTGACTGCCCCTCCGCCCTTTGGGATGGAACTGCAGCACTGCTTCCTTCGAATTAAGGCGGGGCAGCGGCTGCCAGGTAAGCATTGTGTTTCACGCCCCGATTATAGACACATTGATAACTGAATCTTAGGCAGTACATGTCTAGAACAACAGCCATGCAAAGTTCAGCCATTTGTGATGTCTTTAAATACCTCTTAGGCACTTACGTCATCCCAATGAATGGCAGGAAAATCTTTGGGCAGTTCATTCTGTCCGTAAATAGTTGCCACATTTAGACCGCGCTGAACCATCAACATCTGGGTTGTAACATCCAACCACCCAGCTGAACTCACTGGGGATGCACCTGGAAGTCCCTGTCAACTCTCTAGTGTATCGAAGATTATAATCTTTACATAGTATGGCAGGTTTACTTTTACATGCCTGAAAGCTGCTCTTGTAATGAGTTTCTCAAATGCTCATAGGGAGATTCCATCTCTGTGCGACGGATTATCTCAGTTTTGACTTCTTAATGACTGCACTGGGGCTGTATTCAGTGGAGAGGTCCAGCTTTGTGTGACAAAAAGGCATAGCAGGATTGTCCCCAAAGTAGGTCATGTGGGGAGTATGGGTGGGTGACAGGCAACATTAAACTCCACTATGTGGTGGTATCAGAGTTTTTGCTGAACTTACCGTTCTCAAGTGGAACGTGAAATGGCAAAACGTCATCAATGGAGCAGAGATCACTACCTACACTTACTTCTTGGGTTTATGTTTGAACCCTCAACTTGAAGAAGCACATATGTGAGGTCTGCGACTTCTTTTGTTCCGTGAAGTATAGCATTACTTCCTGTTTCCTGGATTGCCTTCAGGTGTTTGAGGGAGTATTTTTCACACAACTTTGAGTTCTCTCTCAAGCATAAACAACAGTGACACCCTTTGTGTGGGTCCATTAATGGCACCTGTTTTCGACAGTCACTGCATAGTTTGAAACAGGCAGATTTAGGAGGGCACATCATTTCCTAGCACACTAATTTTTTTGTAGATTGACGAAATTGGGAGCAGAGATCCAGATCAATGTCAGAAGGTGCAGAAAGAAAGGAACTGACATCAAATTCCAAGACACTAAGAGATGGCATTTTACATGTTTGCTGTGAATTTCACAGGAATTTTGTCCATAAAGACCAAAGAGGAGCTCTGGACTCCTGTCAATGAAGGCGCAAATATACAGGAACAGACATCAGCACATCAGTCAGCGCCATATATAACCTAATGTCATCACACCCTGGAACTAGCTGAAATCATGCTGTGCCACCTTGTGGGGCTAGAGAGCTGTTGCTATTAGACAGCTTTTCCAGATCGAGTCTGCCTCCAGGAGGATATTTACAAGGTGAGAAATATGTGGAATGAACTATGCATATGAACAAGCATTAAATGTGTGGTTGGTTGTAGCTTATCATATATGTACAGTCTAATTGCTATGTTATGGAGCACCAAACTGCTCCTACATTTACTGCAGCAAGAATGACTTGTGGCATTTCTTGCCCCGCTTGGTGAAAAAAGTTCAACCGGATACTGTTCTTCCTGGAAAATGCAATCAAGAGCTTGCAGATTTTTATGTGTAAATATATATATTTTTAGAAGGACTAGAAAAGAAATCAACTTCTGATAGTAAACGTGCATAAAGTATTAAAGAAAAAAAGCTGAAAATTTATGAATGTGCACTGTAAACATATTTATTCAGTGGAAAATAAGGTTTTACCAATGAAAGACCATCCTATGCTATTTTACCAGTGATGTGAATGTAAATCTATGCAGATTCAGTACTAAACATCTACAGAGTGCTGGTAAAGTCAAAGCGCTCTAATAAAAGAGAGAGGGACCCCACAACCCAAAGGGATGGAGTACCACAGAAGACTTTTAGTCAAGCAAATATTCCCTTTGGGACACCTTATTATTGAAACAAATATTTTCAAAAACACAATGACAAAAGTAAACACTTAACAAAATACTGTACTAGTGAGGCAAAGTGAAAACACATAAAAAATTATGAAAAGTACTGAACAGTTTATTCATCACACAATACACTATTAAAAAGATATTTCCATTAAAATAAATTTAAAAACAAGGGAGTAGAGGAGGAACTACGACACCAACCAAGATGGCCGCATAGTCTCCTGGCCCCGCTGACCTCCGTCCTACGCTTGCTTATCCTGTCGAATATCCCGTTCTCCTGCCCCGGATTCATGTAGGTGAACTAGTCGGCACCCTGATGGTGTGACCGCGGACTTTTTCTGATGTTCTGGGGTGAAGTAACATCGAAAATGGTTTGAGGCCTAACTCAGACTGGAAGCCGGGGTCTCGATTGCTGGTCTACCCGGGTCCAAAGTGAACAACAATGGACTGAGGAGAGTGGTTGGGTCCGGTCCTTGGAACTTTTGAAAATTTCTCTGGACTACTTCGCAACCATCTGCTGCCTGGTGCTGTACCTGAGGTGAGGGGACGGGTGGTGCGCGGTGCTGCGTCGCGGGGGGCCCCGGCCCGGAGGCCCGGCACTAGCATCGCTGGTGCCCCGGGGTGGGGGTCCCGCTGCGCGTTGCTGCGTACTGCTGGCCTGTCCCTCACGGCTTGATTCTGACAGTTTTATATTTACACTGCAGATACAGGCACTGAGTAAGGTGGGTCTGGTCTGTGTGTTTAGTCGTTTGATAAACTTTGGCTAAAATGGACACTATGGACTGATGGTGAATAAGTACGTCATGTTTTTAAATACATAGATTGCCGGTGTCAAGAAATCCTGATCTCGCTGGACGAGAGTCAATTTTAAGACATAGGAGGTACTTACCCCGAGAAGTTTTGTCTAGAAAGTAGTCATCAAGGTAAGTGTGTATGAACACGTCGACGCTAGACAGCTCTTTATACATGATGTTTATGTTGCCCCCTTTTGTGGATTTTCTGCCAGGATGAAGGTTCTATCTCTCACTCCCACCTCTGGGGTTACTATGCAGGCGGCTATTTAACCTCTACGATTAATTTCTCCCTTTGAAATTGTCCAATTTTTTAACTATTTCTGGGCATCTATGATCTATTAGAATGATACACCACAAAAATAAACCAATGTGTGTAACTAAAGCACTACAAGATATGCTGCTATTTCTAATATAACTAGGAACATTGTTTGTTTCTCATGGTGTTATGTATTATGTATTATTATGTTTTTGGACAATGTTTTTAGATCTGTTGAATGTTACAAAAATGTGCAGGTTGTGGTATATTTGTATGTCGTTTTTTGATACTGTTATACAAAACTGGTGGCAATGTGATAATGTAATTATGATATGTGCAGTGCAGGGCGTTCACTGTATACCTCTTCAAGACTGTTTTTTTTTATTTTTTCTTACAATTTAAGAAATTTTCTGGGAAGACATTACATTGCATTCCTGATGAAGGTGGTGTAATTATATTGATCCACCGAAACGAGTCGCATGAGAGAAAGGAGGATTGTTTCATAAACTTATTGGAGAATAATTCTGATGCTTTTGCTGAATTAATTCTGTCTGTCTGTACCTCCTTTTTTACAAATAGGAATCTATTGTTTCCTTACCTTTAATGTCTACTCCCTTGTTTTTAAATTTATTTTAATGGAAATATCTTTTTAATAGTGTATTGTGTGATGAATAAACTGTTTAGTACTTTTCATATTTTTTTATGTGTTTTCACTTTGCCTCACTAGTACAGTATTTTGTTAAGTGTTTACTTTTGTCATTGTGTTTTTAAAAATATTTGTTTCAATAATAAGGTTTCCCAAAGGGAATATTTGCTTGACTAAAAGTCAAAGCGCTTACAAAAAATGGCTTCCTTTTAAGGTATTTTAAAAAACGTTATCTCTCTTTTTCATGGAATATTATTCTACAACAAATTAATCTGATGAAACTCCTGTGCTGGTGAACTTTAATCTATTCTAAGTAATGCTTGATTCAGCCAAGATGCACATATACCGATTGTATGAAATTGGATTATTGTTTGAGGGGTGTGGAAGCACCACTCAGGCAGCAACCACAATCTTTGTCAGAGTGAACCACAAAAGTCACTAAATTAACCTCAGCTTAACCTGCCGGAAGCTTGGCACAAAAGCAGTTAGATTTAATTTAGAGCCGATGTGTAAAGTATTTATGCAGCACACAAGCAGGAATAAGGTTTGAAAAAATTATTCCAAAGTCAATATAGAAAAAATAGAAGAAATGTTAATACATAAAATGATAACAAGAACGACAAAAATTCAATCAGTTGAACCAGAGATATTTTAGGTGGAAATACCGTCTAAAAGCACATAATGCCCCTTGCAGTCATCTGGATGGGCTGGCCGGGAAAAAGTCACAAGTTTTGGCCTGCTGTAATTGATCCAGACACCAGGTTAGTACTGCTGAGGAGTTACCTTTGAAGACCAGTGCAAAGAGTTCCGTAGGCATTGAAAGAGGCCGCAAAGAGCAGGCAAAGCATCACAGATGGTCGTCACTGTAGCACGAAGAGCAGACCAGGCACTGTGGATGGTCATATCTGTAGCCTGAAGAGCTGGTCGGATGTGGCGACAGTTGTTGAAGTAGCTTTGCATTGGAAGTCATCCAAGACTGTAGTTGCTGTAGCATGAAGCGCAGGTCTTGCATTGCTGGCGATCACTGTCGCTACGAAGAGAAGGTCTCAACGGAGCTTCCCGTTGGAAGTCGTCATGAGTGCCAAGGTTTAGAGGCAAAAGGGCTTTTTTGTGGTTGTGAGTAGGCCAACCTTTAGGATTTTCACCTTTTCTTTTTGAGGGGTACACTTTGATGCCAGCTAAGGGGCCAGGACTTGGGGAAGCACTTCTTAGGGATCAGGGACTTACTCCAGCAGAGGCCAGCAGGGCTCAAGAAGTTGTAGCAGGTTAGCTGCAGGACAGTTACTGTAAGGCCTCTGAAGCTTATTGGGTCTCAGTAGCTCACACAGGAGGTCAGCCAACTGACCCTAAGAGTCACTCAGGTTAGCCTGAGATGAAGGCAAGCATGTCCAATCTTCCTCTTAGATAACAAGGCAGTCCTTAAAACAGCAGGATAGTCCTCTGGCAGCAGAGCAGCCCTTCTTCTGTAACTTCCACAGGTCCAGGAGTACTTTGATGGGTGGCTCTGGAGGTCCAATATTTATACCTGGTGCCAGCCTTTGTGTGGAGAAACTCCTTATGCATCCCCCACATCTAGTTCTGATACGTTCCCTCCCCTGTCAAGAATCCAAATTGTCTGGGAGGTGGCAAAAGACAGCGCAGGTCTGTTGTCAGGTCCCATTTTGTATGCAGGTGGCAAAGCCCTTTGATGTGTAATTGGGGCTGGGGCTAGCTCCTCCCAGGATGACCCATTTTGTCCACACTTAGGTCCCCTTTGTGCTGCTGTCTGGAAGAAATACACAAACCCCAATAGCAGAGCCATTCACAGTCATGTGACCTAGGACGCTGGCAAAATGCACAGTTGGTTAGGGCAAGGAAATGCCAACTTTATAAAAGTGGTACAAAAGGGGGTGGTGATGGACGGAGCATCTGAACCAATCAAACACTCACACCCAGTCAACAGATCTGGCTTTAATCCATCACCGTTCTTTAACCCACTTTGCCACCCAGTTCAGACATCGCCATATGCAAATCAGTCTGACCCTGTGCCTCATGGGAACAGTCAAGCCTAAACTGCCAAGCCATGCTTTACCTGGACCGGAATCCTCATTCATACTCATATGTACAATTCTCTGGCTGTGCTGTAGGTGTGTTGGCAGGGGTGACAACTGAAGGGTCCATTAGTGTCGGCTGGTGATACTAGCTTGCAGTTATTGTTGTGGCCTGGGTTGAGTGTGTGGAGTGTTGCTTTGGCAGCGCGGAGGTCCAAGGTTCCTGGCACTGGTCGCGGAAGGGTGCAGACAGGATTGCCTTTGGCGCCCCTTCAGCACACCCGCATTCAGCGTCCACCATTAGGTTGGGGTCGAGGAGGGATGGACAGCTGGGAGGTGGGGGCGGGGATTGGAGCTGGATTGGGCCGGTCGCCCTGGGGGGAGGGGCTGTGGGGGCAACAGTGGTGGGGAAAACAGGCATAAAAAGGAAGAATATATGAAGAATGAGTGGAATAGGGCAGAAAATCAGAAAAGTGCAGAAAATAATTTAAAATAAGGGTAAAAACAAGTGAAAAGTGGAGCAAGAGAAAGGAGACAGAGGTCCACTGGACCACCAGGGATGAGGCGCAGTTAAAGCTTCAGGTGGAGGAGAGCC
This sequence comes from Lissotriton vulgaris, assembly GCF_964263255.1. NCBI lineage: Eukaryota > Metazoa > Chordata > Amphibia > Caudata > Salamandridae > Lissotriton > Lissotriton vulgaris. The sequence continues at coordinate 701,389,064 of NC_141693.1, forward strand.
TCGAACAACAACACTCAAGAGTGCAGTGGCTTGGGGGAGGCCTCACTTAATGGTGGAGCTACGAGGGTGGGAGAGCAATTTTACTGACAATGAGTCAGTGGTCTTGCTCCATGGAAAGAAGTTCCCAGCCCAAGCATGAACGAAAGAAGAAATAGCGGAGCACTCCTAACATGTAAGAATATTTGTTGTGTAAGTCTAGATTTTATAGCTGTGATTATACATATATTTCACAAGAACAGTCCATTTTTCCATTGAGCAATGTAATCAATCACTTCCAAAAAATACATTAATGCTTCAAGTAATAAGGTGAATGTTATCCTTACTTGATTGCTATTTGTACTTGATTCTGATATCACAAAAATGAAAACGATTTCATAACAATAATTACAATTTGTAAGCATTAACTGCAGATATGTTGATAGAGATGCTTCATAGATGGTTTCCGCTGACATGTGTTTCGTTCCTGCTGGGAACTTTTTGAACGCGTTATTGAAAATAATGTATGACAAGTGGAAGGTGTGTGTAGAGATTGATGCCTTATATGCCAACAGGATCACAATTGTCTCTCAAGTTTAGAAAATTCCAAGAAGCCATACCAGCTGAGCCAGTTAATGTGTATAACTGTTCCTTTCCTGTAACACGTAAATAAATGTAATTGGTTCCTTTTTCGATCACTTTATCACCAGTCTAAGGTAACAGCTGCAAAATTCCATATGTCAGATTTGATGGCAAGAGTAAGCAGCTCTCAGGATCCTAGAGACCTTGATAAATCTGTAGGAGTATTGTACATAAAATGGCATGCCGTAAGTCTTGACCTTATGCCGTGAGAGTATCTCCAATACACGTCGGGGGTAGGTTGCAGTTTGTGCATTCCCTCTAGACAGTCGCAGACACAGGAAGGTTTGGTGTGTCTGAGTACTCATCTACATTCTGATGGCTCTTCCTGGGCAGGAAGGGGCAGACAAACCTTAATAGGCAGTGCTGTGTCCACGTACAAAGGGTTGATTACCCCCTACTGATATTCAGGAGCCAGGGCTGGGAAGAAATGTTTTTTGTACACTTCAAATACCCTTCTTTGAAGTCACCCCAACTTCAAAGGCACAACTGGATATAAGTACTGAGGTTCTGACACCATCAAATCAGACGCTTCTGGACTTGTAACTGAACTCTGTCAGAAGAACTGCTGTGCTGCATCAAGGACTATTATTATTATTAAGTATCAAAAGGAGAGAGAGGATTAGAGAACTAGTCCTTATCCCCAAAGTTAATATATCATCAAGAGGAACTAGTCTGAGGGTACGTGATATCGAAACTTTATGATTTTGTAATAAAAAGAAAAAAGCTTTTTTTCTTTTTTATAAAGCCCTTACCCACCAACCTGCTACAACGCCTGATATACAGTGGAGCAGATATATTTACTGAGTGTGCAGTGAGGTGATGCGAAAGTGAAAAACTGTCCAGTGGTCCCATTACCCAAATGGTTTATTTTAATATTTGGGCCTCTGGCAGTAATAAAAACAAGACAGTGGATGTGCGTGGAGTGGCAATTAAGCACTCCTACATCCAAAAACGGTCTACATGTTTCAGCCAGGCCTTGAATGCGTACTGGCTTTGCTCAGGACCTAGAAATATGTGTGAAGTGTGAGAACTAAACCAGACTTCTGTGTTAGACCAAAAGTGGGTTGCACGCACTAAGGTAAATTATACGTTGTAGCACACCCGGGACACACTCAGTGTCACCAGGTGGGCCCGATGATGAAGCATGCCACCATGTGGGTGAGGGCTTTATAAAAAAGAAAACAAGCTGTTTTTTTTTTATTACAAAAATCATACAGTTTCGATATCATGTACCCTCAGACTAGTTCCTCTTGATGATATATACTGCATCAAGGGCTGACACTCTGCTAGACTGCTGATATGGAAGACATGGTTTTCTGCAGTGATGCCCTGCTGCTCTCTGACTATCTTGTAATCTAAATGATCTCCAAGGGCTTGTCTGCTTGTCTCCTGTTGCTTGAGATTCCGGGCTATCAAAGTCTCTACCCCTGCTCCTGTTCCTGATTCACTAGAAGTGGACCTAGATACTTGCAGCATAGAAATCACCCATCTCCAGTCTGCGTGTAGTAGAACCATTGCATTGACTCTGTTGCTGAAGTAGAATTGGCGTATCACACTCTGTTCCGCCTCATCGCAGCTGGAAGCAATACTTCGGAGCCAATGTATTGCGACCACTGTGTGTAGAAAATCAATGCAGCACCCCTCTAGCATGGATTAATACAGTACATCGCCTTCTGAACAGCCGCACTCATAATGCCACTCCGCTCAATGGACCAAATGCATCTCCGTCAGTGTGTGAAGAAAATCGACACATCACCTTGACTGCGGGCTCAACATCAACACATTGCTCGTTGTTGCGACCAGGATCAAAGTACTCTGTTCACTGGGCCTGCATGGCTCTTGTCCCCGTCCTGTGCTCCATTGCGGCTGGCTTGAACTGTTGTTGACTTTGCCCAGGTCCAGCAAAAAACCCCATTGGTGCTAATTGCTTTTAAGTGAATTTTATTCTTTAAAAATTCATATTTTGACATCAATTTTTGGATTATTTTTTTGGTCTTTATTTTTTAAATAAAGTTATCTGGTTTTCTAAACCAGAGTGGAATCTTTTTGTGGTGTTTTAATTGTGTTACTGTGTGTTGCATTGCACAAATACTTCCAACATTGCCTCTTTGGATGAGCCTAACTACGCTGTGTCAACCTACCAGAGGGTGAGCACAGGTTATCCGTTAGTGTGTATCTGACTTACCCTGACTAGGATTGTGGTTCCTGGTTGGACAGAGTGCATACCTCTGCCATCCAGAACCCCACTTTCTAACACAGGACACGTACTACTTGAGTATACATGCTCTACTTTTCAAATACAGCGCATCCTGTTCTGTGAGCCTTTAGGTAAGGCTTATAACTATTTGAAAGGAAGGTTTAAGCCTGGCAAAAAGGTTTATTTTGTCAGGTTGAAATGGCAGTTTAAAAATGCACTACAGGCTGCAGTTGCAGGCCTGAGGCTTGTTTTAAAATGCTACTTTAGTGGATGGCACAAGTGTTGCAGGTCCACTAGTAGCATTTAATTTACAGGCCCTTGGTACATATCGATTCAGAAAAGGGGGTGGTGATGGACGGAGCATCTGAATTAAGCAGAACACTCCTACCCAGTCAACAGATCAGGGCTTGATCCATCACCGTGTTTTAGCTCACTGCACCATCCCAGCTCAGAACCTGGCTACATGCAAATTAGTCTGTCCCTGGCCCAGTGCATCATGGGAACAGGGCAGACCAAACTACCAAGCCGATTCTTTTACTGGAAAGGAAACAAGCTTCCGGGGACCGGTTTCTGGCATTACAGCCGTCTTCGGCCCGGCTTGCTTGAATCCTGATGGTGCAGTGAGCAAGGGACTCACATCTGAGCATACCCTTCCACACTTATGGTGGACAAAACGATTCAGAAAAGGGGGTGGTGATGGACGGAGTATGTGAATTAAGCAGAACACTCCTACCCAGTCAACAGATCTGTTGACTGGGTATGAGTGTTCTGCTTAATTCAGATACTCTGTCCATCACCACCCCCTTTTCTGAATCGTTTTGTCCACCATAAGCGTGGAAGGGTATGCTCAGACATGAGTCCCTTGCTCACTGCACCATCAGGATTCAAGCAAGCCGGGCCAAAGACGGCTGTAATGCCAGAAACCGGTCCCCGGAAGCTTGTTTCCTTTGCAGTAAAAGAATTGGATTGGTAGTTTGGTCTGCCCTGTTCCCATGATGCACTGGGCCAGGGTCAGACTAATTTGCATGTAGCCAGGTTCTGAGCTGGGATGGTGCAGTGAGCTAAAAAACGGTGATGGATCAAGCCCTGATCTGTTGACTGGGTACGAGTGTTCTGCTTAATTCAGATACTCTGTCCATCACCACCCCCTTTTCTGAATCCTTGATACATATAGTATCTTATTTACAAGGGACTTACACATAAATTCAATTTGCCATTTAGAAGTGGTCCAACTTTACAAGGTATGAAGGAGAGAGCACAAGAACTTTAGAATTAGCTAGCAGTGGTAAAGTGCACAGAGTCCCAAAGCCCAAAAAACAAATTCAGAAAAACAGGAGGTGTGAAGAGAAAAAGTTTGAGGGAATACCACACCAAGAATGTCACGTTTAACACCAATTGTGTTAAGTCTCACATATAACAATCTCCTGGAGAAAGCATATACTAATACTGCACAAGTCGTCCGAGATTCATCAGTGAATGCACTTCACATCATGCATTCTCTCGACTTCAGGTATGATTATCTCTAATGTACTTCTGAAAAACTATGTTAAAAAAGAGCACATGTGCAGCAGAACTGCTTTGTTTCTTCTTGTTTAACAGGGTGCTACGATGTAAAACTCCTTCATGGAAATACAAGAAATGTGAATATAAAGTGCACAATAATGGTTTCTTCTCATGGTTTACTGTGTTTAATTTTTTGCACGTTCTTTGGCGAAACTTACCTTCAGCAACAAGGAATCGATTACAACCTGTGAGGTCTATGACAGAATTAACTTTACCTCTTCTTGCTAATGACGGCCTTTCTGACTGATGTGTGTGTATACATGCTAAGAATAAACCAATGGAAGTAGTTCCTAGTCTTTAAACATCTTCCAAACCACATGCATTGCGATAAGATTCTGCTTCAAGCAAGCTGGCTGGTGGTAATTACAATGAAAGAAAATAAACACCAAATAATGACCATAGAACACTAATTGTTTACAAGAACTATTATTATATATTTATTTGAAAAATACTTACAAAAGCATAATGTTCTGACACTAAAATAGTTTTTCCCTACTCAAGGTGTTTGCAATGATGAAATCTGCATGCAGTCATAACAGTCTTTTCTGTTGTCAGCAGTGCTACAATAATTTGCTTGCAACCTCACCACCAGTGCTCAAGGGCTAATTTTGTGCTGTTTTCTGCAAATTGAACAAAAGATCTTGGACCTTACCAACTATCTCAGGCAGTCCAGTCCCCATAGCTAGGAAGTTTCATAAGTCCTTGAATGCCTAATTGCTCCAGTCCAAGTTGTTTCCATGCATTCTGGATGGTCCTGGTTTTACAACGGAATAAACAAGATTAAATGTCCCACAGAATATATGGTTGAAATCCGGACAAGAGCAGCTAGTCATGCTTGGACATTAGACCCTTGACAAGGTTGGTCTTGGGTTGATCTCTTAGGAAGAAAAAGAAACAAAAACAACTCTAAATGCAATACATTGCGTGCTCTTCAGCATGCTGTCTATTTTGTCCTTCAGGTGCATGCTGTCTTATTCCATAGAGAATCTTCTATTATATATCTTTTAGAATATTTTTTATTTAGATTTTCTAGAACACCTTTCATCCAAACAGGGTGACAAGAGACTCTTTGAAAATATAACTATTCATTGAACTGTCTCTAGGATGGACAGTCTGCATCTATATTTCACCACCAGGATCCTGTAATTCAGCTTCCAAATGGAGAGGAAAAGAAGGAAATTTGTAGTGTTGTCAATATGACAATAATTACAGTTCAGCAGATGGAGGCACATGGGTAACCTTGGTCACCAAATAACAGGGACATTACATCAGGTGCTCTTTACTTGAATACCAGAACCACCAGACCGATTGACCTCCTAGACTAACTGTAGTGGTGCTGTGAGCTTCTTCACAGCAGTTGTTTCTCTATTTAACTGGTCTAAAGTGTTCCAGAGGCACTATGTGCCCCTCACGTAACAAATGTGTAATTAACACCATTGTGAGAGGCAAAGGCTGGAGTAGCTGTGGGCTTCTAAAAGTCCAACTTCATCTTTAACATCTGAGAAGTTTACTATATGAGTAACCAGAACTCATTATCCAGTTATTATAATTAACTAATGAAGTGGGACATAGCTCGGAGAAGCCCGAGGTAAATTTCACATATCATCCTAAAAATTACTGCTGGAGGAAGCAGGAAATGGAGCAGGTGATATCTACACAGGTGGTGCTGCTATAATAAAATGTTCTATGATTTAATTATTGCTGGGAAAGGTACACTGGAAGGTCTTCAGGCCTCCTACAGTATCCAAACTATTCACTACAAATATGATTGCTGAAATAGGCAGGTAATGAAGAACCTTTTAAATCCCCCAATACCATTTCCAAAACTGAACCATGCTTCAAGGGTCCAGTTCCAGATCTTTCAGGAGTTCCCCACAACCTACAATATGTACTATAATTCAACAGCTGAAACATCATCTAATTTAGAACATACTAAAAAAAATCCAGTGCAAATATATAGTCTCACATGTATCTACATCTCCAAGACAAGACTGGCACAGGTACAGAAAGAAAATGCTCTTTGCCTCTTTACATTTGGTGCTATGGTATTTACTATAGGTCTGGCAGTGTTCACTAAATTCATCTCCCATCGCTCATTAGAACAGTCAGCTGCCCATTTTTACCAGCAATTTCTTTCATAGGCAGCGCCAGAGTGTGTCCAACTATTTGGCCCATAGCCATCAGAAGAACAATACATCCCTTGCTGCGAATGAGCTGGGTGTGTTCTTCTCCCATCAAGTTGAGTAACAAACCGGTTCTGTCTCCAGTCAGAATCAGGAGGCATGTCCACTCTCTTTGGACCTTGCACCTTTGAATGAGAGAGAAGCGGATTGCACCAAGTGTCATCAGCTTCCCAGGAAGGCGTGTGCTGTGGGCTACCGTCTGTACTGGTCGGCTGCCTGTGTTCTACTTTGTATGACTTATACCCTGTATGTTCAAAGAACTGGCATGAGATGTCTCCATCTGAACTCCTGCCTGGAATTGCTCCATAACCTTCACTCACTGAAAGTCTATCCGGTTTGTATTCTGTGGGATTACAGGTAAATTGCTGACAATGATTTGGAGAATTCTGAATTTCGCCCCCAATTTGCTGCCCATGGTCAGTATATGGTCTCTGTCCCACCAGGGAAAAGGACAAAATTCTCTGTGTCCGAGGAAGAGATCCGTAACTTAAGTTGTCTTCAAGCCTGAAAGCTTCACCCCGGTCAGGCAAAGCCAAAAATGTCTGGATGTTCTGATATCCTGCAAGTTAAAAGGGGGAGGTGGGACAAGAACAGAGAGGAAGAGAGAAAAATATACATAAAAATATACTTTAATAGTTGTGTTTGATTGTTCTTATTGTTATCACATTTACCTTCCCTCACACCAAATTACCCTCATAAGCTTGAGCAGTTCAAAGCATAACTGCTAAATAATATGGTTTCATTGTGTATGTGTATACCAGTGATTTACATATCAACCATATTCAAGGGTGTCACCTGGATGTAAGATCTGATAATCAAGTTTACTCACATGCCCTTCTATCCCTCTACATCTATAAAGATGGATTTTCCCAATTGAATTTGTTAATGCTAGTAAACAGACCAAAAGATTTAAGTTATGCTGAGATTGGGGACTGTAATCACAGCACTTGGATCTGCCAAAAGACAAAGATCCAAAGTACTACAACTAAATTCTAGCTCTAGTATAATAGATTTTAAAAATATATTTCTTCTCAACACATAAAACATAATATCTGAAAAGTCAAGATTAATTTAAGAAAACTATTTAAGTAAAAATTAATCAATGCTGTAGCATACAATTATGATTTTTCTGCAGTGAAGAATGATACCAGGAAAGGGGGAGTTAGTAGAAGTATTAAGACATTAGGGATGGTGGAGCTAAGGGTTAACTGACCAAGAAGTGTCACTAATTTGTATTACCATCAACAAAACACTGACATGCGACTGCCCATTCAGCCCAACCAAACCCTTTCCTGATGACTTAACCAGCCATTTCTCACAACTCTTCCTTACTTACAGCCATTTTCTATTGCTGATTTCAGCTTCTTGCTTGAGGATAAATCATTTACATCACCAAAGAATTCCTGGACACAGTTGATAACTTTAACCTTGAAGTACTGTCCAAAAGACAGTTCTATATCAAAGGACACTACATTGACTCCGTGCTCCAACACAACCAATAATTTAGAAGCATAACCCGCACTGTGGTCCTATGGGCCTAACACGTAATCCCATTCACCACTGCACTCTCTGTACTGCACCCCATCAGGTCAAATACCTAGATACTGTGCTCCAACAGAGTCTACAATTTAGGAGCATATCACCCACTTCTGCCACATGATCTCCCATTCACCAGTGCACCACATCAGAACACTACTTTTAAACTGTGTTTCAACACAGCCTTCAATTTAGTAGCATTTCACCCACTACGGTCCTAAAACACGTTGGCCCATTCACAAATGCACTCTTGCAACAGCTCCAATCATAAAAGTCCAAACAAGCCCACATTATTCAGGTCCTCAAGGAAATGGTATCAGCCTACTGTAATATTAAGCTAAGGGGTGTGAAGTAAGCAGGGTAAAAGAGTATCCCTGATTATTCAGAGCTCATCAAACACTGGTAAAAGGCAGCAATTTTAGAGTTCCCAGGGCCCAAAACTAAGGAACGGCAAACAAGAACCAGCAAAGAGGCATCAGAGAGCTGTTCAAAGAGAAAACTCTTAGGACCATATGTACGCAAGAAATGCCGGCAGTATTGAGGCAGACCAACAAGTGGGGTATTTGCTAAGAGTCTTCCCAGCACACACAGTGACTAAATCAGATCCCAGTGCTGCTGTAAGTAGAAAGCCAGATGGCCCAAGGCCCTGTACTCCCCAAGGATGCAGAAGTGATGTTGACCAGAACCTCAATGTGAAAAAATCAGATCCCAGTGCTGCTGTAAGTAGAAAGCCAGATGGCCCAAGGCCCTGTACTCCCCAAGGATGCAGAAGTGATGTTGACCAGAACCTCAATGGAGGCTTCACCTCAATGAAGCACACCTGTACAGAAGGCCCCATGTTATCACAGGAGTGGGTCTGCAAGCCTGTGAGCCACCAGGATGGACTTTCCTTTTTAGGTTGAGCCAGGTAGCTCATGCGCTGCTCTGCGAGGCATGCTGAATTCAGGTATGACTCCGCCCACTCTCCGCCTATATTTTTAATTGGTTGATGTCATTGTCCTTTGTAAATGTTGGCTTCTGATTTTTTGATAGGCTTATTAGTCTCTCCTTAGGCCCTCTCTTTACATTGGTGTTACCCCCCCCCCCCCCCCCCCCCATGAGGACTTGCCCTTTTACATGTGTCCTTACTCAGGAGTTTTCATTAGCAGCTCTGGAGCACTATTTAGACAATGTTTTTCTGAAGCAGGTGTGACATGCGTGGCTTTCTAAATACTTTTGTTTACAATCGTAGGCATTTTTAATCAGTGCGGCACGTTGCGCTTTTCCTGCTGCTTGACTTATCTGGCGCTCGCCCTCCTGCTTCCACAAGCTTAGCCGCTCTCCGTATGCCGGCAGGCCCCAAGCACCCGCAGCAAGGACGACGCTATGGGCAGCCGCATGGGCACTTATGCTTTAAAACAAAATAATATGTGTGTGCACGAGTAAAATACATACTGCAACAAAAGTGTGCACGTTTAAAATACATACCATAACAAAGCAGAGCAACTGGGATTTTCTTTTAGTTGCTGTACTTCGTTGCTGTATGTATTTTAAACGTCCACACTTTAGTTGTCGTATCTATATTAAACGCGCACACACTTTTTATTTTATTTTGTTGCACTTCACTGTTAACTAGGGTAATCCCATTTTACAGTCACACAAGTGGAACATTCAGGGCACATGTATACCACATACATTTACTCTCTGTATTATTTTTGCAGACAAACTTTTCCTGTACACAATGTTACCTCGGCATCCAACAATACTACAAGGTTTTCAATCAATCCTGATTAAGTTTCCCACAGTTCTAACCAGTCTAAGATGACGATATGTGCATTTTACTATACACTTGGGTGAGTCCCATTTCTATTGCCACACAATTCCACTATTTAAAACACATCATGGCGATCTTGCAGAATGTTCACAGAGCCATTCACACGGTTCCACGGTTTTTGGTAGGTCATTACCTGTAGGCATGTTTCTTTACTTTTTCTTTATTTTAAAAAAGAATATTGATATTTTTAGATAAAGATTGCTCTCTAATTATTATGCTCTGGCCCCTGCAGAACCTTATAATGTATAAATTGCAGGTTTATCTAATAGTTTTTTGTGTATATTTCTTTTATTGATTTCAGAAGGATGCAACGAACCAGCCAACAAGCTCTGTGTACATCGGAATGCAATCCGGCAGTATAATTATGACATTTGGCAAATTATATGACAACAATAACAAACAAAGGAACCCCCACCCTCCCTCCCCACCCTCCTCCCCTCATGCAGTGGGCACACCTCTATGGGTTGGGAATGTCAAGATCAAACTGGCACTAGACCGTATAGATGAGTACAATAGGTAGCAGGGGTGCTCAGAGCTGGTTACTTAGGGAGGTCTGCGAGTCTCAGGAGTCCCAGGTATTTGGGGCAGGTGAGCTCTTTGAACTCTGATGTCAGTAGAGTGAGGAAAGGTTCCCATAAGTCATGAAAGGAGGCCCCGGGGTGTGTCAAAGAAAGTGAGATCTTGTCCATCCCCAAAATGCCCCACAGTCTACGGAGCCACCCCAGTCGAGTTGGGACCGTCTTAGTACCCCAGTGGGCCCGTATGTTTTGAAACACTTTCCCAAGGTCTAGTGCCATCTGTTCACCCCTCTAGGATTTAAGGGGGAAAGTAGGAGTGTTGAGAAGGCCAAGAAGGACATATACTGGAAAGCAGGGAATCTGGGTATCGAAGTGAGAGTCTACATCATCAAGGATCTGTTGCCAATATGCCCCCAAGGAAGGACAGTCCCACAGTAAATGAGTAAGGGTATCCAGTGAGCCACAGGCTCTCCAACATTGCGGGCTGCGGGAAGGGTTCCCCTATGGAGTCTAACAGGGGGTAAGTACCAATAGGAGGCCATTTTAGTGCCCGTCTCGGTGGAGGCCACCTTGCGAGCCGTGCGTCGGGCCCTATAGTAAATATTGTTCCATTCTTTTTGCGTCATGGCTCTGCCTAGCTCCCCTTCCCAGCGTAGCTGGCCCGGAGTCTTTCCAACATCAGGGGCGCGCTTGATAAGTCTTTATAGGTCCGAGGTCAGAACCTAGTCGTTATAGCATGTGAGAAGCCATTTCTCAAACGTAGTGAGGTGTCTCTCCACGCCACGCACGTCACCCTCTAGAACACAGTGTTGAACCTATAGATAGCAATAACGCTCCGTTTCCAGTAAGTCCTGATCCGTACGAAGATAAGTGAAAGATCGGTGTCCAGACAGATCAAAAAGATGACCTATAGAACAACATGCTTCCTTGGTCCAATGGCGGAACCTCGAAAAGTCAAGACACAGCGTGAAGTTGGGGTTATGAACTATAGGCGTGATCAGAGACAGAAAGGTTATAAGCCCTCTAGAGGCAGTGACCTTGTCCCAGGCCAATAGGGTAGGATATGTCACCTTAGAGAGGTACAGATTCCGAGGTCTCCCCGCACGCGTGAGGAAGGGGGCTTCCCACAGAGGCTGACCAGTGAGAGACCTATCCATAAATAGCCAATGCTTCTCAGGCTCCAGGCGGGACCACTCCATGAGCGTTCTCAATTGGGCTGCCTGCCAGTAAGTCTGTAGGTCAGGGACCCCCAAGCCCACCCCGACAGGATCTCTGTAGGTAAGCTCCCTACGGAGCCGAGCCCTTTCATCCCGCCAGATAAAACTTTCTATTTCCTGTTGCTTTAAGCGTATGACCCCTGACGGAGGCACTAGTGGGACGGATATGGAGGGTCGTCTGTGGAGGGGATGCCCCATTTTGAGCATAGTAAGGAGGGAGATGCCCTCAAGAGCCTCCTCTCCAACTTAAATTTATTTGAATCAGGCTTAGGCAAAGATGAGGTTAGAGCACCAACATTTATTGGTAGGGGTGCAAATACCATTATTGATTATATTTTTTTATCTCCTGGGGTGTTAGCCAAAACACTGGAGTATAGGGTCGTGATCGCAACTTTTAGTGACCACAACCCGGTTCTGTTGGTAGTGGACCTTGGGAGCTTTATGTTTGGGAGGAACATAAGAGTTGAGGCACCAAGGCACCTGCTAACCAGGGATCAGAGTAGGCGGATTAAGTGGGAGAAGGTCATCTCAGAAGCCTTTTTTAAGAAACTCGCACAGGAAACCGAGGCTAATATGGCCGTCTGCTTAGATGCTACTTCATCAGGGGTCGATGTTGTGGCTGCTTATGTTGAGATTTGCTCGCAGATTTCCAAGAATCTGGAGTCTGGCGACAGTGCACATTGGGAGAGGGTCCATAAATGGTTTGACAAAAATTGTTCACTCACCCATGGAGCTTTACTCAAAGCACTAAAACACAGACCCAGGAACAAAGCACTAGTGGCGAACCTCCGTAAGGAATATAAATTGGCACTTGCAACACGCAAGCACCAAATTAAGGAAGAGGCCTGGGATAGTCTGCAATCCACAGATGTGTTGAGGGATAGCAAGAAATTCTGGGCCATTATTAATCAGTTGTTTTTCACAGAGGATGGGAAATCGGACTCGGACTGTGTAATTGCTGATGAGAGCTGGCTTGAGCACTTTAAAAACATCTATGACACAGAGTTTGGGGTCCTAACTCCCCCTGACACTGTTGCGGTCCGAAACATTATGCCCATTAAGTTTAATACCACTAGGTGGAAAAGGCTATAAAAGACACAAGTAAACATAAGGCCCCGGGCCCTGACGGGGTACCTGCAGATTTGTATATCATGCACCCACAATTTTGGTCCAAAATTTTAACCAATTTTTTAATGCAATACCCACCGCAGGTTTTCCATCTTCCTGGTCATCCTCCATCATTGTTCTCATTTTCAAGAAGGGAAATAGAGGGGACCCCACTTGCTATACGCTGATCTCCCTGTTGGACTCTGCCGTCAAGATCCTAGGCAGAATCATTCTACAGAGACTGGGGGATTGGGTCGAGGGGAGTGGGGTTCTCTCTTCTCTCCAGTACGGTTTTAGAGCTCACAGGGGGCTATGGACCAATGCTTAAATCTGCACTTTATTGTTAGCAAATACACAGTGATGAAGGAGGGGCTTTTATATTTGGGTTTTATGGACCTATCTTCTGCATTTGATTTAGTCAATCGTTCAAAACTTTGGTTTATTTTGCGGGAGATGGGTCTAGATGCCTCCTTGGTTAATTTTTTAAGTGATCTCCATCAGAACCTGTCGGCTTCTGTTAGGGTAACAAGGGATGGCAGGTGTACAGAGCAATTCAGATCGGGAAGGGGGGTCAGACAAGGTTTTATGATCTATATCAACTCCTTGGGCAAATCTCTGGACCTGGCCACCCTGGACGTCCCGCATATGGGCAGGTCGGGTATTCCGGTCCTCCTGTACGCGGACGACGCTGTCCTACTTGTACGTACAGGCATGGGGCTCCAGAGATTGTTAGATCACTTTGGTATTTTTATGGAAACCCTGGACTTAAAAATTAATACCTCAAAATCCCATGTAATGGTGTGAGAAATACGCAGAAAGAACATGAAGGTTAAAACCTTTACTTGTTACGGTTCAGCAATTTCAAGGGTGCCTTTTTTTTGCTACCTGGGAGTTGTATTTGATGGAAGGGGGAACTGGGGTCCCCAGTTGAAGATCAAGAGCAATGTGGTTGCTAGATCTACCACAGCTCTCTTGAACTTCTCAAAGAGATTGGGAGCAAGACCCATGGAGGCTATGATTAGGATCTATAAGTTAAAGTGTATGGCAATCGCCTCATATGGGTCTGATATCTGGGGCTATGTGCCATCACCCGGGATCCAAATCATAGAAAATAAGTTCACTCCCACAATCATCCCCCACATTTTCGATCCACTGTGAAGTGGGCTTGGGGTATGTTTCTGACCATCTGAAAATGGCCCCTTTGCTACGATGGGTTAAAACCGGGCTGAATGAGGAGATCACGTTAAACCATTTAATACTCAAGGACTGTGTGGCCCTAGACAGAGCGGATAGAATACCCTGGCTCTCGTATGTTAGAGCAGCATGCGATAGGCTAGGGCTTCCGGAAATGTATCTATCACCACAGGGCCTAAGGAATGAGGATGTAGGGTGGATTAAGCATAACTTCCGCAATTTGTTGGAGTTAGAGAGGGAGGAGGTTGAACTTAGGAAACCCACAGTGAGATCAATTTATGATCTGGCTATCTCCCCAGCTATGGAACCGTACCTGAAGTATGTGATTAAGCCCTCCTTCTGGTGAGATTTAGGTTTAATCTCCTTCACCTTACGTTGGGAATTTATCCAAAGTGGGGGACGTCATCAGCAGTGCATTGCAGGCGCGCAAGTTATAGTGAGTCCAACTAACTAGAACGTGGGAATTTCAATGGTTTTATGTCAGTAAAATTTCCAGCTAACTATAACTGGTGTGAAACCTATGGTTTTTTTCAGTGAATTTAATTGTTGTTTTTTTAAATGCTAATTCCTAACTATAACTGATGTGAAACCTCTGGTTTTTTCAGTGAATTTCCTAACTATGAAATGTAATATTTTTTATAATGAATCCTATATTGTACATTTATATAATACTTTTTTTTTTTTTTGTTTGCCCTGGTGCGCTCTCGGTGCGCGCCCCGGTGTGCGCACCGGAAAGCGCACTTTTCCGGCGCGCCCCGGGGCGCGCACCGGTGAACGTCCCGTTAGCGCTATTGCCGCGAAGGAAAACATTATCATGACGTATCGCGTAACCGCGTCCGCGTGATACGCACGGCGTAAGCGCACCCGGAAGCACTCGAGCGAATACGATCACGCAACGTAAGCATCCAACGCGCTTACGCGACGCGCCCCGTGAGCGCGTCGGGTCATGTGACCTAAAAATAACACTTTTTATTGGTTCAGGACAGTTTTGGTTTCCAAATGACGAAAGCCCTGGTCATGTGACCTTAAAATAACTCTTTTCATTGGTTGTTATCAGTTTTTTTACAACTAATGAAAACCCCACCCATTTCCTTAATTTCTTCTTTCACTTTGGAGACAGCAAGACCTGTTTTTTTCTGTCCTACCATTGGCAGCTAGACCATCCAGGAGTCGTGAGGACTCAGATGGCTTCATTGAGGAAGAGCCTCCTCAGCCCAAGATCAAGGAGCATTTTATCTGGAATTTTTTTTCAATACCTGAAGGATTAAAAAAGGTGAATGCTCCCAAAGTAGAAGGCAAAATCTGCCAAACTGTGCTGTCCCGAGGGAACCCAAAAAGGAAGTATAGTTTTGGCAATTCGACAATGATTCGCCACGTCCAATGCAGGCACCCCCAGAACTATGCCCGGGGGAGGGTCCGAGACCTGGCACATAATCCCCCAAGGGATGGTGCCTCTACATCTACAGGAGGAGCCACAACATCCGGGAGAGGACGTGCAGCGGAATTGGAGATGATTCAGAACATTCAACCTGTTTTTAGTGACATTACTATAAAGTGCAAGCAATGCGATGAACTGCTTTGCTATGGTGAGCAGAGCATCAAGCTCATTGCACGCAAGAGGCAAGAACACTGCTGCCTTCCCCAGCCCTAATTTGTCCCCTTTTTTTGCTCCTGATGAGCAGTTTTGCATTCCCTGTTTTTGTTTTTGTTCTGAAAAAAACATTAAAAAAGCAGAAAAAAACAGTTCTTTTTAGAACTACCTCCAGTTCTCAAAAAAGAGCTTTATTCTTATCAAATTCAAAATGAGTAACTGAAGTGGAGTGCAGTGAGAGAGGAGAGGAAATGAAAATGAGTGAGAAAGCAAAGAAAGGGACGAGAGGGGAAGGGAAGTGAAGTAGGGGGACTGAAAGAAGGTGAGTGTGGGGAACAAGAGTGAGGAGAAGTAGAGTGAACATGGGGAATGTGGATAAGTGAAGAAAATGTAGTAAAAGAACGGTGGTGTGGAGGGGTAAGAAAAGACTGACGCAAGCCCTTTCACATTATACCTGCGCCAGGTGTAATGTATGCAAAGGGGCGTATTGACGCAAGAAAGGGTTGTAGAAGTGACGCAGTGAAATCTATGAGATTTCACTGCGTCACTTTTAGGACACCACTGCGTCAAAATCTTGTGCCTGCCTCACAGCAGGCGTAAGACTGACGCAGGCCCTTTCACATGGGGCTGGCCCCATGTGAAAGGATGCATTGCTGGAGTTGCATCACTTTTGTGACACACTCAAGCAATGCATCACTACCTCTAAGCACTTTAAATGATTATTTTATGGTTTCACTGGGTTTTTAACATGGTACGCTCCCCGGTCCGCTCCCCGGTGCGCGTACCGGGCGCTCCCCCCGCGCAAATCGAAAAAAAAAAAAGGTTTTTTTGCCCCGCGGGGCCCTTTTATGGCCCCCTCATCAAACCTAGGGGATCAGGGGGGGTCGACTCTGCCCCCTTATGGTAATTTCCCCCATTGTTTTTGCCTCCTCTTGTGTCTCGATCTTACCGAGACACAAGATGGCGGCCGCTCCAGACTGTTTTGAATGTTTACAGACACCCGAGAGCCAATCAGCTTTCCGCGCGCAAGTCGAGTAGCGCGCCCGGAGCGCTCCCCGGTGCGCGTACCGGGGCGCGGCCATAGATATATATATTTTTTTGAACCTAAATTACTCAAAATCCACTGGAGCACATATCTTGAGACATAGCAAAGGCACATCGGGCTACGAGTCCCTACAATTTTGCCAAGGTTGGTGGAAATCGATTCAGCTGTTCGGGCTAAAAGTGAGGTTGACCGCCCTATGGATTTTAACATGGGGAAAACACGTTTTGGGACCCCCGTTTTATCTTGGCCCCCGCTTGATGAATCCCCCCCCAAACTTTCAGGGAAGGACCGAAGCCCCGCGAGGCAAATTTCAGGAAATTTTCAGGCAGATTCCTCAACCGGCGCCAAAGTTATTTACAATAGAATTTTGAGATTTTGCATTGAAAAAAATCCTAACTATAACTACCTACTGGCGACCGCCAGTATATATATATATATATATATATATATATATATATATATATATATATATATATATATATATATATATATATATATATATATATATATATATATATATATATGCCAAGGTGTATAGAAGTGTGAGTGGGTGTATGAGTGTCTGAATGGATGATGTAGTAGGTGTGTGACTGGCTGTACAAGTGAGTGATTAAATGTGTCTTACTGAATGCATGGGTTAAAGACTAAACTGTGTGAATGTCTTTATTAGTCAGTATGTAAGCGGCTGCATGGCTTGGTGAGTAGCGGCATGAGTGCCTATATGGGTTATTTATTGGTTGTCCGAGTATCTGTGTAGGTGCCTGAGTGTCTTTGTGGGTGGGTGGGGGGTGTGTGACTCTGTGCATAGATATGTGAGTGGTTGTTTCACTGGGTGTATAGGTTCAAGAGAGCATATGAAAACACCTGTATGGGTGGGTGAGTGTGTGTATGGGTGTGTTGCATAGTAAATGGATGTCTCAGTGGTGCATGTGTGAGTAACTGCATATGTTTTAAAGCAGTATATGTGAGTGTTGGAGTACATAAATGACTATGTGTGGGAGTGAGTGATTGCAAGAGTATCTGTATGAATGAGTGTGTGTTTCTATGAGTGATTGTTTAAGAGAGTAAGTATGTGTTAGTATCTGTATAAATAAGTGTGGTGGTGTGTGTATGACTGTATAAGTAAGGAAATGAGTGTGTGATAGTTTGTTTGCATGTCTGACCAGGTGTATGAGTAACTCTTTGGGTGAGTGGCAGGGTATGAGTGGATATATCAGTGGCTGTATAGATGAATAACTGTGTGTATGAGTGACTGTATGAGTTAGTGGGTGGATGTGTGTGTAGACTATGAATCACTGAGCAGGTATGTACTAACCGCTATTGATCTGTCTATAGTTTCGATATTGGTGGTCTGCATTTTGGAGTAGGTGTATGAAAGATTTTCTTAGGGTATGAGAAGGTGCATCAGATGATAACGTGGATGATGTAATCAGTGATTTCATCAGTGATGTTATTTGATATGTAATCAGTGATGTCACTGAGCATGTCATAAGTGATGTAACATGTGATGTCATCAGCAGTGCATTGCGGGGGCACTAGTTATAGTTCGGTATACTAACTATAACGGCCGAATTTCAATGGTTTTGTACCAGCGAAATGTCCAACTAACTATAACGACCCTGAAACCTGTGTTTTTTCCAGTGAATTTCAAAGGATTTTTAAATGGTAATTTTCAACTATAACGTGCCTGGAACCTATGTTTTTTTCTGTGAATTTCAAAGGTTTTGTAAATGATAATTTTAAAATAAAATGTTCATTAAACCTATGGTTTGTTCAGTAATTCTTTATTTTTTTTAATATGTTGTACGTTTAATATCCTAAAAAAAGTTTTTGTTATTTTTGTTTGTTACTAACGGTATATAATTTCTTCTGTTTTCTTACATATCAATTTTTTGGGGGAGAAAAAAGTAGACTCGCGCACCCATCGTGTTTCTATCTCAGTGGGTGCGCGGATTCAAACCACCAATTTGGCAAAGTCGTGAAGGATGCACGTTTGGTTAGTGACGGGTGATCTATGCCTGACCCCGCAGAACGTCATATACAAATGACATTATGTCATGTGCACGTTTGGTATGCAACTGAAGCGCGTTTTCCCGGCTCGCGTAACGTAATGAATGTGTGCAGTCACGCTGGGTGCACAACTCCTGCGAAAAATGTTTTATGTTGAAAACGATATGTATACGTATATTAGACCAAGAGATTATGTAAATGAATTATTAAAATAGTATATTTCTAATTGCAATAAAGTTATATTACTGTTAAATATACTTTCGCGAAGTCCCATCGGGTGCGCGCTGGGTGCGTGCTGAGTGCGCAACTCCCATGTGACTTTAAAAGAAAGCATTTAATTGGTTCATAAGGTTTCCCATTCTAGAAGTAGGAGGACCACACCCATTTTTCTCATTCTTTGCACCATTTTTATTTATTTTTATTTTTTTGTTGCAATGACTCTTTGATTGCAAAGTTGAAACTTACTTCTTTTGTTTTTTCCTGTTTTTATAGAAAACACCAAAAAAATACAAAATTGTTTAAAAAAACAAAAAAATATAAAATTAAAAAAATAAGAAAGTTATTTTTAGAACTACCTTATCTGGTTAAAAAAGAGAACTAACTGCATGCTAATGCATGTGTGATTGCATGAGTATATCTGTAGATGTTGATTGATTCAAACAGTGCATGGGTAGTGCATGAGTGATTGTATGACTGTATGAGTAGTGCCTATTTAACTGGATGATTACTGTACTTCAAGGAGACTGCATGGTGAATGTATAATTGCTTGGGTTTTGGCGGAGTGATTGTATAATTAAATACTGCTAGATGGGTGATTGGAGAAGTGCACGAAGACTGACAGGGGGATTATCAGACTACATGGGTACTACCCGGGTAATTACAGGAGTGAATCAGTAGTATGTAGCTGGTTAGCTGGTTAGAGGTCTGCATGGATAGTGCACAGAGGATTGTGGTAGTGTTTGTGTTAGTGCCTGGTCCATTGTATGGGTACGCAAGCAGTGACTGGATGACTACAGTGCTGCAAAGAGAGTGCATGGATAATTTATATGTGCTTGGGTATTGGCGAAGTGATAGGATAAGTAGATAGGGTGGGTGATAGGAAAAGTGCATTTGACAGACAGGAGGATTCCTGGTCTGCATAGGTACTAACTGGGTATTTAGAAGAGTGTATCAATAATATGTAGCTGGTTAGCAGTCTGAATGGGTAGTGCACAGAATATTGTAGCTGTACTTGTGTTACTGGCTAGGACATTCCATAAGTACATGACATGAAACTGGAATAATTACAGTGCTGCAAACAGAGTGCATGGTGAATTTATAAATGCTTAGGTATTGGCGGAGTGATGTGATAAGTAGATAGTGCTGGATATTTGATTGGATAAGTACATGGGACAGACAGAAGGATTCCTAGACTGTATTGGTACTAACTGGGTATTTAGAAGAGTGTATCAATAGTATGTAGCTGGTTAGTGGTCTGCATTGTTAGGGCATAGAATACTGTAGCTGTACTTGTGTTACTGGCTAGGACATTCTATAAGTACATGCGTAGTAACTGGAATAGTTATAGTGCTGCAAACAGAGAGCATGGTAAATTTATAAGTGCTTAGGTATTGGCGGAATAATAGGATAAGTAGATAGTGGAGTATAAGTGATTGCGGAGATGCATGAGGCTACAAATGCAAAAACAAAAGTTGATGGACAGAATGCATAACAATGTCATACATTCACCCCAGTACAGAGATCCGGGCCTAAATCCATCGTGTTTTTGCTCACCATGCCATTCCAGTTTCAACCTAGCCATATGCAAATCAGTCTTGACCCTGTGCCCCATAGGAACAGTACAGCCCGAACTGCCAAGCCAGACCCTCCCTGGACTGGAAACCAGCATCCTAGGACCGGTTTCGGGCTTTCGGCCCTCATCTGCCAGGATAGCTTGATTCCAGGGCATGGAGAGCACGGGACTCACGTCTGAGCATACCCGTTCCACTCGGGGTGACAGATGCAAAAACAAAGGTTGATGGACAGAATGCACAACAATGTCATACATTCACCCCAGTACAGAGATCTGGGCCTATATCCATTGTTTTTTTGCTATCAAGACTGATTTGCATATGGCCATGTCTGAACTGGGGTGGTGTGGTGAGCAAAATAACAATAGATTAAACCCAGATCTGTGACTGGGGATGAATGTTTTGTCAATGTGCAACATTCCGTCCATCACCTTGTGTGTTTTGCTATTCACCATATGTGGGAAGGGTATGCCCAGACGTGGGCCCCGTGCTCACTATGCCACTGGAATCAAGCTATCCTGACTGATGACGGCTGATAGCCAGATACCGGTCCTAGAATGCTGGATTCCGGTCCAGGGAAGACATGGCTTGGCAGTTCGGTCTGGACTGTTCCCATGAGGCACAGGGTCAAGACTGATTTGCATATGGCCATGTCTGAACTGAGGTGGCGTGGTGACCAAAATAACAATGGATTAAACCTAGATCTGTGACTGGGGGTGAATGTTTTGCCAATGTGCAACATTCCGTCAATCACCTTGTGTGTTTTGCTGTTCACCCTATGTGGGAAGGGTATGCCCAGACATGGGTCCCATGTTCACTACACCACTGGAGTCAAGTTATCCTGGCTGATGACGGCTGATAGCCAGAAACCGTTCCTAGGATGCTTGATTCCGGTCCAGGGAAGACATGGCTTGGCAATTAGGTCTGGACTGTTCCCATGAGGCACAGGGTCAAGACTGATTTGCATACGGCCATATCAGAACTGGGGTGGTGGGGTGAGAAAAATAACGGTGGATTAAACCCAGATCTGTGACTGGGGGTGAATGCTTTGCCAATTTGCAACATTCCATCCATCACCTAGTGTGTTTTGCTGTTCACCCTATGTGGGAAGGGTATGCCCAGACGTGGGTCCCATGCTCACTACGCCACTGGAGTCAAGCTATCCTGGCTGATGACGGCTGATACCCAGAAACCATTCCTAGGATGCTTGATTCCGGTCCAGGGAAGACATGGCTTGGCAGATCCGTCTGGACTGTTCCCATGAGGCACAGGGTCAAGACCGATTTACAAATGGCCATGTCTGAACTGGGGTGGCGTGGTGAGCAAATTAACGATGGATTAAACCCAGATCTGTGACTAGGGGTGAATGTTATGCTAATGTGCAACATTCCATCCATCACCTTGTGTGAAGTGCATGAGGCTGACAGGAAAATTCCTAGACTGCATATCTACTAACTGGAAATTTAGAAGAGTGTATCAATAGAATGTAGCTGGTTAGAGATCTGCATGCATAGTGCAGAGAATATTGTAGCTGTACTTGTGCGACTGACTAGGCCATTCCATTAGTACATGGTTAGTAACTGCAATGATTACAGTGCTGCAAACAGAGTGCATGGTGAATTTATAAGTGCTTAGGTATTGGCGAAGTGATAGGATAAGTAGATAGTGCTGGATGAGTGATAGGAGAAGTGCATGGGACAGACAGGAGAATTCCTAGACTGCATGGGTACTAACTGGGTATTTAGAAGAGTGGATCAATAGTATGTAGATGATTAGAGGTCTGCATGGATAGTGCACAGAATATTGTAGCTGTACTAGTGAATATCATAGCTGTACTAGTGTTACTGGCTAGGTCATTCCATACTTACATGACTGGTAACTGCAATGATTACAGTGCTGCAAACAGAGTGCATGGTGTATTTATAAGTGCTTAGGTATTGGCGGAGTGATAGGATAAATAGATAGTGCTGGATTGGTGATTGGGGAAGTGCATGGGACTGACAGGAGGGTTCCTTGACTGCATAGGTACTAACTGGGTATTTAGAAGAGTGTACCAATAGTGTGTAGCTGGTTAGAGGTCTGCATGGATAGTGCACAGAATATTGTAACTGTACTAGTGTTAATGGCTAGGTCATTCCATAAGTACATAACTACTTACTGGAATGATGATAGTGCTGCAAACAGAGTGCATGCTGTATTTATAAGTGCTTAGGTATTGGCGGAGTGATAGGATAAGTAGATAGTGCTGGATGGGTGATTTGAGAAGTGCACGAGACAGACAGGAGGATTCCTACCCTGCATGGGTACTAACTGGGTATTTAAAAGAGTGTACCAATAGTATGCGACCGCAACTGACGTTCCTGCCCTGGGCTGGCACGCACATGAAGGGAGTGTGAAACACAATCAGAAACTGTAAATGTTGGCAACGACACAAATGCAACAAACCTTGGCAAGGAACTGTGGGAAAAAGGCTGCAGATCGTTGACTCCCATCCCACAATATTAATAAAATGCCCTGAGGGAAAAATTACACAAGTCGTGCCTCAATTTGCACAATGGTCGGCACGCATAATTGTGCCTGTCAGTTAAGAATTAGTTCTAAGCACACTCATGACAAACGGTATGAAAACACCCAGCGGAGGAACTGCCAAGAGTTGGTAGTGGGACGCTAAAAACGCACAGTGGGAGAGTAAACATGTATTGTAAGCACAGTGAACACGAGCCATGGAGCTGGTGTGGTGATGAGTGGGGTCGAAGAGAACATATGCTCGCCTGCCATCCGCACTCCTGTGCCAAGATGCTGCTGGGCCTGCTTAGCTTGGGCGAGGTGCCAGGCCTACCCCAGGGGGCCTCAGCAGCTAGTGTGGCCGGCTCCTGGCTAGCCACATTCACACCTAAATGACAGTGGACCTCTGGGACTGAGGAGGTGGGTGTGGGTGGGAAGGGTGCTCTTTGCCAAAAACCTCTGCTCTTCACAAACCATTAACTTTCAAATGCCCCTAAACGTTGGCAAAACAAACAGAATGAGTACATAATACTGCAGGAAAAAGGGACGGGAGTCGCACACAGAGTAATCCAATCAAACCCATTAAGTGGGTCTAGCTGGTATCTATAGTCATTCACAAACTGTTCATTTCTTAAAGGAACAAACTATTATATAGATTGCAATCCCAGCACTGCATGAAAAACTCTGATCATCGCCTTTAAACGGAAAATTTCCTGTGAAATAAGGGTTGCTTATATACAGAATGCCACAGTAATTAAATGTAAAAACAAAACAGAAGTGTGGGGTATGGCGCTGCTAGGATAATAAACAGTCTTTTATTCACACTGCCAACTGCACAGCACGGTACTGCGCTATAAATTGTTTTATCTGAACAATTAAATAGGACATTTGGGTATACTCAAATGTGGTAAATAGAGGCCTGTGACAGATGCGAGAGGATGGAGTTAGTCCAAGTTTTCATTCTCGGGCCACACCGTGTGTCTGTTTACGGGCATTAATGGCGGCTTCCAACACAATGGCAGTTTATAGCAATCCAGCTACACGTTCTGCCAACCTGAAAAGCGAAGCACTATGTATGCATATTACAAGGGTAATTGAAACAAAACACTGTAAGACCACATGGATCCCGTGACAGAGACACATAACGCCCGGGCACAACAAGTGTCCCAGAACTGCAAAAAAATGTGGGTCCAAGAAAACTAAGCACCCCTCCCCAAAAAATAAACAGTTCTAGCTTGCTGTTCTCAAGTGACTAAAAAACTGTGATGTTAAAACAAGGCATTTAGGTAATAAAAAGAAAAGCAAATACACCATGAAAAGGTGCAGTTTATGCACTGTGTGTGGAGACCATTTACGCACAGCTTGCTGGCCAAGCATATGCACAACATTGCACAGAAAATGATGGGGTGTTTTGGTGGGCACAGAGACACCAGTGAAAGAGTGCTAGGCGGTCACAGAGACACCAGTGAGAGAGTGCTAGGTGGGCACAAAGACACCAGTGAGAGAGAGATTCCTAGATGGGCACAGAGACACCAGTGAGAGAGAGAGTCTTAGGTGGGCACAGAGACACCAATGAGAGAGAAAGTCCTAGGTGGGCACGGAGACACCAATGAGAGAGAGAGAGAGATAGAGTGAGTCCTAGGTGGACATGGAGACACCAGTGAGAGAGAGTCCTACCTAGGTGGACACGGGGACACCAGTGATAGAGTGATAGGTGGGCACAGAGACACCAGTGAGAGAGTGATAAGTGGGCACAGAGATACCAGTGAGAGAGTCCTAGGTTGGCAGGGAGACACTAGAGTGATAGGCGGGCACAGAGACACCAGAGAGAGAGAGCGAGTCCTATGTGGGCACGGAGACACCAGTAAGAGAGAGTCCTACCTAGGTGGGCATGGGGGCACCACTAAGAGAGTGATAGGTGGGCATGGAAACACCAGTGTGAGAGTCCTAGGTGGGCACAGAGACGCCAGTGAGAGAGTGATCGGTGGGCACAGAGACACCAGTGAGAGAGAGTCCTAGACGGGCATGGAGACACCAGTGAGAGAGAGTCCTAGGTGGGAGCGGAGACCCCAATTTTCATTCTCGGGCCACACCTTGTGTCTGTTACGGGCATTAATGGCGGCTTCCAACACAATGACAGTTTATAGCAATCCAGCTGCATGTTCTGCCAACCTGAAAAGCGAAGCACTATGTATGCATATTACAAGGGTAATTGAAACAAAACACTGTAAGACCACATGGATCCCTTGACAGAGACACATAATGCCCGGGCACAACAAGTGTCCCAGAACTGCAACAAATGTGGGTCCAAGAAAACTAAGCACCCCTCCCCAAAAAATAAACAGTTCTAGCTTGCTGTTCTCAAGTGACTAAAAAACTGTGATGTTAAAACAAGGCATATAGGTAATAAAAAGAAAAGCAAATACACCATGAAAAGGTGCAGTTTATGCACTGTGTGTGGAGACCATTTACACACAGCTTGCTGGCCAAGCATATACACAACATTGCACAGAAAATGATGGGGTGTTATAGGTGGGCACAGAGACACCAGTGAAAGAGTGCTAGGTGGTCACAGAGACACCAGTGAGAGAGTGCTAGGTGGGCACAAAGACACCAGTGAGAGAGAGATTCCTAGATGGGCACAGAGACACCAGTGAGAGAGAGAGTCTTAGGTGGGCACAGAGACACCAATGAGAGAAAGTCCTAGGTGGGCACGGAGACACCAATGAGAGAGAGAGAGAGATAGAGTGAGTCCTAGGTGGACACGGAGACACCAGTGAGAGAGAGTCCTACCTAGGTAGACACGGGGACACCAGTGATAGAGTGATAGGTGGGCACAGAGACACCAGTGAGAGAGTCCTAGGTTGGCAGGGAGACACTAGTGAGAGTGATAGGCGGGCACAGAGACACCAGAGAGAGAGAGCGAGTCCTAGGTGGGCACAGAGACACCAGTAAGAGAGAGTCCTACCTAGGTGGGCATGGGGACACCAGTAAGAGTAGGCGGGCACAGAAACACCAGTGTGAGAGTCCTAGGTGGGCACAGAGACACCAGTGAGAGAGTGATCGGTGGGCACAGAGACACCAGTGAGAGAGAGTCCTAGATGGGCATGGAGACACCAGTGAGAGAGAGTCCTAGGTGGGAGCGGAGACCCCAATGAGACAGCGTCCCAGGTGGGCACCGAGACCCCAGTGGGAGAGTTTGAGGTGGGCAAGGAGCCTGTTCACACCTGCATCTGTGAGAGCCAGGCTCTCCTCTCTCTGAGAGACCCCCTCTGTGAAGAACAAGAAAGAAGAACTTGCGCTGCCACCACAGCTGGTGTGGCGCACGTAAACCAACA
Organism: Lissotriton vulgaris; assembly: GCF_964263255.1. Lineage (NCBI taxonomy): Eukaryota > Metazoa > Chordata > Amphibia > Caudata > Salamandridae > Lissotriton > Lissotriton vulgaris. Next base: position 701,415,289 of record NC_141693.1, read on the forward strand.
GAACAGAACTTACAACAGGATGCAGCAAGGGAGTCAGGGCATCTGAACACATGCACAGACAGTGGTGCCCTGGAAATAACTGACATAAGGAGTCACAGGCACCTGCCGGCCCACTGCACTACCTGTAAAGACAAACTGCATTCATGGAAAGCGCTCATCACCCGAGGTGACCGAAATCCTCCTAGTTCATAGAAAGTCCTTGCGATAATTACAAAATCCAGTTTAAACAAGGTTAATAACCCCAACCTACCACCTATTTTTCAAATCCTTGAATGAAATCCACAAAACGTTGTTGTGCCTGCATGCATACCCAAGTGTGACAGGACTACCCGGCCATCCGGACCATAACAAGATGGTAATATTCCATAATTGATCCAAAAAGGCAAGCATCATCAATGGACTATCTAGCCCCGAAAGCGCGCAATGATGTAATGCGCTCTTCTTTAAAATTAAGAACTTTGAAGATGCAGGTCGCTAACGCAAGAGCGGAATAAGTGCTGGAATGCGGCAGGCTGCATGCAGGACAGCGTAAAGTGTAGGACTGTGGAAGGATCCAATAACACCAATGAGAAAACAGAACTTAAAGTGCAGGACAGTGGGTGAAATGACGATTGCACCCCACTTTATGCACTAAGTTCAGACATCCAAGAGGGAAAGCGGGGGCATGCACAGTGCCCTGCATTAGGTGTGGGCAGATGTGGAGCATGCACAGCGCGGGACAGGTATACCCAGTGCCACAGTGCACTACACCGCAGTGGTTCCCAATCTGTGCGCCGTGGCACCCCAGTGCGCTGTCGAAGCAGCCAGGGGCGCCGCGAATAGATGCGCACCAGTTCAGGAACTGCTGCGTCTAGCCAGTTTTGTGCGGTCAGTTCTCATGCACCAGTTGTTTGGTGTGAACAGACTGCTTGGCCGCTTTCCCCAGCGTCTCTAGATTGGGTTGCTCTTCGTTGTTTGGAACACCAATGGCATTATTTTTATGCGGGTGTTGCGATGCTTAGGGATGTCTGGATGTGGGCGCCATTGGGGTACACTAGGGGCAGTCTGAGGATGGCTGTGTATCCTACATGTGTGCATTGACTGTGGAGCACGCTGGAGAGACGGTTCTGCCAAGCGTTTCGGTGGAGGACAATTTGTAGACTGAAGCCTGGACTGAGTTTGATGTTGCATTGGAGCTTGTAACACAGTGGCAATGCTGCGTTTTCGGCCTTCTCAGTGCATTTTGTTGCCCTTGCATGTGCTTTGGGGGCTCACACAGTTGTGTTACTGGATTTGGTTGTGTTGGTTGCCTTCTTGGTGAGAGTTTGCAGTGGACTTATACGGGAATGCATAGTATCATTTTGATTGCTATGCTTTGGCAGGTGATCCCAGGCATTGTTGAGGCATGACAGCAGTGTTCCTATGGGTTTAAAATGATGGAATCCAGTCGGTAGAGTGATGCCACTCGTTGGGCAACAGAGTGGCCCGGGGCACCTAGTCAGGCTACTCGGAATGGGAGATGGCCCATGGATGTGAGTGGATGCAGGGTTGGGTTTTCGGAGCTCCTGTCACAGCTGTGCGCCTGAGACATTTGGGACTTGTCCATTTTTGGTGTTTTCCACCTGGTGCTGGGTGGCCCAGTGTCAACATGGGAGCCTGCAGAGTGAGGATGGACACGCTATGGTAGATCCATTTTTGTCACCTTGTACAAGTTAGGCACGCCATGAATAGAGGTGTGGTGGAGTACTGGTGTTTCTTTCAAGCCAGGAGAAGAGTGGAGGTTTGGGTCCACCCTGCTGGTGTTGGAGTCTGTGGCATCCATGTTGCACCCAGATCTAGCTCAACCTGTTGGGCTGGAGTAGCAATTCACTGCATGAGGGAGGGCACAGGGATGGCTCCCTGGCTTCTTGATGGGAGCAAGTGAAATGGGGATCGAAGGGGCGATTGCCAGTAATGTTCGGGGTAATTTTGAAGTTGGTGGCTAATAAGAACAAAGACAGATAAGTAGTGGTGTTCATTCACATTGCAGGCCAAGATCCTGTTTGCAGCGGGTGCGGACAGTGCTTGCCCCGCCTTCTTCGTGCAGTTTTTGAACTTTTCTGTTTGGGATTGTGGGTTTCTGGTTACACTCTGTGGTAGACGTGGGCGGGATCGGCAGATTCTGTTCCCCTACTATCTTGCCTGCCAGGATGGCATAAATAGGCAAGGCCCACAGATAAGGTTTGACATTTGTGGCCGGTGACTGGGGGTGGGCAGAGAAGGAGAAGAAAAGGGACTTTGTCTTTTCCTTTATACGCAGAGAAGACAAGGACAGTGTCCACTTCTGCTGGGTGGCTGTCAGCTGTCCCCTACCCCTCGTTCTCTCTTTTTTTCTCTTCTTCCGCCTCTTTCTGGCTAGCTCCTTAGTGAAAACCATGACTTCAACAAACAGGGTTCTCACCCTCTCTTTTCTCCTTTCGTGTATTTATTCCCTTGTGAAATGGATCCTAAAAAGACAAACACTTTTGCTGAAAATGCAGTCTTTTCTGACATTTTTCTGTTCCAAAGTGCAGCCTCGGGAAAAGATTCAATGTATGAGAAATAAATAAATAACTGAATAAAACAAGACATAGTGGTCGCAAAGTGGCCAGATTAGCTGTATTCACACCTAAACATTAGCACAACTTTACAGAGTTTGCAAGTGGAGCGCTACTTTTGTTTTCTTGTCTTTCTTTGAGAAACATTATTTTCCCTGGGCGGGGAAGTGCGCCAATCTTGGAGGTACTGCAATACCTGGTTAAAGCGTGGATTAATCAGATTAATCCAGAGATCCCCTACTTTTTTTTCACCACTTCAACCACTGGTTACACTGGACTCCCTTCGATTCCATTTTCCAGGTTCGGCTGCTGGACACAGATTACTGGTGTTCACCTGGGGCTCTTGCAGTCTCCTGTGAGGGAGAGGCAGTGGAAGTAGGTTGGTGGGGCCTCTTTCGTGGGGCTCTTATGGCTGTGTCTCCGTGGTCCAGTGCTGCTCCTGGTAGACTGGCTCCATCTGCCCTGAGGCCATCGGCAGCGGGGAGCCAGGGACAGGTGCACTAGGCGTGTGTGGAGAGGAAACAGCGGTCGCAGGGTGCCCGCCTCCACCTTGATGTACTGAACTGGTATGCTGGGGGCTGGGTGTGGAGGGGGGCCGAGGCCCTGGGTGTGGGCTTCCACTCGAAAGTTTGGAGCTGGCACACTGGGGGGCAGGAGATCCTGGGTGGGAGCTTCCGACTTGGTGCGAGGGGCTGGCAAACTTGGAAAGGAGGCTGGTGGAAGGGGCAGCGCTAGGTCCGGGCTGTGCACCTTCTTCCAGGGTTGCAGTGCTGGTAAAGCGATGTGGGAGACTTGGGGTGTGCACCTTCACATCCAGTGCAGAGCTGGCATGTGGTGGAGGGGAGAGGGATACAGGGGGCCCAGGTGGGCTTCCTTCTGCTGCGGCATTGAGGGAGTGCTGCCGGCACTGTGGGAGGATGGAATGTGCATGTGTCAGCGGTTCCAGTGTGGTCGCCTCCTTCCCTGGACAGACTGATGGGGCTTTGAAGGGAGAGGGAGCGGCAGGCACGGGATGGGTCCACCGCACTATGATATAGAATGGGGGCTGCTGGTGTGCTAGATGAGCTTTGGCCAGCTGGAGAGGAGAGCTCTGGCCCAGGGTGACTGCTGCTTCACGTGCGTGGGGTGTGCACCCTGCGGACCTAGAGAGACAGTACCACAGCAATAAAGACAGGGTCTCTTAGGTCACTGACTGCACTGCACCAAAACCACTGCACGGGAAGCACAGCCCTGGAGGGAGAGAGACAGCAGCACAACACTGAAAATACTGCTCAGAGCACTGCACCACAGCCACCCTTTAGACTAGGTTAGAGTTCCTTAGGCATAGCACTGATTGCACTGCACCAAATCATCCCTTTGGAAAAACACCCCAGAGCAAGAGGCGTAGAAGAGCAACCCTGCACCAAAGACACCCTATGGCAAGAACAGCCCCAGGTGTAGAGGCCCAGGAGAACAGCACTGGAAGCACTGCACCAAAGCACTGCACCACAGCCATCCTTTATACTAGGTTAGAGTTCCTTAGGCATAGCACTGATTGCACTGCACCAAATCATCCCTTTGGAAAAACACCCCAGAGCAAGAGGCGTAGAAGAGCAACCCTGCACCAAAGACACCCTATGGCAAGAACAGCCCCAGGTGTAGAGGCCCAGGAGAACAGCACTGGAAGCACTGCACCAAAGCACTGCACCACAGCCATCCTTTATACTAGGTTAGAGTTCCTTAGGCATAGCACTGATTGCACTGCACCAAATCATCCCTTTGGAAAAACACCCCAGAGCAAGAGGCGTAGAAGAGCAACCCTGCACCAAAGACACCCTCTGGCAAGAACAGCCCCAGGTGTAGAGGCCCAGGAGCACATCACTGGAAGCACTGCGCCACAGCCACCCTTTACACAACACAGACCTGAGGTTAGAGTCTCATAAGGCAAAGCACTGATCGCACTGTACCACAGCACTGCACCACAGCTGACTCCACGTTTGACCTGAGGAAAGGATCATCACAGCATATCTACCCAACTCCCGGCTCTGCTGCTGACTCCACATGTGGCCCAAGGAAGGCCTCTAATAGGTCTTCCACTCCCCTTTATATACGAAAATCTCTTGTTGTGTGCACATCTCCACCACGCATGCTGCTCTTAAATAAGAAGGAAACGAGAGCCCTAAATGACAGCTGGGCTTATGTGCAGTACGTTCCTTTTGTTTGCTTTTCAGCTGGAATTTCTAGAAAATCCTGATTTGGCTTTCTTTTTCTCTTTGGACCCAGATGACCTATCGGCTCGTGCGTTGTAAACTGCAGCAAGTGAACACATGTAGGCTGATGAAGAAGGCACGCCTACTTTCTAAAAATCTTTCGGTGTTACTCATGGCTGATGAACGGCTACCGCGTCTCTGGCAAAATTCTCTGAAGGCTTTAGAGAGAGATTTAGTGAACGAGATATTTGAGTCCCAGAAAGAGGCTACAGATTTACACTGCTTCAAACAGAAATAAACCACATATTTCCATGAATGTGAGAGACATCCATCTGTTTAGAGCCATCGTTGTGGTTGGTTTGTTTTTTCCAAACTGTCACAGGCAGTTTCTTTGTCTGCTTTGGAAATTGTACTCTTCTGTGTAATAATAACCATTCAACAGTGGCCTTTTGATGGAAGGTGTCTAGACTGTCGAATATTAGTAGTGTGTGGGCAAGATAAACGGTTTTGTCAGCTTCGTACATGTTTTTTAGGATTTAAATTATTGCGAACTGGTAGGAGTAACCATTGCATATTGAGAAGGGTAGAACTGATATTGTTATAGTTGTGTAGGCGATAAACAATGGGGTCATCGTGTGATGAACGGCCTTCAGCGGGTATTTATGATGCAAAGTATGCCATTCATTACTTTAAATTTGTTGCCGTTTTATTTAGCGCAAATTCGACCCGAAGGTTTTGGAGCGGTGTATATGAGCACCAGTTACGTTACAGCCATGTTGGCGGCTTCTTTGCTGCAGCAGCACCACAGCACTTCGCACAGTCAGAGCAGCAGCAGGAGCGCCCAGCCCGACCACGGCCCTCAGCCCATCATGGCTCCCGTCGCTCCAAACCTTCCAGACACTGCCGCAGCCCAAAGTTCCAGCAACTCAGCTGCTGAGTGCGGACTTAGGGCCCAATTAGGATGATGGGCGGATCGCCCCCACCGGTTTGGTGGTAGCCACCGCTGGCCCGTCGGGGGCGATCCACCCGCCATCCCTGCAGAAATGACCCCCAGCCATATTATAATGGCTGGGGGGTCCGCGGCGGACGGAAAGACCATCCGCCGCATTTCCGCCACGGTTGACTTGCGACCGGGCAGAAAAGGCTGCAATATGGTGGCGGTGTCTGTTTCACACCGCCAGCCATATCACAATGCGCTTTTGGGAATGCATTTCCGTTGGGGCATTGCCGCCATGGAAAGGCATGTGGAGTCTGCTTGGGGGCCTGTTGCGGGCTCCCAGGGACTCCGGGGGGTGGTGGGTGCACATGGGGGGCAGTTTCATGAACAGCATGGCAGGCACCATGCGGTGGCTGCCATGTTGTGCATGGAAGTTCACAACATGTCTTCCTGGCATTGTAGTGGACCGCCGCCACAATGTCAGGAATTCTCAGGATGCGCCTGCCACTGTGGTGGGTGCATCCTAATAGCAGGCACGGGACCCCACCCTTATGACGGGTGGTCCCTCTGTATGACGGGATGGCGGGGGAACAAAGTGCCCCTTAGTGTCTGTGTTGTGCCTGCACATTGAAGTCGAAAGTGAACACAGCCCCCGACCTGATGTGCCTCCGGAGCCTATACTTGAACTCCATGTGGGTGATTTTTTGCGGCGTAGCGCAATCACAGCTCACATATTTTACTGCCGCCCAGCCAAAACACTTGGGCTTTGAGCTCCTCTCTATGCGTTTTCAAAAGAAAACGCTGCAAGAACAATATTTGCCCCCACTGCGAACAGTATGCATAGCCTTCGCTGCCAGTATCTAACTCGACCTAACGTAGCTCATCCCCGATTGCGTGCTGGGACACTGTGTCTCCTCACTTTAATCACACACACAGGGCATATACTTACAGAAGGTGAATAAACATTTATATACATGTACCTTAATTATTCCCAATATACACAATCATGCCTACTTGTCTCACCTTTTTTGATATTCACTCGATGCAAGGCACAAAATGGCTGCCAACACTTCCTGGTTTGGAGTGTTGACAGCCAATTAGAGCCAAGCTTGTGCTGGGAGAGTTAGGCTCCGCCCACATATCACTATCTTTATTTCTTTAATATCTCAAAAAGTACTGAACGGATCTTCAACATTCTTTTTTAAACGGAAGCTTTATGAGCCAAGCAGTACCTTTTCGACAAATTTGGTGTAATTCCATTCAGCAGTTTTTGCTGTAACAGTGTCTAAAGTTCCCTATGGAAAAATTAATTTTTCACCACTATCTTTTGAATTTTTGAGGAACTGCTGAACGGATTTACACCATTTAACAAAAAGGGTGCTTTCTGAACCAATGGCTACCTTTTTGCAAAATTAGTGTAATGCCGTTCAGCAGTTTTGGCTGTAGCCGTGTCTAAAATTTCCTTGGGGAAAATGCGTTTTGGGACCCTCCGTTTTTCTCAGCCCCCGCTTGACAAATCACCCCCAAACTTTCAGCAGATTTAAAAAGTGAAATGGATTGCTGTTCATTAAATTTATGCTTTTGTTTTGCGGCTGGGCGATGGGTTCGGCAAAAATTTATGAAGAGTATATTTGTTAAAAAATATATACTTTTCACTGTTGGGTTATAGGATGGCTCTAAGAAGAGCCTTTGTGTCCATTATAAGTTTGTTGCAGCTATATGTAAGTGCGGATGCACAGCTTGAGGTTGTTGAGAAACACTCGTTTTTCTTCATCTGTGAGGTAAACTCCATCACTTCTGTAGATGTCATGAATGTCCAAACGTAGATTGTTGTTATAGATAGAGCCCATGTTATGGTCTCTGTGGTAAGCTGAAACAGCTTTATTAACTTGTTGCCTAGTTTTGTCGATCTGTGGACAGAATTGATTTAACCACTTTCAATTACTTCTTTGGCATATATTAGCGTATCCTTCATTAGGATTTCCAATCCTACCCCGGTCTGTGTGCCTAGGTCATTGCCACCAAAGTGCACAATCATGAGGTGAGGGTGTTGGAAATGCAAAAAGAATTCAACCAAATGTAGCAATTGGTGCCACGTTAATCCTCTCTGCGCAAACCATTTAATATCCACATTATGCAAACTCAGGCCTTTGTCAATACCTCTGTATCCAGCATACTTTTTGCCCCAGAAAACATTGCTGTGACCTACAATTCATACTGTAAGCATTTTGAAGGAATGTTTGCAAGGAATCAAAAGACGTCTGTAGTTCAGTAAGTCAGTTGGTATAATGAGAGGTTTTTAAAATGGTGGGCAAAATGTTGCTTAAGAAAAAGCAGATACAAAATTGGCTGTTCATAAACCTTGTGTACTTAAAAATTGGTTGCATGTTCCTTTGGAAAATAAGTATTTTTCTGGGTGGTTATGGAGAAAACTTTGAAAGGTACAGTAGGCTGGATAAGCTAACATTTTGCAATAGTCAACCACACATGTTATTTGGATTTGGAAGCTAGTGTGCTGCATTTAAAAAATATGGTGAACCTTTGACCTACTGGTGCAGTTGAATGTTGCAGAAAATTTTACTATGGAAACTAAGATGAAGCATGATGGAGGAAGAGTTTAAAGTACAGTGGCGTTTTATAATATAAGTATGACATGGAGTGTTGTATATATATAGGTTATATGTTTGTAAATTAAGTTTTCCCAAATCAGAAGTATGATTAGAAGTGATATGTTGTTAAAATATAATAGTAGTATCATTGGAAATGGGCTAACTCATGTAAGGGTTCTAAACTCCATTGTGATGCCACACTGCGGCACAGCGATGGAGTCGCAACTCCACTAAGTTACAGAACCAGTTTGGGTTCTTTTAGAAAAGAGTAATAAAGGGTTAATATGAATATCCAATAGAAAGTGGTTTTAGATTTTGAAAAAATAAATGGAGCATTTTGATTAGTTACTTACATTCATTTCTGAGAAAAATGAGAAGGAAAATTTGCCATTACTGATTTTTCCTTATTGAGAGTGGTGCATCACATTTATTGGGAGGGAAATATTTTTTTTAGAGTTTCTGCTATTTTATTACTCTGCAATAAGATTTAAGAGGTAACTTAGAAATGTGCATGGTGTGTGATATATAGTGTAGAAGTGTTTCAGTGATTGTAATTACATTTTTAACTTTGAGATGCAGTATTTATAAAAGTTGAGAAACATTAGAAAAATGTGAAGTGTAAAACGTGTTACCAAATGTAGGAACATGCATTTTAGTCTATATTGCAAATAGGTTGTGCATACTGCTACCTGTGCTTGGATCTAAAAGCGTGTTCTGTGAAATTGGAATGCTTGACTGGTACCATGTCTCAGGTTTGTTTGTAGTTTTCGGTGTTATGTGACACATGTGATGTAGGTATTGATTATTAGTGAAAAAAATACTCAGGCTATCATAACCCTAGAAAAATATTGTCAGAGCTGCTTTAGGATTCCATTTCACAAGCAAACACGACTTAGAGAGACAGTGCTTCTGAAAGCAATTTAACACAGTTTCTTCGGTGACTGCTCTGTAAAATATGTAAAAAGAGACGCATGCAATTTCTTCTACACACATATTTGAACAGGATAAAGTGTGAAAAAGATGTAGTATTGTATGTATAACATACTTTCCATGTGTTATCTCCTCCCTAAAATCCGCGGAGACCATCTTGGTGTGTCTAGAAACATGGTGACACTAATATGAGTGCTATGGGGAGACACGCTTTTTCATTCTATAAGCTAGCCAGCCATAATGAAATAACTTGAACACACACCTTTGTACCCGAGTGCGCTGTGTAATGAGTAAAAAGTGATTCATGCAGGTTCTTCTATATATATTTAGAAAGCATGTGCTGTCAAACAGGGGTACTCTAGGACTTATAGGCTTGTTTGAATAATTTTATTGTGTCTCTACGAAGGCACTGAAAGTCAATGAGGTCATTAGAAACAAGGTGACATTTATAAGAGTGGCATAACAGGAGTCGGCCTTACATTTTGATTAGGCCTAGTTTTGCGAGTTCTCTGCCTCTTATGAAACTGGTGGGGAAAGTAGGGTTTAAAGCATATTTCAGATGTATTATCCTCTATTCTAGTTCATATAAGTCTCTTCATAGGTAAGCTGGCAATAGGCACAAGATAGTGAGGTACGTGTTTTAAAGGGTTAACAGACAAAATAGCGAGTCTTAATTATCGACTTACCAGAATATCGATGTTGAAATATCGTAATGCCAGAATATCGACAGTAAGAATATCGTCAAGAAGAATATCGAGTTGAAGGTAAGGAATATTGTTTTTTTAAATATTGATGTTAAAAATATTGGTTTTTTAGTTAGTGTTATGTATGTTAGTATTTAATTTAAATGTATGTGTTCTATATTTTTGTGTTACTATTGCTTTTGTATTTTAACATGTGTGTTACATTTTTATAAGTTATACATTTTTTTTAACAACATTTTGTGTTTTATTTCCGTAGGCTTGTGGGTTTATAGGGGACTAGGGTGGGAAGTAATTTAATTAGAATACATTTATTATTAATTTTTAGATTTTATGAATTATTTTTTAATTACATTTTGTGTTTTAGTTCCGTAGCGGATTGTGGGCTTATAGGGGAATAAAGTGGGCAGTAATTTAAATATGATTAATTAATTAATAATGTGTAATAATTAGTAAGATAACTTCTGTCTATATTGTGGTATGTAGAAGACAGAATATTGTTTTTCATGCTGGGGGCCAGTTGATAGACTGCTAATATTGATCTTTGTGACTGCAAAACATCTGATGAGCTCATTGTTTCAATGTAATTTATATATACACTTTTAGATCTTTTTCAGGTTTACGTGAATAAAAGGAACTCGCCAGCTCACACTACATACTATAAAGACAGGTGTTTGAGGTATGATTCTAATAAGTGGTTCATGTGTAAACCAGATATGATGTTTTGTTTATAACTAGGTGCAATCTCTTCTCTGACGCTTATTCCGAAGAAATAAACGATAGGCTTTGTGTTGAAAAATATTGATGTGCTAAGTACATAAGATTAATTTACAAGCACAAACATAAGGTTTGTTCTCAGAGGAACCAATATAGTTTGGTTCATATTTAAAATGACATGGTAATTTTGTGCAGAAAATGATTCATGTCTTAAATGTCAAATATATCTTTCCCCCTTTTCTAAAAGATATAGGTGAAACCTTGCTTTTTACAAAAGGAAGCAACATAGCCCACCATACATCTGTAAATAACTTGGACAGTTTCTTCTTGTCTTAATTAAAACTTTTTTGTATATAGATGTGTAAAAATCTTTTCTGTAAATAATATGTACATGTATATATAAGTGTTTTTATAAAGTATTTTTATATGTTTTTTAGCCCTGAAGAAGTCTCAGTTGATGAGACGAAACGCGTTGGCTAGAAAAAAAGAAAATCCATTGTGAATTGGACCATTTTTTCTACTGTGAAAACAAAATAAAGAATTGAAAATATACGATCATCAAGTTCGGACCTGTTCATTTGATATGGACTCTAACCATTGATCTAAAGGACACTAACTGTTATTACAAATAAATACTTTGTTGATAGGTGCTGATTCCACAGCTTATGTTGTTTGTTTGGACCTTGCCCTTGAAGGAACAGATAGGGTTGTGTTCCTAGGTTTCCCAAGCACCATCATACTACTTAAAAGTCACTGGCCATAACAGGTGCAGGTTTCTTGCTCCAACCCTTCTTTTGCTAGTTTGTGTATTAATTAGTATTTATGTATTTAATAATTTATGCTGTTAATTGTGGTAATAATGTAATATTATTGATTTATTATTCATATTTAATTGTTAAACATGTTAATTGTCTCATTTTTTAGTAGTGGGTTGTGGGTTTATAGGGGAGAGGGGTGGGAAGCAATTTAATTATAATTATATAATGTGTTTTATTATTTATTATTTATGTTTTTAATATTTTATATTTTTAAATGTGGTTGTTACATTATTTTTAATTATGTATTATTTGGTTATTAATAACAAATAATTCATTAATAATTATGTTAATTGTGTCTTTTTTTAAGAGTGTGTTGCGCGTTGAAAGGGGAGTAGGGTGTGAAGTGATATCATTTTAATAAAAGTATTATTATTGTTTCGATAATATTTATTTAAAGTTATTTTATAGTGTTAACTGTGTGAACTAATTTATTTGTGATTGTTTTTAATTTGTTTGTTAATTGGTATTAGTTAATTAATTAATTGTCAATTATTTTTGTTATTTTTGTCATGTTTTACAATATTGGTAGTGTCGTTTATAGGGGAATATGGTGGGAGGAAAATAATTTTTGACTAATTAATTAATTGTTAATTAATGTTAATTATTTTGCAGGAGTGGGAATACTAAATTATTCCCCTTCGCTATCCAACATTTTCCCTACTGTTGCATTTGCTGGAGTGGGAATAGTAAATTATTCCCCTCCGCTATCCAACACTTTCCCTACTGTTGCACTCACTGGAGTGGGAATAGTAATTTTCACCCTCCCGCTATCCAACAATTTCCCTATTGCTGCACTTGCTGTAGTGGGAATAGTTATTTTTACCTACCCGCTATCCAACACTTTCTCTACTGTAGCACTCCGTGGAGTGGGGCTAACAATTTTTAACCACCTGCTATCCAAAACTTTCCCTAATGTTGCACTCACTGGAGTGGGAATAGTAATTTTTACCCTCCCACTATCCAACACTTTCCCTACTGTTGCACTCGCTGGAGTGGGAATTGTCATTTTTACCTACCCGCTATCCAACACTTTCTCTACTGTAGCACTCCGTGGAGTGGTAAAAGTAGTTTTTACTCCCCACTATCCAACAGTTTCCCTACTGTTACACTCATTGGAGTGGCAATAATAATTTTTACCTCCCCACTATCCAACACTTTCCCTACTGTTGCATTCACTGGAGTTGCAATTGTAATTTTTACTCACCCGCTATACAACACTTTCCCTACTGTTGCACTCTCTGGTGTGGGAATAGTAATTTTTACCCACCCGCTATTCAATACTTTCTATACTGTTGCACTCTCTGGAGTTGGAATAGTAATTTTTACCCCCCCCCCATCTCTCTAACAGTTTAATTACTGTTGCAATTACTGGAGTGGGAATAGTAATTATTACCCCTTCACTATCCAACACTTTCCCTAGTGTTACACTGGTTGGAGTGGGAATAATAATGTTTACCTCCTTGCTATCCAACACTTTCCCTACTGTTGCACTCACTGGAGTGGGAACAGTAATTTTTACCCACCCGCTATCCAACGCTTTCACTACTGTTGCATTTGTTTGAGTGGGAATAGTAATTTTTAACCACTATCCAACACTTTCCCTAGTGTTACACTGGTTGGAGTGGGAATAATAATGTTTACCTCCTCGCTATCCAACACTTTCCCTACTGTTGCACTCACTGAAGTGGGAATAGTAATTTTAACCCCTACGCCATCCAACACTTTCCCTACTGTTGCACTCATTGGAGTGGGAATAGTAATTTTTACCTCCCCGCTATTCAACACCTTCCCTACTGTTGCACTCACTGAAGTGGGAATATTAATTTGTACCCCTCCGCTATCCAACAGTTTCCCTACTTTTGTACTAAATTATTATTGTAAATGTAATTATTATTTTATATAATAACATTGTATTTTTATTATTTATAACATTTATGTTACAGATCTTTGTGTATATATATTTAATTGTATTTTTTATATAACTCGAATATGTTACAATTAAATAAAAATATTATTTCTTCATTATTTTAAAGTAAATATATATTACATTGTAAATATGTATGTTTAATTTTTTTAATGACATTTATTATTTATAATTTTTTACATTTACAAATAAATTAAAATAATACATTTTTACATTAATAGTATTTTTTACTTTATTTTACACTATTTTTTAACATAAAAAACAATATATTTAACTTTGATATTTTAAACAACGATTTTGTTTTCTGATATTTTTGTACTTACCATGTTGTAGACAGGATTTCGATATTCTGGACATCGATATTCTTGACACGATATTCTGGTAGGTCGATATTGTTGTCGCCAATATTATGTCAATGATCCGTTTTAAAGTGAGTGTACTCTGTCAAGTTTGAATGTTTGACCTGTACCATGTCTCAGGTTTTCCTCTGCATTTGAACATGTAGTCTGATATGTGTGGTGCAACTGATCGACCTAACTTAATATCTATACAGGTTATCTTACCCCTGCAACAGTCTTGTAAGGCCTACTTCACCATTGAGTTCCAAAAGCACACACGTGTTAGTTAGGCAGGGATCACAAAATCAGTTGAACACATACCTTCATACCTGGCCGATCTCTGTAATAAGTAGAAAGTGATTCATGCAGACTTTTGTACAGACATTTAGAAAGCATGCAGTGTGAAACTGAGGTAGTGTTTTACCTACAAGCTTCTTTACATATGTCATCTCACTTCTAAAAGGCACACACACATTCATTAAGATCTTTAGAAAAATGCTGAGACATGGAAGAGTGGCATGACAGGAGTCGATGTTTAATTTTGCTGTAGGCCTGACATTGTGAGTTCTGACTCTCTAATGAAACTGATAAGGAAAAGTGCGGTTTAAAGCATGTTGGCAGATGTATTAACCTCTATCCTTGTTCATACAGTCTCTGTAAATTTACACTTCAAGTAGACTGCAGATAGCGAGGTGTGTGCTTTAAACTGAAAGCGTATTCTATCAAGTTTGAATGTCTGACTGCTATCATTTCTCAGGTATGTCTGTACTACTACTTGTATGCTGACATGTGTTGTGCAACTGATGACCCTAAGTTATGCAGTCTTTCATACTCCTGCACAAATCTTGTCAGAGGTACTTCAGCATTCAGTCCCAGAAGCACAGATCTGTTAGCTAGGCAGGCCTCACTGAAGGAGTCAAATACACAGTTGCATACCCGCCTGCTCTGTATAATGAGCAAAAAGTAATCCATGCAGTTTCTTTTATAAACATTTAGAGAGCATATGGTGTGAAACAGAGGTATTCCAGTACCCATGTACTTTTCACGTGTGTCATATCACCCTAAACAGGCACAGAGACACTCATTGAGGGAGATAGGAAGATGTTGAGTGTCACCAGAGTGGAACTACAGGAGTCAGCCTTACATTTTTGCTTTGGTTTTGCGAGTTCTCTTACTCTTATGAAACCGGTAAATAAAAGTGAGGTTTAAACCATGTTTCCAGATGTATTACAATTCTTGTCCATATAGATCTCTTCATGTGTAAACTGGCAGTAGGCCCTAGATAATGAGGTGTGTGCTTTAAACTGAAAGCATACTTTGTCAAGTTAGAATGTCTGACTTGTACTATGTGTTAGGTATGTCTGCAGATCAACATGTAGTCTGATACGTGTGGTTTAGCTGATCAGCCTAACTTAAAAAACTACAGGTTATCATATACCACTGCACAAATCTTGTGAGAGCTACTTCAGCATTGAGTCCCAGAAGCACAGAAGTCTTAACTAGGTAGGGCTCTCAAAATTAGTTGAATACATAGCTTCATACTTGTCTTCCCTCTGTAATGAGTGCAAAGTGATTCATTCAGGGTTTTGTACAGACTTTTAGAAAGCATGCAGTGTGAAACTGAGGTAGTGTTTCACCTATAAGCTCCTTTACATATGTTGTCTACCCTCTAAAAGGTATACACACACTTACTAATGTGTTTAGAAAGATACTGAGACTCAGAAGAGGGGCATGACAGGAGTCGGCATTTCAATGTGGCATAGGTGTGGCATTGTGTGGTATCTTCCGCTTCTGGGGTTGCACTGTTTATTTCACTCACCCCCTCTCATAAACATGGTAATGGTTTGTTCCCCCGGTGACAGGCTTTAGAATGTCACTGCACCGAAGATTCGATGCTGAGCTCCCTGCGAGGAGAGTGAGAGAGAGCGTGCTGGTCGACAGCTGTTGCTGAGGTATTCATGCTGTCTTAAGAAATAAAGCTTCTTTGTTCTACAAACATCGTTTCCTGTGACTCTACATGCCCGCACTGAGTTTGAATATTACACTGGCAACTGAGGACGGGCACAGGGACATTCAAGGGACAGCGGAATGTGACCTCAACACGCGTGGAAGTTCGCTTCATACTCTATGGGAAGGCTGCAGAGCCGTGAGTAATACCGAAGAGCCCCTGCTATTGCGAGGCTGTCTATGGGCATTGGTGCTGTGGGAGAATAATTAATTAGCCTCCTGCTGTGCGAAGTCGCCTGTGAGCTGTGCTGTTTTCTGTAATTCTTCTGAGCCTTCTGCCCTTTGAGGTGGTCTGTGGGCTGCAGGGTTATGAATATATACTGTAAAGCCCCCTGCTGTTGCAAGACTGTCTGTATTATTTTTTAGCCTAACGGACACCTCATTGGACCTGTCACCAATTGGTCCCTCTTCTCCTCAGGGAAACCGTCTGCCGGTTGTGCAACTTACTCAGCACTGGCAGATCTTTTATTTCTGATATTGATCTTTTCTACTGCCGGTCCCCTTCATTCTCTGCAGTGAAGAGAGACACCACACTCAGAGGGACTCTTTGCTTTAAAAACAATACTAATACTTGGATTGTCTTCCCTCAACATTTAAAACAACTGTTGTGTGGAGTAAGTAATGGCCGGCACAGCATTTATGGGTGTTATCTGCAAGGAGCCACTCATACTTTGTTTTGCATGGAATGAGAGCTGGTAAAGCTGCAATTCTTCGGTTCTGAAAGAAACCTCGAGGCACAACGGAAGATCTTGCCGGTCACGCTGACTGGCACAGCAAAGTTTGCTTTGACTTAGTGGCCATAATTTTGAAAAATAATTGTACGCATTCTTCCTTCTTCTTCTCACGTTATGCTGTTTCAATAAGCCCACATTCATCAGGCGATTTGTTTAGACATTTTCCATTCTTCTTGCTAGCCAAAGTGTCTGATGGTGAAGTACTTTCCCAAACTACGTTCCATCTCAAGAAAGAACAGACTTTTCCTCTTCCAGTACAGTTTCTGAACAACAGAGCCATCTAGTGGAACTTAATATACTCGCTGTTTCTTTTGCAGCAGTCTTATTTGTACTCTCATTATCTAATTGGTGGACTCCTTCTCTTCTATTTTTGGTTAGGGTGTGTTGTTTAGAACTAAGGGACAAAAAAGGAAGTAGTTTCACCATAATTTAATGATAAAAGAGTCTAACTATTAACATATACTATGCAGAATGTTACGCCTCCACCTTTCTTCTTGGCAACACCAGTGGAGCCTGTTCTAAAATGGAACACGTGGAAAAAAGTTTTCCAACACTATGCAATAGTTTGTGGTCCTAATCTAGGTTTAAAAAGGAAAGTAGCGTTATTGTTACACTACCTAGGGGCTGAAGGTCAGGAAGTTCTAGAACACCTCCCTTACTTGAATGTAAACGACGCAAGAGGACTGAATGAGTATAAAATTAGTGTGAAAAAACTAGACATTCACTTCCTGCCGAATATTAGCACGATTATAGAACAATACCATTTTGGAAAGAGAGGGCAGAAGGACGGTGAAACAGTAGAGGAATTTGTTTCAGAGTTGCGGAAACTAGCTGCCACATACAAGTTTGGTGGAGCGTGTGAGGAACGGATACGTGATCAATTTCTCTTGACAGGTAAGATTGAGCGTATACGTGAAGAGTTGTGGTTAAAAGATGACCCACCCCCTGGGGAGGTGCTTATTGTAGCTAAACCGGTAGAACACATGATGCAGTGTGTGAGCGAAATCAAACAGGATTGTGAAGTGAAGACCAAAATTAATGAAGTCCCTGTTGGGAGTGAGAACGTGTTGGCAGTCAATAGTCAAAAAAAAGAACAGAAGTACAGAAGTAGAATAAGGGTAGTTGGAGTTTCAAAGGAAGTTGTTACAGCTGTGGCAAACCTGGACATTTAGTGAATGACAGGGAGTCCGCTGAGATAGAGTTCCTGGGGCACAAGGTGACAACGGAGGGCGTTCGCCCTAAGACAGATCTGCTAAACATCATTCTTAACCTCATGCCACCTAAAAGCAAAGATGAAATCAAATCTTCATGGGCATAGTAGAATTCTACAACAAATTTGTTCAGAACTTTGCCAGAGGAACATATACCATCCGCAACCTGCTAAGGAAAGGGATAACATTCGACTGGAGTGAGGCGTGCCAGAAGGAGTTTGAAGATACTAAGAAGGCCTTGGCTGAAGCACCCAACCTCAAATCCTTTGTACCCGGCAGGAAAACTGTCCTAACCACGGACACCAGCTCCAAGGGCTTAGGAGCAGTTCTGATGCAAGTAGGAGAAGGTGGAGAGGAAACAATAGTGTTTGCTTCACGCTCGCTACGCAAGGCAGAGGTCAACTACTCGGTTATCGAGAAAGAGGCTTTGGCGGCTCATTGGGCCATTAATAAATTCAGAGACTTTGTGTGGGGAATGAAGTTCAAGCTGAGGACCGACCATAAACCTCTCGTTGAAGTATTCACGAAGAAGGGTCTAGACTCCATCTCAAGCAGAATCAGGCAGTGGGTTGTGAGTCTTCAAGAATACACGTTTGAAGTCGAATACGTACACGGGGTGAGGAACTTCGCAGCAGACTGTCTCTCTCGCCTGGTGAGAGAAGTGAGTGATGAAGCAGTTGACAGTGAGGAGGAAGATGAGGCAGACATGGATATGCAGGTGGAGAATGTGTGTGTCATCACTCAAGGAGCCGTAGAAGAAGAATGCTGGAAGAAAGCTTTGAGAGCTGACGTGCTCCTGCAGAGGGTGTGTGAAAAGACTAAAGGAGTTTGGATGGACCAAGACAAGCGGGAAGAGACACTTAGACTGTTCTGGATGGTCAGAGATGAACTATCCATCGCTGACGATTGTCTTTTCAGGGGTACAAGGCTGGTCCCTCCCGAAACTTTGAGAGAAAGCTTGGTCAACTTGGCCCACGAGGGGTACCTGGGAGTTACAAAAACCAAACAGAGGTTGCATGTAGACTAATGGTGGCCCAGCATGGATCGGGAAATCGAAAGGAAAATAAGAGACTGTGTACCATGCTCCACAAGTGACAAGGTCCTAAAACAACACATGTCTCCTATGCACTGTAGGTCTCTTCCTGTTGGCCAACGGGCGGATGTGGCTTTTGACATAGTGGGTCCTTTGACAGGGGAACATCGCACACCTTACATACTGGTACTCATAGATCTCTACTCCAGGTGGCCCGAGTTAAAGTTTGTGTCTGAAATCACCACAAGAACTGTTATAGACTTCCTATTAGAAGTGTTTATCAGGGAAGGTTTGCCAAGTAGCTTGGTGACAGACAATGGGGTACAACTCTGCTCAAAGGAAATGAGAGAATTCCTAGAGTGCAATGGGATAAAGCACAAGCTATGTGCACTATATCATCCAGAGACCAATGGGATGGTCAAACGATTTAACAAGACCCTCAAAGAGGGTATCCAACTAGCGAGGACCGGTGGGTTGTGCTGGAAGAATGCAGTATTGAAACGTCTAGAAGCTTACACTCAACCCCCATCAAACCACAGGCATAACACCTTTCGAATTACTCAAAGCTAGAAAACCCAACTCAAGGTTAGTACCAGGGTGGATAAAGTGGAACAAAGGTTGGACAGGTCATTTAAAAGAGGCATAGTGACGAGGCAGAGAACGAAAGGCCATGACCGAGAGAAAAGCCAGATTTGACCAGTTACATGCAGTCAAAAACATGAGTTTTCAAGTGGGGGATCTGGTCAAAATTAAAGCACCCTCGGGTAAATGTAAATGTATATGTATAGGCATTTATATAGCGCACTACTTACCCGTAGGGTCCCAAGGCGCTTCGACCGCTGCGAAACTCTTCCTGGCTTCCCTGAGAGATGGTCCCTTAATGGGTATCTCCAGGGTGAGACCAGGCATCCCCGGCGGTCTGGTGGGGCCGTTAGTGAAGATGAGGCAAGCTAATGCCCAGAGTTGCCGAGTGTGATCGCTGATCAGAGTGGGCACCGAGGCGAGAGAATTATCGAGTCCGCTGACCCTGGTCCAGAAACCTGCCGCGCCGGGAATCGAACCCTGGTCCCGGGCCGTCCTCTGCTCTCGGGTCTGCCGCCTCTAACCAGTGAGCCACACTACTTCACTGTAGGTAGGGGGAGTTGGTCCCAGTTTACTGAGCCTACCAGAATTGTAAAGTTGTTCAGAAATGCTATAAAAAAGACAAGGTGGGAAGATTTGGAACCTGGGGAGGGTGGTGAAGTACACTGCTCCCACTGTGGACACCAATGACCTTTTGGAAACTGAAAGTATAGTTCAAAGTAGTGCCAAGTCACCTGAGCTGGGGTGTACCAGGCAGGCGAACTCTCTTCCTAGGAAAAGTTGCAGGAAGGTTTTCCGTCCAAAGTATTTAAAACACTATGTAGGTCAATAGTTTTAGCCATCATCCACCTGCTCCTTATTTTCACTGTTGTTCTTTAAATGTGTAAAGGAGGGGGATGTGTGGTATCTTCTGCTTATGGGGATGCACTGTAAATTTCACTCACCCCCTCCCATGAACATGGTAATGGTTTGTTCCCCTGGTGACAGGCTTTAGAATGTCACCGCACCGAAGATTTGATGCCGAGCTCCCTGGGAGGAGGGTGAGAGAGAGCGTGCTGATCGACAACTGTGGCTGAGGTATTCATGCTGTCTTACGAAATAAAGCTTCTTTGTTCCACAAACATTGTTTCCTGTGACTCAACATGCCTGCACTGAGTTTGAATATTACACATTGTGACCTCTGACTCTGTAATAAAACGTATACATAAAAGTGAGGTTGAAAAGATGTTGGTTCTATTTTAGTTCATAGAAGTCTCTGCAAATGTACACTTCAAGTATGCCATAGATAGTGAGGTGTGTGTTTTAAACTGAAAGTGTACTCTGTCAAGTTTGAATGTCTGACTGCTATCATGTCTCAGGTATTTCTACACTTCTACTCGTAGTATGTGTGGTGCAGTTGATGACCCCAAGTTCAAAACTATGCAGTCTATCATACTCCTCCAGAAATGTTAACAGAGGTACTTCAACATCAGTCCCAGACCCATACACCTGTTAGCTAGGTAGGCATCACAGAAGCACTCAAACAATTCAGTTGCATACTTGCCTACATGTATAAGGAGCCAAATATGATGCATGTAGCTTCTTTTACTAATATTTAGAGAGTATGTGGTGTGAAACAGAGGTAGTCTAATATCTCTAGGCTTCTTTACATGTATTATCTTACCTCTAAAAGGCACAGATTCAGTTATTGAAGTGTTTCGAATGATGCTGAGACTCACAAAAGTGGCATGATAGGAATTGGCCTTTCATTTTGGCATAGGCCTGGGAAAGTGAGCTCTGAGTCTGTAAAGCAAGTGGTAGAGAAAACTGAGGTTCATAACATGTTGGCAGATGTATTAACCTCTATCCCAGTCCATATAAGTCTCTGCAAAGGTATATTTTAAGTAGGCTGCAGATGGTGAGGTTAGTACTTGAAATTAAAAGCGTACTGTTTGAAGGTTAAATGTCTAACTGCTACCCTATCTCAGGTATATCCGCTCTTCTACGTGTAGTCTGATACATGTGGTGCAGGTGATCAGAGCGGTGTCTGCCACTTTGTGAATGCCAATGTAGAGGGCACCATGGGTACTCCCCAAGTGCAGCCCGCACCACCCCTGGGGGCCCACAACAGGCTCCAAAGTAAACTCTACATATCTGGCTGCTCTCTGTAATGAGTAGAAAGAGATTCATGCAGACTTTTGTACATGCATTTAGAAAGCATGGGTTGTGAAACTGAGGTAGTGCTTCACTTATAAGCTACTTTCCATATGTCATCTCACCTCTAAAAGGCACACACACACACTCATTAAGATGTTCTGAAAGATGCTGAGATTCGGAAGAGTGGCATGACAGGAGTCGATGTTTAAGTTTGGCTTAGGCCTGCCATTGTGAGGTCTGATTCTCTAATGAAAGTGTGTGAGAAAAGTGATTTTTAAAGCATTTTGGCAGATGTATTAACCTCTATCCTAGTTCATATTAGTCTCTGCAAATGAACACTTCAAGTAGGCCATAGACAGCGAGGTGTTCGCGTACTATGTAAAGTTTGAATGTCCGCCTGCTATCATGACTCAGGTATATCTGTACTTCTACTTGTAGTCTGTAATGTGTGGTGCAACCGATGACTCTAACTTAAAAACTACGCAGTCTTTCATACTCCTGCACAAATCTTGTCAGAGGTACTGCAACATTCAGTCCCAAGACCATAGGTATGTTAGCAAATAAGAACTTGACCACACAGCTTCATACACGTCTGTTCTGTGTAATGAGCAGAAAATGTGGAGAGCATGCAGTGCGAAACAGAGGTAATCTAGTACATAAAGGCTTCTTTACATGTGTCATATTTTACTAACACAAACACAGATCTGTTTGTGGGACAGGACTGATGTGAGTATTTGATTAAACATGTTCATACCTGTCCATCCTGTATAATAAGTACAAATTCATGGATGTAGAAAATGAAAGGGTATACCAATTTATAAACATTTTCTGCCAGCCATTTGAACCATTTATAGCTTTCCTAATGTGCATAGTTAGATATTCTACGCATTTATTGCTAATGGAGACAATAGTAATGGAATTTAAATGACTGGTTGGTGATTATTATGAATATTATCTAATTAATTTAAAATGATTAATTTATGTAACATACTATTAAAACTGCTCTTTGTTTTTTTTATATGTACTACCCGAATGAGTAGCCACTTTATTAAGTGCCATAGAAGCCAGAAACTAGCTGTCTCCAAACCCTTTTGGTGGTATAATAAGGAATGTAAGCAAGCAAGAATTGATCTTGCCAATGCCATTAGGGTTGGGGAAATAGGCACTGTCCGTTCTGCAAGATATGACTACAAAAAAGCTATCCATAAAGCCAAGTGTCTTTGGGATGAGATTAGGTGGCAGGACCTAAAAGAAGCTAGTTTGCAGAATAATACTAAATTACTCTGGAATATTATCATGTTGGGCAGAGGGGGGCAACCGGATCAGCCCCTAAACCATGTCTCCCAAGAAGGATGGGTTAACTACTTTAGGCCCTAATACGCGTGCAACCCCTTAGATGACCAAATGGAAGAAATTAGTTATGTTTTTTATACGGACAAAGCTTTTAATGAAAATGAAGTTTTAGTAGCTCTTAGTGCAGTTGCTGGAGGCAAAGCACCGGGACCCAATGGTGTCCCGGAGGACGTGTTTCTCTACGATAAAACACGATGGGGTAGATATATTCTGCTAATGGCAAATGCAACGGCCCAGGGTGCCCAATCCCGGTTTCCTGGAAAGGGACGATGACAATCCCAGTATATAAAAAAGGAGACAAAACTGAACCGGGGAACTATAGACCTATCAGCTTGATAGATACGATTCAGAAGGTAGTTGGGAGGTTGATCCTGAATAAAATCCTACATTGGATTGAAGAGAATAGTATACTGTCCTCCTTCAAAGCGGGTTTTCACAAATATACTAGCACCATTGATCAAGTCTTTTGGTTTATTTTTTTATACTGGAAGACTGTGATATTGGGTAAGGGCAGCCTTTATGGTGCCTTTGTTGATTTACATGCAGCCTTTGACCTCGTCCCCCGTTGCAGGTGACGTTGAGGGATCTAGGCCTCTCGGATGAACTTTCAACCTTGATAATGAGGCTGCACGAGAGCACTCATGCTAGAATCTGCTGGGGGGGGGAGGGTAGGGTCACCATCAGATTCCGGTTAAACGAGGGGTACGGCAAGGTTGTGCTATGGCACCAATGTTATTCTCCCTGTATATTAATGGAATAGTGGACCGTTTGCTGCCAGTGAATACAGATGCCCCTTCCCTAGCAGGTGTAAAAATGTAATGTTTGCGGATGACATATTAATTATTTCTAAGACTCCTAGCGGCCTCCAGCGAGCTCTATCATTTTTTGAAACTTTTTGGGCTGCTCGAGGCTTGGAAGTTAATATGTCAAAAACAAAGTTTATGGCTTTTAATCTGCATCGAAGTTTTAAGGGGAGGGTTTTTATGAATAAAGAACCACTTGAATCGGTCAGGGCTTTTACTTATCTGGGTATACAGCTGGAGAAGAACCTTAAGTGGGACCGCCATTTAGATTTAGCTGCTCTGAAACATCGTCAAGTTATGGGAGCTTTAAGTATGGAAAATAAAAAGTCTTTAACAAAACCAATTAGCCCAGTTCTCAAAGTCTACGAATCGAAAGCTGTTAGCTCCGCGCTTTATGGCACAGAATTATGGGGGTTTGAGAAAGTAGCTTCCCTAACTTTATCTGAAAATAAGTTCCTCCGTAGCATTACTAATCTCCCACAAAGTACCCCTCTCAAGCCAATTAGATATGATTTGGGTAGAAAGGCTGTTGCTGGTGTCACCAAGTTGCGTCCAATTTTATATTGGCGCAGGTTGTGGACTACTCCTAAACTCATCATATGCTTCAGGTTATTTGGATGTTATAAAATCTGATGTCTTTCATACAATTGGTTGGTTAAGAGGGGTTAGGAATAGCTTGACTGGTCTGGGAATGAGAAGGCTTTGGGAGAACCCATCTGAGGCTTCCTTTCCCTCTAAAAACATTTTAAAAGAAAGGTATATGGAGTGGGCTGCTTTTAATGCTTGAAGTAACACTGACTCATCTTCTATGGCAGGAATCTTCTTAGAAACTAAACTTACACCTAGATTAGAATCCTATTGGGATAACATCACTAGGCCAAGAGATAGGAAGCTTTACTTCCAACTCAGGGTAGGCTCATTACCTTTAAAGTCCTTTACGTCTAGGTGGACCCCCACAGGTGACGACATTTGTCCCGCCTATGGGAGTTGTAGCGAAACAGTTGCCCACCTGCTTTTTGCCTGTCCTGCCTATGCACTCCCTAGGTGTGTTTGGCTGACTCCAATGTGAAAGCTACTTGGCACATCTAGGAGTGCCGAAGCGGAAAGACTCATGCGCATTTATCATTTATTTCAGTAGCGGGAGCCAAATACCTAGGATGGGCATGGGTCATAAGACTGAAATCTAAATCCAAGTAATTCTTTTGGTGAAAATTGATTCTAATTTCCCTAGCCTGGCCACTGAATGTGATTGATTATTTTAAATTGTTTTTATTCACCGTAATGTATCGTAGATATGTATTTTATAATGTTTATAATGTAATTAAATTTGTATTAACTTTTTACTTCTTCCATTTGCTATGTGATCTAAGTCCTATCAAACGTTTTTCATTATCCAGCCAATGAACTTTTACTTGTTTGTATTTTAATGTTGTTAGTTTTGTGCTTTTATGAGTATACCTCGAATAAAGCTACTTTGGATTGGATTGGATATGTACTTTACTTAATGAAAAAAAATGAAATATGGCAAGAAAACCTGAAAAGATAAGAGCACAAACAATACAGTAATATTAGAGAGTGAAATGATGTAAACAATATAGATAAGATAAAGATAAAATAGGTTTATAAAGTGCTCAATTGTCATGGCGTCTTCGCGCTGGGGGGCGTGAAAGGGAGGCTGCTCTATTAGTCCTACAACTTATTTGGGAGGGAACAGCCACGTTTTAAGCAGTTTCCTAAAAAGCTGTCTGTTTGCCTGCAGCCTCATAGCAATTGGCATCTTTTTCACAATGTAGCTGCACAGTGGTATATACTCTTACCTTCCTATCTAGTTCTGCTCATTTTAGAGATTTGTACAAGACCAGCATTAGCTGATCTAAGATTTCTCGGGGGGAGCACCAGACAAACAATTTTTATATGGCCCCAGCACCACCTCCATATATATCATGTATATCATAGAGGAAAAAATATCTCATATATATATATCATATATATCGTAGAGGAAAAAAAGTACCCTGATAAGAGAACTAAACAGTTTTTTAAAACACTATTACAAAGATTGAAACTGTGGAAAATTTTCACAAGAAAAAGAAAAGTTTAATAACAAATTAGAAACAAAAGAGAATTAGTCATGTTGAAAGAACTTACATTTGTGGAAAAACAGCATATCAGACTAGAAGGCAGAAACAGTATAAGGATATAAGACGAAGAATGTTTAGAAGTACAGTGATTCAAAATGAATTAAATAATTTAAAACAATATAAAAGAAGATCAGCAGCAAATAGGCAACAGATTAAATGTGTACTAGATAAAGCTTTTGAGTTGAAATGGAAATTATTTATCTTAATATTGAAGAGATGGTGAACACTGGATAAAACAGTAGCGGTTATGAAGGAGAAAAGCAAGAGAAAAAAAATGGTTAATAAACTAACTTCTGTAAATCGCAGTGGGACACTTGCCTGTTTGCTGACTTGAGAACGCACTCCAGGTCCCAGGAGCCCCACGCCCTCCGCACCTGAGGCGCATCAGCCCCTCCCTGCTGCCACTACATAACTGCTCGCAGCACCTGCTGCGCAGGTGTGTGCCGGGCAAAGCCTGGGCCAAGGGTGGGCCCATTTGAGCCCATTGGAGACCCGAGGAGACCGGGCCCCCCTCCAACATTTCCAGCCTTTAAGGTAGGCTATTTTATTGAAACGTATCTGCTAACTGTCGTTGGGGGGTGCGCTACTCTGTGCCAATTTACAGTGTTCTATCCAGTTTGCCATGTCTGGACATGAAGGGAAGGAGAAGAAAGTGGTGACGGGTGGGTGTGTAGCCGGGACACTTGACCAGTTCATAACAAGGGCTACGTCAGTGTTGGTGCATGAGATTGCAAACACCGAACGCCGCCTTTCACAGGACCCGTTGTTCGCTAAACACTCATCTTTGGGGGTCTGATGAAGGCACGTACACTGGAGCAGCACATACATACAGATTCAGATCTTGGGACTTTGAGACGGAGTATCATTCAAATGCTCCAAGAAACAGGGAATATACCCTTGGTTCGGGAGCCTTGTCATTCTGCACCACCTACACACAACTTCCCGTCAAATTCTGATAGTGGTACAGCCACTTGTGCTGGGTCTGTTCCCAAAGTCCTGACCCAACCATCAGAGTACACATTGGGAGCGGCTCCTAGTAGGAAGCGAGGAGGGGCCGTGCAGAGGGGAAAAAAAACGAAGATGCCTAAATTGAACAAGACTGGCGATTTGGTGAACATAGCGCCTATAAGTATTGAAGCACCTCAGGTGATTACTTCTGCACCAAATACTTCGACCATAGTACCCACTGAGTATTTACCGTACCAGTTGGAAGAGGGATTTTGGCTAAAAGTAGGAGGCCTCATTACATCCCCTATGCAGCCCCTACTCGAGAGGTTATTGTCAATCGAAGACAGACTGGCCAAATTTGAAAAGTTGACCACAGCCAATTTGGAATGTATTGGAATAATTTGGTGAAGAGTGGCCAGGTCAATGAACTTAGGACCAATGGACCTCGGGCTCCCCTTGTCACCAACCTCTTATTGCCCCATCTTTCTGTCCCTAATCCAATGGACACTACATTGCGTAGGAATGATGTAGCCGGACCTAGCATCAATGGCGGTGCAGATGTACAGCGAAAAACTGACCGCTCCCAGGGTGAAAGAGCAGTAAAACAATTGTCGGGAGGGGGTTTGATGCAAAAAAAAGGAAGTTCGAAGGGAAAATATAATTTCAACGAACCTAAGAACATTTTGCCGCACATTGATTTACCTCCTGACTCCTCACCTTATGTTGTTGTTTTGGCCGGGGTCCCCAAATTAGAAACAGGCAGTGTTGAACCTTATATTGAACTAGCAGCCCGCCCCAGCGTTGCCTGGGGCAGAAGGGGGCTGGGGGCAGCATTTCAGGCTTGCGTGCACTCCCGCCCCGGTCCCCGCCCACCACGACATTGTCTGTGTCCCGGACAATGTCGTGGCGGGCGGGGGCCGGGGAGGGAGTGCACGCAAGCCTGAAATGCTGCCCCCAGACCCTGAGCCTTACCACAGTTGTCCTGGGCCAACCTCCCGCACTGGCTCCCTCCCGTCCCGTGTCCCAGAGCCTTACCTGAGCCGCCGCTCCTCCCAGAGCTCCTCACTTCACCGCCGCTCCTCCTCATCATCACGTACGTTGCGGCCAGCGCTACGTCGTGGCCGTCAGCGTCGCGGCCGGCGCTACTTTCAGGGCACTACTTTTTTTAACTTATATTTATAAATTTACGTTTTATTTATTTTTTATATAGCCTATGTCCATCTGCACACCCTGAGGATTACAACAATGTATTGGGTGTGTGGATTGGCGCTGTGGTTCCCGAATTTACCTTGCCAAAAGGTTTGTGTTCTCTCTTTATAATAGTAGTATAGATTAAAAAATAAAATGATTTACTGGCTGAACAATAATAGACCCTTCCCGCCAAATGTGCAAAGCCAAATCTTGTTTGCCCGCAGAGTAAGTTGGGTAGGATGCAGACCAAAAGATTTAGCGGGCAATTGCATAGTTATCAATTTCAGAGACAGTCATTTATGAGGGGTTTTACCAAAATATGAGATCTAGCATCCAGACCTTTGATTTAAGTAACTTTGTTTCCCCCCAACCCATATGGAGAAATTTGGATATCAAGGAAAGAACTGGGATAGGTGAGCCCTGCGTGGTATTGCTGGTAACAAAGCAGGGATTGATGGTATTTGTTTTGCACCTAGTGTCCCCCTCAGTAACACATTCAGTGTGTTAGATTTGGTGGATTGACTGACTCCAACTGACTCCAGCCCACTGACATTGGCTAAACAGTTGTGCGATAGTACTGTGGGTTTGGGGGCTGGGGTAATAAATCAACAGCTGGCCTCAAGTGATGTGTTGGAGACCAACGAAATTTGTAAAGTTCCTATAGTCAGTGCCTGTGAGGAGGTGGGTAAATCTTTAGATGTTACTAAAATTAATAATCCTGCAACCCGCGAGGCTGGATTATATCCTCAAATGTTAGTTACTCCCAATATCAACTATGAGACCGCGGAAGCCATAGACAGTCGAGAATTTGGAGGTAACTGTCGAGAGTGGGTTGGAAGCGAGATTAAATGGCCCTAGGATTCTGTCATGGAATATTGCAGGCCTAACGGCTAGATTGGAGTTGCCCGATTGGGGTGACTTCATAGACTCTCACGAGATCTGCCTTTTTCAAAAAACTTGGGCACTAAGTTCAACATATAGAGTAGGCTTCGCGGCGTCCTGTGAAGTAGCAGTGAAGGGCCCTATGGGTAGACCTCGGGGGGGTCTGTGTATATGGGTGGGAATCCATCTAGGATGCAGAGTGAAGAGAATAGAAACTCACTCACCGGATATTTTATGCATTCTCCTCACCCATAGAAATTTCCCAAAGTTGTCCATTATCAACGTTAACTCTCGGCCAGTATGGGAGAACATCCTCGACATTAGTATGTTTGGCTGTCCTCCTCAATTCACTTTTGGGGAAAGCGTATTTTTTAATTGGCGGGTATTTTAACTGCCACTTTGAACCCCTTAATGGTTTGACAACATCCATTACTAGTGATGAGGATTCAACATGGTCAATCCCTGTGTCTAACACTTATCCGATAAGGGGGTGGAACCATTGTTTTGCAATTGACTTCACTTACCCTCACCTATTTGAGGGTCTGTAATGGTCGGTTCCCTGATGACAACCCTGGACATCCAACCTTTGAGGGATTTGGACAGGCATCAATAATCGATTATATCTCATTAAGTGTTGAAATCTGGTACAATGTTGCGAAGTTTCGCATCAATCTGTGTGAGGAAAGTGACCACAATCCTTTGGTACTAACGCTAGATTCCCATTTAGTAGAAATAGAACAAGGCTTGGATAACCCCCCCATTAGATAACCTAGTAGTGGCTGAAGGACGGAGAAGAATTTGTTTGGGCACAATAATCCAATCTCCAGAAACAATGTCAGACATGTACACTAGCATTATACCTTTTGTTGGAAAAGGCAAGTCTCGCCTCTGGAAACAGTGCTAATTTAGAACCTGTTAAATACCTAGGGAAAATCCCCCAGGATATGGTTGCAATCCTTGTGGATTTCTTTTAAAATGTAAATTGATACTTGTATAGCGCACTACTCAGCCGCAAGGGTCTCAAGGCGCTTGTACGAATACCGCTGTGGAACCCATCCTGGCTTTCCCTGTGAGGCGTCCACTCCTGGGCACTCCCAAGGTGGAGGCCAGGCATCCTTAGCATTGTGGGGCCGTTGTGGAGATTAAGAAAGCTATTGCCCAGAGTTGCAGAGTGGGACTCCATGATTGGAATAGGCACCGAGGCGAGAATTATCAGGTCCGTGGTATTTTGAGCCCAAGACCCGCCGAGGCGGGGAATTGAACCCTGGTCCCGGGCTAGACCTCTGCATCAGGGTCTGCCGCTCTAATCATTGAGCCACACTTCTCCACTTTTATAGCAGTAAGCCTGTTAAGAGCAATCACCGTAGTGATAATAACCCCTGGTACAATAGGACGAGCAGGGATGCTAAGAGAGCCCTTCTGTCATGTCTTAAGGGGGGTGATAGCACACGCATAAGAAAAGCTAGGCTATTTAAAAAAAAAGTTATTTCACAAGAAAAATCTGAATGAGAAATGGATAGATGGCAGGCCATTAAGAATGCCTTGGATTCTAAAGGTATAAGAGGCGTATGGAATATAGTCCATACTGGAAAAACTGAGGGTAGGACTACCATTGAGCCCAATATTGGCAAGGAGGCCTGACGTCTTTATTTTAAGGATTTATATTCAAGCCCACCCAATGGATCTAGTGCGAGTGGGATCAAGGTGTGTTGTCAAATCTTTGATTCTCCAGGGGATATACCCCAATGCACCTTGGCTGAGGTATTACCTGCCCTAGCCAAGGTATTACCAAATAAAGCACCAGGGCTAGATAGAATCCCCGGGGACCTGTATAGAAATGAACAGGTAGTGCGGGCTCCATACCTTCAAACATTATTTAATGCAATTCTTTATGGTTTGCCAGCCCCCCCCCCCCCACGTGGGCCGGGGCAGAGATTATCCCTATTTACAAAAAAGGGTCCCAGATTGAACCCGCAAATTATAGGCCAATTAGCCTTATTGACATAACACAAAAAATGTTTGCTAGAGTGTTACTGGGAAGACTCCAGGAATGGATGTAAGACCTCAATATTTTAACTCCCTTGCAAGCAGGCTTCAGATGTAAAACATCCACCATAGATCAGTTATTTAGGCTTCAACTGATCTATTGGAAGCATGTAGTCCTGGAGGGTGGGAGCCTGTACCTTACCTTCGTGGACCTTAAATCAGCGTTCAATATGGTGGACCGCGACCAGTTGTGGGGTATCATGCTGGATATGGGAGTTCCACCATATCTCTGCCACCAGCTTAAACACCTCCATGAGGGAACATTTGCTAGAGTAAGGTTCGGCAACAACGGGAAATAATTGGCTCCTTTCCCCGAGGCAGGGTTGTGTGCTCACGCCAACCCTCTTCTTGCTCTTTCTTAATGGGTTAATTAAAGATCTACTTGCCGTTAAGGATATCGACTCTCCAAAACTAGCTCACTGCAAATTTCCAGCATTAATGTTTGCGGATGACACCCTGCTCCTCTCGAAATCACCAATGGGGATGCAGCGTGTGTTAAAGGAATCTAGCCAGTTTTGCAAAAAGAGGAATTTGGTGGTAAATATTAGGAAGACAAAATATATGGTCTTCAATGCTAAATCTACAAATTGCCTGCACCCAAGAATGGATGATAGACCATTGGAAAGGGTCCCTATCTATGACTATTTAGGTCTTACCTTAAACGATAAAATGGGGTGGGGACCGCAAATCAATAAAGCTAATCTAAAGTTAATTCAGGGTATTGGGGGGATTTTAAAAGTCCATAAGAGTTGTGCCTTAAAGTTTATAAGCCCGCTGGTAGAAATGTATACAGTTCAAGCAGGGAGAGCTACCAAATATGTGGCAGAACTGTGGGGACATAGCTTAGCTAATGCCCTTACTGTAACAGAAAACAACTTTATAAGACACATTTTGAGTCTGCCCAAAAATACACCCCTAGTACCACTAAGGATGTATCTGGATATCCTCCCAATTGCGGACCTAATTTCATCACGCCCATTGCTGTATTGGTGATGGCTGTGGAGTACGCCAGAGCTAGGTCACTATAGGGAGGAATTAAAAGTGGTAATGTCAACTATGGGGGCTGGTAGAATCCCATGGCTGTCCTTTATTAGGGATTCTTTTCGTGCAATAGGGAGGGAGAACTTATGAACCATACCTGAGGAATCTTGCCTAGCTATTTCTAAAAAATCTTTAGCTAGTGCTTTGAAAGAGCATAAGTTGACAAGTATTTTACAGACTGTCAACCCCTCCAGTCTAACCTATGGGTTTTTGGATATTAAGTCCCAATATAAATTGGAGCTAGTGCTGGATTCGATACAACCACCATTAGCAAAGAAGTTGTTTTTGCAATTTAGATATGGGACGCTCCCGCTTCATGCATTAATTAATAGGTGGGCGGGTGCTACCCCTCGCCTTTGTCCTGGGTGCCTTGTGGAGGAAGAAACAGTAATTCATGTCTTGTTCTTCTGCTTGGCATATAAGCAGGCATGGTCTAAGTGAGTGATCCAACTCTGCAGAAACCTGGGTATTATAAATGATATAGAATTTTATATGATCTTAAAATCCGATACTAACACATTTTTTGTTGTTGCAGTCTCAAAATTTCTATCTGCTATACAGTGTAAACAAAGGCATTTACTTAAAAATTGATATGACAATAAGTAATACTTGCTCCTACTTATCATTTGTTGTGATCCTGGACTCTGTAAAAACTAAACCTGTAAGTGTAGGTATTCGTTGATTAATTCATGCGAGAAATAGTAATACCAGCTAACTGGCTGCTATTGCGATCCTGGGCTCTATATAAACATTGGATGTGAATCATTTTTCTTTTAACATCTTTAGTTTAAATTATATTTTTATTGAATGTTTTAATAGATTAAACTTCCCATAATGATGATTCTCATATGTCTACTTCCCAATGGGTGATTTTATACTGCTATGTTTATTAACTAGTGTTCTTTACGATTCTGTACTCTTTTCTTGACTTGAATTTTAATATGTTGTGAATTTAAATGTGATTTTATGGCTGTAATAGCAGAAAAAGTTTCAAGAAGAAGAAGTAATGAGGTGTAAGATGGTTTTCCCATTCCAAAGGAAAGCATTGTTTCTTAGAGTGTAGAAGAAGTAATAGCTGAAGAAGTTCAAGGGAGGTGTACACAAGCTCCTATATTTAAGTGGGATTGTAGTAGTATTTTTAGTATTCAAAAGGAGTCTATTGATATATTATGATTTTTTTACATGAATATGCAAAGCAAAATGTTAAACAGTAGATTAAGATGTTCAAGGACTAGATCCATCTAACATAAGAAAATATA
The DNA here is from genome assembly GCF_964263255.1 of Lissotriton vulgaris. NCBI lineage: Eukaryota > Metazoa > Chordata > Amphibia > Caudata > Salamandridae > Lissotriton > Lissotriton vulgaris. Next base: position 701,448,371 of record NC_141693.1, read on the forward strand.
CCAAGTTACAGGGACATTCTCTGGCTTGTCTTTCAAGGAAAGTGTGCCAAAGTACTTCTCATCATTTAAGAATGTTAGCTGTGCACCACTCTGAAATGCAGAAGGTAGTAAGGAGACTTTACTATGTAAAACACTCCTTTATTATGTTTAAGTGAAGTGAATGCAGCTCTTTTGCATGGTTAAGTAGCAGATGTAGGTAAGGTTTGTGATGATGTACAGCTTCGTTGTTTTGGTTCTGAAGAGGGGTGTCGAGAAAGTGAGGACTTGTTATTTTTAGATGTAGTAGAACAGGACAAAGATATTAGTATTAATGATTTTGCAGAAAAAATTACAAAGTTCAACACTGTTTCCAATGAAAAACCACACTTTGTTTCTATTTGTTGTTGTCGTACTCACTATAGAAGTCAAACTAGGAATGTTGATGTATATTTAAAAAGTAAAAAAGAAAACAATGATAAGTGGCAGCAATTTGCTCTGTATTTGTATGTAAAAGAACAAGTTGAGTTGTCCAGTGACCAAGTTATATGTAAGTACTGTTACAACAATTTAGAAGAAAATAATATGCCAGCTAGAGAAGTGCATAACAACTTAGAGTTGGTACCTATTTCCCAGGAACTGGCAGATTTAAATGTATATGAGTTTACGAACTTGTACAACAGTGGCTATTATTTTTCATGATGGACCTACTGCAACGTCTGGACACTATGTTGTTTATTTAAAGTGTTTCAATGTATGGATACATACATTGTAGTGATGCCCACCTGAAATTCAAAGCTAGATTACTTTCTCAATTAACAAGTTCTTATATGTTATTTCTCCAGCCAAAGTTCTAAGAATATCATTCGGTAAATTGGGCGTGATGTTATTAAAAACCAGAATGCACTGGATTCTATTAGTATTCATTATTAGTGTTTTGATGATTTATTTGCCTAAAAGACATACAATTTTGATAAATTACTTTAAAAAGCAAGTAGTATAAAAATTTGTTCTCAATACTGTGCCAAGTGTAATAGTAATGTACGCCCGTACCAGCCATTTGTTTGCCGCTATCACTGGAATCTGAACCTGTGCCTTTTCACGGAGCTTTGAACAGCTCCGCAGCCTTCTCCCCAGTTTTTGCCTGCTGCTGCTCCCGCTGCCCTCCCCACGTCTGACCTGGACCACCAGCTGCCACACTACATCTCCTGCAAGGCAGCGCGGCGAGGTCCCATGAGAGGAGGAGGGGGCAGGCGCATAAAATCATCGTCGGGCTCCCGCGGCTCGGGATGCGCACAGGCTCGCCCGGGCCAAGGGAGGGTCCACCCGCGCCCGTCAAAGCCTAGAGGAGCCTGGGCTAGGCCATTTCTCTGACATTTGCTACCTGGGGGGCTATCATCTAGAAGGTACTGTTGACACATATTGAGTGTGCTTATTTTAAAACGTCTACTAAGTGCATTTGTTAATAATTGCCACATTTGAGGGGTGTGCCATCAGTACTAATTTATCATGACAAAGCGCAAGGGAGCAGGGGGAACTCTGGATGCCTTCATTGTTAGGGCTGAAAGTTTACTCACTTAAGAAATTGAGCTTACTGAACGACGTCTGTCCCTGGTTCTCATAACCGCAGAAAGACGTGCATCCCTGGACGCGCTAAACCAGGGTGATATCCTCCATCACCGTCTTTCCCTAACGCCGAACTTACAGACAATGCCCGAAGTAACGCCTTCATCATCGCCAACACTGCTGATAATGGATACTCCCCCCATCGCCACACCTAATAGCCCCAGAATTGCAACCCGGGCGCGTGATTCTAAAACCATGGCCTCAAATAAACTACTAGAGACTGCAGCAAAACAGAAACGGGGTGCCCCTCCTAAATTAAAACCCAAAAACCCATCTAAAATTGTAAGAAGCGTGAACCCCCCTATACATGCAGTGACTACTTTTTCCACCGGTACTCAAACTGATGATGTCCCATCCACACATAGAATAGATAACACTATGGATGCCCTGGAGTCAAGCATGAGGACCATGATGAGTTACACAAAGGCACTTTTTGAGAAGAACTTCCGTTCTCTGCAAGATAGACTTGATCAACTAGAACGCTTGGTTACATTGGAGTCTGCTACAGAGAGACCTGTTTTCCTCCCCCAACCACTGATCATACTATGGTGGCTAACCCCTGCCAAACATGTTCTAAAATTCAGGATCTTATTGCTCCAAAGCCTATTGTTGTCCCTGGTTCTGGGCTGGAGGACGGCACCGAGCATCCCTCACCTAGACATCATAAGCTTTTGCAACTGGGCACCCATCTCCCGAACGCTACTGGGCATAAGGATAGACTGACTAACGTAAGACCGGTGCTCCCTAGTGATTATTCCAACACTGATGTCTTGAATCTTCCCCCAGCTTCATGTCCTTATGTTTTAATTCTAGCTGGTGTTCCTTGCTTAACAGGCACTGTGAGGGAGTTGTGGGTTGATTTGCAGACCAAGTGTGTGGATTGGCTTAAGAAACATAAAGGCTTCAACCACTCCAACTTACATGAAATTTTAATGGTGCGCAGAGTGGGGTGGGTTGGCCAATCCCCCCAAAATATCACGGGAGACTGTATTGTTATCAATTTTCGAAGGCCTCAGTTGGTCCCTAATGTTTTATGCTCATAAGAGCAAACACTTGCACCACGTACTGATATTTCTGTTCTCCCCCTGGGTTACTTTTATAAACCCCTCACTTGCCTTTACCCTAATGCGCCTGTAGTTTTACCCTTAGCAAACCGCTTCTCTGTCTTGTCAGATCTGGATATCCCTGATTGACAATCACACTTACGATTTTATCATGCTCGATTGTCAGAGAATTTAAGAGATCCTCTTCCCTTACCCCCTTCCACTACTTATGATAACTCATCCAGATCAATCAGAACAGTGGCAGCCAACGATCTAAATGTTTTGTCCTGGAATATAGCAGGCCTTCAGTCAAGGATATCGTAATGTTCCAGGAGACCTGGGCTACCAAGGAGTTGTATTTTAATGGGCTTCAGTGCCATAACATTATAGTTGCCAAAGCCAGATTGGGACGCCCATCTGGGGGCCTTTCTATCTGGATTAAAATTGTTGCTGGTGGAAGTGTAAAGAATATACCAACTGATAATTTATATTTCCAAGCTCTTTTATTCAAAAGGAAAGTTTCTTTCTTTTTGATTATTTTTTATAATAATGATTTTAATACGATCCCAAATAGGAATTTTATTGACCTATTTAATTTTATCACCAATTTAGAGTCCAGGCAAGATTTCGATAAAGTTGGTGGCATCTTGTTGGGTGGCGATTTTAATGCGAGGCTCAACTATGCCCTTCCGCACATTAGGATGAAGAGCATGGTACTATCAAAGGGGTGCTGAATTGCGTTCTTTTTTGAGCTCTGCAAAATGCCATGGATATCACTGCCAATTTTTTATTGAATGCCCAGTCTGTGCCAACTTTTAGAGGTGGGGGTGTTCTTCAACTATTGATTATTTCTTTGTCTCACCTCGCCTCGCTGATTGTTTATCAGAGGGTGTTGTCATCCCAATGAGTTAAGGGGACCACAACCCCATTAAGGTTGTCATGAGTTTGGAATCACGGCCTATTTTTAAAAAGGAATGTGGTGTTAGGAACTTATCCCCTACGACAGATAAACTCAGACTCAGATGGCGGGGTATTAATACTAAGGATGTGTTCCGTGTCTTAGTTAGAGATAATTTATGTCTCTTTAATTCATATCTGTCAGACATGGTCCCTTATCCCAAGGCTGTGTGTGACTTTGTTAAGATTTGTTCAGCCTCTAAATCTTTATTATCAGCACCCCGCAGGGAAATTGAGTCAGGCCCCAGATGGTTCAATCATAAGTGTTCAGCAGCAAACAGGGAATTGCGCAGGGCATTGTCGTCCAAACCTAATTGTCCTATTGATGTGAGAGAAGCTAGACATAGGTATAGAATGACAATAAACAAAAGGAAAACTGAGATCCTTGAAGATCGCTGGGATGCATTAGCAAGAGCTGCTGACCTTAGGAAGGGAGATGCCTTTTGGGCCGCTGTCAAGGACCTGCGATGTTCATAATGCCCAGAGCTTTATTCATGGACGGTGTTTCTATTTATTGAACTATGTATAAATGGGGTGCTCAAGATGCATTGGGACTCTGTTACATATGCTTAAGATAATGAACACATCTGTATTCATGCATGCTCAATTGATTCAATGGCACTGCATTCCATTGGGGGCGCTTAACGCATTTGGATACTGAATAACATGCCACTGTGCAACGAGGTCAGGCTACAATTTGCCCCTGTACGTAACCATTTTATATGTTCCCATTATAATAACTCTGGCCATTTTACAGATGCGCAGTATTCTCATGGTATGTATTTTTCCTATCCAACAATACTGACACATCCACATTGAGACGTACTCTACAGTTGAATAGCGATACCGAAACACAACATCTCAGATTTTCTATATCGGATCACTCCGCTTTTCAAACTTTTCAGGCATTTTAGCCAATCGCTAAATAGGTACTCACATTTCAAAATTCAAGCTCCATAGACCTGCCTTGCAGGAACAATCTCTTCCCATTGGCTGTCAATGGACAAACCTCCATGATAGTGCTGACACCTGTCCATGCACGCACTCCACACTGTGGTCCTAAATAGCAATAACAGCGGCAGCCACTCTCAAGCCGGACGGCCACTGTAGAGGTAAGCGCATACGTAACTCCTGCTGATTCGGGTTTTAGTTTTCTTTTTCTTTAAGATGGAGTTCTCCCTTGTATAAATGCCGTTAAGACTGGGTAGCTAGGCGCGGCAATTCCTGATGCCGCTTTAGTTGCTTTTTCTGCCTTTTCCGTTTCACAATAGAGTTAAGAATCACAACTCGCTTTACAGATTTAACATATTTATTTAAGCACAGTCGCATCCTTGACCATATAGATACTATCTACACGGCGGGGCCCCATTCAGCCTGGAGGAAGGATGTAGAGGTTGGCGCGTTTTTACTCAACCTATAGAGCGCTTATGTTTGGCAGTCTTAATAAATACACCGCTGCAGTTTTCCATTATATACTTGACTAAAGGCACAACCAGATAGCTATCAGGCAGACTTGAATAACGATGTATGCCCATGCATAATTGTATATTTGTTTTGATTTTAAGGCCTCTTTGGGGCATGTTCATAATTTTAGCAAGTGGACATTTACCGCTACCCACTAAAGAAATGTCCTGTTTGGCTTCACAAACGAGAATCTACGTGCTTGTAGATTTAATTAGACTTTTGATATTTTCCTTGTACCCGTCCCTTATTTTGTAGAAATTTGGATTTGATCCAACCTACTGCGAGTGATTGAGTTACCTCTGCAGAAGCTTTTTCTTCATTTCTTGTAAGTATAATGGATATACCTACTAGCAAGTTATTAGACTCAGATATTAGGTATTTGACCCTTTTTCTCTCTGGCCCTAGGAGCCATTTTGAGCCCACATCTTCTGACTGCACAGCGGAGTAGTCCTGCTGTTTCCTTGAGTAGGTATTAGTTACCTAGTTTAGCTGCAGCATTCACATGATTTCTTTGCAACACATTACGTCCCTCCCCTCACACACTTTTTTGATTCTTCACAGGTGCTCTTCTCAGCTTTGTCCTGATGAAGACCCCACCGTAAGGACTGAATGAATCCTCCTTCATAGGGGTCGAAACATTGATGACACACACCTACATGACTGATTTCTAAAAAAGTTGATGTTCATTAGAGTTATGTGTATACCCAGGAACAATTGACCTGTTTTAGGCCGGAAAGGTTTATATCATGTATAACTGATGTATATATGTCACAATCCCCTCTTCCCTTTCCTTCACCCACACTTTATCACTTGTTTCCCAACCTTCCCCTCTCTTCCTATATCAAGAGCACTGTAAATGTGTATTGCACTGTTATATGCTGGACCAACTGTGTTGCCAACAATAATCAATGCTTTGAATTAAAATCGCATTAGATGCCTATGATCCAGAAAATAATTTGGATTTATGCATTACATGAAAAGAAAGACAGACTGGTGAATGCTATATTGTTTATTGTTTGCTACAAGTGTTGCTACTGTGACCACTTACCTATTGTACTGCAATACTGATCCAGGTCGGGTAGTTTTTTGTGGGTTACTCCATTAATACTTAATACCATTGACTCACACAGCACATCACACCCACCTATCTCCACACAACAACACTCTCAGTCACAAACATCACACACATCACATATCTCCATCACCACCTTGCACCCTGCACCCCTCATTCAGTTGCACCATGCCCCCCAAGAAAATACCCAAATTCACTGACTCAAAGTTGAAATTGATGGGAGATGAGATAATTGGGTTAGAACCACATTTGTTTTGCAACCTGGTCCAACACACCCCACTTGTGTGCAAGAATCAGATGTGGGCAAGGATCCACAGCAGAGTCAATGTCGTAAGGACCGCCCTATGCAATGTGCATGATATCAGGAGGTGGTGGGTCAACCTCAAGGCCCGGCTCAAGCATCATGCCCAGAGGAAACATGCGGCGGCACAGAGAACTGTGGGTGGCCCTCACATTCCACCACTGACCGTTACTGAATGGTAGGAGAAGGTGCCTGCCATAATGCATCCAGAGAATCCCACAGGATTCGAGGGGGGACTGGAGGCTGGTAAGTACTAACGAAATGACCACATCACACTGCAATGTACTGTTGTGCACAACAAGTGAGCCCCAATCGCACACTCACATCAAACTCATGTGGAATGCATGCTTTCATTAAGAGTGAATCACAACAATAGCATTTCATTACTCAGCTTCACCTCACAGGTAGGTGGCAGCTCATGCACCCTGGCCTCCCTCCCAAACAGCATTGCTCCCCCTCCCCACCCCACCCCACCCCACAGCTGTGTGGCATTGAACACCTTCAACAGTGCCTCCTAACAAGTAGGTAGCCATCTTACTACGGAGGGGTTGGTGAGACCTCACAGCAAGACCACAACTCCCACAAGGCCCTCTGTCTTCCCTCACAATCATCATGGAGCCATATAACCCCAACATCCTGCACTTGGTAGCCAACTCAGGAAACCCCCATAAGTTGTAGGCAGTCACACACAGCTAATACCATCGAGAGGCCACATGATTCACAGTGATATTGATGAAGTCACATGTAACTGCAAAGCAAAACACAAGAATGCAACCACAGAAAGCCATTGTGCAAGTCCCATTGCCTCAAAGCACAAATACTCGGATCAACACAACACTTGCATGAAAACACTGTTAACCCTCACAAACCACAGGAGCTAAGTACACAAAACACAACACAAATAATGAAGTTGCGGCATAGTGTCAGATACACATGGAAAAGTTCCAAATGTTCAAGCATGAACTGAAGTGGATGAGCAACAAGTTTGTACCAGAGTTCATGTCCTCGGAAATACAATATCTGTACATATGAAATTGGTCAGTTAGTCATGTCACATAGCTAACCAGCAATGTATGTACCAGGGTTTTAAGTGGGATGAAAAAACTGAGGGGTCTCTCAAAGGGGCCATGCCAATTAAATAAAGTGCGTGGCTTGAAAAAGTAAGCAGAAAATCAGTGCTTACCATATTGTGCTGCCCGACTTGCATTTTGCTGTCTCTGTCACTGCACCCAGATATATGATACAACAAGTAGCATGATATCTAAAACAATTCAGGACTAATGGCTTTGTCAATTTTTGTTAGTTGCATAAGATAAATGAGCAGCAACTATGGCTTGTATACAATATTGAAAAAGCTTCCACTTAAAGCCCTGGTGACACCACAATGATGTTGCTGCTCCTGACTTTCAAAAAGAGAAGGGAAATCCAGAGAGAAAATTACCCTTTAAAGGATTTCACTTCCCCACAATGCTCACCTGCCATGACGTCATGCAGTAACTTCTCCACTAGTGATAAGTGAGGAGTGTGACCATGTGCACATCAATATGCCTGCTGCCATTACATTCCAGCAAAAAGAATGGACCGCCTGTGGCAGGGCACAAAACAGAGCCCGATAGCGAGCCATATCGAGGCACCCTTATAAAAATGATGGTGCCCAGCCCTGGTGAGACCTGAACCACTTAAAGCCCTGCATGTACCTCAATATCATGTTCGAGTGCTGACAAACTGACATGAATGCCTAGTAATGCCAAGGTAAAAATTCAGGTCATCTCAAATTAAATGTGCCAAACATGAACATCAAAGTTATGCTGTGTGCCAAACATGCTGACAAGATAATCTCACTCTAACAGGTGACTTGCTAGCAACAGCAGGCAACCATGCCATGGACAAGCCCAGCCAGCCCCCCCAACCCCCCAGGAAGGTGAACCCTTGAATGCAGACTCCCAGGTCTTTTCAGGTGAGGAGGACCGACCTGGCCCCTCTGGCGTTTCCAGGACAGCCCATGCTCAGGCTTTCACTGACCCCACCACCACTACCACAGCAGCTGCTCCGCCAATGCAGACCCCTGCAACAACGACCTGTGTGGTAGCCACCTCCACCATCACCACCACTGCCTCCAACACTGTCCCTGTGCCAGTAGTTGCAATTACTACCAGGCTCACCGGGGATTCTAGGGACGGTGTGCGGCAGCGGCGCCAGGCAATGCCACCCGTCCGTGGCTTTAGGGCATGGGGCAGGCCAACTGTGGGACAGTCACAGGAGGACAATGAGAGAGAGGCCCTGGACACCATGCAAACTGTCCTTGGTGCATACCAGCAGAACCAGAGAAAGATATGCCAGGTCCTTGAAGAACTGTGGGAATAGCGTCTGCTGAAGTGGTCCATGGACACTTGCTTGGGACACATTGGTTGCTGAGTACATGGGCCAGCTCGTGAGTGATCTGCGGGACATGCCAGCTGCTCTAATAGCTGCCCACCCGCCCGTCACTTGGCTAGCCAGATCATAGTCACACCACTGCAGCAGCGCCCACAGGGAGGGGTGAGCCACACCACAGAAAAATCCTCAGACACCTCTGAGCATGCAGCAGGTTCCCCCCTGGCAAACGGCAGAGGGGGCATCCTAAAAAGACAGAGGGATGATCACGTGGCACAGCATCGTGCCATACCAGTTCTTGGAGCAACCGATGATGTCACCACTGGAACACCGAACATTGACTTTGTTGTGACTCAGAACTCACATTGCCACAAGGATGGGAGTGTTGTTTTGTACTTTGGAACCCTACCATTGTGTGTTCTACACTAACAATCTTTATACCATCATTTTCAAATTCACCTCTCACCTGTAACTCATCGTCCAAGGAACACAATTCACAACAGTGTGCCTTTGTGTCAAGAGCATTTTCATCCCAGCAAGTAGCATGTTAAATCACACTGCAATGTATCTGAATATGCAAAAGCGAAAATCCAATGAGAGTGGAGGAAGCTCAGAAGACACAAGGAAAGATTATGGAATAACCACAAAAGCACACCACGGGGCAAGACTGCATCCCGTGATTAATACGCAATAGCGTTTTTACTTGTGCCAGTCCTTCGGGAAACTAGAATTAGTGGCATCTCGTCCAATTGTTCAAATCACATTTAGCATTTTTTGACCACACTAGACTATAGCACTAAGGGTGAGCGCAAAATCCGCTCCGCTCGCGGATTTTCGGTAAATACGCAATCCGCGAACTCCCGCAAATTTACCGAAAATCCGCGAAATCCGCGAGCGGCGGATTTGGGGGGCAAAAGTTCAAGCCTGTTGAACTTGTAACTATTTTAGGATGGCGCCAGCAAGCTGCCAGTGCCATCCTAAAATAGTTACTAAGTTAGCTTCAACAGGAAGCACTAATAGATAAAATAAAGCAGGTGCTCGATAATTTAGTAACTATTTTAGGAAGGCGCTGGCAGCTTGCTGGCGCCATCCTAAAATAGTTACAGGATGATGGGCACTGGCAGGCAGCTCACTCAAGGGACCCCTGCGCTCTTCGGTGTGATGGCAAAGTTAATCAGCCCCCCAAAAATGTGAGTTTTGTCGAGGCTAGGCAGATGTGCGTTCTCCCCATATCTATCGTCGAAAATTAGCTTTGATGCTTGCAGGAGGCCTTTGCATTATTGACTTTCACGAGCTCACTCCCTGTGCAGTTCCTGTGACCACGAGCTTCTCTGATCCATGCCTGTCCTTTTATGCACACAAGAGGCATGTGAACTCGCATATAAGCCAGGTCCGTTTGGCCCCTCCCCACACACTAGTGCTGTGCACCGTCTTCGCGCCCTTTACCCACTTGATGGACAGCTCACTCGAGGGACCCCAGCACTCTTTGGTGTGATGCCAAAGTTAATCAGCCCCCCCCAAAATGTGTGTTTTGTCGAGGCTGGCTAGGTGTGCGTTCTCCCCATATCTATCGTCGAAAATTAGCTTTGATGCTTGATGGAGGCCTTTGCATTATTGAATTTCACGAGCTCGATCCCTGTGCAGTTCCTGTGACCAGGAGCTTCTCTGATCCGTGCCTGTCCTTTTATGCACACAAGAGGCATGTGAACTCGCATATAAGCCCTGTCCGTTTGGCCCCTTCCCACACACTAGTGGTGTGCACCTTCTTTGCGCCCTTTACCCACTTGATGGACAGCTCACTCGAGGGACCCCGGAGCTCTTTGGTGTGATGCCAAAGTTAATCAGCCCCTCCAAAAATGTGTGTTTTGTCGAGGCTGGGTAGGTGTGCGTTCTCCCCATATCTATCGTTGCAAATTAGCTTTCATGCTTGATGGAGGCCTTTGCATTATTGACTTTCACGAGCTCAATCCCTGTGCAGTTTCTGTGACCACAAGCTTCTCTGATCCGTGCCTGTCCTTTTATGCACACAAGAGGCATGTGAACTCGCATATAAGCCTCGCCCGTTTGGCCCTGCCCCTCACACTAGCGATGTGCACCGTTTTCCCACCCGGCCTTTACCCACACAATCCGCAATTCATGAATTCGCAAATTCGCAAATTTCGAATTCGCAAAATTCGCCCATGCTTATATAGCACCCAAAGCAGTCTGGCCGCAGATTTTACTCCTTACTTGTCACATGCATGGCAGGGTTGTTCCGCCTCACCCTTTTTAAACCATACAGTCCAGGTTAAATTTCACAAGCAGAGTTCAACTCACAGCAGTCTGGTGTTAGATTAGACTCCTCAAATGCCACATGCGTGGTAGGGTTGTTCTGCCTCACCTTTTTTTTTTTAACCCTTACGGACTACACGCTCATAAGCGGACGTGGGAGTTCGTACGTAAGGCCCTCTTGGATGCCTAAAACACTCACATATAGCAGGCACCACCAAGCACGTTCACTGCGTCCACAGTCTAGGTATGTGAGAAAGCTCATTGAACTCGGCGCAGACACTGATTTAGCCCAATTAACAGAATAGTCACAAAGTGCACAAGCTCGATCAGGCTCCCCAGTGACATGACTATGATCCTATACACTACCTCTTGGGTTCTCACTCAAGTGACTTTGAACTATGCTACTCAGAGGGGACGTTGCATACTCTAGATGCACTGTACTCATCCTAAGCATACCATGACAGCCAGGTCTACCGTACATTATTGTTTTCAACCGGGTGTTCCTACCATCAGGAGCACAATCTTAATATGATTTATGATCTATGTCTAAAGAATTGCTAGAATAGCTTGCAGGCGTAAAACCTTCAGTCTAGAAGGACTGTTTTCGAGGTAATGCTACCACATTTGGCAGACTTAACACATTTAACTCTCTACTTTATAGACCACCTCATCCAGGGCTACTGATTGCGCCACCAGTTCCGGTTTCAGGAGTCTCTCCAGTCCATTTAGGGTGAGTTTTCCCGCCTGTTGCCATACACACGTATCTCACCAGAATTTAATCAACCTAACTCCGCCTTTTCAATTGTAGGCTGTCCTTCACCTTTCCCCCGCGCAACCCCATCCTGATGAAGACCCTATTCTGACTACCTAAGGGAGCTTATATTGGGTCGAAAAGTCGACAACCACACTAGGCCCTGATCGTCTAAAGGTGCTGCCCAGAAAAAGAATCACCATCCAGCAGTTCTATTGCATTTCCTTGTATTATCTGGCCCTCCACTCACTTGTAAACATTTTCACCACCTTGTATATATTGCACATCACTGAACACTAAGCACCAATGTCACTTGATCACCAATCCTGTGAATGTTTATTGTGTTGACAACCGATGATATATGTGTAGAGATTATGATTGTTACTATTTGGATAAAAACTTACACAGCAGACAGCAATTTGAGTCATGTACCTTATTGTTTGTATATTTCTACAACTTGACGGTTTTGAGATATCTTTGTGGCACTTTCATTTACGATTAGAAGCAATCGGAAAACCCGACAGAACCACTCTTGTTTATTACAGTAGGGGGACTGGAGCACACAACTACACCTCCCAACACAGTTCACCCCTGAGCATCCTGGTAAATGCAGTTCAGCTGAAATGCTAACTTGTGTCACCATTGTCGTGTGTCACCAAGGTTGGTGCAGGTCAGTGCTGTGATTCTCAAGACACATGTGTTGCGTTGTCATCCTACATCAGTAGAGGTAAGATACATTGTGATCGGTGTCTGCTGAGGAAGCTGCCACAATCCACTCGAGTCTCTGTACCTCTCTATGCCCAAATCAGGTGAGACACTTCAGGCCCATGACAAGTAAGCATCATTACTGAACTGCATTTACCATAATGTTAAGGGATGAACTGTGCTTGGAGGTGAAGCAGTGTGCTCCCATCCCCCTAATATGGACTTGACGGATGTTGTCACAGATCACATAGCACAGAGCAATGAAATCCTTAGCAGTGTGCCCACAAGAGCCAGCATTAGAACACGTACTGTCATATGGACGATGGTGACATTGTCGCATTCGCACACTCAAGTACTGTTGCACAGGGCTTTTCATGTGACATGTGCGATTTATTTACCCACAAGAACACTAGTCCCTAACAACATAGCCACGCTAAATCTATATCCCAAACGTACTTAGCTTCTCCTTCATGAGCACAACTGCTGCAGGCATAGGCCTGGCATCAGGTATATGGGAACTGTTGCACAATGTGTTTCTTTTGTGGCAATGTGCTCCTTACTCTACCATATGTGATTGCGGAAAGTCATTTGTGGCTTCACATTCCCACAGCGAAAGCATACTTCAATAAGTGAGCATGCACAATGGGCCTCTGTTTAGACAAGGAGTCACTCCCACATCAGCCCGGAGACCTTTGAATTCCAGGTGTCTTGACCATCCCACGCAATTCAGTCACTGCTAAACACAGCACTCCCACTTTTTTCTCTATGAAGTGACACACAAATTATTGATAGCGTCTGATACAGAAGGCCGTTGCACACTTTTTTCAAACTTGTGGGCTCTGGCCTTGTCTCTTCATTTCAAGCTTTTTCTGGAGTACGGCAGATTGTCATTCCTCGAAATTCCATACTGCATTTAGCGGTGTCAGATCATTACTTTGGCTGTACACCTGAGTGCTGACTCTAAGAGTGCTCTCACACCATGTCTGACCCTCCTGTGGACCATGCGAGCACGTTCAGTTGCAACTGTACCGTGACTGCATGCAGCTTCTCCTTGGATGTGTCCCATTGGCAGTGCTGCTCATCGGTTATAGGATAACATTCCGCTATGCCTATTTCACCTGCCTGCAACATGTATTTTCCTGCAGAAGATGTCCTTTTAAGTGGGCCATGGATGTCTGCTTTTCAACCACATAACTTGCTGACCTTGATCATAAGCTGTGGGTAAGTGCTTTGTTGGTCCACGAGCAGGACTGCTTCAGTGAGACACGTTTATGGAATACCTTCCAATGTGTCGGACAGGGTGACAGCTGCTCCTGTGGGTTTGCAGTATGGCTCCTGTGCCATGTCTACATTGACCCTCTCCCAGCTTGCAATGGGATGCTCCTTTCAACCCCGTGGTGTGAGGAGCACATCCGTTCCTTCATACTGCTGAATTGGACGGCGGTCCTTTTTGCTGAAGATTTGGATCGTCTTTTGGAACGGATTGCCTTCAAAGCTGCCTGTGCCTTCTTGGATTCATAACTTCTTAACAGCAACAGGAACTGTTGGCGACTAATTGAATTTTCGTTTAACTTTCTTCACACCCATAGACAAGATTTGTCATTCAGCTCTCTGACTTTAGTCCTGTCTGCATTTGCTTTGACTATGCTGAGCTCTTCGGTCTGTTTTGCTTGGTATCACAGACCTGAGCAAGGGGAGGCTGTCATCTAATCATCGTGGAAATTGTCGTCTGGCATGAGCCAAGCTTCCATTAAGCAGCTGTAATGCATGAATAGTACATGGCATAGTTGTTTTGCAAGTACCCAGGGCTCTAGTCGGGGGTACAAGCAGGTTCACGGTGCACCCCCTCTTTTCACAGGGTGGATGCTGTCTCCTCGCCAAGAAGTTGGGCCCCACAGAAATATACTGAACTTGTCCCGGTGTAATTTCCGGACACCGGGACACGTTCAGAAGCACCTGTAGGTTGACTGCTTTCCATTCCCAGCAACAACATGCAGGCAGCGAGGAAGCCTTTTTTCAACTCCAGCTGGGCCGAAGTTAATAAGCCATCCGGCCTCCTTTTGTTTGTATATGCTGACTGGGGGCCACCTTGAACCTTACATTAAAATGTAGATGCCACAGAGGGAAACATAGGCACACAGCTTGCCTTCTCTTCACAGGTACTTAAGAGAGGCATGCTTTTGACTTTGTTCTGTCCTTGTATATCAATGCAGACACTGTAAGACTGTCAGATGGGTTAGTCTGTCCCAGTATTTGCACAAATAATTTTAGTTGCACTATTTACTTCTTTCATAGCACTACGTCATGATGTTGTGAGGTCATTTGCATTTTGACTTACTTAGTTAGTCCCCCCACTTCTTTTTATAGGTCTTGTGCCCTACAAGTACCTTAGTATATGTCTGTCACATGAGAAGTGTCCGCAGAGCTTGTTCTCTGCGTGGTCAAGGAGTACTGTCTGAACATTCTGTCTGTGGTTGGAGAACATTGTCCCTTGTCATTCTGTTCTGGTCTGGCTCTAGCACCCCGACTCAACAAAGTCTCACAGCTGCAAGAGGACACAGATCCCTTTTAGATGTCATGGGAAGGCGGGCTGGATGCCCCACACTTGGAGAGTAATCCATCCATTGATGAGAACGACACAGCAAATGTGATGTACATTTCACCATATATAGGCTGAATAATGGGGTCTGCTGACAAAGCCCTTGGACGAGGGACATTCCATACAACTCGTTCCTGCAAGGGGTTGGGGGATATGCTTTTGGGTCTTCGTCCATGTTAAATGCATATGTCACCTTGGTTACTGGTTAGGTCCTCATGCATTCTCAACCTGTTGTGGCACATATGTTGCATGCTTTGACACTGTAGTAAAAACTGCACATTAAAAAAACATTTCTTGTCCTCAACTTATCGACTTGTGTAAAGGTGCTTAAATACCTCTGAGTGAGTAGCAGAGCTAGTGAGGCAGTATAGCAATTGTGTCTTGTGCTTAGGGGTGCTTCGTGGGTGCTCAGTCCATGCATGCCCAAGTTCTCTAATCCTGTGCATAGTCCAGTATGTGTACAAATTCTCAGGAACAATTGTCAAAGTTCATGAGACAACAGCAAGGCACACACACAGTCATGGTCACTCACTGGTAACTTACACTCAATGGAAGTAGTTGATGATGAGCTGTTGACGCTGGTCAAGGCCTTCTTCCTCACACTGTCATCGTCACTGGGCATGTGTGGGTTATGAGCAGGAGATGATTCTGTTCCACCAGATATAGCAGTCATGTGCCGACCCAGGATACTTTGCACACACGTGTGAGATGATCTGATCCACCTGGTATACCACTTGCACGTGGATGGAGGGGTAGTGTTTGCGGTTCCTATAGATGGGTTAACTTGCCTGTGGTGGAACATGGGTAATGTGGGTACCATCAATGGCTCCCACAACATTTGGGATGCCTCCCATGCAGGTCCGGCTCAGAAATTTTTATTTGATGGGCCAACAACGCCTTTGGGTGAGTCACTGCTGGCCCGATTTGCCCCTTATATTTCTCCCCAGGCCTGCTTCAGGACGCCCTCCTTTATCTCTCCTCAGTTTCACAGGGGCCAGTGAAATGCATTCTTTTCTTCTCAAATCTCTTTCTAGATGTTATCACTCTCAAAAAGTGTTTTTTCCTTATGATGTCCTTCTGATGGGAGGAGGAGGTTTCCTGAGGTGGCGGTAACAGGCAAGTGACACTTCTCAGGCTCTCACTCGTGCCCTCCTCCTTGGATTACCTCCCCGCCACCCTCTTTCAGTGCCCCTGATCTCTCCGCAGCCCCTAACCTCATTGACCTCCTCCTCGGATTCCCTACCTGCCACCCTCCTCCAATGTCCCTCATCTCTCCGTAGCCCCTCCCTTTGTTGGCCTCCTCCTCGGATTCCCTCACTGTCACCCTCCTCCAGCACCCCTAATCTATCCATAGCTACTCTCTCATATGCATTTCATTTGTTGCATAGCGCTACTCATATCAGTGTAGGGTGTGACAGTACTTTACATCACGCACACATTGTACAGAGACAATCAATCATGCAAATATGTAAGTAAATCAGTCTACAAGGAATGTCACCAAAGCCAATGAGGATTACAATGTGTGGGAGTCACATGTCATCCCTACCGGTGGGTAGTATATTTTAAGGGCGTTTGGTCGAGAGAAGCACTAACTCAGGATGTAATGCACACCCCCAGTGGTTAGGGGTTGGCTTTACTGATAAAGGTGTATATCTGCCCCAACAAACTCTTTAGGGCAACATTCAAATGATGAAAGACTGGGGAAGTTATAACTATGTTATAACACAGAAATAAAGCTAAATTCTTACTATTAATTCAGATTAACAGAAGGAGATGATGGATGGAGCGCTGAAACTTTTCAGACACTCACCCCCAGTCACAGATCTGGGTTGAATCCATCATCATTATTTAGTTTACTTTGCCACCTCAGTTCAGACCCAGCTTTATGCAAATCAGCCTTAACCCTGGGCCTCATGGGAGCAGCCCAGCCTTAACTGCCAAGCCAGGTCTTACCTGAACCGGAAACAAGCATCCGTGGACTGGTTTCTGGGTAACACCCTTTATCATCCAGTCTAGCTTGAATCCAGTGGCAAAGTGAGCAAGGGACCCACGTCTGGGAATACCCTGCCAACTTAGGGCGAACAAAGTGATACCAAAGGGGATGATGGACGGAGTGTCTGAGAAAATCAAACATTCATCCCGGTCACCTGATCTGGGTTTAATCTATCATCATTCTTTAGCTCACTCTACCACCCCAGTTCAGACATGGCCATATGCAAATCAGTCTGACCCTGTGCCTCATGGCAACAGTCCAGCACAGAACTGCCAAGCCATGTCTTCCCTGGACAGGAAACAAGCATCCTGGGACTGGTTTCGGGTTCATAGCCCTCATCAGCAAGGCTATTTTGAATCCAGTGGCAAAGTGAGCAAGGGACCCACGTATTAATTGTTTTAAAGTAAATACATATGAATTTCTACGTATGTGTGTAACTTTTTAAATTACGCTATTATATTTTTGTAAAAATTATATTAAATATACTTTCTCTTCTATTATTAATTTTGAAATTTAATTTATTTACTATTTAATGTTATATTTTATATACATACATAATTCGATAGTTTGAACAACTATATTTATTACATCAATATTTTTTTCAATATTTTTGTACGTACCTTTTTAAGTGTAGGGAGTCAAAATGCTTGCATTCTATATTCTCATCTTTTTACTCAGATACTACCCAAGTACTCATGCAATCACTGAAGCAGGACCCATGCAGTCATCTATCCATCAGGGGACTGTGCGTGCACTGATCTAGTGTACCAGGAACTAGTCATCCATCCTTGCAATCACCCAGGCACTGCCTATTCACTCATCCAGTCACTCAAACACTACTTATACAGTGATGTATTCAACCAGGTACTACTCATGTACTCATCCAATGTCCTAGACACTACCAATGCACTCATGCAATCACCCAAACACTACTTATGTACTTATCCAATCATAGAAGCACCATCCATTCACTCAAACACTACCCATGCACTAATCTAATTACCTAGGCAAGACCTAAGAACTCATCTAATGACCCAGTAAAGTACCCATGCACCCATGCAATCAACCAAGCAGTACTTATACACTCCTCCAACCACCCAAGCACTACCCATGCAGTTATCTATTCACTCAGGTACTACCCATGCACTCATCCAATCAGCCAAGTACTACTTATGCACTCATCTATTCACTAGGGACTATTCATTCACTCATGTAATCACCCACATACTATGCATGTACTCAATCAGTAACCAAGGCACTACCCATGTACTCATCCATTCACCCAGGTACTACTCATGCACTCATCCAATCACCCAAGCACTACCCATGCACTTATCTATTCACCCAGGCAGTACCTATGAACTCATCCAATGACCGGGCAGTACCCATGCACCCATACAATCAACCAGCCAGTAGTTATACACTCATAAACAGAAGAGGGTCCCTGAGGTACAAAATATGGAGAATAATCCATGGAAGGAAACTAACAACAAAACCGAACATAAACATCTCCAGTTATATCAAAACAAGAACAATAAGTTTAGAGTATTAAGGAACCATAGGTCAGACAGGTTCGATTTATAGTTTATTTTATCATCAATATGAATTTTGAATTTGTTATCTAAAATATATACAAGGATTTTGTGAGCTCCACATAAGTTTAGAACATACATGAACAGAACGAAGACAAGGGAACATAACAACATAGCATATTTGGAAGAAAAATCACACCCAATCATAAAAGAGAACTACATCTTAAGACATTAAACAAAGATAATGCAAGCTATCATAATGATTAATCCTTGTTGTTATTATAATTATCATACAGCTAAGTCTATGAACTCACGTTTGCATATATATTATATATTTTTTCTTTATGCAGATATCACCACAATTCCTTGTCTTTGATGTGAAACCTTTAAGTTCAGGCCTTATCCTGAATTTTGTATGCATAACACTATACCCTCCATGGACACGAGATGATGGTTATCATAATATATATGAGTAGGTATTTCTCCTCACACCTATGTCTTTTTCTCAGCATGACTTATAGCATGCATATCTAATGATGGCCTGCCTGTGTTATCAATATACACCACTTCCTATTCACCCCTCACGATACTCTTAATTAAGGTTGTCACAATGGCATACACAGAGGTACCCATCACAAAGGTGATTGTGGGTCAGAGGTCCTATGCACCTATGAGCACGTCTGGGACTCTAGAGCTCTTTAGACTGTTGCTTAACGTCTTCCTTTCCCTAGCCCTCATTTTATTTGTATGAATTAATGTTATACATGTTCATATTTCAGACCAGTACTTGATACCTGATGCAAGCCCTCATTAGTGCTTGAAAAAGTTCAGAATGGATGGCAGTTGCCACTGATTAGGTAGTACAGACAGCACCCTGATGAAGGTTGCATTATTTTCTTCAACAGGTCTTTAAATTCTGAAGCGCGGGCGGGCGCATGTCCATATATATTTTGTTTGACATTCTTTATGTCACTTGTAGAGTACGATTGGCGTGACTGTTCTTCGAAATATGCTATGTTGTTATGTTCCTTGTCTTGGTTTTGTTCATGTATGTTCTGAACTTATGTGGAGCTCACAAAATGAATGTATATATTTTTGATAAAAAAATCTTTTTAATGCAAAATACGAATATTTATAGTGATGAAAAAAAACTATAAATCAAACTGGTCTAATCTATGGTTACTTAATATTGCAATTTTTTTTCTTGTTTTGATCTAACTGGAGAAGTTTATGTTCTGTGTTGCTGTTAGTACTTATATACTCATAAACCCACACGCACACTACCCATGCAGTTATCTATTTACTCAGGTACTACCCATTCACTCATCCAATCACCCAAGCACTACTTTTACACTCATCCATTCACTCGGGCTCTACTCATGCCCTCATGTAATCACCCACACACTATGCATGCACTCAACCAATCACCAAGGCACTATCCATGCACTCATACAATCACTGTTGTACTACATTTGCACTCATACAATCACATAGGCAATACCTATACACTCATACAGTCACCAGAGTTACCTAGGCAGTACCCATGCACTCATCCAATCACTTACATACTACCTATGCACTCATCCAATCACGTAGGCACTACCCATGCACGTAGTTATTCACCCAGGTACTACCCATGCACTCTTCCAATCACCCTCACAGTAGCCATGCACCTATGCAATCACCCTGGCACTACTTATGTACTCATTCAATCCCTCTGGTAGTATCCATACACTCATCCAATCACTCACACACCACCTATGTAGTCATCGATCCACGCACACAGTACTGATGATCTCATCATTCATTCAGCCAGGCAGTATTTATACCATCATTAACCCACTGATACACAAGTCATACCCTTATTTAAACACAGAGGGACTAATTATACACTCTTACAATCACTCAAAAAATATTAATTCAGTCATAAGTAACATAGTTCAAGGACTTTGGCACCCCTAGGCATTACCACGGCATAAGAAGAACACTCCTCAGTGGCAGGACCAGGGGGTGAGGGGAAATCCGAGTCAGAGGAGGTATCAAGGCCACTAGCTGCTCGTAACTATTTGTCCCAATTATCTTCATGGTATGGCTGCCCAATCTCATTCGACAGTCACCACCCAAGAGCCCTCAGGGAGAATCTCCCTGTGGGCCAATTCCTGCGTGTTCGTAGGAACTGTTCAACCAGAGACCTCTTTGATAAACACGCCAGTGAACTGGCTGTTCAGCTGCGGGCCCACAATTATCCCAAACGGCTCGTACGCCAGGCTTGGAAAAGGGCTTCAAACAATAATCGGGATGTGCTATTAGATGGTGGTACTCCCAAACTCCCGAATGACAGGTTAACATTTGTGACGACTTTCTGCACATTATCAAATCAAGTACAGAAAATGGTGCGTAAACACTGGCGCATTCTCAATGTGGCGGCTGAGAATATTCCACCCCCCCTTTTTGCATTCAAAAAGGGCCCCAGTTTGCGGGACAGTCTCGTCCACACACGACCACTGACACAGCTAACTAATGACACCAACACTTTGTGGTCATTACCTCCTGTACGAGGCCATTATCCGTGTGGCTCATGTAGCGTGTGCCCACAAACCACAAAAACTGTATCGGTGGACATAGGCACAAGTCGCCCCTGGATACTCCAGAACCACACTAACTGCAACTCGGACTGCGTAATCTACATGATTACATGCCCTTGCTCCCTGAAATACATTGGTCACACCACACGGAAGGTGAAGGTGCGTACTGGGGGCACAAGAGCACTATAAGGTGCAAAAAACAATCCACCTGTCTCACTGATCACTTCTTCTCCAAACAACATAAGGCTGACGAATTGAGATGGTGTGCGTTAGAACGACCCTTTATCCCCCACCATATATCGGACATTTCCCGTTTCCTATTCATCAAGGAACAGAGGTGGATTTTCAGAATAAAGACGGATACTGAAGGTCTTAATGACCATGTGCCATGGGTTTCAATCTGAACCGTCTTCAGGTGATTTTACTGATAGACATACTGTAGAGGGATTACTTGAGATTTGTTTCCCTTTTCGGCCCATATTCCTACTTTTTCATCTAGGAGTTTGTACCGAGCTGCTCACGAAAGTTCCACTCTGGGGCGCAGCATGACTTGGTAGGTACAACCCATCTCCTTCGAATACTATAGTGTAAATACATCTGATCATCTTTACTCCACTTGAGAGTAGTTTACAATAGGCCTCAGGGACTTTGTGAGTTCCTAGAGGTATAAGCCTTTTCCTCTCCATATGAGTTGTTTGGGTCTATACCACGATCAGAGGCTTCGCACTTTTGATTTACATCGAAATGCTATCCACACCTCTGGCCTTGACCTGTGATGTCTCTGTCACTTCACAGTAGGCGGATGCCCCTTTATCCAAGGATCTGGGTCGCGCATCTACATCCTCTCATCTAGGAGTCTGTACCAAGTTGCTCACAAAAGTTCCACTCTGGGGCACAGCATGACTTGGTAAGTACAGTACAATATATCCCCCCTTCTCCTTAATTACTCTAGTGTAACACATCTTTTTATTCCTACTAAGTATGAGCGCAAAATCCGTTCCGCTCGCGGATTTTGCGAATTTTCGGTAAATTCGCGATCCGCGAACTCCCGCGAATTTACCGCGAATTCGCAAATCCGCGAGCGGCGGATTCCGGGGGCAAAAGTTGAAGCCTGGCTGGCCTGTCAACTTGTAACTATTTTAGGATGGCGCCGGCAAGCTGCCAGCGCCATCCTAAAATAGTTACTAAGTTAGCTTCAACAGGAAGCTCTAATAGATAAAATAAAGCAGGTGCTAGCACCTGCTTTATTTTATCTATTAGAGCTTCCTGTTGAAGCTAATTTAGTAAGTATTTTAGGATGGCGCTGGCAGCTTGCCGGCGCCATCCTAAAATAGTTACAACATGCCCTTCCTGTGAGCCCAAAAACAATCGTGAGCGTCGTCGAGGCAGGTGTGCCTTCTTCACAAATCTACTGTGGAAAATCAGCAGTGATGCTGGATAGAGGCTTTTGCATCCTTGACTTTCACAAGTGCAATACCCGTGCTGTTTCTGTGACCAGGAGCTTATTTATCTTCATCTGCTGAACTGATCTTTCTCTGACCTTTTATACACACAAGAAGCATGTGTGAACTTGCATGGTAGCCCTGCCCATTTGGCCCCGCCCACACACTCGCGGTTTGCACCGGCTTCCCGCCATTCACCCACTATGATGGACAGCTCACTCAAGGGACCCCTGCGCCCTTCGGGGCGATTGCATAGTAACACACACATGGTCGCTCGAACTAGTTGATGCTCAAATTCAGTGACTGCACTCGCATGGGAGCCCCGCCCCAAATCCGCGGATCCGCAAATCCGCAAAATCCGCGGATCGTGGATCCGCAAAATCCGCCCATGCTTAATTCCTACACCATTTGAGAACAGTTTTACAACAGGCTTTAGGGACTTTGTGAGTTTTCAGAGTCTTAAGCCGCTTTTCCTCTCCACATGAGTTGGTCGGGATATATACCACGGTCAGAGGCACCGCATTTACATTGAAATGCTGTTAATGCTTCTGGCCGTGACTTGTACTGTCTCTGCCATTGCACTTGTGCTGTCTCTGCCACTTTATAGGAGGCGGATACCGCTGTATCCAGGAGCTGGGCTGCGCAATTGTACAACGCATGCGCGCGGAGTAGTATCCCGGATCTGAGCATGTCCAGCGGAATGGGTAGATGATTGCATCACAAAAACACGCATGCGCTCAGGATAGCGTTCCGAGTATGAGCATGTGCAATTGGCTCATTAGATTATCGGGACGCAACGAACAACAGATGTACCGAATCAGCCAATTTTCAAACCAATTAAGGCGACTATATTAACAACTCTCCCTCCCACTGTCGTCACCTCCCAGATTGCTCGCAGTCTGGCCTGGAGCACCGACGGACAGGTAGGGAGGAGAGGGGTCGATTTCCAGTACATTTCCTGACAATTCACCTCCCCTTGGCTTCCCCTTAGTACTTGGCTTGTCCAAAGACGACGGTGGGAGGGGAGGGTTCTTGGAATATACCTCTAGTGGGTTATTCTTTCCCTATACGGTTTGTGCTCACTTTTTAATACAATTTTTAGTATATAATTTATGCACACTGCTAGGTTAGATCTAGACCTAGGTCCCTCCAAGGCACATTAGAACTATACCACTTTGGAGGTTTTCTTGGAAACACTGCTAGGTTAGATCTAGACCTAGGTCCCTCCAAGGCACATTAGAACTATACCAATCTGGAGGTTTTCTTGGAAACTGGGAGCGTGTCAGAGCTTTTATCAATCTTCCTGCATTTTTATGCTATCAGGAGCTGAGTGTTCTCTGGTCCTATGATCACAGTTTTTTTTGATAATGTTTAATATGGATGTGAAGTATTCAGACAGAGCAGTATCCACATGTAACTCTTCTGTCTTACTTTACATATAAACAGAGCGGGGCTTCCTTCTCCGAGCAATCAGCCGGGTGAGGTGAGGTTTTTCTCCCACACAAAGCTGGGTAAGTGAAAAGTAGTCTCTTTAGAAAACAATAATCTTTTTACTTGCATGAAACCACGATTTGGGTTTTAAAGAGGGAGGGCATAAAAATATGTCACGACCGACCGATGATTGCTGATACTGCGATGTGTAATAATCCCTTTCATAGTTTGACCATGTTAACATTATTTTTTAGGAAAGAAGAGGTAGCTCTTATCTGCAAACACCTACACCACGTGTCCGGTAGGGTGGCAATAGCCACAGATTTACCTAAATATTTCTATTCTAAGTTTACACGTTTTTTGCACTAGTAGTGTTTTTTCCTGCAGTAGCTTATAGTTACATCGAGGTCCTGAAGAAAGCCGGGTCAACTGACCAGTACGGCTGAAACATGTCGACCGCATTAGCCATAGCCAGGAGATAGTCAGTATAATTTTTTTGTACTATCAGGTTATTTTAATATGACACACGGACAATCCTCAATAAACATATTTTTTTCCGAGTCGCCATTTTTAACTTTTCACACACCTAAGCACTGCACTTCACTCAAGTCCACTCGGTTTGAACATCCACCTTGGTGAGAGTGTATAGGAGCATGAGGACAGGTACCCAGCAGGGCCCGGTGGCTCAGGGCTGTGGGCCTAGATCTAGTTCTCCTTGAGCTCCAGATGACGATTCTCCGCCAGTAAGGGTGGGCCGATGGACTCTTTACTCTAGCCAGGTGATGGGCACACTTTTCTGAATTGGGTTTCTACATTTTAGCAGCATCCAGCATTTTTCTGTTCCTACTAGTTGTTTAAACTGTGATTGGGGAGCGGAGGTGCTTTCAGTCAATAATTAATTCCCCTGAGACCCTTCTTTATATTGTATTTTCTGTCCAATCTCCTCACCCATGTTGTAATCGTCCAAATCTGTACAAAACAGGGAATGCAGACTATGTGCCTTGTCTTCCAGCGTCTATGGAGTCCACATTGGTGTTGAAGTTTCAGGAAGTGGAGTGGACCTCAGCAGCAAAGGTTGAGACAGAACTGGAGTCAAATGTAGCTCTGTGATGGGCTAGGAGGGTCCAACTGACACTAAGGGCTAACCCACCAGGGGTACTCTGGATGGAGGACTTTTCTGCTCTATGGGGCTCGAAAGTGTGTACGAGAAGGTCTGCAAAGATCTGAAGGCCCTTGCTGAACTCTTCTATCTATTTTGGCATGGTGTATGATTCTGGAAACTCAGGTTGTGCCAAAACAAATTGCAGGATAGGCTTTGATGTCTACTGACTTTGGGAGCAAGATCACGTAGTAGCTTGGCTCCGCCTTTGCGCTGATTCAAGTGAGTGAGTGGTGGGAAATGTTTCCAGTCCTGCTTAGATTTGTAGGTTTTCTTTGACCTTGATCGATTCAAAGACAAACCCCTGAAACAACTCATGTGACGTCTGGATCTGGAACATTAGCAGGATCAAAGGCTTGATTTGGAACAGTCCAGCGGCAGAGACTTTAGTGCTCTGTGATATAGTCAGTCAAAGTGACTTTATTTCAGCCAACATGACGTAAAAAGTACAGAATTTGAAGCGTTCATTTATGAAGATACATCAGAAGAATTAAAATATAATGAAAAGAAGAAAAACATGCCATTTCAGAGAAATGACACTATGGGGTCTATTCCGAATCTGGAATAAAAACGTCCGTACGATTTTCATCCGGAGCCATCGCCGTAGGAATCGTACCCGTCCGTCCGATTCGCGTAGTACGATCCGTATTTCGTCAATCCGTCCAAATCGTCACGATCCGTATGTATTGCAAGGCTGAAACAGTGAACCGTACGACTCGTACACATGCCGTACGACCCGACGAGTACGATACGGACCGGGGTATCAGGACGCGAGTCGTATGGTCCACGTCAGGTAAGGGCAATTCGTACGGAAAAGCGCACAATCACATCCACACCGTACGGCGCGTACCCCCCATGATCGGAGGGGTATGTTGCATACCCCTGCAATCATAGGGGGTACGCGCCATACACCCAGCGAACTTGGGGTACGCGCCGTACACCCAGTACTCTGCACCATATAGTGCACCCCCACGTGCCTGGAGAGTATACATTTCTAGCGCCGGGCTAACTGCGCTCTTGTCTGATTTATTGAAGACCTTCAAGATGCCCCGTGTTGACTGGGCTAATTTTAATGTTGACTTCACTATATGTGCCCCCGAGTCCCTGGACTCAGTGATGATGATGCCAAGATACATAAAGGATGTAACTCTTTCCAGAGGTTTACCATTAAGTGAAGGATTTAGACGAGTACTCTTTGGTTTGTTAAACACCATACATTTTGTTTTCTGGAGGTTAATCTCAAGGCCTCTTTCCTCACAGAACAACTGAAATCTGTCCAATACCCTTTGGATCCCCATAGGTGATTTAGACACCAAAAGCGTATCATCGGCAAACATCATAGCCGAGATCCTACGTGAAGCTAATTTTGGGGCATCTAGATCTCTTTCTTGTGACAGGGTGTTAATCAGACCGTTGATATAAAGGCTAAACAACGTTGGAGCAAGTACGCAGCCCTGGCGTACACCACGTTTGATAGGTATGGGTGCTGTCAGTTTCCCATCCCTGCCATATCTTATTTGTGCAAAGTTGTTTTCGTGCAAGCGCCTAATGAGATATATTAGATATGCAGGGGCACCCAGCTCAAGTAAAACAGACCATAGTTTCTCCCTTGGCACCAAGTCGAAAGCTGACTTCAGGTCTATAAATATTAAGTGCAGACTACCCCCCTCCAGGTGGACCGTCTTCCAGTGTAATAATTCTAATCTTAATACTTCATCCAGGGTTAACCATTTTGCCCTAAACCCTACCTGGAGCGGAGAGAGTGTGCTCTCATCATCCATCCAGGATTGGAGCCTAAGAAGTAGGACTCGTGCACATTTTTTTGAGTGATGTCAATTAAACTGATAGGCCTATAATTACTAGGTAATAAAGGGGAGCCCTTTTTAAAAATCTGGATTATCTCTGCACCCGCCCAACTTGCAGGGATCTTCATGCCCATCAGTATTGCATTAAAGAGGATAGATAAGTAGGGTGCCCAAAAAGATGGCTCACTCCTGAAAAGATCCCCTTGGATCTTATCCAAGCCAGGGGCTTTACATGACGCTATTTTGGCTATTGCACCCTTTACTTCCTGTAGGGTTATAATCGGTCCTGGGCTATCGTCAAGGTGGTGATTAATATCATTTAGTACTGGGAGATAATCTACTTGTGTGGGAGGTACAGCTCTTGGGGGCACCTCAGGATTCTACTTCTCCTTATACAGAGATTCAAAGTAGTCCCGCCTGACCTCTTCTTCCAGGGTAGGTTCTAGTGCTCTTCTGGATAAAGTCGAGCCAGAGTTTACAACTCCCCAAAATGTTCTCATATCCCTTTCCCCTAGGGAAGTTTTTAGTAGGTCCCAGTTTTCCATCTCCCACCTGTGTTTTGCTCCCTGAACAGCTACTTTATAAGCCCTTCTCAGGGTTTTAATTTGGGGGCGATCCTTTGCTTTAATTGATGCCACCAATGCACTTTTGGCTTTGCAGCAGGATGCGTTATACCACGGGTAGTGCAGAGGCCTACTAGGTCTTTTAGGTTTGCTAGGGAAAAAATAATCTAATAAAATGTCTTTAAATTTTTCAAGGTTTAGCCCAATCGCCTCTTTACACATAAGGTCCCTATTACAGTTATATAGGGTGGAGACTTCTAAAAACACCGGTAATGGATCATCATAAAGAATGCTCAGGTGTTCCTGCGATTGAATAAAATTAATCCATCGTACTAGCCTCCTACAATTTGAAACGATTAACCTAGGATCATCGGAGGTATCGTCGCATTGCGATCCCCTGGAGTTAAATATTTTGAGGTTGACTACTAACGCATCGTTATCACTATCAATACGGGGAAGAATTCTAAAATCGGACATCCTGTCCCAAAATCTAGTATTTAATAGGATATAATCCAAAAGGTACCCACGATCCTTACTATGGAACGTGTAGCCAGATGATGTTTCAGAAGGTGATCTACCGTTACATGCTCTAAGTGAGTGGTTTAGGGTAAGGCAATTCATTTGGGTTACCAAGGGTGTCCATTTGGTCACAGGTGGGCAACTGGATTCCGGTATTTCAAAAAGGAGGTCCTCCTCAGGGATACTGTCAAGATACAAACCCTCAAGGGGCTCGAACTGGCAGTTGACGTCCCCTCCTACTAAGACCATGTGTTTTGCAGGGATGCTGGATAAAACCATATCTAGTTCTTCAAGGGTGGTGGACTCCTTTCCTCTAGGTGTGGGCCTTGAATATACATTAATTAAAATAATAGGAGCGCGGAGAGGAAAATGCAATTGTACGCATAGTGTATCACTGGAGCCTGTAACACCAACCCATATTATTAATCCCCCCAGTGGCCTCCCTACACCAGCAGAAATTGCCGGGATGTAAAATGGGGCAAACCCCAGCATGGTAACCTCTCCTCTTGCCCATGTTTCCTGAAACATATATATATTGTATTCACCGATGGATGATCTCCACTTAGGGTCATCTAATTTGCTATTGATGCCCGCTACGTTCCAGGATAAGGTTCTTGTGATCTGTTGATTAGAGGTTGTCTTATTACCAGTTTCCAGGGACTGGGGATGGCATTTCTTAGATCCTGATTGTAAAGCTGTTTGCGTAACTGCCTTCTCAATACTTCTCACGGCTATAGGGCAATGGAGGCCTACTGACTGTGTTAGCCCACCCCCATTTAGCAGGCTGGTTCGGCTCAAGTACTCTCCGACCAAAAAGTTAACAGGGTTAGCCTCCTGTACCATTTCTGGGCCTTCCATCAGTCAATCCACCCCTTCAAGGGGGCTGAACCTATTTCTAGTAGAGATGTTAAAGATAGGTTGGTTTCTCCAATTTTGACCTATATTTCGAGAGAAGTGATTATTATTGTGGGCTTTGGGGGGGATAGAAAAAAAACAAAGGGAGTAAAAGAATATTCCCCATTCTCATCCCGATGCTAAAATTCTATTCGTGATTACAGGATTTCTAAAATTAATGACTATACAGTTTCTATAAATATCCTTGTGACGTGCACCAATCCAACCCACCCTTCTAGTAGATAAAATCTCTTCTGAATTTTTGTATCCAAAATCACTGTGGTTAGTTAACCAGTGAACACTTTTATTTTTTAATTCTTGGTGGGATTCTGTCTGACCCTTCCTTAGTTCAGGTCCCCCTGCCAGAATTAACAAATAAGGAGTTGATGCCGGGGGAAGATTTATAATTGGTAGGCTGAATATTTGGTCATTATGCCCATGAGGTGGGTGTATTTCTGCCAATCCTTATCCAGAATTCTTTTCATTTTCCCCTGCACTTCCTATTGTTAATGGTTGGGCCGTTGTTTCCTTTGCTTGATTTGTAATAGGCTTGGCTACTCCTTTTTCCCTAGTAGTCCTCGCCTGTTGTTGGGCATCTGGAATTATATTTATTGTTGGTGATAGGAATCTTCTGTTTATGGGGATATTGGGTTTGTCTCTCGTGGGAGTGTTGGTAGCATGTTTGCTTGTCTTATTCTCAAAACTAGACTTGGCCTTAGTTGTTGGCCCAACATCCATGATTGTCTTCAGACCCTCCAGCCTTTCTATAATCGGACTGAGTTCCTCCTTGATAATGGCTCTCATCTGAATCTGTAGATTTATTACCAAGGATGTCACCCACCCAGGCTGGTCATCAGCTTGTACAATGGAATCTGCTGCTGAACTAGCCATCGGGGATTTTTCTATTTCTACAGTACTGTCCTGCATTTTTTTCCATCTAGCTGGCGGCTTTACTTTTGATCTTGATTTTGCTTTGGTATTTCTTTCTAGCCGTTGGCGGATACTTCAGTTCTGGGGCTCCCTACATGTCGTATCTACATTTGACAGAGAATCATTTAACAACTCAATTGATAATGCTTCTGTTTCGTCAGGGGAGTGGGAAATCAATGAGTCAATGTCTAAATTAGGTGTAATAGATAGACGCCTTTCCGTCCTTTCAATTTCAGAAGCTACAGCTCCAAGGGCTTTTTCCAGCATCCTGTCTATTTATGTTGGTTTAGGAACAGGTTTGTTCTGGGGTGGCAATGGTTTCTTAGCAGGACAAACCCTTTTACCCATCTTGTGATATTCCACGTAATAAGAAGAAAGGAAAAAGAAGTAGTATATAAAATTACGAAAACAGGTAGGTTGGGGCTAGTATAATGTACACAATAATTTTGTTTATAATTTTTACATATCCATAATGGGGTTAAGGATAGTAATTCACTGCACAGAGGATTTTGAGTCTCCTGGGGCCAAGCAAATAAACAACAGTACCTTGGTAACCATCAATCCTCTTTGTTGGCGCTAAGAGGGTGGCCCAACCCGGCCTCTTCTGGCCCCTGACGGCCACAGATGGCCGGCCCTTTGCCCGGGCTTAGCCCGGCGCCGCCCGCGCGCGTCCCGCGTGGTGGGAAACGCTAGTTGATTATATCTGTCCCTATTAATCAGCTCCAGGTCAGAGGGGGAGGGGCGGCAGTCCGCTCTCGGCCTACGGCAGGATGGTCGTTGTAGGCGCCGTTTGTTGATGGCCCCCACACTGGCTCTAATCTCCTGGACCCAGCGGTGCATCTCCCGCCAAGCGGGAGGTACGAGATGTTTTAGAAGCCCCCGGTAAACAGCTCCAGGTGAGAGGGGGAGGGGTGGCAGTCCGCTCTCGGCCCGCGGCAGGATGGTCGTTGTAGGCACCGTTTGTTGATGGCCCCCCGCACTGGCTCTAATCTCCTGGACCCAGCGATGCGTCTCCTGCGAAGCGGGAGGCGCAATATGTTTTAGAAGCCCCCGGTAAAAAGCTCCAGGTGAGAGGGGGAGGGGCGGCAGTCCGCTCTCGGCCCGCGACAGGATGGTCGTTGTAGGCGCCGTTTGTTTCACCTTGTGGTCTCCAATAGACCTTGGAGTCAACGATGTGCAAATGCTAAAGGACTCAGTTTTTCAATTTTAAGAAATATTAAGAGCCTCAAAGAGATGAGAGGTACCTCCAGTTCTTTGTCTGGTAGTTCAGAAATAAAGGTACTGATGACAGAGAACAGAAGTGGAACCTATGTAGTCTCCACATCTCATTTCTGGAGCTAAACACCATCAGTGCGGAGCCGCACAGCGCCACCTGACCAGCATGCAGGGGGTATTGCTGAAATGTTTTTGGATCCAGTCTAACATCTGATGAATATTCAACAGTTTAGAAACCCGTGGCTTGAAATCGCTATCAGAAGTAGAGATTAAAAACACATTTTGACGAAAGTTTTGAAGCAAATGTATGTTGTATAAACATTTTAAAATCTAATGTTTACAATAGCCTGGGCAATATTCAGTCCAAAAATAAAGTTTAAAATACTAAATTACAATAACTAGGTTAAGCAAAGCTTTCAACACATTGTCCACAAATAAAGGCCTCTGAGTTTTATGGCCTCTGCAAGAGCACCTGTTTGGCAGGTGTTGCAAGTACAATTTATTTATTTTCTGGATCTTGTAAAGTGAATTGCTACCCAAACGCAGGCTTCCCAGTGCTGGCAGGAGTCCTGAGGGATGACATACTAATTCAAGAGAACAGGTAATTGTCAGTTGCTTCCTGAATCTAAGCAAATTATTATTGGATCTTAGGTGGAGCGGGAGGGAGTTCCAAAGCCTGGGTGCCAGATACGCAAAAGAATTCCGTCCACTTTGGGCCCTTTTTATTCTTGCATTGCCAGAAGAAATTGGTTATTTGACCATAGGTCATGTGCTTTAAGGTAAGGAACAATGAAATGCTTCAGAATATGTGGTCTCTGAGCATGCTTTATTTTGTGAACAATACAGAGAGTCTTAAACTCGATTCTCTTTCTCACTGGCATTCAATAAAGCCTAGCCAACGCTGTTCATGCTGAATGTGATTTGGGGATAGTCAGCAAGGTTCTAGCAGCGGCATTCCCCATGACCTGCAGCTTTCTAATGACCTACATAGGGCTCTTAAGATAAAGTGAATTGCCGTAATCTAGGAGTGACAAAATGAGTCCTTGTTTTACTATTCTGCTAATATTAATAGGAAGTCATTTAATTGTCTTCATGAGGGCTCTTAAGAGACCAAAGCATGTTTCCGCCAGTTTCCTGACTTTGTTGCCAAGGTGAGGACCTTATAAAGGAATACTCCGAAGCTCTTCACTTCCTCTTTTGGAGAAGGGCGATTGCCCAGACATGAGGGCCAGGAAAATTTATACCAGAGAGAGGGATTGATTCTGACCAACATAAGCTCTGTCTTGTCACCATTCAGTTTAAGGCAGCTATTGTATATCCATGTTTGTACCTGCTCCATATAGTCTTCTAAACTGGCCACAGTTTGTCTAATTTTAGAGTTAAGGGAGAGGACAATCTGAGTGTCTTCTGTGTCTTCTGTGTATGAGACCATTGAAAAGTCTGTTAAGCTGGTGATGTCAGCTAAGAGGCGCATATATATATATATACATGTGTATATATATATATATATATATATATATATATATATATATATATATATATATATATATATATATATATATATACATATATATGTTAGGATTTTTTCTCTATGGGATTTTTGAAAATTCTATGTCTAATAACTTTGGCGTTTGTGGACGGAATTGGCTGCAATTTTCAGGAAAATGGCACATTTTGTTTCTGAGCAGCCCCTGAAAATTTGGGGGGGGGGGTTCGTCAAGGGGGGGCCGAGAAAAAAGGGGGGTCCCAAAACGCGTTTTTCCCATGTTAATTTCCATAGGGCGGTTGGCCTCACTTTTAGCTCGAACGGCTGAATGGATTTGCATGAAACTTGGCAAAATTGTAGGGACTGTTAGCCCGATGTGCCTTTGCTAGGTCTCAATATATGTGCTCCAGTGGATTTTGATAAATTAACGTAAAAAAAAATATATATATCTGTGACAGCGCTCCGGGTAGCGCTCCGGTTCGCGTACTTGACGCGTAACGGAACTTTGCGAAGCGAAGCTGATTGGCTCTCCGGTGTCTGTCAACATTCTAAACAGTCCGGAGCGGACGTCATCTTGTCTCTTGGTAGGATCGAGATACAAGAGGAGGCCAAAACGAAGGGGGAAATGACCATAAGGGGGCATAGTAGATCCTCCCTGACCCCCTAGGTTTGATGTGGAGGCTTTAAAAGGGCCCCACGGGGCA
The DNA here is from genome assembly GCF_964263255.1 of Lissotriton vulgaris. Lineage (NCBI taxonomy): Eukaryota > Metazoa > Chordata > Amphibia > Caudata > Salamandridae > Lissotriton > Lissotriton vulgaris. Next base: position 701,481,767 of record NC_141693.1, read on the forward strand.
AAAAAAAAACACCAAAAAAAAACATGTTTTGTTTTGCGTGGGGAGTGCCCGGTACGCTTTTGTGCAATGGGCGGTGGTAATCTAAATGATGAGGAGGGGGGGCATCGTTTAAAGCACATCAGCGTGCATAAACACGAAAATGTTTTTATCTACCACGTACTTGACTTATCTCTCTGAGATGCATTCCCTTGTGTTTCGGCAATGGTAGTCTGTTCATTACATAGATCGCCCGAGGGCGGTAGTACAGACCGCGCGTAGGAAAGGGTCAAAAGCCAGGGGTATAGGAGTATGTAACAAGCGAGCCATTTAATTGAAAAAACTAAACGTGACAAACGGTTGCAGGATCAGTGAAGGTTGATTTTTTAATTGAAAGTATAACAATGATCAGTTACAATAAAATCGTCCATACGCACACCATTGGCGAGTATCATGGGTAACATTATTTCAAAGCTTTATTAATACAATAATCAATAATGAAAAATCGACATCAATAGGGTTGTCCGTATTCCCAGTCAGTACCCTTCCCCGCCCGCCATGTGCACAAAGACCGCATACATCCCCCATAACGTCAAGGCTAAGTAACTAGAACGTCATAAGGAGTTGCAAGTCGCTCCCATACTGGCGCCATTTTGGTCGAGGCCAGGCAGGTTCAGAGTATAGTTCAATGTCTCCAATAAGTAGCGGCAGGACCAGAATCCCTTTCGGTAGTTCTGGCTTCGTCATTACGAGCACTAGAAAACAAGACATTCTGGGCAATACCACCCTTGACGCAGCCCTTTATTCTACAAGATGGTGTCTTTCAAAAGCCAGGGGTATAGGAGTATGTAACAAGCGAGCCATTTAATTGAAAAAACGAAATGTGACAAACGGTTGCAGGATCAGTGAAGGTTGATTTTATAATTGAAAGTATAACAGGATCAGTTACAATGAAATCGTCCATACGCACACCATGGGCGAGTATCATGGGTAACATTATTTCGAAGCTTTATTAATACAATAATCAATAATGAAAAATCGACATCAATAGGGTTGTCCGTATTCCCAGTCAGTACCCTTCCCCGCCCGCCATGTGCACAAAGACCGCATACATCCCCCATAACGTCAAGGCTAAGTAACTAGAACGTCATAAGGAGTTGCAAGTCGCTCCCATACTGGTGCCATTTTGGTCGAGGCCAGGCAGGTCCAGAATATAGTTCAATGTCTCCAATAAGTAGCGGCAGGACCAGAATCCCTTTCGGCAGTTCTGGCTTCGTCCTTACGAGCACTAGAAAACAAGACATTCTGGGCAATACCACCCTTGACGCAGCCCTTTATTCTACAAGATGGTGTCTTTGAAAAGCCAGGAGTATGTAACAAGCGAGCCATTTAATTGAAAAAACTAAACGTGACAAACGGTTGCAGGATCAGTGAAGGTTGATTTTTTAATTGAAAGTATAACAGGATCAGTTACAATAAAATCATCCATACGCACACCATGGGCGAGTATCATGGGTAACATTACTTTGAAGCTTTATTAATACAATAAACAATAATGAAAAATCGACATCAATAGGGTTGTCCGTATTCCCAGTCAGTACCCTTCCCCGCCTGCCATGTGCACAAAGACCGCATACATCCCCCATAACGTCAAGGCTAAGTAACTAGAACGTCATAAGGAGTTGCATGTCGCTCCCATACTGGCGCCATTTTGGTCGAGGCCAGGCAGGTTCAGAGTATAGTTCAATGTCTCCAATAAGTAGCGGCAGGACCAGAATCCCTTTCGGCAGTTCTTTCTTCGTCATTACGAGCACTAGAAAACAAGACATTCTGGGCAATAACACCTTTGACGCAGCCCTTTATTCTACAAGATGGTGCCTTCAAAAGCCAGGGGTATAGGACTATGTAATAAGCGAGCCATTTAATTGAAAAAACTAAACGTGACAAATGGTTGCAGGATCAGTGAAGGTTGATTTTTTAATTGAAAGTATAACAGGATCAGTTACAATAAAATCGTCCATACGCACACCATGGGCGAGTATCATGGTTAACATTATTTCGAAGCTTTATTAATACAATAATCAATAATGAAAAATCGACATCAATAGGGTTGTCCGTATTCCCAGTCAGTACCCTTCCCCGCCCGCCATGTGCACAAAGACCGCATACATCCCCCATAACGTCAAGGCTAAGTAACTAGAACGTCATAAGGAGTTGCAAGTCGCTCCCATACTGGCGCCATTTTGGTCGAGGCCAGGCAGGTTCAGAGTATAGTTCAATGTCTCCAATAAGTAGCGGCCGGACAAGAATCCCTTTCGACAGTTCTGGCTTTGTCATTACGAGCACTAGAAAACAAGACATTCTGGGCAATATCACCCTTGACGCAGCCCTTTATGCTACAAGATGGTGTCTTCCATTCAGAAAATATTGTTGGCAGCATTTTGAAAGGAAAGATAAACGGCCGTTCTCCTAGTGAGTCTCACATTGTTACATTTATGAAGAATGTTGAAGAGTAGTATGTTGAAAATCTGAAGCCATCGTTCTACAAACTCTCAACCAGCCTTGGATGGAAAAATCCTGAAGAATGTACAAACTGAAAACCAGTTTTTGTCTGCATAGCATCAGCAGCAACACTTGAGTCAGCTTTGTGTGAAGCCGCCATCTTGATCCAATCAATACCGTCCACCTGCACACATTCAGGGACCAGGCCGCATTGCGAGGGCACCGCAGGACGTGTCTTCAGGTCAAATGGATTGTGGGACGAGGTGCAGAATGGAAGAGTCACCAAAAGGCAAAAAGTTCCGCCGGACCCCGGGAGCCGGCAGCCTATGTCGGGGGAGATCTCAGGCCACACCAGGGCAACAAGACTTGGGGAGGGGGCAGGAGCCAAGCGCCCCCTCCCAGTCCGCTCCACCACACCGCCCCTCGGGGGCCACCGTCAAGCGGTTCAGGGAGGCACCGCAGGCAGCGGTTCTTCAGATCGGTGGCTCTCACCGGCAAGGCTCCCCTCCGTTAGCAGCGATCGTTGGCGCTGTGGTTGCGGCCGGAGGCCCCGCCTAGTCAACGCCCCGGCCTCTCCATGTCGTAGGTCGCAAGAGTGGGCGCAACTCTGCTGGCCGAGCGAGGAATACCGTCCCCCTGCACACATTCAGGGACCAGGCCACATTGCGAGGGCACTGCAGGACGTGTCTTCAGGTCAAATGGATTGTGGGACAAGGTGCAGAATAGCAGAGTCACCAAAAGGCAAAAAATTCCGCTGGACCCCGGGAGCTGGCTGCCTATGTCGGGTGCGATCTTAGGCCACACCAGGGCAACAAGACTTGGGGAGGGGGCAGGAGCCAAGCGCCCTCTCCTAGTCCGCGCCACCACACCGCCCCTCGGGGGCCTCCGTCAAGCGGTTCAGGGAGGCACCGCAGGCAGCGGTTCTTCAGATCAGTGGCTCTCACCGGCCAGGCTCCCCTCCGTCAGCAGCGATCGTTGGCGCTGTGGTTGCGGCCGGAGGCCCCGCCTAGTCAACGCCCCGGCCTCTCCATGTCGTAGGTCGCAAGAGTGGGCACAACTCTGCTTGCCGAGCGAGGAATACCGTCCCCCTGCACACATTCAGGGACCAGGCCACATTGCGAGGGCACCGCAGGACGTGTCTTCAGGTCAAACGACACATCTAGGTTTACTTTCCTGCCCACCCTCCACTCCCCCCACCGCCATTTTAGGTGTGTCCCCCGTGCCCCGCTCTGTTCAACCTGCCCCCCCCATCTCCCCTGCTCCCCGCATTCCGGCCTTCAACACCACGGCCGCGCTTCTAAACACCCGGTCGGCCGTCAGCCATCAGTATGAGCTTTTCGATTATATCGACACTCACGAACCAGATCTCCTGTTTTTAACGGAAACCTGGTTCAAGGCCGACTCCCTGCCCAATGTCCTAGCTGCACTACCTCCCCCTTATTCTGCCATTCGAGCAGACCGACCAGAGGGCAGAAGAGGTGGTGGAGTGGCCTTGATAGCCCGCACTGATCTCCATTTTCAAATCCTCCCCTCTCCCCCCATTTCTGAAGTTGATTATTTGATAATCCGCTCTTGCTCTCATTTGGCTCCCTTAACTTCTGTTCTTATTTACCGCCCCCCCACTCTACTCCCACTTTTGTTTCCAGCCTCCAAGACATTCTGGCAACACTGGTAGTGAATAACTCGTCAGTGTTAGTCTTAGGCGACCTAAACTTCTGGCCTAACGACCCTGCTGAAAGTCCCCTATCTAAAGAGTTTACTGACCTTATGCTTAATCTCAACTTTACCCCTCACATCCATAGCCCCAATCATGCTCACGGCCACTCGCTCGATCAGGTCTGGATCCTGAACATCCCCATCACTCCCGCTAATATTTCCCCTTGCTCTTGGTCTGACCACATTTTAATTTCTTTCTCCCTTGCCTTAGCCCCAGCCATCAAGCCTCCCCTCCCCAAGAACACCTGGGTTAGAAAATGGGGCAAAGTGGACATGCCATCCCTCTGCTCTCTCTGGCCAACTCCAGCCCTGATCTTGCTGGCCTCACCGCCCCTGTCCAGCTGGCCACCATTAACAACTGGTTTACCCAAGCAGGCGACGACTTTGCCCCCCTGAGGCGGATCACGGTCAAGCGAGCCCACGCCGCTAACCGCTGGTTCACTCCTGACCTCAAAGAGAAGAAGTTGGCCGCGCGCAGAGCAGAGCGAGCATGGAGAAGAGCATACTGCCCCGCCCAAAAAATCACCTATCTCTCTGTACTCAAGGAATATAAGCAAGGTATCCTGGAGGCCAAGACCTTGTTCTATTCCAACAGGATATTGTCAGCGGAGTCACAATACAGAGAAATCTTCGCCACGGTGCACGAGCTCGCCTCATCCAACAGAGCCACGGCCTTGATCCCCCCTTCCCAACCTCTTTGCGACTCGCTCAACGACTATTTCGTTGATAAGGTCGCAAAGATTAAGGCTAATATTCCTCTCCCATCCCCCACTTTTACCAACCCCTCCCCCCCCGCCGCCATCTCCAAACTAACCTCCATTCCCCCCTGACCAAAGTCACCCTCCTCCCTCTGCTTCAAAGGGTGAAGTCAGGTTCCCCCCTGGACTTTGCCCCTGCTCATATCCTGAGAGAAATCTTCCTAGCATGTCCCTCCCCGCCCCTTACTCTTCTGAATGATTCACTCAGTAAGGGAGTGGTTCCCACCCCTCACAAATTCGCAGCGGTCATTCCTATTTTAAAAAAGGCCGGTGCTGACCCCTCATCCCCTTCCAACTACCGTCCCATCTCCCTCCTACCTTACTTGGGCAAAGTCTTGGAAACTCACGTAACCAGCACCCTGAGTACCCACGTGGAAACCAACCACTGCCTCTCCTCCCGGCAGGCGGGCTTTCGCCCCCTCCACTCCACGGAAAAGGTAGTGATCTCAGTGATGGACAGCCTACGTGAGAGTATTGACATCGATCTCCCGCAGGCCCTCATTCTTTTAGACCTGTCCGCCGCTTTTGACACGGTGGACCATTCCATCCTTCTCACCCGTGTCAGGGCGGCGGGCATAGAGGGCCTAGCCTTCGCCTGGCTTGAGTCCTTCCTGAGTGACAGGGCTCAGGCGGTCCATCTTACTGGCTTCACTGCTGCCTCTCGTAAGGTTGTGTGCGGGGTCCCCCAAGGCTCCTCCCTTTCCCCTCTTTTGTTTAATTTATGCATCTTCCCCCTCATTTTTATGTTGCAGCAGCTTGAGGTCACGGTGTTTAATTACGCCGATGACCTCCAGCTAATTTTCAAACTTTCTCATTCCCCCTCATCTTTTCAGAACGTCCAATCTGTTATGTTGTTCATCCAGGATTGGATGAACTGCAACCACCTCAAACTTAATCCGGACAAGACGGAATTAGTCCTGACCGGAGGTGGTTGCAGTCCTTGGTCCCCTTCCCACTGGCCCCTATCACTCGGTGTCCCCCCGCTTCCTGTTCCCAAAGTCAAAACTCTAGGAATCCTTTTTAACCCCTCACTTTCTGTCCACTCACAGGTGAGTTCTGTTGTCTCTTCTTGTTTTTTCTCCCTTAGAACTATTAGGAAGATCTCCCGCTTCTTTTCCCTCCCTGCCCTAAAGATTATAGTGATGGCAATGGTGCTTTCACGCCTAGACTACGGTAACATCATTTACAACGGCGCACCTGCTTATGCCATTCACCGTCTGCAACTAGTGCAGAACCAGGCTGCCCGCCTGATCCACGGCCTGCCCAAATTCCATCATGCCACCCCTCTATTGCAGGCACTTCACTGGCTGCCGGTGAAAGAGCGAGCCATGTTTAAGCTTGGCTGCCTCACTTTTCAGGCCAAAATGGGCACCGCTCCGGAGTTCATCTGCTCTGCTATTAACCCTTACACCCCGGGCAGAGAACTCCGCTCCACCCACTTAGCACTTCTTACTGTCCCCCGATTCAAAAAGAAAAAGGCTGGCGGAACAAAATTTGCGGTTCTCGCCCCTGTGTTTTGGAACTCCCTCCCTGTGGAACTCCGCATGACATCCTCTTACACAGAGTTTCGGAAAAGCCTCAAAACCCTACTCTTCTCCCGAGCCTTCGCTGTTTAAACTTCCTCTGCTCCTGCTGTCTCCTCGCAATCTAAAAGCGCCATGAAACCGCGTGGTATAAGCGCGCTATATAAATGTTTTTAAATTCAAATTCAAACGGATTGTGGGACAAGGTGCAGAATAGAAGAGTCACCAAAAGGCAATAAGTTCAGCTGGACCCCGGGAGCCGGCCGCCTATGTGGGGGGCGATCTTAGGCCACACCAGGGCAACAAGACTTGGGGAGGTGGCAGGAGCCAAGCGCCCCCTCCCAGTCCGCGCCACCACACCGCCCCTCGGGGGCCTCCGTCAAGCGGTTCAGGGAGGCACCACAGGCAGCGGTTCTTCAGATCAGTGGCTCTCACCGGCAAGGCTCCCCTCCGTCAGCAGCGATCGTTGGCGCTGTGGTTGCGGCCGGAGGCCCAGCCTAGTCAACGCCCCGGCCTCTCCATGTCGTAGGCCGCAAGAGTGGGCGCAACTCTGCTGGCTGAGCGAGACTTGGGGAGGGGGCAGGAGCCAAGCGCCCCCTCCCAGTCCGCGTCACCACACCGCCCCTCGGGGGCCTCTGTCAAGCTGTTCAGGGAGGCACCGCATGCAGCGGTTCTTCAGATCAGTGGCTCTCACCGGCAAGGCTCCCCTCCATCAGCAGCAATCGTTGGCGCTGTGGTTGCGGCCGGAGGCCCCGCCTAGTCAACGCCCCGGCCTCTCCAAGTCGTAGGCCGCAAGAGTGGGCGCAACTTAGCTGGCAGAGCGAGACTTGGGGAGGGGGCAGGAGCCAAGCGCCCCTTCCCAGTCCGCGCCACCACACCGCCCCTCGGGGGCCTCCGTCAATCGGCTCAGGGAGGCACCGCAGGCAGCGGTTCTTCAGATCACAACAGAGTCTTATGCTCGATCGATTGAGTTGGCCGAATCAGGCAACAAGAAGGTGTGGGAGGGGGGCACCTCTTGCTCAACCACCACCTGAGGAGGTGGTACTCTCTTTCTAGGAGGTGGTGGTGGTGGTGGGGATGCACCAGCTGAAGCTACAACACTTGCTATTGCTAAGTGATGAAAAAAGGTCTTCCTCTCACAAAGATGAAAGTCAGAGTGAGGAAACAAGGAGGGGTTTTCATCATTTGTGACAAAAAATAGTTCTAAACCAATGAAAAGTGTTATTTTTAGGTCACATGACCTAGCCTTACATCATTAGGAACCCAAAAGTGAAATGAACCAATGAAAAGTTTTATTAACAAGTCACATGAACTGTTCTGCATACGTTACGCGCTCCGCGCCGCGCCCCGGATCGCTTCCGGGAAGGGACAGGCAACAAGAACCATCAGTCAAAGAGGGGAGGGCAAGTTCTTCTCTACCGGGTCACGTTGGGGCTCCACCGGAACTGATCGAATTGGTAGTCTACAGTGTTTCTGGATGTTTCAGACTGAAGCTGGCGTCAGCATGAGAGCACCCCGTGGCTACGTCGTGGCCATTCCGCGAGCAATCATGGCAGTCGATCCCCACCGGAAGTGTGCGGGAGTCGGGGGCCCCGGTGACTCTTGTAGAATCTTCAAGGCTGAGGGGACGCTTTTGGGAATCGGGCCCATGCCCTAGCAGTCAAGCGTCCGAGTTCCAGGGTTGCCCAGAGCCATCCTTGCAGGCCAGGCCCAAGTCTGTGGAGCCGACCGCCATTTCCTGAGCTCCGTGGCAGCCGCCTGTCGCTGTACCGCAAGAGTGGGTGCAATTCAGCCGGATGGCGGGTGAGACGCTGTAATAGCAAGAGCAGGCGTAATTCAGCTGGCCGAGCGAGGCACTGTGCCGCAGGAGCGGGCGTAACTCAGCTTGTCGAGTGAAGCGCTGGGGGTGTAGCTGAGAAACCTCCACCTGGGGAGGTGGGGGAGGCTCGTTCGCGCCGCCTCTCCCTTCCAGTGCACCCCACGCCGTCTCCTGGCGCAGGTATATGTGATGGTTGGACCAGGGCACCGCAGGACGTGTCTTCAGGTCAAACGGATTGTGGGACAAGGTCCAGAATGGAAGAGGCATCAAAAGGCAACAAGTTCCGCCTGACCCCGGGAGCCGGCCGCCTATGTCGGGGGCGATCTCAGGCCATACCAGGGCAACAAGACTTGGGGAGGGGGCAGGAGCCAAGCGCCCCCTCCGAGTCCGCGCCACCACACCGCCCCTCGGGGGCCTCCGTCAAGCGGCTCAGGAAGGCACCGCAGGCAGCTGTTCTTCAGATCAGTGGCTCTCACCGGCAAGGCTCCCCTCCGTCAGCAGCGATCATTGGCGCTGTGGTTGCGACCGCAGGCCCCGCCTAGTCAACGCCCCGGCCTCTCCATCTCGTAGGCCGCAGAGTAGTCGGGGAGAAATCCCGGGAACGGCGGCATGCATTTGGATCGATGTTGCAGCAGGCTGCCATGTAAATAGTTATTTAATAAAACGTTTTACCCTGTTACTTTGCTGGTGTGTTGTATATATTTATAATATTTGCATAGGGTTTGTCGTTATTTTGGGCGGGGTGGGCGGCGGAGCCGAGCTGTCTTGCAGCCATCATGGCGTCGAGCTCAGTTCCTCTCACTAGTTTCCTATTTCTCATGAGGGGTTGTTCCTAATGTTTCTATTTTAGTGAGGTCAAAAAGAGATCCCATTAGTGGCCTACTGATTTTGCTTGATTCCTTTTGTTTTTTCTAACGATTTTTCACTATCTGCAAAGACTAAACAGGGTATTGCGACTCTGTGCTTGTTTGTAAATAGAGAATGAACCAAAGAGAACCAATTCCAAAACAGTAAATGTTTGGATAAAAATCAATCAAATGGAGAGGGAAGCAGGAAAAGAGAGAATACTCCTAAAAGAAAAGAGGGGGGGGGGGGCAGCGTTCAAAGCACATCAGCGTGCATAAACACAAAAATGTTCTTACCTACCACGTACTTGACATTTTAAAGCTTTTGATATTTGCTATTAAAAAAACATTGAAATTCACTGAAAAAACCATAGGTTATAGACCATATATAGTTAGGAATTAGCATTTACAAAACCTTATTTTACTCACACAAAACCATTGAAATTCCATATATATTTAGTTGCACTAACTATATATCGCGCACCCGCAATCCACTGCTGATGATGTCACATATTACATCATTCATGACATGGTCAGTGACATCACTGATGACATCACTGATGACATCTCAAATGACATCACTGATCAGTGAATATATATATATATATATATATATATATATATATATTTATATATATAAAAACAAATAGGGCTCAAAGACGAGCCCTGGAGAATTCCGCATTTGACCGCCAACAGCCAGGGTCCCTTCCTGACCTGGAAACTTCTATTTTCCAAAAAGGAGGTAAACCAGTTTGGTAATTTGTCCTTTATTCCTAGCGCCTCCAGCCTACTTAGCAGAATCGCTTGGGAAACAGTGTCAAAGGCTGCGCTCAAATACATGAGGATGAGCACAGCTGAGGCACCTTGATCCAGTATTCTCCTAAGGTGTTCAGTAGCTACTAGGAGGGCTGTCTCAATGCCATGCCATTTTAGTTGGATTTAACAAATCATAAGATTTCAGGATTGCTGGCTATTGACCACTTCTCTAAAATCTTGCTAGCACCTGCGTGTAGAAATATAGGTCTGTAATTTTCTGTCTTATCGGGTTCCAAGGAGGGTTACAAGAGGTGTGAAATTGACTTCAACCAGCAATTATTGCTTACAATATGGTCCACCTCCCTTCCTTCCCCAAATTCATTAAGGTAGGTTAAAGCTGCTGATATTTACTGTAGGAAAATGACTGGTAAATACCGAAATATAATGATTTGGAGTGGATGGTGCAAAAATTCCCATAGTAAGTCCTGTTTTTTAGGGCTAAAAGTTAAATCAGCAACAGCTCGCACAGGTAAGAACGGTGGGGTGGGGTGGGGTGGGGTGGGGTGGGGCAGGGTGAGGTGTGGTGGAGTTTGACAGACGACAGTCGGCGATGTGGCGAGCGAAAAGTAAGTGTTTTTTTTATTTATGTATTTAGTATTACTTAACCCATCGTATGTGAGTTGCCACTGCATTAGACCTAGGGAGACTCGTTTGCTCCTGAGGCGGAAAGCCGGGAGATAGATGTAGTGTAACGTACTTTTTAAACTTTTATATTGCGTCTTATTGCCACTGCACAGTTTCATTAAAATTGTTATTTTCCCCCATTTTGTCTCACCCCCTTTACTTTGAGCGTGTAGGCTTTCCCTTACTTGCACCATTTCAGGGACCTGAGCATTGATCCTGTCAACCGATTAGGACCTGATTCTATCGCGGGCCGACTACTTTGGGCGGCCATCTTGGGGAGGAGCAGGTTGCTGCTCTAGTGGTTGGGAGGAAGCGCTGTCACGACGCGCTACATCGGATCAATAGAGTGTTTGGACGAGTCTGGTAAGACCTAGGGACACTTGTTTGCTGATGAGGCGGAAAGCCGGGAGATAGATGTAGTGTAACGTACTTTTTACATTTTTATATTGCGTCTTATTGCCACTGCACTGTTTCATTAAAAATGTTATTTTCCCCCACTTTGTCTCACCCCCGTCACTTTGAGCATGTAGGCTGTCCCTTACTTGTGCCACTTCAGGGACCTGAGCGTTGATCATGTCAGCCGATTAGGAGCTGATTCTATCGCGGGGCCGACTACTTTGGGTGGCCATCTTGGGGAGGAGCAGGTTGCTGCTCTAGTGGTTGGGAGGAAGCGCTGTCACGACGCGCTAAATCGGATGAATAAAGACGTCTTTCCTACGCGCAGCGTACGCGGGAGCGGACGCACCCTTCCACGCCAAAGGAGCGCCTAAGGAAAGCCTGTCTGTGCCCGTCCGTGCCAAGCCGGGCTAGGACGTGGCCAAAGACGTGGAAAATGGGACACCTCGTATCGGAAAAATTAAGCTACAGCTGCGATCAGATCCGATCACTAAGAGGCAGCCCAACCGTCATCTGTCCCTGCTTCACCCTCTTAGAGGAGGTAAGGACTGCCTGTCCACATTGTATTTCTAGAGGCCCAGCAAAGGGTAAAACCAAATTTTATTCATTTGCCTCAATAAACTGCCGGTCCCTACCAAAGCACATGGTGGAAATCCACCTACTGCTAGAGGAGCGAGACCTAGATGTCCTTTTTTTGACCGAGAAGTGGCTGAATGAGGTATCTGACCGTGACATTGTTCGAGCCCATCATCTAGCTACTCAATATGCAGGCATGACCGCCAAACGGGTCGAGGAGGAGGAGTGGCTATTATCTTTAAGAACACATATCTGTGTAGAACATCTATGAGTCCACTCTCGGAATGTGAGAGTTTAGGATTCTCCATCTCCTGCTCCCCCACCTGTACCTTTTCTGGGATTCTTGTCTATAGGCCTCCGGGAGCACATAATAGCTTCTGCAACAATCTCCTTGACAAGATTACCCTTGCCACCAGCAGTTCCTCTAATTTTTCCATCTTGGGTGACTTTAACATCCAATTGGATAACTCTGAGGCTTCCTCATCGCAATAAATATTGGACATACTAGGGGTAGTCCAACTGAAACAAATCATCTCCGGACCCACGCACGTAGCAGGGCATCTAATCGACCATTTCTTTACTAATCTTGGTAACATCAGCTGCGACCAGCCTGTGTTCCTTCCTTGGTCGGATCATGCCTTGCTGTCATTTGTCTGGGCCCCACCCGTTCAAAATCACACATTTAGCCTCTCCAACAAGCTGAACCGGATATGGTCGAAGTTATGTCCGGAGGATTGGGAGATCGCCCTTAAGAGGTCTCCCTCAGTCCTTCATGACAACCCTGTCATCGCCAACGCGGCCTTCAACAAGTAGCTAGATACATCCCTAGATTCCACTTTGCCCAAGAAAGAAGTGTGTCATCAGACAGGCCCTAATAAAAAGCCTTGGTACTCTGGGGAATTAAAGGGTCTTAAACAATGCTGCAAACGGGCTGAAAGGAAATGGAGGAAAGATTTCTCAGCCGTCAGTAAAAATGAATACAGATGTGCGCTTAGAACGTACAGGAACCAACTAAAAACGGCACAATTTATTTATTTTCAGGAAAAAATCTCGGATGCAGCCAATATTCCCAGAGAAATCTTTAAAATATTTCAATCTTTTACCTCCCCTCCCCGGTCCTTTAATGTACCCCCTGATCCCCAGAAAAGATGTGATGGCCTTGCCTCCAAGGTAACTAACATCTACGCTGGCTTTTTGCCAGTAGACCAGGCCCCTGACCTAACGGAGATTGAGGATACTGTCCCCCCGGATATTGCCTCAGATCTCCCTCGAACTCTAGATTCATTCCTGTTGCTCGATCTTGCAACTGTGGAAAGTCTTCTGGGCAACCTCAAATCGGGTTCCCCTTTGGATGCTGCGCTGCCTTCGGCTCTTAAACAGGTGTCGGGGACGGTGTGCCCCGCCATAATGCATGTTATAAATGCCTCCCTGGAGACAGGGATGGTGCCCCCTACCTGGAAGTTGGCTAAAGTCAAGGCCCTCTTAAAAAACCTAAGCTGGACCATGATGACCTAGCCAACTATAGGCCCATTTTGCTGCTGCCTGGGCTCAGCAAAATGGCCAAAAAACATGTCAACCAGGTACTTTCTGCGCATGTAGAAACCATAGGAGCTCTCCATCCCACCCAGACGGGATTTAGAGCAAAACAGGGGATGGAAACTGTGCTGGTGGCGGTGGTGGAAGCGGCTAGGAGCATTGTGGATGCCAGAGGCTGCACTGCGGTGGTCCTGTTGGACCTCAGTGCAGCCTTCGATACAGTCAATCATCCCTCTCCTGTTACACCGCCTTCGCCGGGCGGGAGTCTCCAGAATGGCCATCAAATGGCTCCAGTCATTTCTCTCGGAGAGATTCTTCTCCGTCTTTGAGGATGAGGTGCCATCGGAACAACTCCCACAGCATCACGGTGTTCCCCAGGGATCCTCACTTAGCCCTACCATGTTTAACATCTACATGAGTCCACTTGCTGAGGTGGTGCTTTCCTGGGGAATTCAGCTTGTCACCTACGCCGTTGATATGCAGTTGGTCGTCTCCCTTGCCAGGGATGACGCCATAGACCAGGGGATTAACAACCTGACCCCATGTCTTACTAAGGTCTTAGATTGGATGACCGCCTCATTCCTGAAGCTAAATGGATCCAAAACCGAAATTATGTTGCTGTGCTACAAAGCTCCCATCAATTTGGACCCGTGGTGGCCTTACTGCCTGGGTCCACATCCTACCCCAAAGAACCAAATTAAGAGCCTGGGGTTTGGCTTGACTCCACCATGGGATTTCAAATTCAGGCCCAAAAAGTGGCAGCAACCTGCTATGGCCTGCTCAGGGTCCTCAGAAAGGTTTTGGCTCTTCTTCCATTTGATGCCAGACGTGTGCTGGTCCAGTCGCTGATTCTTTCTCGGCTGGACTATGCAAATGCCGTCTATCTTGGAGCCCCGGCAGGCTCCATCCAAATATTGCAATTGGTGCAGAATTGCGCAGCATGGTTACTCATGAATGTCCCCAGATGCAGCTAGGCGAAGGCATCACTTCGGTCTCTCCACTGGCTGCCGATACAGGAAAGGATCCTGTTCAAAACCATGTGCATGGCGCATATGTCCATCTCAAATATAGGCCTTACTATTCTCCGCCCCCTGTTCCGTCGACATTATTCTCTTAGTTCTTTGAGATCTAACCAGCGTAATCTGCTGGCAGTGCCAAGGGTGAAGCGGGCACGCATGGGCGTTCGCCAACTTTCTCTACAAGCAGCCACATTTTGGAACTCACTCCCCGATAACATCAGGCTTGAAACTAATCATCTGGCCTTCAGGAAGCTACTGAAGACATTCCTGTTCCACTGAGTGTCTTCTCCCTGTTCTCTGGTCTTACAGTGCTGGGATGCCTCAGGGTAGCCATGTGCTATAGAAGAGTGTACTCATTCATTCATTCATTCATTTGATAGGCTAAAATTATTGCACATAATAAATTCTGAACTTTTATATGTCAGACTTTGACAGGTGAGGGAAATACTGCATCTGCCACTAGGATAGTAGTAATTGAGTCCTGTGCCAGTGATTTAGAGTAGCTGATTTTTTCTGAATGCCCACTGGTGCAGACAAAAAAACATTACACCCTTCAACAGAAAAGTTATGCAAATTGTGCAGTTAGTGGTTTCTACGGTAATTTGGCAAATGCATGAACATGCACAAATACCGTACAGGAAAAAAACACAGATGCAACATGCGTAAGCATGCAGGAGTCAAATATTTACCTGGCAGTCTGCGTGCGTCGCCCACCATGCTGGGCTTCGGGACATCGTGGGATGGGTGTGGCATCTGGGATGGATTGTGCTGGGAGTCACAGGGTAAAACAGGTGGGTCGTGGGAGCAAGGGAGGGAAAAGGAACTGGAAGGACGATGTCTGAAATCCATGGGTATTTTCCTCAAATTTGCTGATCCCTTTTGACAAAATAAGAAAGAAAATACAGAGAATGATCTTGACAGTTGAAATAAAGCAAGCAACAGGATATAGAGCAAGACAAAACACAACGTCTTTTAAAAAAAAACATATAGATGTACTCTCCAAGAGAAGGTACTGTCTGTGTTGAAAAACTTGGCCGATGCAGCATTTACAAGTAAACAAAATAGAACTGCGGCAGAGGGGCAAAATAATGCCCCAGGGACATTTTAAAGCTGGATTTGTGATGTTTGCTTCCATGCAGTATGATGGAATTGCATATTGCATGAGGACTAAAACTGGAGCATGACTGCAGGCATCCACTCTAATGAAGTTGAAGCAAATCGGCATGGAAGGCAGGGCTGATAAATGAGAGTCAAAATGCAGAAGAAAGAACAAGACACATGCTAGGTAAAAACACTCCTGCTCCTTCCCGAAGGGAAAGCTGATGCCACACTGGTTACCTTGCAGTCCCAGTGTGCTTGGAGGAACCCAATGATGAAGCATGTCACCCTAGGGTGAGTGAGGGTTTACATCCATTAATAGGTTATGCCCACCCATACACACACAGACATTGTGCTTTTTAAGTTATAAAGACAAACTGTAAGGGTATTCCACAAGGTAGGGGAGACAACATGCATTTGAGTTTGCTGCATACAATGCTTGTGATATTATCAGGGATATTAGCAGTAGAAACAGTGGCGTAACAAAGGCCCCCAAGGCCCCTGAGCTCCTTGGGGTCCCCGCAGCACAGTAGCCTGGCTTAAGAGCTTCTGACTCCGTCTGGAGGGGGGCCCTTTCATGTACTTTGCAGGGTAGCCCTCTCACGTTTTGTTACACCACTGAGTAAAAACCGGCCCACCTGCCATAAACAGTGCCACAAATTGCTAAAATAAATGGCCAAGACACTGATCTGTGAAACCAGCCCATCGGACACTGCCCGATTGCCGTATAGTTTAGTCTGACCCTGCTGCTGTACTTTAAATACTGCTTGATATGAGCGTGAGCCTAAAGGGCGCACCCAGGGCACAAGTTGGAGGTATGAAGACAACAAAAGAACCATAGGGGGCCTTACTTGAATACAAGACCCCGACGACACAGGAGTCAGATCTCCTTACTTGTGTCACAACCTTTTCGCCAGCTTCAAACGAAATCAAAAAGATAATCAAACGACACTAGCAAATTCTGAACACGGGCAATCTCAATCTTACATCGCCCAGATTTGCTTTCAAAAGGTCAAGGAATATTAAGGATATTCTGGTGCATACTAGACCGAGGAAGGCTGAGCCACCTAAACAAACCACTCTGTGGCACTTACCGCCTAAACGTGGGCACTATCAGTGCGGCTCCTGCAGTGTGTGCCCTTTCACCAGCACATACAAAACTATCCTCCTGACGGACACCTTTCGCTGGGAACTGCGTGGCCATACTAACTGTAACACACCCAACTGCATCTACTTATTGAGATGTCCATGCAGTCTGCAATACGTGGGCATGACCTCCCGCCCAGTGAAAATCTGTATCTCTGAACATAGAAGCAACTTCCGTTGTAAGAAAACAAACACCAAGATGTGCAGGCACTACCTAGAACAGAGCCACACGGCTGACTCATTGTCCTGGTTAGTTCTTGAATCCTCCCAGACAAATCCAAGCACAGTCTGTTTCTGAAGGAACAGAGGTGGATACATCGTTTGTCCACTGACAGCCAGGGATTGAATGAGGATATACCGTGGAGTGCTCTGTGAACACATCTCTGCCAAAACATCCCTAATCTGCCTAGCGAACTATGCTTAGTTCAGTGTACACCCGCTGGCTTGGTCTTACACCGGTTATCATGGTCAATACACATGCCTTGGCATACCACAGGATTTCTCCACCATAATGTAATCCCTATTATACCCTATGTACCTACCACCTTAATTTTTGGTCAGTGTAGCTTACACGGAATGCCCTCTACTAACCAGCTAGGTGGGTGCACTCTCCCGGGCAGTCTCCCATGGCATTCTCTTACTATTTACTCCTATGTATGTCCGAACCCAGCGGCAACTGTGGGTTTTCAACATCGGGCTCACAATTCAGTAGATCGGCCAACACTCTACTGGCTGTAATTTACAGACCCCAACATTATGTTCCTTTAAACCATAAATGGGAACCACAAACGAGAGTGGACACCAGCTATGTGTTCCTTTGGCAATACTTGCCTGACCTCACAGACCTATGCCAGATTAAGAAACCAACCACACTTAATAAGGCCAATCACTTCCCACTTATAACTGAGCTACACCGCCATTTAGCGACATAACCCTGGATATGTTCACTGACTTTTTGTACACTACCCTCCACTCCATCATGGCTGCCTGATTCGCGAGGGAAACCACATGACCTACGGGCGGGTCCTACTTCCTGTTTGGGATCCTGTGGAACACACCCGGGTTGCTACTTAATGAGGAGGGACACGACCGGCTCTCCACTATCCGGACCCGGTGAGATGGGTAGGCTTGACTGGCCCTGACATGAGCAGTAGAAAGTAAGTGTACCGCCTTTTACACCAGCAGGGATCTCCAACCCATTATGACTAAAACGTTTTTGCCACGCTGCAGGGTCCTTTTGTCTAACTATGTTCCTGTTCTTCTTATAGCAGCCTATCGGGCCCTGGGAGGAACAAACAGTAGTTTTGAAATGTACGCTTTTACAGCGACCAGGATCTAATATCCATTTTGATTAGTACTCTTTGCGGCACACTAGTGTCCGATGACTCGGATCTATTTTTACAATACAACCCCACCGGGAGCGTCTCCTCACTGTTAGCTACCGAATATGTCCACCCACCCAGCCCAGTCCACCATCTATTAACGGGTCATTACTGGCAGGATAGAGGTATTTAGATCACTCCCACATAGCACTGTGTAGCGCCTCAAATGCACATCTTGTAGCCAATATTCCACCATATGGCTTTCTATCCCTTAGACAGAACGTCTGCACCGAGGCAGCACAATTCACATGCGCCCAGCATTTGAGTTTACCACTTATCTCAATACCATCCCACTCTTGTCCTTTCCTTCCCAGCCTCAAACTTTATGGCTTCTCCCTTGATGTCAGACCCACCGGGTACTGTTGACACCCTATAACTCTAACCCTTAGGTGAGTAACAGTATTACCGATTCCATGGGTGTGTGAAGTAGTTCAAATGGATACTGCTGCTACCAGTTTTTAACTTGTTTTTAATCACATACTAGTCACTATCTGCAATAGTATGTCAATTCCTCACAGTGTGTTTACGGTCACTACAGGGTCACATGTTGTTACTTACCGGTGGTAATGTTCTCCTTTATCTCCCCTCTCTAGGAAAGAGCAGTGTCATACAGGTAGTACAACTTATGCGCTGTATTTAAACTGATACTAATCATTAGGTCATTTTTTGTAGATTGTAGTTTTTTACTAGGTCCTGAAGAATCGCAGTCAATGTACTAGAAGCGGGAAACATGTTGACCACACCATCTGCACTTTAGCCCTGGTCCACTCTGGGAAACCATAGTCCCCATGAGCACCGGCTATCCTTGATTTTACTTGTGGCAGAGGACCACCAGAATAAAATTGCTTTCCAGTACCTTGTGCCACATTTTATCCTCACCCACACTATCTACTCTGTCCTGGCCCCTCACCCCCACTTCACCCATAGGCAGTTGGATAAAAGATCTCTGATAAAGAGCCCCTCTTTGAGGTGAGCCCATTGGCCATTGCACCGCCTGCCCAACAAGGAGCATTACCGATGATGAAGCATGACACTCGCAAGGGTGTGTGAGGCCATTATATCCAACAAATTGGATACCCAGGGGTTGTCCTCCATTGAGCACTAACCCTTTTTCCCTAGTGACCCTTTCCTTCTTCCTTCCCTAAGGAACAGCCCAGTCATCTCTTTTATTGTCTTCATATCTGGGGCTACGACTGTGGCCGGACCTTCCATTTCCTCCTCTTGTGAATGGTAATCAATGCCCTACTGGATCACAATTGATCCTTGTCTTCCCCTACCTATTGTTACATTCTCTGCACCGCTAACCACCGTGGGGACTCACTCCTTGGCGGATAAGATTAGTTCATTCCCCCAACTTTTGTATCCTCAGCCAATAACTGAGTGACCTACGGGCCCGGTTAACTTTTTTCGGGGCTCCCCTATTCTCTTCTTCTTGCATTTACATCTTCATCTGACCTCTCTATACCTGTACCACCACAAGATGGATGGACAAGGACTGAGTTTCGGTGGCGATAATGCGGCAGCTATCCATAGACTACCATCCATTCTTGGCTTCGATACAGAAACAGCCACTGGGAGTAACTCAGCGGATTGGATATCACTCTCTGATATGAAGAGAGAGTGGGTTAGAATTACCCTACATGGAGCACTCATGGCTGAGTATTTTAAGGCAAAAATAGCACCAAATGGCCTTATCGTTAAAAACTTCCCCAGGATATTCTGGGAGGATGGCCAATTTAAGATCAAATGGTCACTAATCTCTTGGAAGTGTACACATGACCTCCTTATTTTACTGGTCAATACAGCAAAACGATTAGCGGATGAACTGCTCACCAAGATTCAGGCCGCAGAAAGTGCACTAAAGAGCGCCGGGCAGAATCCAGGCTTCAAAACCAAGCTGGCTGAATTGAACAAAGAAATTTCTGAACATAAAGAATTTCTGTTGAAGCAGAAGGTAACCAAGTTACAGAAAGATATCCAGCGTTTCTCTAAAGAAAAGGTATATGCGTATCTCAAAGACGACTACGACCCCCCTGGGATGGGATACCTTTCAGACTCCAGTGCCAATTCCTCCAGGAGAGGATCAAATAGTGAAAGCAACTCAAGCAGTGACGATTGGCAATCACAACCCCGGAGGGGTAAGAGAGGAGGGAGACGTGGACAATCATTTTACCCACACCCTCCTCGTCAGGGCCCACCGTTTTGGCAATACCCCCATTTTCCACACCCTATGCCACCATATGCACCCCAATATCCACCTCAATTTGCCCCCCATGGCACCAACCAGCAGCCTTTTTTAGACAGAGGTTGGGGCAGAGGGCGCGGGCGCAAGCGAGGAAACGGGCCAGACAAGAGGGTACAATGGGAGGTCACTCAAGGTCAAGGGATGGACACCAGGAGCAAGACAGCACGAAAATAAGCTTAGTAGTGAATCTTTCTTCATGCCAACTCACTGCAGGCGAAGAAGAAGTGCTTCAAAAGGGACTCGGGTTCGTCCCCGCACTTAAGATTAACCACTTCCAACAGAGCTGTGAAATCCAGACATTTTTCGTAAGATCAGGTTGAGAGCGTTCATTGATGGGACACCACAAGAGACCCCAACTGACTCAGGTCTCCACAACCTTCCGAACTTCACCCCACATAGTGGGATGGTCCCCAATGAAATCCTAATGTATGAGCAAGCTGTGCTCAAAGACATTGGGTCTATGAGACCAAGCAAGAAACACCACAACTTCTCTAATTCTGCAAGACAGATGCTAGATTCCTTAGCCAACGATCAGACCATCACCATTAAGCAGGCAGACAAAGTAGGGGCGACTGTCCTAATGGATACCACTGACTATGACACTGAATGTCTTAGACAACTAGGGGATAGGCGATACTACACCCCCATCCCTTCCAACCCCACTGAGCGTCTGAAAACAGCTATCACTGGGCTGGTCGATACTGCTGAATGTCATGAGTGGATCTCTAAAAAGGAGGCTGACTTTCTATCAAAAAAAGAACCCAAGGTCCCCTATTTTTACATCCTCTCGAAAAAACACAATGGAACCACCCCTGTACCAGGACGCCCGATTGTATCAGGCATCGACTCTGTCCTAGAGCCTTTATCACAGTTCTGCGACCACTTTCTACAGCCGCTGGTCAAACAAATACCTTCATATGTTCAGGACACCACTGATGTCCTACGCCTCTTTGATAATCTACAGGAGGATATCCAGATCGATTTTCTCATCACCCTAGACATGGAGGCCCTCTATACTAACATCCTCAGAGGACCACACTAGGGGTGATTGAGAGAATCCTCAGTGCTGAAGAAAGGAGCTCACCTAAGCCGCCTTCCTTTATTATGGAATGTGCTACCCTTGCCCTTACGGAGAACTACCTTAAGTTTAAAGGGCAATATTACCACCAGACCCAGGGCACTTCCATGGGTAGTACTTTTGCCCCCTCGGTAGCCTGCCTCTACATGTCAGACTTCGAAGAAAGACACATCAATGAACCAGAGAACCCCTACCATCTTAACATCAAACTATGGAGGAGGTTTATTGTTGATATCCTGGTATTCTGGACAGGCACTAAAGATCTATAGAAGGAGTTCTTCAGCTGGCTAAACACGCTGAACTAATACCTCCACTTCACCATAATGGCATCGGCATCCAAAATTGCCTTCTTGGATCTCACCGTCACACTGGAGGGGGGAAAATCGATACAACCATGTATCGCAACAGCTTGTTACACTTTACCAGCACCAACCCCAAGGCCTTGAGACTGAATCTGCCCTTTGGACAATTTCTGCGGGTCAGGCGCAACTGCTCCCACCTGTCAGATTACAAAACCGAGTCTTCCTTACTATCCAGAAACCTGAGGGATAGAGGGTACCCCACTAGAGAGATTTCTAGGGCACGCAAACGTGCACAAAACAACCATAGGGGGGCCCTACTTGAATACAAGACCCGGACGACACAGGAGTCAGATCTCCTACTTGTGTGACCACCTTTTCGCCAGCTTCAAACAAAATCAAAAACATAATCAAACGACACTGGCAAATTCTGAACACGAGCAATTTCAATCTTACACCACCCAGATTTGCCTTCAAAAGGTCAAGGAATATTAAGGATATTCTGGTGCATACTCAACTGAGGAAGGCTGAGCCACCTAAACAAACCACTCTGTGGCACTTACCGCCTGTACGTGGGCACTATCAGTGCGGCTCCTGCAGTGTGTGCCCTTTCACCAGCACATACAAAACTATCCTCCTGACGGACACCTTCCGCTGGGAACTGCGTGGCCATACTAACTGTAACACTCCCAACTGCATTTACTTATTGAGATGCCCATGTGGTCTGCAATACGTGGGCATGACCTCCCGCCCTGTGAAAATCCGTATCTCTGAACATAGAAGCAACTTCAGTTGTAAGAAAACAAACACCAAGATGTGTAGGCACTACCTAGAACAGAACCACATAACTGACTCATTGTCCTGGTTAGTTCTTGAATCCTCCCCAGACAAATCCAAGCACAGTATGTTTCTGAAGGAACAGAGGTGGATACATCGTTTGGCCACCGACAGCCAGGGATTGAATGAGGATATACCGTGGAGTGCTCTGTGAACACATCTCTGCCAAAACATCCCTAATCTGCCTAGCGAACTATGCTTAGTTCAGTGTACACCCGCTGGCTTGGTCTTACACCGGTTATCATGGTCAATACAAATGCCTTGGCATACCACAGGATTTCTCCACCATAATGTAATCCCTATTATACCCTATGTACCTACCACCTTAATTTTTGGTCAGTGTAGCTTACACGGAATGCCCTCTACTAACCAGCTAGGTGGGTGCACTCTCCCGGGCAGTTTCCCATGACATTCTCTTACTATTTACTCCTATGTATGTCCGAACCCAGCGGTAACTGTGGGCTTTCAACATCGGGCCCACAATTCAGTAGATCGGCCTACACTCTACTGGCTGTAATTTACAGACCCCCACATTATGTTCCTTTAAACCATATATGGGAACCACAAACGAGAGTGGACACCAGCTATGTGTTCCTTTGGCAATACTTGCCTGACCTCACAGACCTATGCCAGATTAAGAAACCAACCACACTTAATAAGGCCAATCACTTCCCACTTATAACTGAGCTACACCGCCATTTAGCGACATAACCCTGGATATGTTCACTGACTTTTTGTACACTACCCTCCACTCCATCATGGCTGCCTGATTTGCGAGGGAAACCACATGACCTACGGGCGGGTCCTACTTCCTGTTTGGGATCCTGTGTAAGCATGGGCGGAAAATCTGTTCCGCTCGCGGATTTCGCGGATTTTCGGTAAATTCGCAATCCGCATGATTCGCGAATTTCCAGCAAAATCAGCGAACGAAAATCCGCGAACGGACGGATTGGGTCAAAAGTTCAAGCTGACTTTTGTAACTCTTTTAGAATGGCGCCAGCAAGCTGCCAGAGCTATTCTAAAATAGTTACAAAAGGCAGCTTCAACAGGAAGCTCTAATAGATAAAGTAAAGCAGGTGCTGCTCAAATTCAGTTACACAATCATTAATCACCCAAAACTTGGGGTGATTAATGATTGTGTAACTTAATTGGACCTTCAACTGGAGCACCTGCTTTACTTTATCTATTAGTGCTTCCTGTTGAAGCTATTTCTAGCTATTTTAGAATGGCGCTGGCAGCTTGCCTGCGCCATTCTAAGTGGGGTTGAGGGCAGAAGGGCACTAAAGTGGAACAGAGGGCAGAAGGGGACAACAAATGAGTGGGGCAGAGGGCAGAAGGGCACAGAAACAAGTCGTACAGAGGGCCGATGGGCATAAAAAACAAGAGGGTGGCAGTGATTAAGCAGGCAAAAAAAAAAACCAGCGAAATTGCAAGCCTCTCGCGAACACCCGCGAACACACAAAGCGCCCCGCGAACACCCGCAAAATCGCGCGAATTCGCAAATTTTGGGGATTGCCAAGTCGCAAATCTGCAAATTCGCGAATTGCCAATTTCCAAAATTCGCCCATGCTTAATCCTGTGGAACACACCGGGGTTGCTACTTAATGAGGAGGGGCACGACCGGCTCTCCACTATCCAGACCCGGTGAGATGGGTAGGCTTGACTGGCCCTGACACGAGCAGTAGAAAGTAAGTGTACCGCCTTTTACACCAGCAGGGATCTCCAACCCATTATGACTAAAACGTTTTTGCCGCGCTGCAGGGTCCTATTGTCTAACTATGTTCCTGTTCTTCTTATAGCAGCCTATCTGGCCCTGGGAGGAACAAACAGTAGTTTTGAAATGTACGCTTTTACAGCGACCAGGATCTAATATCCGTTTTGATTAGTACTCTTTGCGGCGCACTAGTGTCCCATGACTCAGATCTATTTTTACAATACAACCCCACCGGGAGCGTCTCCTCACTGTTAGCTACCGAATATGTCCACCGACCCAGCCCAGTCCACCATCTATTAAAAGGTCATTACTGGTGGGATAGAGGTATTTAGATCACTCCCACATAGGCTGTGTAGCGCCTCAAATGCACATCTTGTAGCCAATATTCCACCATATGGCTTCCTATCCCGTAGACAGAACGTCTGCACCGAGGCAGCAGGATACACATGCGCCCAGCATTTGAGTTTACCACTTATATCAATACCATCCCACTCTGGTCCTTTCCTTCCCAGCCTCAAACTTTATGATGTCAGACCTACCGGGTACTGTTGACACCCTATAACTCTAACCCTTAGGTGAGTAACAGTATTACCGATTCCATGGGTGTGTGAAGTAGTTCAAATGGATACTGCTGCTACCAGTTTTTAACTTGTTTTTACTCACATACTAGTCACTATCTGCACTAGTATGTCACTTCCTCACAGTGTGTTCACGGTCACTACAGGGTCACATGTTGTTACTTACCTATGGTAATGTTCTCCTTTATCTCCCCTCTCTAGGCAAGAGCAGTGTCATACAGAGCACCGGCTATCCTTGATTTTACTTGTGGCAGAGGACCACCAGAATAAAATTGCTTTCCGGTACCTTGTGCCACATTTTATCCTCACCCACACCTATCTACTCTGTCCTGGCCCCTCACCCCCACTTCACCCATATAAAGTTGGACAAAAGATCTCAGATAAAGAGCCCCTCTTTGAGGTGAGCCCGTTGGGCATTGCACCACCTGCCCATCGAGGAGCATTGCCGATGATGAAGCATGACACTCGCATGGGTGTGTGAGGCAATTATATCCAACAAATTGGATACCCAGGGGTTGTCCTCCATTGAGCACTAACCCTTTTCCCCTAGTGACCCTTTCCTTCTTCCTTCCCTAAGGAACAGCCCAGTCATCTCTTTTGTTGTCTTCATATCTGGAGCTACGACTGTGGCCGGGCCTGCCATTCCCTCCTCTTGTGAATGGTAATCAATGCCCTACTGGATCACAATTGATCTTTGTCTTCCCCTACCTTTTGTTACAAGTTGGAGGTACACACAGATAGATTGCGTCCATCTGCTATTTCCAAGGTTTCAGACACCGGGACACTTACAGCAGCACCTGCATGTTCCCTATTTCGGGAGGGGGCTTTCTTATTCTAAATTCTATCTGGGCCAATACAAAGGCCGAAATTAAGGGGCAATCAGCCCTCCTTTCGTTTGAGAATCCTGACTGAGAGCTATCTGGAGCTACACACCTAACTGCAATGGCTGGGAAACAAAGTGACACAGCTTATCACTTCACAGGTACCTAAAAGAGGCAGCATGTCTTTGACTTTGTTCAGTTCCTGTCCATAAGAGATATCCATGCACTGTAAGTATGTCAAATTTGTTGGTCTGTCCCAGTATTTACAAAAATAACAATTTAAATACCACTATTTTGTTTTATTTTCTTTATAGCGATAATCATCCCAATTCAGTGTGTCAGAGGGCTTTACAACACACATAAACATTAAACATTGATAATGGTTGTACGTTACAACGCATGCTTTTACCACGTGTGCTTTTACTACACATTTTTTTACATTGCATACATTTACCATGTAACTGCCTTTACCACGCAGGTAAGTATAAATAAGGTAAGTGATATATATATATATATATATATATATATATATATATATATACATATACATACATTTTATTTTATTGTTATTAAAACATTTTTGGAGGGAGATCCCTCAAAACCACCATTTTTTTAAACTGAATAGTTAATTTGTATTGATGTCAATGCCCCAAATGCTCTTTTTTATTAAATACTCTTACCGACTTAAACCCCATGACCCCTAAAACCAGTGGTAGTTGGTGACATTTGACAATGGTGAGGCTTAAAAGTTGTGAATGTGTGTTGTGTCTAGAGTGAAGCGAGCGATCCCATTGAAAAAAACGTGAGCCCAAAGAAAACTTTGAACAAAAAGTAGTAAATGGTGCAATTTAAAACACATTTCAGAAAGCAAGAATATTCATAAAGTTATTAGGAACGTTTAGTCTTGAAATAATTAAACATATTAAAAACTATCCCATATCTACTTGCATTCCTGCTTCCATCAATTTAGCCTGAATGCTCTGAAACAGTAGGGTTGAAATATTTACCCGATAGACTTGTAACCCTTGATTTAGCAACACACAGGCTTCTCTTAAAGATGCAAGTTAAATTGAAGTAGCTCATAAGTATCATTGGCACCCCCTGTCAAACAAATCAATTGACAACATTTAAAAGTGGCCTACTTGGGACTAGAAGAAACCCCCACTGAGCCCTTCACAGATAAGCAGCTCTGCTGAAATCAAATGCTTTTTTTCTTTGCAGTGAAGCATAGACAACTACAAACGAATGCGGGCAGTGTCAGAGACTTACTTCGCATTTCCATGATGATGCCATCATTCTTTTTAATTTGTTACTGTTGCTGGCACAGTGAATTTGGTGCTTTAATCACCATCTGCAGTGCTGCTGCTCCCATGTTTACAGGGAGCAGCGTGACACGGGGCAAGCAGAGAGCTTGGTTGATGGTCGGCACTAGGGACAACTTACCTGCCCTATCTTGGTAGAGTGAGAGGTATTAGCACCTAGAGGCCTGGGTTAGAGCAAACCTGGCATTAGGGACGACTCACTCGTCTGCACCTGATGAAATATTGGCAGGAGTCAGTCTATGTGGCACTGGAGGAGGGAGCGAGGAAGAAGACAGGAGTTGGAGAAGAAGAAGAGGGGAGGGAGAGTGCAGGGAGAAAGCAGAGAGGATGGAGAGAAGAAGAAAAGAGGAGGGAGAGAGAGGAAGAAGAGAGGAGGTAGACCAGAGGAATAGAGCAGAGAGATGAGGAATAGAGAAGGGAGAGAACAAAGAGAGAGGAGGGAGAGAGCAGGGAGAAGAGGAGGAAGATGGAAAGGAGAGAGGAGGAGGAAGGGAGGAAGGAGAGGATTACCAGGACACCGGAGCAAGTGTCTGTAACTAAATTTAGACGTACAGGTATAAATTTCTCCATTGAAAAAGCAATATTCTGTAGTGTTACAATGTTGGTAACAAACAAGGAAGGTCGTATTTATCATGGTCCCTTTCACAAAGTGCTTAGCTGCATGCTGTATAAAATGATTGTGCAATTGCATTCTGATATTTTTATTCTTGTATACTTTTTCTGTAGAAACGGTACAAACTACTGATGCACTGACCCGGGGCTGGCTACGCCTAGTATAACCCCCGCTGCATGTTAGAGGTGGTTATCAACTCTGGTGTGCTGATCAGGCTCTTACAATCCATTTTAGAAGGCAGTGAAATCTGCTTTCCCTCATCCTTGTGGTTGTTCTACTGCCAGATGAACTGGTCTAAGTGTGGGACTTGGATGGATTTGAGAAGTGATGTGGGTACACACTCTGTGTCAATGCGAATGCTGTGCCCTGGTCCCATGCTTCTTCGTGATGCTTGAAGATTCATATATGGCAGCCTTCCTATGGCTCCCACTATTACAGCACTCGCTTCTTGTGCTGTGCACTGGGCATGCCCACTTCTATGCTGCCTTCCGCAGCTCTTGACCCAATCCAGATGCTGTTTCCATGCTGTTCATATTAGTAAACAGCAGGAAAGCAGCACATGTCGGTTTGGCCTTAGAAAGACACCCATCCAACCCGAAATGCGCAATGACACTACAGGGAAGTGCAGATTCAGGCAACCTGTCAATAATTAAGCCCCACCCCCAGCCGCATAGCACACAGATTAAAAGGCCTATGTGCACCCTACCAGGTCAGCGACCGTACAACCAAAGTAAAAAAGTGGGAAAAATACTTTAAACATTTTTGATACAGGGGCTTGGGGTAACAAATAGAGGAGGGTGATGTTCCTACACCCTCACAGAGGAACTGCCCCTGCCTAAAACCCAAAAATACCCTTACCCCATATGTGCTTACCCTAAAATACCTTTACTATCCTATACCCCTACTCCTCCCTAAACCCTAAAAACACTCTTACAACCCAATACCCTTTTCCATCTTTAAATCCTAAAAATACCCTTACCGCCCAATACCCTTACCCACACCTAAACCCTAAAAATACCATTACCATAACACACACACACACACATATATATATATACACATATATATATATATACACACACATATATATATATATATTCAATGAAAAAACCATTGGTTTTAGGCCATATATAGTTAGGGATTTGCATTTAGAAAACCTTATTTTACTCGCATAAAACCATTGAAATTCCATATATAGTTATAAGCGCTAACTATATATCGCGCACCCGCAATCCACTGCTGATGATGTCACATATTACATCATTCATGACATGGTTAGTGACATCACTGATGACATCACTGATGACATCTCAAATGACATCACTGATGACATCACTGATTACAACATCCAGTGACTGTATGTTTCTGTAAAGTTAAAATATGTTTTACATATTGAAGAATGAGTGGATGTATAAGTGTCTGGATGAAGGATTTAGTAGGTGCAAGACTGACTGTATGAGTGAGTGATTAAATGTGTCTCACTGAGTGCATGGGTTAGTGACTAAACTGTTTTAATTTGTGCATCATTATATCTGTTGTTCTACAAACTGCTGCATATGTTGATCAGTAGCTATATGAGTAACTGTATGGGTTATTGATTGGTTGTCCAAGTATTTGTATGGGAAACTGAGTGTGTGTGTATGGGTGGCTGGGAGGTGTGTGACTCTGTACATAGATGTGTGAGTAGTTGATTCACTATATGTATAGATTCAAAACTGCATGTGGAAACAGCTGTATGGGCGGTTGACTGTGCATGAGTGTATTAGTGAGTGAATGGATATCTCAGTGCTACATGTCAAATTAAGTACATATGTAAAACACAGTACATGTGAGAGTTGACATCTATAAATAACTGTGCATAAGAGCTAGTGAATGTGTGAGTGGCTGTATGGATCATTGTGAACATGTATCAGAGATTGTATAAGAGAGTAAAGTAAATATGTGTTAGTATATGTTTGAATAAGTAAGGTGTGTATAACTGTATAGTTGAGAAAATGGAGGTGTGATTGATTTTTGGCATAACTGACTAGGTGTGTGAGTAACTCCATGGATGAGTGACTGTCTGTTTACACTGATTGTATCTAAGGTTATATTAGAGTCTGAAGAGGTTCATGGTATTATCACATGAATTATATCATCAGTGATGTGATCAGTCATGTCAAATGAGATGTTATCAGTGATGTCATCAGTGATGTCATTTGAGATGTCATCAGTGATGTCATCAGTGATGTCACTAACCATGTCATGAATGATGTAATATGTGACATCATCAGCAGTGGATTGCGGGTGCGCGATATATAGTTAGCGCTTATAACTATATATGGAATTTCAATGGTTTTATGCGAGTAAAATAAGGTTTTCTAAATGCAAATCCCTAACTATATATGGCCTAAAACCAATGGTTTTTTCATTGAATTTTCAAGGTTTTGTAAATGCAAATTCCTAACTATATATGGAGTATAACCTATGGTTTTTTCTGTGAATTTCAATGGTTTTTTAATAGCAAATATCAAAAGCTGTCAAATGTCAAGTACGTGATAGGTAAAAACGTTTTCGTGTTTATGCACGCTGATGTGCTTTGAACGCTGCCCCCCCCCCCACTCCCCTCTTTTCTCTTAGTAGTACTCTCTCTTTGCAGATAGTGAACGGTAGTTAACTCAGACCTTTACCCCTGTTGTAATCCGTCGTACCTGCTTGTCGCTCCATTTGATTAATTATTATCCAAGCATTTACTGTTTTACAATTGGTTCTCTTTGGATCATTCTCTATTTACAAACAAGCACAAAGTCGCAATACTCTGTTTAGTCTTTGCAGATAGTGAAAAATCGTGTAAAAAAATAAAAGTAATCGAGCAAAATCAGTAGACCACTAATTCGATCTCTTTTTAACCTCGGTAAAATACAAACATTAGGAATAACCCTTCATGAGAAATACGAAAATAGTGAAATGAATTGAGCTCCACACCATGAGGGCTGCAAAACAGCTCGACTCCGCCACCCACACCGCCCAAAATAACGGCAAACCCTATGCAAATATTATAAATATACACAACACACCACCAAAGAAACAGAGTAAAAAATTTTATTAAATAACTATTTACATAACTATTTTATACTTTTTATTGCCCGATCCGGCTAGCTCAATCGATCGAGCATGAAAGTCATGCACTGATAACAAGCGTTGAGAGTTTGTAGAATGATGGCTTCAGATTTTCCACATACGGTGTAGTGGCGCGAACTGGCAGGGCGCGTTTGGATTCTACCCCTTCTCCAAATAAGATTTTCATACGTGAATGTTCGTTCATGCTTTTTGTCCCTGAGTTGCTTCCATGTCACTGCCTTACATAAATGGCATAAGTCCTGGTTGTTGAGTGCCATACTTCAGAGTTCTAAGCAGCTCTTGTAACACTGTTTAAACCTTATTTGCACCTACTGCAGCTTCACTATTCAAAGTAAGTGGGGTCCATTTGTGGACCTGACTGCATTGGAAAACAATGTGATACGGTGCCTCCCTAAACCGCTTGACGGAGGCCCCCGAGGGGCGGTGAGATGGCGCGGACTGAGAGGGGGCGCTTGGCTCCTGCCCCCTCCCCAAGTCGTGTTGCCCTGGTGAGGCCTGAGATCGCCCCCGGCATAGGCGGCCGGCTCCCGGGGTCCGGCGGAATTTTTTCCCTTTTGAAGAATCTTTCATTCTGGACCTTGTCCCACAATCCGTTTCACCTGAAGACACGCTGTCGTAGGGCGCCCCTTTACCGTTTTAGTTGCCATTCCGCCCGCTTTTGGTACTCTGTGCCTCTTCCGCCATTCAGCTGTTTACCGCTCGCTCTTGCGACTACAACGTCTCGCTCACCATGTAGTTGAGTTGCTCCCGCTCTTAAGATTTGACCGAACTTTTTGGACTGCTGAAAGCGGTGGAATTCCGACCGCTGGTTGGTGGAGACATTTTGACTATATTCTGCACCTGCATTGTCGCGTAATGCGTCATATGACGCGACGCGTTAGCGCACCCGGAAGTGCTCCGGTGCGCAAGGCGCAGGTTCCCGGAAACGATCCAGAGCGCGCCGCGCAGCGCGTAACGTAAGCATAACAGGTCATGTGACTTGTTAATAAAACTTTTCATTGGTTCATTTTACTTTTCTTTTCCTAATTATGTAAGACTAGGTCATGTGACCTAAAAATAACACTTTTCATTGGATTAAAACATTTTTTTTCCCCAAACGATGAAAGCCCCACCTTGTTTCTGGATGTTTCAGACTGAAGCTGGCGTCACCATGAGAGCACCACCATCTCGTAGCTCCGTCGTGGCCATTCCGCAAGCAATCATGGCAGCCGCTCCCCACCGGAAGCCTGCGGGAGTCGAGGGCCCCCAAGACTTTTGTACAATCTTCAAGGCTGAGGGGACGCTTTCGAGAATGGAACCCAAGCCCTGGCAGACAAGCGTCCGAGTTCCAAGGTGTCCCAGGGCCATTTTACTGGACCAGGCCCAAATCCGAAGAGCCGGCCGCCATTTTAAGAGTCCTGTGGCAGCCGCCTACCGCTGCACCGCAAGAGTGGGAGCAACTCAACTACATGGTGAGCGAGACGCTGTAGCCGTAAGAGCGGGCGCTAAACAGCTGAATGGCGGAAAAGGCACAGTGTAGCAAAAGCGGGCGGAATGGCGACTGAAACGATAAAGGGGCGCCCCACTACAGCAGACAAGCCTCCTCCATGTGCTTCAAAACTGCATATGTATCTCGTGATATCAAGGTTGGGCAACCAGTACAGAACAAGCAGTTACGAGTCCCATTTACACCGGCGCCATTTTGGGCGCGGCCGGGCAGGTCCAGGATCTACTGAAACATAAAAAATGAGGCTGACGTCTCTGAAGCAGTTGACGAACAGCAGGACATAGCAAATAAACATGAACTCTCTAAAGCTGTTAACTCACTGCAGAACAAAACAAGTGAACCTGAAACCTCTGGAATAATTGTCGCTCAAAAGAACAACACACAAAACTCTGTAGAGCCTGAAGAAAAAAAAACAGAAGGGCACTGTAGTTTCAGACACACTTAACACTAATGACTAAACAAAGATATCGTCTGTTTATAAAGCAGGTATCATCTTGACAGAATTGACAAAGAAGTGTACAGACACCAATGCATCAGCATTCTCGGAGATAACATCTTAAGGAACAAAGAAAGACCTGTTCACTCTTGACACCCCAGGTGCTGTGTATATTGCACTATAGTGCTGCATCGAGAAAACGGGCAACCCTATTGATGTGGATTTTTCATTATTGATTATTGTAAAGAAATGCCGACTCCCCCCTTTAGCAGATTAGCTAAATGTTTGCGTAATTTAGGCATAAAAGTTAT
The DNA here is from genome assembly GCF_964263255.1 of Lissotriton vulgaris. Classification (NCBI taxonomy): domain Eukaryota; kingdom Metazoa; phylum Chordata; class Amphibia; order Caudata; family Salamandridae; genus Lissotriton; species Lissotriton vulgaris. The sequence goes on from NC_141693.1 coordinate 701,514,359, forward strand.
ATTATTGTTGTTGTTGTTGTTATCGTTATAGTTCTGGTTAATTTCAAAAAATGGTTAAATATATTTACAGTTTTTGTTGCGTTCGTTATATTTAAATATTAATAAAGTTTTAAAATGTAACTGTCTTGGAGTACTATATTTTTTAAAAAAATCGGGTGAATGGGGCCTTGAATCGGGTTATTGTCATGTGTGGGCTTTGCAAGTGTACTGCTACAAGATCGGACATTTCAAACTCAAATGCACGTTCTTTTTCTTACCTTTCCGAAGCATGGAGCGCAATAGCAGGCAGAGAAAGGGTGATGCACGTGTTGAACACTGCCTGGCCTGCAAATTGCTGGCAGTGCCCCCCCGCCCGCTCCTGAAAGAGGGCACACACACACCGCCGCCCCGAGTACTTCACAAATCTTTAAAAGACCATGCGCTTGTTCAATGGGAAGTGGATAACATGGCTAAGAGCATTTGCTGACTAATGCATGAATATCGCTGACTTTTCAGCGATATTCATGCATTGCGGCCGTTTTTTATCGCATTTGCGATAAACCTTGCTAATAGCAAGGTTTATGTGCGATAAAATTCGCCGAAGTGCGGCGATAATTATTGTCTCTAAACAAGTTAGAGACAAAAATTACTGCTAGTTGTTGGAAATATGCCCCCGGGTTTTTCCTTGCAGGAATCGGGAAGCGAAAGACTAGCACTGAAATCAGTAGTCTCACACCTGAATCGGGAGGGTTGGCATGTCTGGATACTCTACAGCTGGAGCCATAAACTACATCCGCAGGGCTAGGTGATAGCCTAGGTCCGGCCTGGACAATCGGACACAGAGGAAGAGGAGTGTCAGAGGGTGCGGTAGTGAATAGGGTGAAAGGGAGGTGTCGAGCGGGCACAGGGTGTGATTCTCAGAGAAGAGCAGCGCAGATGGGGGAAGTATATGGCCCATGCATGAGAGAGAGAGCGGGGGTGACCATTGCGTGGGGGAGATGCGTGCGAGGGTGGGGAGCCATGCTGAGAATCGGCGGCGTGCAGAGAGTGGCCCTGGTCAAGGCATCTAAAATGGCTGCCGTGCACGACAAAATTGTGGCATTGGACAAAAACGCAAGATGGCGCAGACAATGTTTATCAATAAGGATTCATTTATAACAAAATATTTACTCGCAGTGACAAAATGGTGTTCAACACTTCCTGATTTCCATCGAATCGAACGTTAACAAACGTCACGCAGCAAAAAAAAAAAAAAAAAAAAGGTCACGCACAGAGCAGTTTTTAGCCATGTTATCCAATGGAAGGTGGATAACATGGCTAAGAGCATTTGCTGGATAATGCATGAATATCGCTGACTTTTCAAAGATATTCATGCATTGTGGCCGATGTGCGGCGATAATTTTTGTCTCTAAACAATTAAAACGAAGCAAAAAATGGCGAATTCCCGTTTCGCTACCAGTTTGCGGCCCAGTTCGCGGCCCGTGAAGCGCTTCTACCGTGAAAAATCATTTTTTTTTTATTTTCCCCACGGGACCCTTTAATAACCCCAACAACATTCCTAGGGGGTCAAGAGGGGTATACCTTGCCCCCTTTCAATAAATTCCCCCTTCGTTTTTCACCTCTTCTTCTCTCTCGATCCTACTGAGAGATAAGATGGCGGCCGCTCCGGACTATTTAGAATGTTGACAGACACCGGAGAGCCAATCAGCTTTCTGTTATCCAATGGAAGGTGGATAACATGGCTAAGAGCATTTGCTGGATAATGCATGAATATCGCTGACTTTTCAACGATATTCATGCATTGTGGCCGATGTGCGGCGATAATTTTTGTCTCTAAACAATTAAAACGAAGCACAAAATGGCGAATTCCCGTTTCGCTACCAGTTTGCGGCCCAGTTCGCGGCCTGGGAAACGCTTCTACCGTGAAAAATAATTTTTTTTTTATTTTCCCCACGGGACCCTTTAATAACCCCAACAACAATCCTAGGGGGTCAAGAGGGGTATACCTTGCACCCTTTCAATAAATTCCCCCTTCGTTTTTCACCTCTTCTCTCTCGATCCTACCGAGAGATAAGATGGCGGCCGCTCCGGACTGTTTAGAATGTTGACAGACACCGGAGAGCCAATCAGCTTTCTGCGCGCAAAGTTCCGTTTCGCGAAAAGTAAGCGGACCGGATCGCTGCCCGGAGCGCTGTTACAGATATATATCTTGTTTTGAACGTTAATTTCTCAAAAACTACTGGAGCACATATATTGAGACCTAGCAAAGGCACATCGGGCTAACAGTCCCTACAATTTTGCCAAGTTTCGTGCAAATCCATTCAGCCGTTCGAGCTAAAAGTGAGTCCAACCGCCCTATGGAAAAATGAATGGGAAAAACGCGTTTTGGGACCCCCCTTTTTTCTCAGCCCCCCTTGACGAAACTCCACCAAATTTTCAGGGGCTGCTCAGAAACAAAATGTGCCATTTTCCTGAAAATTTCAGCCGATTCCGTCCTCAAACGCCAAAGTTATTAGACATAGAATTTTCAAAAATCCCATAGGGAATTAATCCTAACTATATATACCTACTGGCGATAGCCAGTAGGTAATATATATATATATATATATATATATATATATATATATATATATATATATATTTTCAATGAAAAAAACATAGGTTTTAGCCCATATATAGTTAGGGATTAGCATTTACAAAACCTTATTTTACTCGCATAAAACCATTGAAATTCGCATATATAGTTAGTTGCGCTAACTATATATCGCGCACCCGCAATCCACTGCTGATGATGTCACATATTACATCATTCATGACATGGTCAGTGACATCACTGATGACATCACTGATGACATTATCCAGTGACTGTATGTTTCTGTAAAGTTAAAATATTTAATACATATTGAAGAATGAGTGGATGTATAAGTGTCTGGATGAAGGATTTAGTAGGTGCATGACTGACTGTATAAGTGAGTGATTAAATGTGTCTCACTGAGTGCATGGGTTAGTGACTAAACTGTCTTAATTTGTGCATCATTATGTCTGTTGTTCTGTAAACTGCTGCATGTGTTGATCAGTAGCTATATGAGTAACTATATGGGTTATTGATTGGTTGCCCAAGTATTTGTATGGGAGACTGAGTGTGTGTGGGGGTGGCTGGGAGGTGTATGACTCTGTGCATAGATGTGTGAGCAGTTGATTCACTAGATGTATGGGTTCAAAAGTGCATGTGGAAACAGCTGTATGGGCGGTTGACTGTGTGCATGAGTGTATTGGTGTGTGAATGGATATCTCAGTGCTACATGTCAAAGTAAGTACATATGTAAAACACAGTACATGTGAGAGTTGACATATATAAATAACTGTGCATAAGAGCCAGTGAATGTGTGAGTGGCTGTATGGATCATTGTGAACTTGTATCAGGGATTGTATAAGGGAGTAAATATGTGTTCGTATATGTTTGAATAAGTAAGATGTGTATAACTGTATAGTTGAGGAAATGGAGGTGTGATTGATTCTTTGCATGACTGACTAGGTGTGTGAGTAACTCCATGGATGAGTGACAGTCTGTGAGTGTCTGTTTACACTGAGTGTATCTAAGGTTATATCAGAGTCTGAAGAGGTTCATCGTATAATCACATGAATGATGTCATCAGTGATGTGATCAGTAATGTCAAATGAGATGTCATCAGTGATGTCATCAATGATGTCATTTAAGATGTCATCATTGATGTCATCAGTGATGTCATTTGAGATGTCATCAGTGATGTCATCAGTGATGTCACTGACCATGTCATGAATGATGTAATAAGTGACATCATCAGCAGTGGATTGCGGGTGCGCGATATCTAGTCAGCGCAACTAACTATATATGCGAATTTCAATGGTTTTATGCGAGTAAAATAAGGTTTTGTAAATGCTAATCCCTAACTATATATGGGCTAAAACCTATGGTTTTTTCATTGAATTTCAATGGTTTTTTAATAACAAATATCAAAAGCTGTCAAATGTCAAGTACGTGATAGGTAAAAACATTTTCGTGTTTATGCACGCTGATGTGCTTTAAACGCTGCCCCCCCCCCTCTTTTCTCTTAGAAGTACTCTCTCTTTGCAGATAGTGAAGGGTAGTTAACGCAGGCCTTTACCCCCGTTGTAATCCGTCGTGCCTGCTTGTCTCTCCATTTGATTGATTGTTATCCAAGCATTTACTATTTTAGAACTTATTCTCTTTGGTTCATTCTCTATTTACTAACAAGCACAAAGCCGCAATATTTATTTGTGTAATTTATATAGCGCGCAGCTACCCCAATAGGCCGATCCCCTACCCCTAGTTGCTCGATGGGCTAAGGTCATGGCTTTGAATGCAGCTCTTTGATGGATTGGAAGCCAATGTAATGCTCTGCGATGTGGCGAAATATGGGTGCGTAGGGAAACCCCGCAGACCAGCCGAACAGCCGCATTCTGGACTGTCAGGAGCCGATGTAGGAGGCCCGCGGGCAACCCTAAATACAGGCCGTTCGCATAGTCCAGGTGAGATGTAATCAATGCCTGGACTATGGTTTTCCTGGTATCACTAGGGAGATAGGTGATGAATTTCCTAATCATCCTGATCTTGGAAAAACAAGCGGCTGAAACGGTCTGTATTTGGTTGCTAAAAGAAAGATTAGAGTCCCACTTGACCCCTAGATTTTTTACAGAGTCCTTAGGGACAGGGGGAAGGCTGAGTTCCTGTGGCCACCAGAGAGTTGAATCAAGAGGGGAGGGTTGATGGAAAAAGAGAACCTCCGTTTTCGCCGCATTCATCCGGAGGCAGTTCTGGTCCATCCATTTTGAAATGTCCCGCAGACAATCCTTCAAAGGATCAAAAGTAGTTTGCGTGGCACTCTCATAGGAGAAAAGCAGCTGAATATCATCTGCATAGGAAGTAGCTATGATGCCCGACCTTGCAATGAGTTCAGCCAGAGGAGAAAAATAAACATTGAACAATAGTGGGCTCAAAGCCGAGCCTTGAGGGACACCCCATTTCAGGGTACGGCTAACAGAGGTAAAAGGGTGAGTATAGACTGCCTGGGTGCGATTAGACAAAAAAGAGGTCAGCCACTCCAGGGCCTTCCCCTGAATACCCTTCGACCGAAGACGGTCAATCAAGATGGGGTGAGAGACAGTGTCGAATGCTGCCGACAAGTCGAGCAGCACCAGCACCGCTCTGGAACCCCCATCCAGTTTCCACCGCACAGAGTCTGCCATTTCTATAAGGGCAGACTCAGTGCTACGGCACTTTCTAAAACCATGTTGGGATTTATGAAGTAGGCCGTGGGTTTCAAGAAAACCTGCCAGTTGTTGCTGCACTAGCTTTTCAAGGACCTTGGCAGGGGCTGGAAGCAGAGAAATGGGTCGATAGTTCACCGGCTCATTAGGATCTGTATTAGCTTTCTTTAAAATCGGGACCAGTAGGGCATGTTTCCAAGACTCCGGGAAAATTCCGGTTTTGAGCGAGTCATTCCAGATGTAGTTGAGGAAGGGATTAAGAAAAGAGGCCAATGATTTATATTGCTTGGCTGGCCAAGGGTCAAGTGGTGAGCCGGAGCGGCATCTAGACAGTTCCATCAGTGAGTGTTCCAGTGAGATTGCCTCAAAGTCTGAAAAGATGGAAGAAGACTCGATGCAGTCAGGTAAAGGCGTATCACTCCCAAGATCATTATTCTTGGGGAAGGTGTCATAGATCTTCGCGATCTTGTCTTCAAAGAAGTCAGAGAGGCGGGAGCAAAGGGCCTGAGAGACTGGAAGACACTGTTTAAGAGCCAAGGGATCTGTGAAAGTCTTCACTGTGTTAAAAATTTCCCTGGCCGAGCCATGCGCTCTATTAATTTTCTCCTCCAGGTAACATTTTTTATGGTCAATTATTTTCCTACGGTATTCTTTGAGGGCCAGTTTATATTTAAGTTTTGTGTCAATAGAATAGGATGACCTCCACCGGCGCTCCAACAGCTTACAAGAAGATTTATATTTCCGAAGCTCGTCGGAGTACCATGGGGCATGCAATACTCTGTTTAGTCTTTGCAGATAGTGAAAAATCGTGTAAAAAAAAAAAATAATCGAGCAAAATCAGTAGGCCACTAATGGGATCTCTTTTTGACCTCGCTAAAATAGAAACATTAGGAACAACCCTTCATGAGAAATACGAAACTAGTGAGATGAACTGAGCTCCACACCATGATGGCTGCAAGACAGCTCGGCTCCGCCACCCACCCCGCCCAAAATAACGATAAACTCTATGCAAATATTATAAATATATACAACACACCAGCAAAGTAACAGGGTAAAACATTTTATTAAATAACTATTTACATAACTATTTTATACTTTTTGTTGCCTGATCCGGCTAGCTCAATCGATCGAGCATGAAACTCATGCACTCTGATAGCAAGCATTGCTGCTGATGCTATGCAAACAAAAACTGGTTTTCAGTTTGTACATTCTTCAAGATTTTACATCCAAAGGCTGGTTAAGAGTTTTTAGAACGATGGCTTCAGATTTTCAACATACGGTGTGGTGGCGCGGACTGGGAGGGTGCGCTTGACTTCTGCCCCCTCCCCAAGTTGTGTTGCCCTGGCGTGGCCTAAGATCGCCCCCGACATAGGCGGCCGGCTCCCGGGGTCCGGCGGAACTTTTTGCCTTTTGATGACTCTTCCATTCTGGACCTTATCCCACAATCCGTTTGACCTGAAGACACGCTGTAGTGGGGCGCCCCTTTACCGTTTCAGTTGCCATTCCGCCCGCTTTTGCTACACTGTGCCTCTTCCGTCATTCAGTTGTTTACCGCCCGCTCTTGCGACTACAGCGTCTCGCTCACCATGTAGTTGAGTTGCTCCCGCTCTTGCAATGCAACTATAGGCGGCTGCCACAGGACTCTCAAAATGGCGGCCGCCTCTTCAGATTTGGGCGTGGTGCACTAAAATGGCCATGGGACACCTTGGAACTCGGACGCTTGTCTGCTAGGGCTTGGGCCCCATTCTCGAAAGCGTCCACTGAGCCTTGAAGATTCTACAAAAGTCTTGGGGGCCCCGACTCCCGCAGGCTTCTGGTGGGGAGCGGCTGCCATGATTGCTCGTGGAATGGCCACGACTGAGATACAAGATGGTGGTGCTCTCATGCTAACGCCAGCTTCAGTCTGAAACATCCAGAAACACTGTAGACTACCAATTCGATCAGTTCCGGTAGCGCCCCAACGTGACCCGGTAGGGAAGAACTTGCCCTCCCCTCTTTGACTGATGGTTCTTGTTGCCTGTCCCTTCTGTTGTCATTTAATAGAACTTTTTAGACTGCTGAAAGGGGTTGTGTTCCGACCGCTGGTTGGTGGAGACATTTTGACTATATTCTGGACCTACATTGTCGCGTAATGCGTTATATGACACGCCGCGTTAGCGCACCCGGAAGTACTCCAGTGCGCGAAGCGCAGCTTCCCGGAAGGGATCCGGGGCGCGGCGCGCAGAGCGTAACGTAAGCATAACAGGTCATGTGACTTGTTAATAAAACTTTTTATTGGTTCATTTTACTTTTGTTATTCTAATGATGAAAGGCTTGGTCATAAGACCTAAAAATTACGCTTTTTATTGCTTTCGAACATTATTTTTTCTTAAACATATATATTATAATGTTCCAGGCTAATGTATTTTCCCGGAAAATTTACAACTGTCCTGCAAGTAAAATATATTCCTTTTTCTAGAAAAAGGGCGTTTCTTCGTCCCATGACGGAGCCGTTGAGCAAAAGATGCTCGGCCTGCTGTCTTAGTCGCCGATACGCCTGAATATCAGATTCTTATCGATCACTTTATGTTGCAGGAGTAAAAAACACAACAGCCCTTGACCATTTATCTTTACTGCGTTCCTGCGTATTATACCTTTTATCCGTCATGTAATTGGACTGCTTTATTTCACTTGCCTTTTACTGATTCGAAAACAGTGACTAAAATTAAAAACTTTACCAATGTAAATACTACTACCATGTTTTGTTTTAAAAACCTTTATTGTGAAAATGTCAGTATACAAATACGGGCCTATAACCACGTGGGCCGGCCACGGAGCAAACTGGAATCGTATATGATGAGGAGACATTTACACTGTAGAGGAACGCAACGAGCGGGCCATTAGGTTGCAAGAACTAAGGTGTCTAACAGTTGCGGAATCGATGGACGTTCATTTTGTAATTAAAATACGACAGGGCCACTTACAATAAAATTATCTAGATATACATTTGCGGGCAAGTTCCATGGGTGACATTAATTCGAACTTTCAATAGTACAGTAATCAATAACACATCAGAACTTAATATCAATAGGGATGTCGAAATATTCAATCAATTCTCATTCCCGCCCGCCATGTGCTTCAAAACTGCATACGTATCTCGTGATATCAAGGTTGTGCAACCAGTACACAACAAGAAGTTACGAGTCCCATTTATACCGGCGCCATTTTGGGCGAGGCCGGGGAGGTCCAGGATATAGTCAAAATGTCTCCACCAACCAGCGGTCGGACCAGAACCCCTTTCGGCAGTCAAAAAAGGTTCAGTTAAATGACAACAGAAGAGATAGGCAACAAGACCAACAGTCAAAAGAGGGGAGGGCAAGATCTAAAGCCATTGTTCTACAAACTCTCAAGCAGACTTGGATGGAAAAGTCCTGAAGAATGTACAAACTGAAAACCATTTTTAGTCTGTATAAAATCACCAGCAACGCTTGAGTCAGCTTTGTGTGAAGCCGCCATTTTGATTCAATCAATAGTGTCCCCCTGCACACATTCAGGGACCTGGTCGTGTCTAAAGGTCAAATGAATTGTGGGACAAGATGCAGAAAGGAAAAGGAAAAAAGTTCCGCTGGACCATGGGACTTTCGGCGCAGCATTGTAGGATGGCCACACCAGTGCGGCAACTTGCTAGACACCACCTCGGTGCCATCCAGATCTCGGCGCGTTGTGCTTCCTTCGGCCTACTGTAGCCGCAAGTGCGGACGCAACTCAGCTGGATAGCGAGTGAAACACCAAGGGGCGCCCCACTGCAGCCGAGGAGCCTCCAACTTGGGGGCGACGCACAGCATCACATTGCTTTCTCAAACAGCCCCCACTGACTGACGCGACCTCACAGGCCAACGGGGCGCCCCACGCCGACTTTCGGCGCAGCATTGTAGGATGGCCACACCAGTGCGGCAACTTGCTAGACACCACCTCGGTGCCATCCAGATCTCGGCGCGTTGTGCTTCCTTCGGCCTACTGTAGCCGCAAGTGCGGACGCAACTCAGCTGGATAGCGAGTGAAACACCAAGGGGCGCCCCACTGCAGCCGAGGAGCCTCCAACTTGGGGGCGACGCACAGCATCACATTGCTTTCTCAAACAGCCCCCACTGACTGATGCGACCTCACAGGCCAACGGGGCGCCCCACGCCGACTTTCGGCGCAGCATTGTAGGATGGCCACACCAGTGCGGCAACTTGCTGGACACCACCTCGGTGCCATCCGGATCTTGGCGCGTTGTGCTGCCTTCGGCCTACTGTAGCAGCAAGTGCGGGCGCAACTCTGCTGGACGGGGAGTGAAAAGATAAGGGGCGCCGCACTGCACATCAGGTGCCTCCACCTGGGGAGGCGAGAGAGGCCAGTTTGCGCCACCTTCCCCCCCACCAGGCACCCCACGCCGACTTTCGGTGCAGCATTGCAGGTTGGCCACACCAGTGCAACTTGCTAGACACCACCTCGGTGCCATCCGGATCTCGGCGCGTTGTGCTGCCTTCGGCCTATTCGCACATCGGTCCGCTACTGACGCCGCCTCACGTGCCAACGGATTTTCTACGCTTTTTATAGCAGCGCGTAACGTAAGCATAACAGGTCATGTGACTTCTTTATAAAACTTTTCATTAGTTCATTTTACTTTTGGTTTCCTAATGATGGAAGGCTTGATCATATGACCTAAAAATAACACTTTTCATTGGATTAAAACATTTTTTTTTCCCAAACGATGAAAGCCCCACCTTGTTTCTAGATGTTTCAGACTGAAGCTGGCATCAGCCTGAGAGCACCACCATCTCGTGGCTCCGTCGTGGTCATTCCGTGAGCAATCATGGCAGCCGCTCCCCACCGGAAGCCTGCAGGAGTCGGGAGCCCCCAAGACTTTTGTAAAATCTTCAAGGCTCAGGGGACGTCCGAGTTCCAAGGTGTCCCAGGGCCATTTTAGTGGACCAGGCCCAAATCCGAAGAGCCGTCCGCCATTTTAAGAGTCCTGTGGCAGCCGCCTATCGCTGCACCGCAAGAGTGGGCGCAACTCAACTACATGGTGAGCGACATGCTGTACCCGCAACAGCGGGCGATAAACAGCTGAATGGCGGAAGAGGCACAGTGTAGCAAAAGCGGGCGGAATAGCAACTGAAACGGTAAAGGGGCGCCCCAGTACAGCCGACGAGCCTCCACCTGGGGAGACCCGTTCACGCCGCCCCCCCCCCCCCCCGGGGCACCCCACGCCGTTTTTCGGAGCAGCATTGAAGCATTGCGTTCTGCTGCCTTGGGACTATTCGCACAACAGACCGCTACTGAGGAGGCCTCCCCGCGCACCCCTCGGGACGCACCACGCCGTTTTTCGGAGCTGCATTGTAGGATACCAAAAACCAGTGCGGCACCCATGTAACATCACCTGGGTGCCGTCCAGAACTCAGCACGTTGTGCTGCTTTGGGACTATTCGCACAAAACACAGCTACTGACCATTGTTGCTTCTTTTTTCAAAAAAATGTTTAAATGTATTTACTGTTTTTGTTGCGTTCTATATATTTAAAAGTTATTAAAGTGTTATAATCCTGCTTTGTTGGAGTGCTATATATTTATAATGTGACACATAATTGTAAAAACTTTGATGTACAAAGAGGCATCCCTGGAATCTTCCGCTTCAGGCTCGGTCCCACACACCCTCACAGTGAGAATCCCCTCCCCAAGCACAATACAGGATGGTTATCAGATAGTAGGAACGCGTGTGGTGTGACGGATCTCATCGGGTGGGGGCCTTGATCTACTGTAACTCCTTTGAAGAGGGGTGATTCTCTACAGCTGGGGCCATAAACTACATCTGCAGGGCTAGGTGATAGCCTAGGACCGGCCTGAACAATCGGACACAGAGGAAGAGGAGTGTCAGAGGGTGCGGTAGTGAATAGGGTGAAAGGGTGGTGTCGGGCGGGCACAGGGTGTGATTCTCAGGGAAGAGCAGCGCACATGGGAGGAGGTTTCTGGCCCATGCATGAGAGAGAGAGCGGGGGTGACGAGTGCGTGGGGGAGATGCTTGCGAGGGTGAGGAGCCATGCTGAGGATCGGCGGCGTGCAGAGAGTGGGTCTGGTCAAGGCATCTAAAATGGCTGCCGTGCTCAACAAAAGTGTGGTATTGCAAAAAAGACAAGATGGCGCAGACAGTGTTTATCAATAAGGATTAATTTATAACAATTATTTAAAACAAAATATTTACTCGCAGTGACAAAATGGCGGTCAACAGTTCCTGATTTCCATCGAATCGAACGTTAACAGACGTCACGCAACAAAAAAAAAAAACACTCACGCACAGCCGCTGGAAGACATGTACCAACATATATGAGCCTCCTCAGCCACCCTCAGAAAACAAAAGGGGTCAGGATACGTCTCCCGTACCCCCTTATAGCTAGTAATTTAATGAAATCGAAACACAAAATGGCGAATTCACGTTTCGCTACCAGTTTGCGACCCGGTTTGCGAGCCGAGAAGCGCTTCTACCGCGAAAAATCAAATTTTTATTATTTGCCCCACGGGACCCTTTAATAACCCCAACATCATTCCTAGGGGGTCAAGAGGGGTCTACCTAGCCCCCTTTCATTAAATTCCCCCTTCGTTTTTCACCTCTTCTTGTCTCTCGATCCTACCGAGAGACAAGATGGCGGCCGCACCGGACTGTTTAGAATGTTGACAGACACCGGAGAGCCAATCAGCTTCGCTACGCAAAGCTCCGTTACGCGAAAAGTACGCGATCTGGAGCGCTATCTGGGACGCTGTTACAGATATACCTGTTTTTTAAACGTTAATTTCTCAAAATCCACTGGAGCACATATATTGAGACCCAGCAAAGGCACATCGGGCTAACATTCCCTATAATTTTGCCAAGTTTCGTGCAAATCCATTCAGCCATTAATTTGCGAACCGAGAAGCGCTTCTACCGTGAAAAATCAAATTTTTTTAATTTTCCTCACGGGACCCTTTAATAACCCCAACATCATTCCTAGGGGGTCAAGAGTGGTCTACCTTGCCCCCTTTCATTAAATTCCCCCTTCGTTTTTCACCTCTTCTTGTCTCTCGATCCTACCGAGAGACAAGATGGCGGCCGCTCCGGACTGTTTAGAATGTTGACAGACACCGGAGAGCCAATCAGCATCGCTTCGCAAAGCTCCGTGACGCGAAAAGTACGCGATCTGGAGTGCTATCTGGGACGCTGTCACAGATATATACATTTTTTAAAACGTTATTTTCTCAAAATCCACTGGAGCACATATATTGAGACCCAGCAAAGGCACATCGGGCTAACAGTCCCTACAATTTTGCCAAGTTTCGTGCAAATCCATTCAGCCGTTTGAGCTAAAAGTGAGGCCAAACGCCCTATGGAAATTAACATGGGAAAAACGCGTTTTGGGACCCCCCTTTTTTCTCTGCCCCGCTTGACGAACCCCCTTCAAAGTTTCAGGGTCTGCTCAGAAACAAAATGTGCCATTTTCCTGAAAATTTCAGCCGATTCCGTCGACAAACGCCAAAGTTATTAGACATAGAATTTTCAAAAGTTCCATAGAGAAATAATTCTAACTATATATACCTACTGGCTATCGCCAGTAGGTAATATATATATATATATATACATATATATATATATATATATACATATATATATATATATATATATATATATATATATATATATATATATATATATATATCCACTGAAAAAACCATAGGTTTCAGGTCATATATAGTTAGGAATTAGCATTTAAAAAACCATTGAAATTGCTCCTATATAGTAGGTTGTACTAACTATATTTCGCGCACCCGCAACCCACTGCTGATGATGTCACATATATGAAAAACAACACAGGGTTGTGACTCTGAACCAGTAAGGCTGAGCCAAAATTATCCAAACAACAACACAAAATGCCAGTACTGGACAACACTAAATAATTTTATAGTGACCTATATGAATTAAACATAACGGTCCATTTTTTGATTTACGTCACTAGTTTATTCATTTATTTTTAGCACTAGTGGAACAAAGGGTTATTTTCATAAGCAAACACCACAATTTGTATGTGCATGTACAAATATACAATAAAACATTACAACTAGATCAAAATGTACAGAGAAATTTACAAAATTTACAACATATCCACACTTTCACTCTGGCCAAAACCTTTCATCCATCAACAATCATACCACAAAGCAGAAATACTTAGGGCCTAATGTCAAAAAATATAAATTCTATATACATATATGCAGTTTCACATCCTAAGAATGATAATTAATGTGATGATTACACTTTCAGGGGTAATAATCCTGCTTAATGAACACTATTTTTAGTGTAATTCAAATTTGACAGAAGGACCCATAAACAGGTCGACGCGTTTTGAACTCCCAAATGCGGAGTTCTCCTCAGGACCAACAATCTACAAAAACACAAACAAAAACTCATTAGGATATTCGGTTCCAAAACCAATTCTCTAGCTACCAGTAACACCTCCTGTAAATAGCCTCTAGCTATACCTCATTATTAGAAACACAGCAGTCCTCGAGCAGATGGTATTAAGACGATGGACAATTCTGAGTAGAGAGGACATGACAAACATTTTAGATTTGACCACCCTCAGCCTTGTTTATCACATTTAGTCTCTATTATACATACATGCCAAACACCACATCCATGGGGACTTACCTATTTGAAGATTGATAGCAACTTATCTGGGAAAAAGAAAATATGAGGTGTTGTAAACATTCCTTAGACACAACATCTTTCAAATGCAAACGACATGGATGAGAGGCACCATAATTCGTAGCTTACCACGTGTTTAATACATGGATTTGGTGAAATTGCTCGCTGCGTGTGATTATCACCAGCGTCCTGAAAATAAGATTCAGTATTTGCGAATTAGATCAAGTGTCCCTCCAGGTTTAGGATACATACATAGCGGCGTGGTTGGGTGAATCCCTTACCGTTGGCAACGGTTTTTTCCTCCTTGAACGAGCGCAGTTTATCGCTGGCGTCCTGTAAGAAAATGAGGTGTCCGCGGGTTAGAAAACGGGGATAGTCACCGAGTTTCGGGCGCATAAATGGCGGAGTGTGTTATCCGAGGGTTAGTTCAATAGTTAAAGAATACACACTGGATTAGGAGCGCATACATGGCGAAGAGATTTAGGTAGTCCCTTACCGTCGGTAGCGTATTTTCTTCTCCGTAAACAAAACGTCCGGGGACCTCGTTGGAACTGCAAAGTAAGACAAGCAATCTTATTGGGCACGCCTGGCTTCACATGATCTCCATCTCCGTGTTGCAGCGCGGACTTTAAAGCAACAGTGTAACTATATGCGGCGTTAGGAAAACTTTATTGACCAACAACATCTATCCACAAGTCCAATTGTGGCGAAAGTCATACGCCATGATGGGTGTTTTAAAAAAATGATATGTTCTCAGGATCCATTAAACATCCATGTGATGTGTCTATTACTGGGGCACTCGAACTTAACTACGTTTGTACTTAATTCTGGGCTCTTCAAAACAACGCTCTAGGTTGTTCAATTGGCGGGCATCTGTATAATAGGGTTAGACAGTTGGCATAAAGGCAGGAAAAGTATAGTATGGTTAAGAGGGGACTCAATGTCACTTGATGTCTAAAGTCAATATAGCCCCAGTCATCACCATGCCTGGTCAGGCACTGAAGGGATGTCCCCGAGTCACCATAACGTTAGATCCGTATGACAAAATATAAGGAAAGTTGTCTCATGTAGTTTCATATATTCGTCCTCATGATCTCTGAAATTTCATTGAGCCCTGTGGTCGCAGTGTCGAATTTCATTATCAATAGCGCCTCACGTTGGGTTAGTCTTCCTTCAACATCTCCTCCCCGGGGATCATTCTCAATTTTTAAAATAATAGTCCATCGTAGGTCATCTTCTTTATGTTGATGAGAAATCCAGTGATGTACTAAAGGCGCGTTCGGTGTCTCTTTTCTGATTCTGGATTTATGTTGTGTGATCCGATGGCGAATCTCCCGAGTGGTTTTGCCTATATACAATTTGGGGCATGGACATGTGATCCCATAGACTACATTTTTGCTCAAGCAGTTGGCAAATACGTCGTGTTTCCAGTGTATTCCATTAAATGTAAATACTGATCCTTCATCTGTCTGTGAACAACAAGAACACGTTCCGCACTTATGATGACCTTGTATTGGAGGGAAGCCCAACATACCTCTGAGGGATGTTTTAGCAACTTGAGGCAATGACGCTCTGACGATATGTTTCGCAACACTTTTTTCTTTTTTAAATGCAAAGAGCGGAGGTTCTTTGAACTCACTGTTTAGATCTTTGATCAAATGCCAATTTTGGGTCACCATTTTCCGTAATGAGTTGGCATGGGGACTAAATGTAGTGACACATACAATCCTTTTTTGTTCAGAGCGTACTTTCTTTTCAAGCAAAGTTTCCCGTGGTATCCACCACACACGCTTTAACCCCTTCGGTGCTGATGACGAACCCCAGCCGTCATGCACTACGGTGCTCATGTGCTGATGACGGCTGGGGTTTGTCACGGCCCGCCCCTGTTCGTGCTGTTTACAGCACACCAGGGGAATCGCGTCCGCATCGAAGGGGTTAATGTATGCTTCAAGAGTTTTTTTGGGTAACCTCTTGCTGTCAGTCTCAGGACTAGTTCATTGGCATGGAAGAAATATTCCTCCCTATTTGAACAATTTCTTCGGATCCGAAGAAACTGCCCAAAAGGGAGATTATCTTTTGGCTTCTGGGGTGGTGGCTAGTATAATGGAACGCCTTATTCCGATCCGTTGTTTTCCTAAATAGTGTAGTTCCCAACATGCCCTCCGATGCATAAACTTTAACATCCAAAAATGTGATGGTTTTATTGGATGCACAATGGCTAAACTTGATGTCTTCCAACCTATGGTTGATCCAAATCATAAATTCATCCAATTTCTCTTGTGTGCCGGTCCAGATCATGAACACATCATCAATGTACTGAAGATACTTTGTGATGTGTTCGGCATATGGATTATTGTTATAGATGAACTTATTTCATACAACCCCATGCTAGTTCCGGAGCAAAGGGGCAGCCCATGGCCACCCCCTTGATCTGGAAATAGAAGTCATTGTCAAACATGAAGTAATTTTTTTGTTATGCAAATTTAGCTAGCTGTACAATGAACGATGTAGGGACTTGTGTTGGGTGTTCCCTTTGATCTAAAAAATAAGAAAGAGTTTCCAAACCTTGTTCTTGAGGTATTTGAGTATATAAAGCGGTCACGTCCATAGTTACCAATAACTGCCTTGATTCATCAAAAGGGACAGATATTATCTGGTTCAAAAAGTCAGTGGTGTCCTTTAGGTGTGCCGGAATACCCGCAACAAGAGGTTTAAGGAAGAAATCTATGTATTTCGAGACTGGCTCAATAAGCGAAGCACACCCCGAAGTTACATATTACATCATTCATGACATGGTCAGTGACATCACTGATGACATCACTGATGACATCTCAAATGACATCACTGATGACATCACTGATGAAATCATCCAGTGACGGTGTGTTTCTGTAAAGCTTAAATATGTTTTACATATTGAAGAATGAGTGGATGTATAAGTGTCTGAATGAAATATTTAGTAGGTACATGACTGAATGTATGAGTGAGTGATTATATGTGTCTTACTGAATGCATGGGTTAGTGACTAAACTGTCTGAATGTGTGCATAAGTATGTCTTTTGTTGTGTAAGCTACTCCACGTGTTGATCAGTAGCTATATGAGTGGCTATATGTGCTATTGATTGGTTGCCCGAGTATTTGTATGGGAGACTGAGTGTGTGTGTGGGTAGCTGGCATATATAAATGACTATACATAAGAGCCACTGATTGTGTGAGTGGCTGTATGGATCATTGTGTACTTGTATCAGTAATTGTATAACAAAGTAAGTATGTATTAGTAAATGTTTGAATAAGTAAGGTGTTGTGTGTATAACTGTATAGTTGAGGAAATTAAAGTGTGATTGATTCTTTGCATGACTGACTAGATGTGTGAGTAACTCCATGGATGAGTGGCAGAGTGTGAGTGTCTGTATAGGTGTTTGAGTGCAGATGATAGTGTTGTATTGATGAGTGACTGTATGTATGAGTGATTCTATCGGTAAATGATTGGATGTGTGTATAGACCTAGCAATCAGTGTGTGCGTATGTAGTAACTGGTATTGGTGTGTCAATGGTTTCAAGAATGATAGTCTGTGTTTAACACTGGGTGTATCAAAGGTTATATTAGAGTGTGAAGAGGTGCATCGTATTATCACATAAATGATATCATCAGTGATGTGATCAGTGATGTCAATTGAGATGTCATCAGTGATGTCATCAGTGATGTCACTGACCATGTCATGAATGATGTAATATGTGATATCAATAGCTGTGGATTGCGGGTGCGCGAAATATAG
This sequence comes from Lissotriton vulgaris, assembly GCF_964263255.1. Taxonomy (NCBI): domain Eukaryota; kingdom Metazoa; phylum Chordata; class Amphibia; order Caudata; family Salamandridae; genus Lissotriton; species Lissotriton vulgaris. The sequence continues at coordinate 701,532,069 of NC_141693.1, forward strand.
TTAGTACAACTAACTATATAGGAGCAATTTCAATGGTTTTTTAAACGCTAATTCCTAACTATATATGGCCTGAAACCTATGTTTTTTTAAGTGAATTTGCAAGGTTTTTTAAATGCTAATACCTAACTATATATGACCGGAAACCTATGGTTTATATATTGAATTTGCAAGGTTTTTTAAATCCTAATACCTAACTATGTAAGGCTTGAAACCTATGGTTTTTTCAGTGAATATATATATTTAATAAAATATATATAATTTTTATTTTCAAGTTTTTTTTTTATATGATTACAGGGTCTGTGCACCGTAAACGCTCTGAGTTCTTACCCCAACAATTTTTTTAAATTTCTAAAGCATAATATCTAAGTTTTTAACGTAGATTTTAAAGGTAGACAATATCTGCTTTAATGTAGAAAATGTTTTTTGTAAACTTTGAACAACAGTATATTACTTTTTGAAGTTGTAACAAATCTCGCGAGGGTACGTCGCACGTGCACGCAACGTAAGGGCTCCGTCCGCGCACCGTAAAAGCTTCGAGCTCTTACCCCCGAAAGTTTTATAAACTTTAAATCGTTATATCTCTGTATTCATTGCACAATGTAAAGGTACACATTATCTGGGATAATAAAGAACATGTTAATTTAAACTTTTAAAGACCATATATAACTTTATGTAAGCAAATATAAATCTCGCGAGGGTGCGTACTACGTAAACGCATCGTAAGATGACGTTAGCGCTCCGTAAATGGACCATAAACGCAACGTAAGCTTACGTATGCGCTCCGTAAACGCTCCGTAAGCGCTCCGTAAGCTTACGTCCAACCATGTGACCTTAAAACAAAAGATTTAATTGGTTTATAATACTTCCTACTCTAATTGTTGAAAGACACCTACCATGTTCATCATTCTTCTTTGGCTTTCAGTGAAGCAACACCTTTTTTCTACAGCTCCTAGCTACAAAAAAATACTTCCAAATGGCTGAACATCCAGAGTCTGACCATTCTTCTAATGAAGACTTTGTTGAAGAGGACCCTCGCCCAAGTAAGAAGAAGGAGTCCAAAGTCTGCAAGTTTTTCAGCTTTCCAGAACAACAGAAGAAAGTAAAAGCACCACTTGTCACCTGCAAGATCTGTGACACAGTGTTATCTAGAGGAAATCCTAATAAGAAATATTCATGCGGAACACACAGCATGGAACGCCATGTAAAAAATATACATCCCAACAATTGGAGTAGAGCTGTGGTGCAAAGATCTCAGGAGCAGGACTCTTCTCCTAGTACATTTACAGCAAGAACCGGAGTACCGCCAATACCATCTTCAATGGTGGCGAACATTCAGCCAGAACTAAAAAATGTAATGATGCAATGCATACATTGCAATAAATTAGTAGCCTTCGGACAACAGCCCATTGTAATTTTGCAGAAGAACAGGAACCACAGATGCAACAATTGTTTTGTGTAAAAAGTTCATTCTTCTACTTCATCTTCAGAAGAGTTTGTTCCTGAAACCCCTAGAACACAGAGTCCATAGTACGGAATTAAAAAAAAAAAAACAGAAAGAGAGAAAAAGGTAAATGCGCCTTTTGTCACATGTAAAATCTGTCACACAGACTTGCTGTGAGAGATGCGTAAAGGATTTTACTAATGGCATAATTTGAGATACAATATACAAAAAAGATAGGCATATTTACAAGCCCCTTACGCAATGTTTGACATGGGTGCAAGCAGAAAATGCATGCAGAGTAATAAAATTACCACACAGACAAGAATATGAAATGCTGTGAAAAATGCGTAAAGGATTTTACTAATGGCATAATTTGAGATAGAATATACAAAAAAGAGAGGCATATTTACAAGCCCCTTGCGCAATGTTTGACATGAGTGCAAGCAGAAAATGCATGCAGAGTAATAAAATTGCCACACAGACAAGAATATGAAATGCCTGTGAGAGATGCGTAAAGGATTTTACTAATGGCATAAATTGAGATACAATATACAAAAAAGAGGCATATTTACAAGCCCCTTGCGCAATGTTTGACAAGGGTGCAAGCAGAAAATGCATGCAGAGTAATACAATTGGCACACAGACAAGAATATGAAATGCCTTGAGAGATGCATAAAGGATTTTACTAATGGCATAAAATGAGATACAATATACAAAAAAGAGAGGCATATTTACAAGACCCTTGCACAATGTTTGACATGGGTGCAAGCAGAAAATGCATGCAGAGTAATAAAATTGGCACACAGACAAGAATATGAAATGGTGTGAGAGATGCGTAAAGGATTTTACTAATGGCATAAATTGAGATAGAATATACAAAAAAGAGAGGCATATTTACAAGCCCCTTGCACAATGTTTGACATGGGTGCAAGCAGAAAATGCATGCAGAGTAATAAAATTGGCACACAGACAAGAATATGAAATGCTGTGAGAGATACGTAAAGGATTTCACTAAAGGCATAAATTAAGATAGAATATACAAAAAAGAGAGGCATATTTACAAGCCCCTTGCACAACGTTTGACATGGGTGAAAGCAGAAAATGCATGCAGAGTAATACAATTGGCACACAGACAAGAATATGAAATGCTGTGAGAGATGCGTAAAGGATTTTACTAATGGCATAAATTGAGATACAATATACAAAAAAGAGAGGCATATTTACAAGCCCTTTGCACAATGCTTGACATGGGTGCAAGCAGAAAATGCATGCAGAGTAATAAAATTGGCACACAGACAAGAATATGAAATGCTGTGAGAGATGTGTAAAGGATTTTACTAATGACATAAATTGAGATACAATATTCAAAAAAGAGAGTCATATTTACAAGCCCCTTGCACAATGTTTGACATGGGTGCAAGCAGAAAATGCATGCAGAGTAATAAAATTGGCACACAGATAAGAATATGAAATGCTGTGAGAAATGTGTAAAGAATTTTACTGATGACATAAATTGAGAAACCTGACTCATTTTCAAAATACAACAGTAATGAAGCCCAATATGCTTGTTATGCTTCCCAATACTGCAAACAGCACTCTCCTATAATAAATGAACGATTACACACCTGTAAAATCACTTTTGAAAATGTAGAACAGTGTGAAACACACACCATATTATCTTAAGCAAAATCCCTGAACTGCAGCTCAGACACTGGAAACAGAAATGGCACAGTTTCCCACTCATTCTTCTCACTTATTTCTGCTCAAAACTAATGAAATATCTTCCCACACTATTTCAAAACTAAACTAACATTTCAATTAGTTCTACATTTCCACACTTTCAAACTCACATAATAGTCACCCATTCCCCTACTGCTCATTCAACCTGCTACCATGGTAACTCCCACCTAAGGAAGAACAGAGTTTAAAAGTTCATCATACTATGTTGCAAATGAATACAGCAAGGTTGTTAGAGCCTTCAATATAACAGCTAATCATGTGCAATGTTCCTTTCAATGACATTTTCTGAACTATTAGAATTGCTTCTTTTAAAAAACAAAAATATGCTCTTTTGCATTTTCAGAAAGCACCAATCATTTCTTAAGCTTCAAGTGCAGTGAATGTCCTCCTCTTTTTTTTCTAAACTGCAAGCTTTCCAACTGCCATTTCATTTACAGCCCTCATCTGAGTACAACCAGATCTGCCTTTAACATGCTTTCAGTATGGTTTGTAGAACACAGCTTTTTATTCTAGTCTAAAAGGTATGCAACAAACAGAGGAATGTTAAACCTTGATTTACCAAATGTGGATATTTTATGGATTGGCCAGAGAGGATTGAGATGTCACCAATTGATACCATTGGTGAAATCCTTCATGCATCTCCCACACCCTGACCTCATAATTGTGCACTGTGGTGGAAATGACTTATGCACTTTGACTGGGGTTGGTCTGAAAATGCTACTAAAGGATATCTTTGGACAATTGATGTCACTTTTTCCTCAAACTGCCTTTGTCTATTCCAATATATGCCAAAGGCAAAAATGGAATTGGTCCAATCAATTTTGTCCACAGATTGAGAAAGCAAGGAAACATGTAAATAAATCTATTTCTGCATACATGAGAGACTATGGAATGGGTTGTATATACCACAACAACTTGCGTTACAACATGCAAGGCATCTATAGGACAGATGGTGTTCATTTCACTGATGAAGTGGAGGGTCTGCTGAGGCTGTTTGTTTGACCAGAGGGGCTCTGAAGACGAGAGCGGACCGGGGATCAGCGCATTTCTTTTTTCGTCACTGAGGGCAGGAGGAACTCGCCAGCAAAGGACTCCAACTCCCAGGAGTCGGTGCTGCAACACACCTGTGCCGGAGTCACGCCCACCGGCCCACGGGACCTTCAATACCTCTCGCGGAACCCGCTGGCGCGGGTCCCGCTTCGCAGTGGAGGGTCTGCTGAGGCTGTTTGTTTGACCAGAGGGGCTCTGAAGACGAGAGCGGACCGGGGATCACCGCATTTCTTTTTTCGTCACTGAGGGCAGGAGGAATTCGCCAGCAAAGGACTCCAACTCCCAGGAGCCGGTGCTGCAACACACCTGTGCCAGAGTCACACCCACCGGCCCATGGGACCTTCAATACCTCTCGCCGAACCCGCTGGCGCGGGTTCCGCTTCGCAGTGGAGGGTCTGCTGAGGCTCTTTGTTTGACCAGAGGGGCTCTGAAGACGAGAGCGGACCGGGGATCAGAGCATTTCTTTTTTCGTCACTGAAGGCAGGAGGAACTCGCCAGCAAAGGACTCCAACTCCCAGGAGCCGGTGCTGCAACACACCTGTGCCGGAGTCACGCCCACCGGCCCACGGGACCTTCAATACCTCTTGCGGAACCCGCTGGCGCGGGTCCCGTTTCGCAGTAGAGGGTCTGCTGAGGCTGTTTGTTTGACCAGAGGGGCTCTGAAGACGAGAGCGGACCGGGGATCAGCGCATTTCTTTTTTCATCACTGAGGGCAGGAGGAACTCGCCAGCAAAGGACTCCAACTCCCAGGAGCCGGTGCTGCAACACACCTGTTCCGGAGTCACGCCCACTGGCCCTATTTCTGTGATTGTTGTATCCGCAGCGCGGAACGCGCGCAGACGCGTGCCCGGGCAAAGCCCGGGACAAGGGCGGGCCCTCTAAGGCCCGAGGAGGCCGAGGAGGCCGGGACGGGCCACCCCCCTTGGCTCGCATCATTGAGGAGGTAGATAGTTTAATATAGTTATATTTTCTATATCCACCCGTTGATCTTATCAACGGACCTGAACTTCCTTGTATAAATACTCAGACTTTGTTATTACGCCGTCTTCCCTATATACATCTAAGTCATTACTAAATTACAATATGACTCAGAAAGGGGTCACCACTAAAGCTACCTCACAGAGGGGATCGTGCAAAGGGACACTAGACTATCACTTTAATAGGACAACAGTGCTCACTCCTGATGAAACAGAAGAAAATGATTCCTGCCAGTCCATAGTTAGCACACCCACCACTCCCAGCATACAATCTTCTTCGCAAACAGCTGGCTCTGCACAATGCCTCGCACTGTGGGAGGAATTAAATAATCTTTGTAAAACCAGGTACTTTCCATTGGAACCGTTAAATGAACAAAACAATGTTCCATCCTGTACCTTAATTAGTGGCTGTACATTACCTATTAATGACTGCCCGCAGGAACCCCCCTCTCACCTAAAAAAGTTAACACTCAAAGCACAATACTCCCACAGATCTCCTGTGTTAAAAGGAAGCACGATGGGATTAAACAAAATGGGAACCACCCAAAGCTACAAAAACTGTGCCTAAGCCCCTCTTTGTCTTCATTGTCTTCTAATAACTCCCCTTTAACCACAGAAACAGCAGCAAAGTTTGACCAGACAGTACCTCCTTCCCAGCAGGCTTTACTGTCCCAGATTGAACTACTGGTCAAATCCCTCTTATCACCTTTGTTGGAAAAAATTAACACTCTAGGGGATAGGCTGACGGGAATAGAAGAAAGGATTAAGGATAGCTTCCCACCCACCAAAATTATCAAAACACCTAACCGCTCTCAGCCATCTGCTGCTTTAAAGAGACTACGCCTCCTACATTAAGCAAAAGTGCTCAAATTCAGTTGCTAGCCTCTGATACAATAGTCTCAAAAGCTCCAAGGGTCGCTTCCAAACCCGTATCAACGCAGCACAACCTTGCTAGAACAGAGATTACAAAGGTACCCCATATACACCTACCCCTGGAGGCTGCCCCATTTGTGTCTGTCCTGGTGGGAGTACCAGTACTCCCATATGGTAAACCCGAAAGACAGCAAGACTTACTTAACAAGGTTACATTTTGGCTAGCAAATAATAGACCCCTGCCACCCGACCTTGATGGTCGAATATTGAGTGCTAGAAGGGTGGGCTGGTTAGGCTCCTCCCCAAAAGATATTCCCGGTGACCTAGTGTTAGTAAAATTTAGGAACAGACACGTTGTCCCATACTTACAAACTTGGCAGCCCCAAGAAGGAGACGGTCCCATATCCACATGGGACTTACATGACTTTTACCCTAGTGCGCAATACATCTCCCCTTCAAGACCAAATGCAAGGTACAACTATTTGATGGGTAGAAGCGCCTGTGTTTGGAATGGTAGTAGCCTTTCCGCTTTCATCTGATGTTGCCCTACTCAATCCATAAGTATAACAGAAAAACATTAAATTACTAACAGAAAACATTTTTCCTATTAACTTAAATAGAACAACAGAGTTCTCCTTACAAATTATCAACTCACCTTCTAGAAAACTGTTGAACAGTAAATTCTGTCTCAATCTCACACCTCAGAAGTGTACCTCAAACACTAAAATCTAAAAATGGATGTGTTTCCCTCTCATTTTTCATACATATTCAAATACCCAGCAAATCTCATTTTATCACACACAAAATCAAAACCAAAGTAACATTTTAATTGGTTCAAATTATCAACACTTTCAAACTCACATAATGTTTAACCTACCCCCAATGCTCTCTACCAATTACCATACTAACTCTCCACAAAACACCTACCTAAACCCAAAGGTGAAAGAGTAATCACTCAATTGTCACTCAACCAACATCTAAACACTGAAACTTGTTATTTTAATGTATTTCTTTTTTGTCTTTTTGAGCCTAAGTCCGCGCACGGTGCGCAAACCCCGCGATTTTTAAAAATGTTTTTTTTTATTTTTTTCAACCTTCAGGGTCCTTTACAGACCCCATGACAAAACCTAGGGGGCTCAGGAATCTCTACCCTGCCTCCTTGTCAACTATTACACTTCTGTTTACAACCACTATCATCTGCCACAAAAACAAGATAGCGGACAACACTTCCTCATTTCGACTGACTGGAATGTTGACAGACGTCCAACAGCCAATCAGAATTCCGCGCGCGCACGCTAAGGTCCGCGCACGTGCAAGGACAGTGCAGGGACGGCGCAAGCCCGTGCGCGCACCTTGTCCCGTCCATAGATATATAATTTGAAAAAAGTCGATTTTCTCAAAAATTACTGAAGGGATTTTCACCAAATATACAAAAGGCACTTCAGCATACCAGGCTCTACCATTTTGCCAAGATTGCAGTAATTCCATTCAGCCGTTTGGGCTGTTGGTGTGTCTAAAGGTCCTATGGAAAATTGCATTGGACTCAATTTCACATTCAATGTTCTTAAAAACTACTGGAGGGATTTACACCAAACATACAAAAGGCACTGCTGCATACCAGTCCCTACCATTTTGCCAAATCTGGTGTAATTCCGTTCAGCCGTTCGAGCTGTAGCCTTGTCAGAATGTCCCTATGGAAATTAACATTGGGAAAACAAGTTTTGGGACCCCCCTTTTTTCTCGGCCCCCGCTTGACGAATCCCCCCGAAACTTTCAGGGAAGGAGGCAAATTTAAGGAAAATTACAGGCAGATCCCTCAATCGGTGCCAAAGTTATTCCCAATAGAACGTTCTGAATTTCCTATGGTAACTAGGTCCTAACTATATATGCCTACTGGCGACCCGCCAGTAGGTAATATATATATATATATATATATATATATTACCTACTGGCGGTCGCCAGTAGGTAGTTATAGTTAGGATTGTTTTCTATAGGAAATCCGCAACATTCTATTGGGAATAACTTTGGCGCCGGTTGAGGAATCTGCCTGTAATTTCCCTTAAATTTGCCTCGCTGCGCTCCGCTCCTTCTCTGAAAGTTTGGGGGGGATTTGTCAAGCAGGGGCTGACATAAAAGGGGGGTCCCAAAACGTGTTTTCCCCATGTTAATTTCCATAGGGCGGTTGGACTCACTTTTAGCCCGAACGGCTGAATGGATTTCCACAAAACGAGGCAAAATTGTAGGGACCGGTAGCCCGATGGGCCTTTGCTATGTCTCAAGATATGTGCTCCAGTGGATTTTGAGTAATTTAGGTTAAAAAAAATATATATATCTGGGCGGAGCCTAACCACACATCTGATCTGATTGGCTGTCAGCACTTCATCTAAGAAGTGTTGGCAGCCATCTTGGGACCAATATACATGATAGCACCTCATTAAAAAAGCATTGTAATTAATAGAGGGTTTTAGGACTTTAGTTACATTATACATCATTTGTTGATGGTACCACACTCATTTTAGGAATTGTGGTGTGTTCTAAGGTGATTTTACCATGTGAAAAAGCCTTCTGCTGTGATATTATGAATCATGTTTGAAAGAAAACTGATATCTCATGATTTTCCCACAGTGGTTTGGAAGGGGATCTATTAGCTAAAGTGAAAGCATATTTTCTGTAAATTCACATTATCTTTCTCAGTCATGTGAGAATGAAGTCTGCCATTCTCAGTAAAACATGTACATCCAACAAGGAC